>NC_059116.1:46923091-47523091 GCF_020740685.1 Jaculus jaculus | reverse complement strand
ACATGCAACATCAGCCTACTTGCAAACAAGTGCTGGGCTGGGAAGATGGCATGCACCTCATCCTAGTGCTGGGAAGCCAGAGGAAGGTGGATCCCTGCCAGGGGATTTTGCTGGCTAACTAGTCTGGCCCAATTGTTGACTTCTGATTTCAGCAAGGACCTTGTCTCAAAAAGCCTACTGTGGACAGTAATCAAGAAAGACACCAAATGCCAAACTCTGGCATTCATACTCATGTCCATACAAGTGCATATATGAACACAGACACACACTTATGCAGAATACACAGTCATACACACAGACACACATGAAGAGATAAAGCAACTGCATTTTGATTGTGGTCCGAGTGATAGGCCCTGCAATCCTCCAGGTCAGCGAAGGAGCTGCCATGTGAACCAGGTCTGGCCGTAGCCTGGAAGAGGCCTGTTGGGTGCATGGAGCCATGGTGATGTGTCACGGAGAGCTCCAGTCTAAGGTGTGGCAGGCCTTGCAGGTGCACACAGCCGGGCTGTGTAATGGGTCTGAGGCCCTGGGCTGCACCATCCAGGCTTAGAGCAGTGAGAGGCCTCCAGGAGGACACTGAGCTCTGTGAAAAGGAGCCAGCTTTGGTTTGAGGGGAGCAGAAAGGAAGAGGGAGCTCCAGGTGGAAGAGTGTCTGATGCACCAGGAAGGGCAGGGTGAGGCAAGGGTGCCAGCAGTGAGGCCAGAGGTGCCTGGGCTAGGAACTCCTTAGGCTATTCTTTCTTTTTCATTTGTTCTGTAGCTTCAATTCTTGCAGGCTCACCATGACCCAGGCACTATGCCAAATGCTCTACCTAGATCACTGCACTTCTCTCTCCCAGGAAACCCCTCAGTATATTCCCACCAGCTAGTCAGGGAAGCCGAGGTTGGCCTGGCAGTCACACAGTTGCCAGTGGAGCAGCTGGACTCTCTGCTATTCCTGAGCTCCCCACCCATGTGGGTGGAGCAGGGGAGGGACTCCACCAGGCTACTACAGAGACACCCATACAAAGGAAGAACTTGCAGCGAATGTTTTACTGTGGTGTTTGGTTGGGCATGTGTGAGTGTGTGAATATACCTATGTGTGTGAACAAACAAGAGGAACTCAAGAGTGTACGTGCATCAGATATATCCCCATGGTTGGGATGACAATGGTCCTAGAAACGAATTTTGTGTGAGCAGATGGAGAATCTGGGCGGTTGTGCCTTTGGGGAAGAAGGCTGAACCCTGATGATCAGGAAGCCAGGCACAGAATTAGGGGGCCACTGGGTGGTATCAGCTTTGAGGAAGTTGGAAGCCACAGCATTCCATCAACCTGAGCTGGCACGTGATGTTAGGACTCCAGGAAACAGGCAAGTTGAGGTGCAGTAAGACCCCTGGGGTGATTATCCAACTGCAGATTCCCTGGCCCCATTCTCAGGGAACTCAGAGGTCTGGGACCTTAATGTGAACAGAGCCCCAGCAGAACCTACTGCAGGCAGAAAGCTGGGGAGTTCCAAGGGCAGGAGACCAAACAGGTTCCGCCCACATGTGTTATTCTTGGGCCAGCCACCTAGGTATGAGGACAGGGTAATGTGCTCAGGCCAGAGCGGTGGGACCTCCAGATGAGTGGTCTCTTAGGTTGTTCCAGAAGGACTCCTGGACATGCAGGACCCAGGGGAGCAGTGAGTTCATGCTGGGTGCCAGAGGCAGGGCTGTGGAGAGCTTGGGGTCGGATTCATGCCCAAGCAGCCGGAGCCAGCCTCCAGGGGCTGAGAAGAGAGGCAAGGGACTGGACACCTGTGGCTTGGTTCAGTGGCTGTGTGCAGCAGGAGAGCCCAGGAGAGCAAAATGCATTCAGCCTGAGGACATTTCCCACGCTTCACCCTGGTCCTCCTGGGCACCCTCCTTCCCTTAGGACACACTTCTTCCAAGCACAACGTCTCTTTGGCTGCCCTGGCCTACTCTGAGCACCATCTGCTCCTGTCCAGATGGAGGTATGGGACAGGGGCCTCTCCCCATAGCTGCCTGTCTTCTTGCCTCCCTGTTTTTCTTTTTTTCTTTCTCTTCCCCACCTCCCATGGCCATGCCATTGCTGCTAACGCCAAAAGGAACTAGATTGGAGAGTCACTCCATGATGGGGTATCAACCCCCTCTTTGTTCAGCCTCCCAGGGAATGCAAGAATGTGAGAAAATGCCCCAGAGGAAAGCCACAAGGTGTCTGGAGGACACTGCTTCGCTCCACATTCCCCCATTAGACTGCCCACAACCTTGTGTATAGAACCTGTCCTCCCCTGAGACCTACCACACAATCTTCCCCATCCCCTGGCCAGAGTCCCATCCCCAAAGACAACCACACTAGCACACATTTACAGAGCACTGTGGCAATGCCAATCCAGGGTGCTGGACTCAACTTTTCTGTTTTTTTTATGCATTTGGTAGAAAATGTAGTCATAGAAGTACATACAAGCTGTCCCTGAAAACTGGCCCAGCCGAGCCGTCACAGCCCCACATGCCTGCGTAAACATGACACACATGAACACACCCGTCCACCTATCTCCTTGCCTGCTTCGCTGGCTGAGGTTAGTGTGTACTCACACGGAGGAGGCATGCAACTGTGTGTGCACAGACATTACACTCTCATCTGATGTAGGTGTACACACACACACACACACACTGTGAATGGTTCTGCTCTGTCAGACCCACAGCTTCATGCTGAGGACTAAGTTGATCTTGGCATGAGAGATTCATGATCCTAGAGTTGGGAGAGAAAGGCTGGGGCTCTGTTGGGACGAGGGAGCTTTCCCACTTTGTGTGTCTCCTTGGCTTCTCAGAATTAGTGCACAAGTCTCAGCTCTTCCCCATCCCACACACACTGCACCACACAACAGCAGCACACAAATGTGTGGACTCAACACATGGGACTGGCACAGGTGCGAGGCCTGAGGATGCCGCATGCATCCATGCAGGATGCCCATGGCAGATACAGCACAGTGGGTTCTGCCGTAGTCCCCAGAGGTGCCCGCCATGCCTCATTCTCACAGCCATTTGTGGAGTGTGTTCATGCGGCAGAGAGCAGTACAGCAAGCACACCATGTCAGCAGTCACCCGTTGCATCTCTTCCCCAGTACACAGCTCAAGCCTGCACCTGTTCAAGTAGGCTGTGCCACCGCCCTAAGAAGCTGCAGCTTACCCATCAGGGGAGAAACTTTGCTGAGCTCATTTCCAGATCCTCAGGGGTTTATTTTAAAGAAAATGAAATCTGAAGGTTTTTTTTTTTAACTTCTTGATGAACACCTTACCAGTGTGTACATGTATGAAAATTGTCTTACTACAGCAGAACAGGGCCAATCTCTCTAGTAGTGTTTGCCCATGGGCCAAAGGGAGAGATGCAGGCTGGGAGCAATCTTGGGTGACTGCAGAGGACCAAGTGTGTAAACACCATCTCACTGTTCTGAGCTACAGGGGGAAAAACGGTGGCTGGGGATGTGCCCTCACCTCTCTTCTCAGTTACCCCCTCCTCTTCTGAGCATGGGCCTCAGCTTACCTAGCTGAGAGCTATCTGCTGCTGGTTCATGGGGCTGGCTGCCCCTTGGGAGGCCTGCTCTAGGACTCTGCAGCACTTGCCTTTGGTCTTGGTCAGATGAGCAGAACTGCCTGCAATCTTATGGGCTGACACAGTCAGAAGGCTGCAGAGGGAGTGACTTCAGGGAAGACCTGCTGGGCAATGCTGATTCCTAATGAGGACACAGCCTCCTCAGACTGTGGGCTGTGCAAGGAGAACACTTTTGGGCTCTAGCCTTGGCTACAAGGTGAGCTGGAGGCCCCACTTACACCTGCCTCTCTATGCCGAGTCTTTGTCGGCCCTCCTTGGTATCAGCTGGCTTTAGTTGTGTCAGCAAGTTAAGTGGTTCAATTGTGTCTATGGTCTTGTTAACTAAACTTTGTCATTAAGCACTGGTATGCGTGTGTGTGGGGGGAGTGCATGTGCACACATAATCTCATGTGTGTGGAGGCTAGAGGACAACTTTGGGTGTCATTTCTTAGGTGTCATTCACCTTTTAAAGACAGGGTGTCTCACTGGCCTGGAACTCACCAATTAGACTAGAGTGGCTGACCAGATAGTTTCAAGGATCCACCTGTCTACAGCTCCCTAGCACAGGAATTATAAGCGTGTGCTACCACATATAGCTATTCCATGCATGTATTGTGCTTCTTCATCTGTGTCAACACATGTGTTGGAATGTTCTTATATGTGTGTATTATGAGGGTGTCTAGGAGTATAGCTATATTTTTGAATGTGTGTACAAGCTTCAGTCTCTGGGTATCTGAATATGAGTCTCTATAGGAGGGGCTCATGCACACGTGTATTTTTATTTGTGAGTGAATCTATATGATTGTGTATTCCTGTATGTGGAGTCCCAGTGTGTTTTGTCTGTGCATCAGTAAATAGGCATCTCCCCCACCCCCATGTTCTCAGGCCCTCTATCCAAGATGGCAGGGAATGATTTCAGAAAACATTAGCTGGTATCATTGCACGGCTTGAGTTTATACCTGCCAATGCAGGAGATGGAAAGGACAGCCTCTCACTTCCAAAAAGGACACGTGGCGGGCTCGAGAATACTGCACAAAGCTTTGTTGAGTCACTGTTCTCAGTACACCTATGTCCTCAGCACAGTGAAAGGGGCACAGTGACATCTCCACCAAACTTTTTTAACTAGAATGTGATAAAAGAAAATAGTCAAGATACTGTGTGTGTGTGTCACATAGTAGGTGCATATCAGTCTTCTGGTCTACCCTTGATTCTTTGGGTTGTTCCTGTTCCTTGAGCCCTGAGAGGACTGTCAGAGCCACTCAGTGCTCTAGTTGGGGTGCTGGAAGGTAATGCATGAGGGTGAGCCTGGGTATTTAGTTGTTCACAGTGGATTTGCCTTTATCTGACCCTCAGAGTGACCTGGAGAGGTGGGTTGAGTCAGATCCCATTGCAGCGATGTAAGCGAGGAGAAGCAGGCTCAGAGCAAGTGGGAGGGGAGCCATCCCCAGGGTAGCAGTGGCAAGGTAGGGAGCAGTGCATTCCCAGTGCATCAACTGCCCCTGCAGTGCACTGTGTTTGGAGCATCAAGCCCTCCCCCTCCCAGAGGCCTGTGAGGTCCAGGCCTTCCTAGAACTGTCCAGCCTGATCAGAAGGACGCCATGCACTTGCTCCAGAAATAGCCAGACCATGAACTGATCAGACTCATGGAACCTCTGTGTGGGGATCAGAGGAGCGACTCTTGTCACTCCCAGAGATGGCTCTGATCACCAGCATGAAGCAGTTCTTTTATACTCAAACAGCCAATTTTGACTGTGGACACCCAGCTAGATTAATTAGCCTCTTGGCCTACCTTATTTATGGGATTGGACCCTATATGATGTGCTCTGGTCTCCCTGGATCCATACCATTACACAGCAGTGCAGTCTGGCCTCTTGGGGACAGCAGGGAGAATGTATCTTGCGTTACCAAACAATACAAGCTTTCCCAAGGCATCTTGGGAAAGGGAACATTGAGCTTCACATTTAACACAGGGAAAGCTTGTGGGAGGAGGGCTCTATTCCTTATATGATGGAAAAACTGTGGCTACGGGCTGCTCTGCAAGCTAGGCCCCAGGAATCTTCCTTGTCTAGCCAGCAGTCTGTCTCTGTCCCCAATTCACCTAGAGACCTGTCCTTGCCTCACCAGCACACTTTCCAAGCCTGAGTCTGTCTTTGTATCCTGGCAAGATTTGACCAGGTTGTAATTTTTCCTTCATCTTTCCCTTTCTATTGTTCTTTATAAAACAGATATCAACTGTACTTGACTATAACAGACCTAAAAAGAAGTAAGATACAAGGAAGTGTTGTGCAGATTGAAGTGTTACATACATAGAAGGCATATGATAATATAAATAAAATACACAGCAATATCCATGATATAGCATGTAAGATGTATGGCATGACTTGAAATGATGAAAACATTTTTGAACATAGGCAGTATAGGTACAGAAGAACTTGATTGGGCACGTGTTATAGTTTATGTATGCACATATAGTTTATATATGCACAGTGACCCATAGAATTATGTAATATTTTGTGACATATATTTGCAATGCGCCAAAAAGCAGAATTAAAATCAGTTGACATTAGGCTATTTTGGCATTCAAAACACAAGCCCTAGCTCTGTGATTTTAACAACTGAGCTTGGAGGAAGAAAACTAAAAATCGACTAGCAATGTGTTCTGCTGGTGGACAGAATCTGCAGGCAGACAGAAACTCCCAGACAGTGAGGGCAAGGGGGCGTGGGAGGGACCCTCTCAGAGGAGATGGGGAAGCTTGGCTTGTCAGTGATGCCTCCTACTATTTATGAAGCCAGAAGACGAGCTATAAGGTTTGCGGTGGGCCCTGCATCTGCTGATTAGCTAGCGATTATATTGATGATGTAATAAAAATTCACTTTGTCTATTAAGTTTCAGCAGGACAATCAGAGAGAGATTAGATAAAAATCAGAGGAAATGAATAATATAAAGGAAAAGTCATGAGTCTCACTCACCATGGTCCCTATCTCTCTCCCTTTTTGCTATCTCAAGGGGGTTTATAAGCATAGAAGACCAGACCCCAACAACCAGGAAAAGCTAGGTTGGAAATCTCCCAAGCAGGGCTGCTCTCAGGAGGCACTTGGTACTGAAGATATGACATTGGTTTAAGTTTACGGACCATGTTTAGTACTTGATTAAGCCTTTGGCATGGCCAATAGCCCTGTAGGGAGACTAAGAGTGATAGGCCTGGATCCCTCTGCTGCTAGAGCACAATAGATGGAAATCCACATGGACAGCATAGCTCTGGCCAGGCTGGCCCACACTGCCTAGAGGCAGCACAGAGTCTTCCTCTCGCCTGGTCTGTGATGAAACCCCTCTCTGAGGGGAGATGCCTCTTCTGTTATGGCTTTGGCTATAGAAGGTCTGTTAGGAGACACATGTCACAGCAATGGTGACACATGAATGTCCATTAGATGCCAGGGGCACTTCTGCCCAGTTTGATTTGTCAGATCAGCAAGAGTGTGGACTTGGAAAGACAGGGAAAGGAGGTCATTTTTGATTGGTGACTATTGCCTCTGAGCTTTCTGGTTTGGGACCTTAGGACCTAGACTTTGGTTCTTGGGGTGGAACACAGTGTTGGGTAGGGTGGGTGACCAGGAATTGGGAAGGTGCTGGAAGACCATGATAGTGACTTCCACATACCTGTAGGGAGCTGGATTTTGAAGTTATAACTGGCACATGTCTTTCTGAGTAGGCAACTCTAATTTCCATTGAGAAATTCTTGGGGTCAGGAAAACATCAGGGTCAAGATCTGTGTGAGGGGGCTCTCATTCCATCTATTCTTGCTGCCCCAAGTTGGTTCTCTTCCCAAGACGGGAGAGACCTCTTGTTTTCCTTTAGACCACAGCTTACAGAGAGCCCCTGGCACCCTTGCCTAGGTGTGCAGAGCACATGTTCAGCAGTGCTTCCTAGGACCTGCTAAGATTTCTCCAGCTGCAAGACCAGTGTCACCAGGAAACTTTCCCTTGGCTTAATCTCCCCCGTCTGGCTGCCGTTCAGCTTACTCCTGCACCCAGGCAGGCCCACGGTAGGGACAGCAGGCGTGGGAGGACTTGAGTCCAGAACCTATGAGTACATGGCTAGGATGCTCATTGGAGGGAGCCTGTGCAGGCCACCAGGATGTCTGAACTGGTGACAGAGAGCTTGGCCATTGTTCAAATATTCCACAAGTAATTTCTCAGCCCAAGTGGGCTACAGCTGGGACAGCTGAAGGACACTGTAGCCCAAAGCAGGCGAGGAGCAAGGACAGTCCTGGCAGGACTTCTGTGTGTCACTGACTTCCCTCAAACACTCACATGCTACTCACCTGCCCTTGGCCCATTCACCCTGAGCCAGGCTGGTGACGGGTCCAGATCTATTTAAAATGAGAAATTCCTTTGTTCACCAGTCTGAGAATGAGACTTCATTGCAGTGGGACAAAAAAAAAAAAAAAAAAAAAAAGACATTACTGAACAAAATGGAATACTGACCATCGGCTTTGCAGCTTCCTGCTGTCGTCTTGCCATCTGCCAGCCTGGAGTTTTGGTGTCCTTTCAACCTAGCACCAAGCCCCTAACATCTTTACCAAGGTTTCATCTTTGGGGGTTCCCATATTCCCCATTCAGGACATTTGTGGGGTTGCCACCTATCACAACCACAGTTATACTGTGGTGGGTCTCCAACTTTTGAGGTCAAGACCTGACACTTAGGGAAACTGACTTGACATGGACTGGTGTCTCCTTGAGGAAGGTTTGTAACTCCCCCCTAAAACCAAGGCCTGTCTCTGCACCTCAGAAGAGGTGAGCATGAGAGCATGAGAAGGGTTGGGGAACCTGAGCAGCCACTGCAGTTTCATCATTGCTCTTCCTCATATCCCTTCAGTTGTGGGGTGGGGGGGGAACTCTCCTCCTGGATAGTCAGCCTCTGCTATGACCAGCCCTCCTAAATCATTGGCGCAGCAAGACAAGGTCAGAACATTCAAAGTGAATGTTCTGCAGAGAAACTTGAGAAACTTAAGGGTGAAACAAATCAAGGCCATGGACGAAGCATGAGGACATCACACCCCAAGGAAGGTGTGGGGCTGGTCTGCCCTTGGGATAGGCAGACCCATCTGAGGTGGCCCTACTACCCCATATGCCCAGCAGTTACCCCAAAACCTAAACACACACACACAAACACCCACACCATCTGTGCACCTACTGCTTGCTCTCCCTTTCTCTGCAGGGGCCTGTCTCAGTGGCCCAGACTCACACTTTACTTCTTATTCCTCTGTTCAGGGGATCTCCAAACTTGGCCAGCAGAATTCCAAAACTTTACTTCAAATTAGATTGAATGCTTTGCTTATTGAAATAGTCAAAAATGATAGTACTGAGTTATTTGATGTTTTTATTTTATTTTTTGTTTAAAAGATCAGAAAAAAATGAAGCCTTAACATAAGCCACAGATTATGTCCCCTGCCCTGCTCCCCTCCAGTTCTGGTGAGCAGAACTCTCCAGTGAGAGGCGCTGCATTGGATCCTTGGTTGGACAGAACTCTAACCCATCTACTGTCATCCTAGACCCAGTCCTGCCCACTCCACCTGGAAGAGTGTGGGCTCGCTGTTTGCACCTACAGGAGGGATTTAGAGTTCTTTTGTAGTAGTCCAGAGTTGGGCCATGTTAGGTCCTAAGTATGACGAGATTTGAGTGTCTCTTCCAATGTAAAGAACCTTCTCAACATGTGGAATTGAGAATCAAAACTGCATTGAACTGAGAGTGGTAATTACTCAAGTTTGAAACAAAATAAAACTCACATAGCTACAGAGACAAAACATTTTCTGAATTCTCTGGTTCTCTGGTGTGTTCCTGTCCTGTTGGTGCCTCAGGCCCCTGATTGGTCAAGCGATTGAAGTGACCCAGGGTCCTGTCACCCACCCATATGGGGAGCCGCCAGTTCTTGCCCTCAAAGATAAGAATGGGGTATGTGGTAGGTTCTCCCATAGTTTCTGGGCTGAGCGGAGCCTGGAGGACTGCAGGGCAGCCAGAGCTTGGAGCTTGGGTGGCACGAGCCAGCGGCACACACAAGTTCTTTCTCTCACCGTCAGAGGGCAGGCGACAGCTGGAGGAGAGAACCCTCCTCCACCACAGTTTGGGGATGCCTCCCCACTGTTTGGGTAGGGTCTAAAGCAGTACTTCAGGCAGGTTTTGATGCTCCCTGCTGTTCTCATTGGAGCTGTTTAAACCCAGGCCTTATGGCTGAGGAAGGGACAGGGTTGCCTCTAGCAACAGGATGGGGCCCTGCTCACTGGCTCTCTTCTGAAGAAGTGGCTGGAACTCAGCCCTAAGTACTGGGCAGGGAGCTGTAGTGACCTGCTGGGTGCAAAGTTGGAGTAAGTGTGTGCCCCTCTCAGAGGTCCAGTGTGAGTGTGGAGGAAGAGAGGTGAGGATTTGGGGCCTATCTGCTGGGGCCTAAGCACTTCCTTATGATAAGGAAGCACCTTCCTCAGGAGGTACCCCTCTCCCAGCTCAGCCACAGAGTACACTGCCTTGTCCTTCTTTCCAGTCTAAGGCATGACCCCCTGCTCCTTGCCAGCACCTCTCCCATTCATCATTACCCCAATGGCCTAGCCTGGAAGGTAGGTTCCCTCCAGGATGCCTTGTGGGATTGCCACCTATCTCAACCACAGTTACTTTGTGGTGGTGAGCATGGGTCTCCAACTTTCGAGGTCAGGACCTGATACTCAGGGAAACTGAGTTGACATAAACCTGGGTCTCCCTGAGGAAGGTTTGTAATTTCCTCATCAAACCCAAGGACTTTTCAGACCCAAGGTCTTTAGGAAGAGGGAAAAGGAGTGAACAACAAAAGCAACTTCCAAAGACAGCCTTTTAGATCTCTGATTTTACTCCAAAACTCTGGGCCAGGCTCACCTCCATTCTGAGGGTCCTCACTCACTGGCTTTCTGTCTGTCTCTCTCCCTCTACAGAACACTCTAGCAAGGGCTACTTAGGGTCAGGGTGGACAGTTGGGACATTCTGAGCCAGGGGAGTGAAAGGTCTGGGCATTCCCAAAGGAATTCTAAGATCAAATAAGCCTGGCTTTCTCTCTCCCTTTTCTCTAATGTAGTAGTGAGCCTCGGTTTTAGGAAGAAGCTTTTTGAAGACCAAAACATTCCCACCTCATCAGCAATACATGTGAGCAGCACCTGAGCTTCTGGGCCCAAAAACTCAATCAGAGTGACTGATCTGATTGGGTGCCTTTTTTCTGGACCATGCCAAGCTGTACCCCAGCATCTCCAGAGCCCAGTACCCCTACATGTCAGTGGTGGGGTACTGCTTGAGGCTCTCACAACCACCAGGGAGAAAGATCTCCTCACACAGGGGTGGGGGACAAGGATCCTCTCTGTGCCCCATCCGGTAAGACCAAGCCAAGCCAAATATTGATTTGGCAGAAAGCTATGGACATGTTGGATGGATAATGGTTAGGGGATCTGATTTCTCTCTTTTCCTGTACACAGAACACTTCTCTGCCTCATCCTGCTGAAAAGCAGAGGCCGGATGAGGGCAAGTGTTCTTACAGGTCACTCTGTGATTCCTTCGTCCATCCCCCCCCACCCAGCTCCCTGACCCTCCCCGGCCCCAATCTCATCCCAGGAGCTCACAAAACCTCCAGAATAAGGTCTCCTATTTTACTACATGACACTCCCAATATCTTCACCTCCCTGTGTATTCTTAGAACCAGTCAATATGATTAATTTTACATGGGCATAATTTCCTGCTATTGTTGTGGAGTCCTCCTGGCCTCACCCATCAGCAGCGACATGATACAGTTTCTGGTTATATTGGTCAACCAAGATATTGATATTATTAATAATGGATATCTATATTCTGACCTTTGTCCACACAACTGAATCACTCTGGGCTGGCTGTCACATTTCTTTAAAAGGTATTGATAAGCCCATTACTGGAAGGACGTGTGTGAGTGTAGGTGTGTGCTTTCCACTCACCATCCAGCACCTGTGAGAATCTCCCTGCTCTGAGGAAGCTGCTATAGGGAGGATGGCATGTGGTATGCAAGAACATGTCTCTGTGTGTGTGCTTGGGTGGTGTGGTGTGTGTGTGTGTGTGTGTGTGTGTGTGTGTGTGTGTATGTGAGTGCATCCACTGGCAAGCATATAGAGGTGCATGTGCATGCAGGAGTGTGTGTGAGTCTGTCTTGAACACCGGCCCTTTTAGAGCTGATCAAATAGTCAATTAGAGCATTATAGGAAGGTAGTGGAATCAGAGAGTTCCTACAAATACGCTGTGATGTTGTGTTTGATCTTTGGATGCCTCTTGTCTCCTAGGACTTGCGTGAGGAGGCTTGGCTTTATAAGGATATTATCAGGTTGATGCTTCATTCTCCCCATTTACCTGCCAGGCGAGAGATGGCATTCATTGCAAGCTGCCTGGCTAGAACTAGCCATGAAAAGATACACTTAGGGCCATGCTATGGGCTGGACTCTGGCAGCATGCTCTTAGTAGCCTTAAGTTTTCTAAAATCTATGTCCAAATTTTCACTAACAACAGGCCTTGGTGGTTCCATACTGGGGGACAGCCTCCTGCCTGTTAGAAGGGGTTGTAGTGCCAGTGCTCCATGACTACAGGCAAGCTTTGGATGTGTGTATGTGTGTGTGTGTGTGTGTGTGTGTGTGTGTGCACGTGCACACACAGGCGCACAGGCCTTATGTTGGGCACCTCTGTGGCTGTTGACATTCCTACCTGCATGGGCAGGGGTGTCAGAGATCACATTTCTGCCAACTCAGTCTATAGCAATCCCATCCCATTTGGACCTAGATGCCTTCCCTTGTCGAGGATGCCCCATCACGTGTCCCTGTGAAGGGAAGCTGGCTAGCTAGAGAGATCTTTTGGATCCTCAGACATAGTGTATGAATAAACCAGACATGGATTAATTAGGTGTGACTGCATCATTAAATTAGAATAATGAACAAACAGCCACGTATGGCATTCAAATATGTCTAGAATGACTCCAAGGGTTGTTATCAACTAAATCACCTGGCACTTTGTAGGTTTGGGGGTTTCTGGAGGGAGAAGTTCTTGTCATAGCTTGTGCAGTGGGTTCTTTAGGCACCATCTACTCCAGGTGAGGACTGTCTTTCAGTGGGCACCTAACCTCCACAACTGAATCCAAAGAGCCAGGTTCCATATAGCTTCAGGTAGGCTCACATCAGCCGAGCACATTTCTCAGTGTGAAATATGGCCATGGCACAGATGCTCAAGAGATGGGAGGGAGAAGTTAAGAGGTGTGGGCAACTGATAGGATATGTATTGATTCCGTAATATTTATGTGCAGGTTTAATGCTGCTTGTGCACAGGTACATATCACAGACATAAATGCATAAGCATGGACACACTCACACGTGCACACTTATACATGCTCTTCTTCCATGAACCAACCCTGTTTTTTCATCTTTTCTTCTATAAGCACACTTCCCAAGCCAAACAGATAAGACTTGAAGGTGAAGCGAGCCTTAGTTGTGTAATTGCAGAACCAGCTTTTGAAAGACAGTCCCCAGCCTTGACAACAGCACTGCTCACTCTTCTTAGGACAGAGCGGCTATGCAGGAAGAACTGGGTGTTTTGAACAAAGGGGGGGGTGTCAATAGCTAGGAGTGGGGAGAATTTGAAACTTGCTGTCTTCTGCAGTCAGTGGTGAGATAGCCTAGTGCGCTGTGGGGGATGGGAGTTGTTAGTGAGATCTGTTTAAGTGTCCAGAAACCTTTGATCTTTGTTAAGCTGCTCTTAACAAAGGTGATAATTAAAACAGAGTGTATCACAATAAAGTCACATTGTGGTCAGTTTGTGTGCTATCAGGAGCCACCCTTCCCAAGTCTCTGTGAATTAAAGCTTTGTTGGAGGCCGGTTCATTATTAATTTTTTTCCTCTGAGTTTGATCAATATTTTTGGCTGTTCTGTCCTCACACGAGGGCACCCATTTATTTATACTTGTAGATGGCCACATGGGGTTTGCTGAGCTGAGCTGCTGGAACTCGCTGTTTGAGAGCTTCAATCAGCAGGGGCTGGAGGGGAGATACAAGGAAGGATAAGAGAAAGTAGATGGAGCAGCAAGTGAAAACAGAGAAAGCCTATGAACGCACAACCCTCCAAATACCCCTTCTATGCCCAGAGGACTCAGAAATCAGGCCAGGGACCATGGGATGGCCACCTGCAATTGAATCTGGTGGGCAGGGTTGTAGGTCTGGCTTTGTACCCATCCAGGGGTCTTGAACCTGGAAACTGATGAGTTTTCAGAAAGTGCATTGATGTAGGAAATTCCCCACTGTGTTGACCATGCCCTGGAATCTTTAACCACACCCTTAGGTGGCAAGGTGGGATCTTTATTTCTTTAGGTCCCACTCTGGGGACTGGGTGGGTATCGTTATTAGCAAGAAGAAGAAAAAAGAAGGAGAGGAAAGACTTTTCCTGCTCTGGTTCTGGAAGTGATTTTGGGTAGGATGGCATGCTTTCAGTAATTCTTGGAGAGACTGTATTTAAAGGACCTGGAAAAGGAAGAAGTAAAGGGGAATGAATGTGCTTTTTTTGTTATAAAGAGCTCAAAAGGAGGACAAATGGGTGTCTGCCACACCCTGCTTGCATTTAGGGAAAAATGCAGCAATGTGTTCAGTGGGCCTGTTTTGGCCGACTGAGCTTGTGAAGTGGTGTGTGTGTGTGTGTGTGTGTGTGTGTGTGTGTGTACCCAATTAAGAAGAAAGTAGGCTGGGATACCAGGGGGCAGTGAGCAGGGTAGGGAAGCCGTGGGTGGGGAGACTCAGTCCTGCAGAAAGCTGGGCTCTGTGGTGGCTGCTTAGATCCTAGATGGAAGGGCATTTCAATGGGTGAGAGCAAAGCAGGGCAGACTTCAAAGGATGGTAGGTGGGGGATGATGATGGGATTCTTCCCTGAACCTGCACTTCTGGGTGGAGAGATGAAGTGGGCAGAAAGGGGCACACCTTCACGCTGCAACTGGGATCATTGAAAAATCCAAGCCACGAGTTCCGCGGCGGAAGATGCAGATAATAATGGGGGCAGTTCTCTCCTCGACTTTCTCCTTTTCTCCAGCAACCTTCTCACCCATGCTATGCATGGCCTTGCAAGAAGAAGCTCCCCTCACACCAGCTCAGTTCCTGTACGCACATGTGCACAACCATGCAGACATCCACACAACACCTGCAGAGGCTGCAGCATCATCACCCCAACTCTCTGGCACCCCGACACACCGGTTTTTCACGCCCTCTGGCTCATCCCTGCATGTCATATGGGATTTCCCTTTCAAACTCAGGTGCCACTGCAGCCTCACTGTCAAATAGCACACCCAGTTTCTAACTGGCATTTTGACCTTACAGCATTGTTTTCCTTATTTTCTGCCTGCAATGTTGGGCCTTACTCTCTATTTTGTCTCCCTTTCCTCATAGTCTCCCTGCTCCAAGTCATTTTCAGCTGAAATCCAAGGTGGAAGGTGACAATCTCCTGAGGATGTGGAAGGTGTGATCTCTGTAGCATTTTTCTTAAATCTATCTCAGGCAAAGTTCAGACCAGTTCATCTCTCAACCAATGAGCACCATGGTATCTTGGTTGTCTTCTCAGGTACCATTGCAACACCTCCCCCAATCCTGGTATATCTGTTCAAATCATAATGGTAATGCTTAAAAGGGTGACATGATGGCCACATTTATGTTACTGGAGTACACTGAGATAACTGGGCATCAAGAATGTCTCTGGAGGCCTGGAGAGATGGCTTAACGGTTAAGGCACTTGCCTGCAAAGCCAAAGGGCCCAGGTTTGACTCCTCAGAACCCATGTAAGTCACATGCACAAGTTGACACATGCATCTGGAGTTCTTTTGCAGTGGCTAGAGGCCCTGGCTTGCCCATTCTCTCTTTCTTTCTCTGTTTCTCTCTCTGCCTCTTCCCCTCTCAATTAAATAAACAAATAAATAAAAACAAAAAAGAACATATCTGGAGCCCAGCCTTTTGAGAAAAACTCAGAGAACTTTATTATATGAATGTATGTGAGGGTATATCTATGTTACATACGTTTTATAATTTGCTTTTAAACTCTAACTTCATTAAGAATAGCTTTTGTTTTATTTTGTTTTGTGTTTGAGAAGCCATAAATACCCAGCCAACTAGAACAGGTAAGAGGGAAAATGAAAGGATGCTAAAGAGCTTCTTTCAATCCAACCCAGAATTTCCATTAACGATAGAGGTGTGGGTGGGTGTGGGTGTTCGTATCTCTGTCATATCACAATGAAATCAAGGCCTGCTCTGGTTTTCATATGTGTGAGATATGATTAGTCATGCCTGTACATGGATGCACATCTACTCATGTGCAAAAGTTAATTCTTCTATGTATGTTGATTCTGAGAAAGTCTGTTTTAAGGAGAAATAAAATTGAAATTATTCATGACCAAATAAATAAGCACTGGTCTCGTAAAGAAATCTAATCATCTTAGTAATCATCTCCTTGCTTTTAAATAGGGCACATAAGCATCTGGAATTTTAAATAGACACCAACACCTGGAATTTGGAGGGTTTTAGGTGTCAAATGTTGTTTAACATACATTAATCTTGTAGTGAGTACTATCACTCATTTTCTTTGGTGAAGCTTATTTTTTGAAGTGCTTTTCTACTCTTTGTATTTGGGCTATTCTATTTTCCCTATCTCTGGCAAGGCAAAGCTTTCTTTTAGGTGTGTAACTATTCATTCGGCCAGTCTCTTTCCTTGGCCAGAATTGACTTTATTTTTCAAAGTAATTAAAAAAGTTCATCGTAATTGAGCTGATGCCTGTACTGCTACTGCAGTGTTACTCTCTTAAACTCGTTTGAAAATGGAAATCATGTAAGGCCTCACAATTTTAATTCTCCTATCTACAAGGGAAGCAAAAAAAAAAAAAAAAAGCCATCTTGGCTAAAATCAGGAGGTGGAAGTTCGATGTTCTAGAAAATTGTTGCATCTAACATGCAAACATAAAACAAAATTTTATGAAGATGGTTAGAAATCACCAAGACGTAGTGATAACCCTTGTCTCTCTTCTTTTCTTTCAGTTATACCCCAAGTCAAGGGCTTTCAGGCATTTTCTTCTCAGGTGCAGTTGAAATGGAAGGTTGTGCAACTGATGGTGAGTGTATTTTAAAATAATATATTTTTTTTGGAGCTAAATTCACAAAAGGTTCTATTCTTCTGTCCCCATCCTCCTTATACACGTTGTATGAATGTAGGAAAGGCTGCTGTCCCTGGAGCTGTGTTGAGACCCCCTCCCGGGGAAGACTGTCACTAGAGTAGATTTTCGTCTGGGCAGTGAGGAGAATCTCAAAGCAAAATAGTTACCCAGGTGCAGATCTGTTCTGACCAGATAACAAGAGGCTCTGATGTGGACTTGGCTGTTTAGATTAAAATGCATCGCAGGCTCTGGGAACAAGCACACGTCAGTAGTAAAGGCTGTTTAAACCTTTGGGGACAGCCCTATGTTTAGATTACATTAATTCATAAATATTATACTAAATACCACTTAAATTGGACTTAAATGACTTCAAAGATAATGCATTATAATATGGCTATCCAGAGAGCACTAGTCTTTATGTCTCCCAGTAACTCAGTCTTTGCTGCCTCCTATCCAGCTAGACAAGACCAAAGTTATGAATGGATTGCACGCTTATTCGTGTGTGATCTGTGTATATGTCTGTGCACAGGCATGGGCATGTATGTGTATCTATATTTCTTCAGTCACTGCCTCTGTTCTCAAGGATATAAAAAGAAGAAAAGAGAAGTAAATGACAAATGAGAGAGGGGAGAAGTAGACTAGTGGGTGACCTGTTCCCAGTTGCAAGGAAGAAATATTCTACAAAATGGGACAAAATTGGTTCTAGTTTGTTCGTGCTGCTACCCTGGGAATTTGTTTCTCTCTTCCTTGATCAATAGTACAATGTCTTTCTCTTTGGATCTTGGAAAAACAATCTTTCCAAAGTGCTTTGAATGGAGGGGGAGAGAAGATTCTGAGTTAGCCGGAGAGTTTGCATTACACTGGGTTTTCTTCCACGCATATTGTTTCTCTGAATTTTGATTGTAGGCTCCCCCCCACCCGCCTTTCTCTCTCTGACTACCACCCAGATTCCCCTCCATCCAATGACTTGCTGGTCTCCAGGGGATACATTTACCTTTATAGTAATTACCCCAGTCCACAGCTGCTATTTGCTGCCTCCCAGCCCAACAGCCTTCCTTGGATATGGCTGGGTTTGCACCACAACACCCACCCACTCCCTCCTCCACACACTCCCAATTTGACTGGAGTAATTGCCTTTTAAGGTGCACTCTACGCATGGCAGGTATTCCATTAACCCTTAGAACTCCTTCCTTCTTTAGTCACCTGAAATGCCAGGTGGCCAAGAAATGGATTTCCTTCTGAAATTTTATGTATTTAGTTTTCATTGATGTTAAGAAGAAACAAATAATATACATATATCACCTACACTGGTGGCCAGTATCTGGCTATGTCTCTCAATTGTATCCCAGTATAATCCATCACAAGTTAGAAATCTAAGAAAGGGAAAGCAGGGACCAGAACTCTATTCCTGAAGCTAGGCTTAACAAAGGCATGCTGCCATCCTTAGCTTCATGTTGTCAGTTAAGAGATGGGGATGATGTAGAAGCCAAAAGCAGCCTTCCTTCTTCAAGCCTCATCATGCTTTCTGACTTAACAGTAATTAATCACCAATGGCAAGCAAGCAATTTCTTTTTAAGGTGGCCAGAGGCTTATTTTATCAGGGTCAGCCAATAAATCAGAATGCATCACTGAAGGAAGAGTTCAAACTCTACCAGGACTGAATAAACCAGCCCTCAGAATCCCTCATTTATTAAGCTCTCTGGGAGCTCCCAGACACTGTCAAGAATATGGTGGTCCAACCCTAATTTTGAAAATCAGAGAAATGAAGAAACAGGAAATTTCAGAAGGAAAAAAATAATACATGCTCAAACTATGAAAAGTGAGCTGCCATAACGAGGCACCCAGCATGTCATTGTCAATGGACCTGTCTGTCCTGGACCAAGACGGGTTGGGAGAAGAATTATTTGGGAAATGAAGTTTTGCCTATTCTAGGAATGATGGCTGGGTGCGTGCACGCACATGTGCACGCACACGCGCGCGCGCGCACACACACACACACACACACACACACACACTATACCTTCTTTGGTCTCCTGGTGCAAATGATAAAAATTTTTCTGTACTTTAATACAAGAGAGCTCAAATTACACTATAAACAAAGTGATAGTATGAAAGGGATTGTTGAGAAGAAAACAAGGGCTGATGGTAAAGTTTATCTTCATTTGAAATACAGAAGTGTTTCAATCCAGATCCCATAGGATGCCCAGCTCCCCACAACTGTTTTTGGCCTCTAGTGGCTTCTGATTTCTTAAACTTTGAAATCTTAAATCACCACAAGAATGGATTATTAAGATAGGCAGACTCCCCCACCTACACTGCTAAAATTTTTATTAGTAGTTTTTTAAAAACTGAGGACCTATTAGAGTGACAAAGGTTTAATGCAAACCTTGATTACCTTTTGGGAAGCTTGATTAGGCAGGAGAAAAAATACACTACAAAGGTATGGTTGTCTTGAGAGAGAGGGGGAAAGAAAGTGATTTTTTTAAAAAATATTATTACAAAGACTGCTTCCTCATTCCCCCCTTCAATCTCTCTTGTGAACATTTTCTCTGCATTGGAAAAAGATTTGTTTCTCTCTCCATGTTAGCCCCCACCCTTACCCCACCCTAACAAACCCAGTATCTTTCCATTCTGCTGGGATATTATTATTAGTAGTAATTATTTTTGCTACTCAACATGCCATTAACTTTAAGATTTACTCCTCAGCAGGCAAGCTGGATGATGCCAAAGCCAATAAAAACTGCACTCTGGGACTCCAACTATGAAGAGTTTGGAGCTCTGCTCGGTATTCAGATAAAGGGAGGGCTGGAGAAGGAGGGTGGCTGTGGTAGTGAAAACCACGGCTGTTTAGAGTCAGACAGCTCCGGGCTCTGCACCTAGCGTACCAGAGGAACCGATCTGCTCATAGCCCATTTGTGGCCAAGGATGAGGCTGCTTTGTATGGGGGTGGGTGTACGTGTGTGTTTTCATCTTCTAAACCACCAGCTCCAACACGGCATCTTTGGTGGCTCTCCACAGTACTGTTTATTAAAAACGAACGTCCACACACCCCCTACAACTTCCTTAGCCCCGTGCTCCTTCCCTGCCTGGCGATCAATCTCTCTCAGAAAGCATTTAACTTGCCCACACAGCTCCAGCACCGATTAATCCCCGGTGCACATCCTATACATTACTGTTAGGGAACAGAGCAGTGGGCTAATTCCGTCACCCACCAGCCACCCACACACATTCTACAACAACTGCACACGTTTGGGGCTCTGCTTTAAAGATAATAAAACAAGGCGAAAGCAGGCAAGCTGCAGACAATTCCATGACCACTTTCCTGAAAAGTTGTTAGGTTTTAATTCTTTGATTATTCAGTCTCCCCTTCCCCCAGGCACTAACTAGCAACGATTGCTTCAAGGGAGAAATAATGTACTATAAAGCTTCCTGCCTGGTGAGTTTGGAATAAATTAGGGCATACCTTTCAAAATACATGCCGTTTATCATATATTCTCCCCCAAATTCCAGCTTTATTGGGGAAGGGGACTGTCCAGGCTTCCCAGACCCCTCACTCCATCCAGAGGATGGCTGGGTCCTTGCTAATTCTTGACTTAGGTTTTTATCACTCCTTTTTTCCACAGTCCAAAATCACTCTTTCTCACCAGTCCCCCACACTACTCACACCACAACCAGACTGCCGAGGCACCCAGCTCAACGGGGACAGTTTACTGTAAAATTGGTAGCAAAATAAGAAAAATATCTCTTTGAATTGATCATCTCTCCCCCTTTTAGACGGCTACACTCGTGCTCCTGTGGCCCGACGAGCAGAGCAATTCCTGTAGTATTTTCAGTACCACAACGATGGACAGCACCCTTGGTCCACGGCCCGCCGAGCTCCCGCCGGTCCGTTCAGTTTCTTGGGCTTGCCGGGTGCAGCCTTCCCCATTCCAGTCTTTCAAGTCTCAGGATGGCCAAACCCCACTCTCCTTTTGCCCCTCGACCCCGCTTTCTTTTTATCTTCTGCTCCGGCTGCCCTCTCCACCACACTGCTTCTCTCGGCTCATCGCCCCAAGCCCAGCCTTGCTCCCCACTCACCCCAGCCTGATCTCCGCTGCCCGAGCGCCTCTCTCCCCGGCGCCCGCCCGCCCGCGGCTCGCTCTCGCCCCGTCTCCCGCTCGCCAGTCTCGGGCTGGCCGCTCGGCCGGCCGCCCGCTCGCCCCGGCAAAGTTGGGAGGGAAAGGTGTACTCACCTTTGTGCATGCCTGTGAACCTGTCCTTCAGAACCGTGAGCTCGTAGATCTTGCCGAACTCCTCGAAGAGCGGCTTGAGGTCCTTCTCATCCAGGTTTCGGGGGATCTGCCCAATGAACAGCTTGATGGCATCGTGGTCCTTCATGGGAATGGTCGACGGGTTCCCCGGGCTGTGGCTTAATCCGTTCATGTGCCCGGCGCTGCCCGGGCTGCCGCCGAGCCCGTTGGTACTGAGGCTCGCGTTGTCAGCCTGTCCGTTTGCTAACGTGGCCATCTTTATATACATAGAGAAAAATCTTCTTTCCTTTTATTCTTTCTCGCTCGCTCGCTCTCTCGCTCCTCTCCCTCGCCCGCCCGCCCGCCCGCCCGCTCGCGCTCACACACGCACACACACACACACACACACACACACACACGCACACGCACACGCACACACTCGGGTTCTCTCCCCCTCGCTTTCTCTACACCTCGCTCTGCTCTCGTTCTAAGCCTCTCTCTCTTCTCTCGCTCGCGCGCTCTCCCCTCCCTCCCCTCCCTCCCCTCTCTCTCAGTCGGATGTGATTTTTTTTTTTTTTTTTTTTTTTTTACATTGAACAGACAGGATCTCTGTCCTTTCCGTTTAAACAGGCTGGACCGGTTCAAGTTCGCAGCCAGACCAGGGGTGGGGGCGGCGAGGGCGCGCGGGCGGGGCAGGCGCGCGGGGCCGGCCGTGGGCGCGCGGGGGGCGCACGGCGGCGGCGGGCGGCGGGCGGCGGCCGGGGGCAGGGCGGTCGGGGCGGCGCCGGCCTCGTGCGCCTCCCCCGTCGGCGGCCCCGCCGAGAGCCGGTGGTACGGTCCGAGACGGCCCCCGGCTATAAATAGCGCCAGGCGCATGGCTCTTCGGGAGGCGCTGAGATTCCGGGCCCGGCGGCCGCGGGCAGCGGGTGCATGTTAGGAAGCGGGGCTCCGGGCCTCCTCTCTTGGCCTTTTGGGGGGCTCTTTTCTTTTGTGTGTGTGTGTGCGCGCGTGTGTGATTACAGCAGGTGCAACTTTTTGTATTTTCAAAGCATTGTTTTTCATTTTCGTGTGAGTAGGTGGGGAGGCGCGTTACCCACCTAGCTGCGCTCTGTTAGGGCGACAGGCGGGCGGGGCGGCGGCGCAGGCGGCGGCGGAGGTGGAATGGGCGCTTTTTTTCTCCCATCTGGCTCCATTTATTTATTTATTTAGACTAGAAAAAGCCAGCAGGCTTGGAGGGAGTCCACCCAGCGATCTGAGTGCTCATTGATCAGTGTCGAGAGGAAAAAAAAGCTACATAAATATATATTGTGTGGTTAAATCTATAGACAAGAGCTCTCTCTTTCTTGCGCGCGCGCGCTCTCTCTCTCTCTCTTGTTTTTCTCCCTCTCGTATCCCCAACCTGCCAGAGCAGTCCCCAAATTTCTTCTTCCCGCTCGGCGTCTACCGCCACCCGAACCCCCTGGGAGGATGGGGCTGGGAGAGAGTGGCGAGCAGTCGGGCCGCGCCTGGGGTGCGGGGAGTAGAGATTCGGCCAGGTCCTCCTCCCCAGCCCGCCCGAGAAGGCGGGAGGGGATGTTTCGGTCCGGGACGACTTGCCCGGTCCGGTGGAGCCGGCAGCTGGCGGGAGGAAGGTAGGAGAGCCCGGGCCCCAGCCCGCTCGCTAGTCGCGGACGAGGAAGGCGCTGGGCGCGGTGGCCGGAGAGCCAGAGCGAGGGAACGGCGGCTGCTTTTTGGCCCTCGTTTGCTTTACTGGTGCAAATTGGAAAATTATTTTCTTAATGTGCTGTCAAAGAAATAAAGGCCCTGAAATCGCCAAGGCGGCAGCAGCGGGACCTAGACTCACGCGGCGCGCGCTGCCCCGGCGGCGGCGGTTGTCGTTTTCTGCACCGCCCGGTCCAGAGGTGCGAGGCGGGGAGTCGCTCCAGCCCAGGGTCCGGCCGCACGGCCCGCTGCGCACGGGACTCCCGCCCGGCTGCAACCTGGACTGCGCGCGAGAGGGAGTGGCAGGAGATGGAGCCGTCCCGCCTCTGGGGGCGAATCCTGGTGGTGAACTTGTCCAGGGCAGCTGATGTTCATTTTCGTGGTGTTTACCTGCGCCTCAGCTCTCCCACGGTTGTTTTTCCGGAACAGCTTTTCTCCCCCCCCCCCCCACTTCTGGGCTTTCGAAGTCGAGCCAATTAAAATAATACCCCGGTCGCTCCCCCGAGCAGCCGAGGGCTAGGAGCTGGGACAGCAGGTGGAACTGCCTGGCCTAACCCCTCTGCGAGGAGTCAAGTCCCTCGCTGGGCACTTTCCGGTTTTTCTGTGCTTCTCTATTTTTACCTTTGAATTAATTACGTTACTAGACGTTGTATTTTAATTTTTTTATTTAAAGAAACGAAATCCCAGCAGCCTGAAAACCCAGGCCAAGCCCGTTTAGTGCAACCATTACGCTGTACTCTCAGCGCCAGAGGAGGCCTGAGGCCTCAGAGGTGTGTAGCCCTTGAGGTTCGCAGCCTCAGATCTGGTCTGCTCCAGATGCCTCTCCCCGAGGGTGGGGGCTCAAGCTGAA
Source organism: Jaculus jaculus (assembly GCF_020740685.1). Lineage (NCBI taxonomy): Eukaryota > Metazoa > Chordata > Mammalia > Rodentia > Dipodidae > Jaculus > Jaculus jaculus. The sequence goes on along the minus strand of NC_059116.1, from coordinate 47,499,551 downwards.
GAGCGAGTACAATTCTGAGAACCGTGGAACTCCATTCCTTCATTTTAGATTCTCGTGCCTTTGCTTGGTGGAGTCATGTGTAGTAAGTATAGTTGATTCTGAACTCGGCTGCGCAGGCTAACATTATCCAGTGCCCAATGCTAGTCTCAGAATTGCCCAAGTTGATGAAATCGAACAGAAACTCACATATAGAGGTTGTCTGCGGAGGCTGTGTGCTTGGTATGTCTCAGACTTGCACGGATAAGGGGAACATGTGCCTGGTTAGCACAGGAGGGCTTGTGCGTGGCTGGAGTTGTGGCCATGTGTCTTGTTAGCCCTGTGGGCTCTATGGATGCGGTGTGGATATGTGCAGACGCTGTTTGTACCACACTGTTGTGTGTTTGTACCTCCTAGGTTGAGACCCCCTACATCCAGCCCAATACACATCAGCAGAAGCCAATCACTATCCCAGATCATCCTCCAATATTATCTTGCAATGCTGGTCTTGGCTCTCAGCATCTCACCATCGAGTGGAATATGCATTCTGACAAAGCAGAAGAGTTAAGGAAAATAATTCCTAGTTGAGGATCCTCTCTCTCTCCCTGCTTCCACCCCATCCAAGTAAAGCCATGATGCTATGAGGATGGGAAGTGAAGGAGCCAGCTGAGGGTAGCTGGAAATGGAAGGGGTTGGTTGTTTGGGGAGGGGGGCTAAGGGTCACTCTCTTCTTCCTGCCACCACCCAACTTCAAGTAAATTATTTACAAATGTTTAATCATTCATGCTGTTATTAATAGCCAATACATAAATCAAAGTGAGTGAAGGAGTGGGTCTGTTAATGAAAAATGCCATTGGGTATTTGGAGATTCCTATGTTTTAGGTTGGGTCTCTTCACGTGTGAACTCAAGGCTGTGCAGATCTTCTTCCCTAGGTGAACTTTTCCTCCTCCTCTGTAGGCCACCTGATGATTGCTTGTTTGGGATTTGGGTTACCTTTTTGGTGGGGAGGATAGTTAGCCCCATATGTCAGCTCTCTGGCAGGCGCACAGAGAGTTACCCCAGGTCCCCCCACCCTCCTAGCTTGCTGGGGCAGAAGCAGCCAAGAAACCAGACCTTTACCTGTGTAAACAGTGGCAGAGCAGCTCTTGCCAGGGCATGAATCTCTTAAAGGTGCAGAGCTGCAGCACTTCAGTTCCCACCTCAGCCACAGCAGTGTTGGGGATAGAATAACACAGACAGGTGTCTCAAGCAAATGAATAAAGAAGCAGGACTCCTGGGAAAATAGTATGGGACATGGTTAGATTGGCTCTGTTAGCACCCTTGCCCTTGATATTCTAGGAAGACTTGAGTTAAATTTTTTTTAACCTTAGATCATCAAAGAGAAATGTAATTAGGGAAAGATAGGGGCAAAGTATTATTCACTGTGACATTTAAGCAGATTTAAAACTTTTTCTCCAAGTGCCACTTCATGGTCACAATTATTTCATCTGCTGAGAGAGATGGAGGAGACTGGCAAATGGAGGTGAGAGCTAGGACCAATTGCTTCTCATTTTCTCTCTGGGTCTGGAGCTCACATTTTGTTGCTGATTCATCTCTGGGAGTGTCAGGAAGCCCTGTGTGTGTGAGGAGTGTCTTGTGGGGGGGCCAGGTTAGGCCCTGTGTGTATGAGGAGGGTCTTGTGGGGGGGCAGTTTAGGCCCTGTGTGTGTGAGGAGGGACTGGGGGGGAGGGTTAGGTCCTGTGTGTGTGTGAGGAGGGTTTTGTGGGAGGCGCAGGTTATTCCCCGTGTGTGCGAGGAGGGTCTTTTGGGGGGCAGGTTAGGCACTGTGTGTGTGAGGAGGGACGTGTTATGGAGGCAGGTTAGGCCTTACCTTTGCCTCCTAGTCCCTCATTTCCTCTTGCTTCTTCTCTCTCTCCTCAAGGATTCACTCCTTGAAACCTTTTCTGTGCTTCACTTCCTGCTAGCCACCCATCACCCTCCTCTTTCTGGTGCTCTCCAAATCACTTTCTGCAGCTCTAGTCCCAGTCGTACACCCTGAGATCTACTGACGCCTTCTCTGCGCTTTCTCTGTCTACTAGGATGGAGAGCAGGAGCCTTGTGATCTGTTTCTCTCTCCTTCACTGCCATTCCCGTTCACAGTGAGGCGCACAGTAGGTGCTCAGGGTGGAGTTTATGAAAGCCCATGGCTAACATGACTGTACTCATTCCCTCAAGCCCTCAGGGTAGGAAGCTGCGGCTCCAGGTTTTCACTGTCTGGGAAAGAGTCCAGGGTCGAGCACAAGAACCAGCAGTCCAGAACACACACAGCCGTTCAGCCTCCTAAGTCTGCACTGCTTAGCAAAACGGCATTACCACTCAGTCATGGTCATCCTTGCAATCATGCAGCCCTTTGCTCTCTCCTTGGAAATAATGGAGAAAAGACAGGCTTGTGAAGAACTCACTGTCTAGTTAGACCAAAGTCACGCCAAGTGAAAATCCCCACAGCAGCAACCGGCAACAGATGGTTAAATGTCTTCCGGGCCGAGGATTTCCAGAGGAGGAAATGAGAGAAAATAGAAAGTCATCTCAGTTGAAGGTGGGGAGAGATGAACTGCAAGATGGATAGTGGCCTGGAGAAAAGAGAGGTTCTTCCACAGCAGGATACAGGGGTGCCCCACTGCAGAGAGCAGGCCAGTGGCCTGCACTTAGACTAGTCCTTAAGATTTTCATAGTGGACCAACTGAAAACGGAGCTGGTCTGGACATTGGGTAAGCCCAGAGGCCAGACCTCTGATACAATGTCTCCATGGAGTGATTGACCATTCTCAGCCTGCAGAGGGCAGGGAGGGAAGGCTGGAGGTCAGGAGTCTCCCTGCCACACATAGTGTTTGTGCAGAGACTGAGTCACAGAGCTGAGTGACTGCCCAAGGTGTGATGCATCTCAGTGGCACAGGAGAGAAGCCCCCAACAAAGCTGGAGCTCATGGAGACAGTGGCACCCAGGGAAGGCTTTCTGGGGGAGAGAGCTGTGAGCTGGTCTTGTAGCATGGGTGACTCAGCCTGTAAAGAGAGGAGGAGGTGGCCTTACAGGGCGAGATAGTGGTTGCAGTGATCAGTGGGCTGGGCAGTGGATTCTCACACAATGGGAGGGGGAAGAAAGAGGCAGTGGTACAGCATATAAGTAGACCCACACATCCATCACAAGTCAGGACTCCTGGTCCCCTGGGATGAGAGGGGCTGCCCTCCTCCCATCAGGATGTGGATAGAGTGGGGAGTCGGGGAAGGACTTCAAGGGCAGCCTTAGCTGCCTCTACCCTTTCCCATAAGCCCAAGCTTCCTCTGTTCTTGAATCACTTGGGAAGGCCTCACGATATAAAGGTAACAGGGTTGGGAAAAGAAGAGAGAAATGGGAGAAGGGTTAGTAGGTAAAAGCACTACTGTGAAAGTGTGATAAGTTCAGATCCTCAGAATGTACACAGAGCTTGAAGCGACAGCATGTGTCTACACAGCGGGTCTATGGTGAGATTGGAGATGGAGACAGGAGAGGCCACCTAGCATGGCATCCACCATGGAGAACAACAAGAAGCCTGCCTCAAACAAGGTGGAAGGCCAGAGCCGATACTGAGGTTGTCCTCTGACTTCCACATGCTTGCCATAGCACTCATGCATGTGAACACACACACACACTAAAAAGGAAAAAGAGAAATGCAATTCTTTCACAGCCTCTTGCTACCACTAAAGGATCGCCTTGTCCTCTCCTGAGCCCACAGCAAATCTGACCAGGAAAGCAAACCTGTTGGGGGAGAAGATGAGAACAGGAGGAAAGAGGCTATGTATGGAAAACCCTGAAGGCTACCCAGGAAGTCAAAGCTGTACCCAGGGGCACTAGCCAATTCTAGGACTGGCAGAGAGGGCATTCTGAATGGTTTTTCTTGCTACTGGAATCCCAGTGACCTGCTTCCAGGTCTGGCAGGGGAGTCCCAGCCCTGGTTACTGAGCTAGCAATGCCTTTGTGAATCCCTGTGCCCTTAGTGAGCTCCTGTTTTTCTGTGCCAGCCCATGGCTTGGCCTGGCTTTTGTGGGGGACAGGCTACAAATGGAAAGCATGAGTTCCAGCTAGGAATATCCTGCATTGTGTGGTTGGCAGAGCCAGATGTGGCTAAAGGAACCCTAGTTATTGCTTTTCTGGACCTTAGTTTTTCTTCCTGTAAAAATGGAGATGGGGCTGTTTTGTTTTGTTTTTTTTCCAGATTCCATTTTCCTCCCACTTCACATCCAAGGATATGAGACTGACACATCTGGGAAGGTGACTCATGGTTTCATGTAAAAGTTATGATTAAGGAGAGAAAGTAGGGACTGAGGGTGTAAAGGAGTGATGATGGAAGGATGCAGATAGATTTGGTAAGCCCACTTGCACTGAGGGTTTAGGAACTGACTCCTTATCTTTCCCCAGAGAATTGACAGGTTTGTAAAAAGACAGTGCTCTGTCCAACAGAAGCAGGTGGCTCCAGTGGCATTTGGGTAAAGCCAGCAGACCCTGCTCTGAGCCACCTGCTAGCTTCACAACCTGCCCGCTCAGCTTATTAGCAGTGTGACCTTGGGGCAGGTTATTTAATCTCATTGTGGCTCAGTTTCCTCATTTGTAAAATCGGCAGGGAAACAGAACCTGGCTCAGAGAGTTGTTGTGAAGATTAAATGAGTAAGTGCAGGTAAAGTGCTCAGATCAATGTCTGGGCAGCCGATATTATTGGAGGAGCATCACTAACAGGCCACTAGGGGCTGAGTCTGCATGAACCCCTCCTACATCCTGATGGGAGGAGGGCAGCCCCTCTCATCCCAGGGGACCAGGAGTCCTGACTTGTGATGGATGTGTGGGTCTACTTATATGCTGTACCACTGCCTCTTCCAGTGCTCCTTGGGGACAGATGTCTTCAGTAATGTAAGGCTGTACCCCTACCTCCGGCTTTGTGGGACCTGCCCTGTGTATGGGCTGCTGGCAGTCTGGCCCCTTCTTCTTACCTGAGAGGTGTTGCCACAGCAAGTCCTTTTAATTGTGATGTTTTACTAATTACTTTTTAATTATGTTAATTTATTGTACATGAGCCCTGAGGTTTTTAGACATAGGGCTTACTTGGAAACCGGCATGGTAGGTCGTATTTCTTGTATACAATGCTGAGGACACAGGGCACTTTAGTAAGGCCAGAGTTTCTCTGATAAGGTCCTTGGATCAATAGCTCTTGCCTAGGCTCTCTCATCCTGACTTTCCTCATAGACCCAGGCTCCTGCCATACAGAGCAGGGGCTTCACCTGGTGTAGGCTGCTCAGGTGGCATGAAGGTATGAAGTGCCTGAGTGTGGTCTCTTAAAGGTGAATCTTCTGTATATTTTCATGTGGGGGCCTTATACCCACCCACCTTGGTGGTACTTTCCTGTTTGAGCATCCTGGGGCCCATGTTATTAGAGCTTGCCCAAGCAGACTGTGGTCTTGTGGTCTGAGGAGAGGAGGCAGGAGCTGAGGATGGGGAAGGGGCATATGTGGTCAGATAGGGGCTGATCTGGGTTGCGTCTTAGGGAGGACTGGGGTGGGAACTGTATGACCACATACTGATTAGCTGAGGATAGCATGGAAGAATGTACTGGATGGTACAAAAGCATACAGAGAAGGTACCAGATGTTTAGGAAGGATGGATGAAAAGACAAATTACCCCCTTCCTCCAACACATATGTGCCGAATGGGTAGGGTCACTCCATCTCCTCTAGGTCATTTCTACTGGCAAAGGATAAGTATCTACTGCCACTAGAACAATGTCATGGCTTCCATAACATCATGCCCCCCACGGTAATTTCCTCATGTTCTTTTAGCCACTTGCACATCCTCCAAAGTGTCTATACAGAGTTGCATATAGAAATTCTGCTTTCGTATTCAACAGACACATTAATATAAATTTGATTCACATATTTAAGAAATATGCTCTATAAATATAGCTGAAAATTTACTGCTTAAAACCCTGAACATAAAGCTTGCATTTCAGTGCTGAAGACACATGTGTATGTGTTGTGCTTATGAAGATTTTGAACAATGAAAGTAGGCAGCTTTATACGTCATGCTATTAGAGCCTCAGTTTCCCCATGTGATATGGAGGTACTGTTACTGCCTATGACTAAAGTAAACATTAGGAGGAAAATTATTTTGTAGTGCCTGCTGCATAGTAGGGACCTAACAAATATTAGCTGTAACTGTAACTAAACCCAGTGTCTTCATGCCAGACGTGAGCTAGTGCAAAAAATTATACTGAGCACCTTTGTGAAGGCAGGTGGATGTTTTGTAAGAAAGGGCTGGAGGGCTTCTTTGTAGTCAGGTGATGGGGATTTACTCCGGGAGGCCATCACATCCCCTTCCACTCCGGAGCAAGCGTAGGGCATCTCTGGTTGAGAGTATGAGGGATGTAGAAGCGAGGGACCAAGGTAAGCTCCATCTCTGAGGCTTTCATACCATAGCAGCTCTGGGTCTGCATTCAGGCCAGAGAAATGCTCATCCTCAAGTATGCATCTAGTATCCCATTGTCAAGGAACTTCTACACATGCAGATTCAGATGCAGGGAGTCTCCTGCCCAGGCTGGCTTCCCTCCTTCCCTTCCCTTAGAGGGTGGGTGAGCTATGTGACTCACTCTCTGGCCCTGTGCCCTCTCGCTGAGTCACAGTGTAACTGATCCCTCCTTGAGCCAGGTGGCTGCTCTTCTGTGACCCAGAGCAGAGTCACTGGGCCAGGCTGGATAGGGACTGGGGCTGGAGAGGCTGACTGGGGTGAGACCATCCAGGAGGGAGGGGAAAGCACAGTGAGAGAATGGCCTTGGGCCTTTTATGTGATGCTCCTGGAAGTCTGTGTTTGTCAGAAGTCTGGTCCTGCACACATTATGGTATGTATTGTATTTCCACATTGGTCTTCATTGATGACCACATTAGGGTAGAGTTGCCTCCTTAAAAGCTGCCAGTATGAAATAATGAGGAGTATGGCTTTGTCTTTGGAATTCTCCTTGGAGGAGCTCCTTGCCTTTGTGCTTTTGGAATGAGGTTTCCATAATGAACTGTGTATTTGGAGGAGTTGAGAGTATGGGGCCAGAGGCTAGAGGAATGCCACCCACCCAGCCTATAAGAGCAACACCATCCCTTAGGGTTCACTCAGTCCTATAGCATCCTCGTCTCAGAAAGAGACCTATCTTTTGTAAAGATGGCATGGGAAATCCCAAGTCATGGGGATAGAGCCTTAAGTCTCCCCAGTCTGGCAGCAGAGAGCAAAAGAAGAGTTACCTCTTCTAAGTTCTTGTGACCAGACAGGGTCACAGCATCACCATCCACTGTGCATAAGTCCTAAAGCTGGTTGTGAGTTCTCAACTGTCATGGCTTGAATTTGAAATGTTTCCAGCATGCTGCAGTTTGAACACTGCCCAATGTTTGGGGGTATTTTGAAGGGTGTGGTCTTTAGGAGGTCTGGTGTAGGTGCTAGAAGTTGGGGACCAGAACTTGAAGGGTATATGTGCCCTGGTTCCAGCCATGTTCTCTGCTTGGTCCGTAGTGTGCATCTCACACTCTTCACAGCATACCCTTGCCACCATGATGGACTGAAAACCTTCTGATACCATGAATCAAATTAACCTGTTTCTTTCTTAAGTTGATTCTTTTAGGTATTTTGTCACAGTGACATGAAAAGTAATGAGCACGCAAACCTTCATCTATAAAAATAAAATAGGGATAGATTTATTTTATCCCATGAAGGAAATCTAAGGAAAAGACATGGCTCTGAGAGTTAACCAACTATAGCCTTGCCCTCCTCTGCCTCCAGGCTCTCATCCTGGCCCTTTCTGCTGAGCTGGCTCCCAGGTAGTAGTGTCTTGTTCCTCTTGGTCTCCATGGCTGCTCCAGTTTCCAATTCGGAGAGGGTCCCTGCTGTTGTTCACAGCTGCTGAGCCAGCTCCTCTTGGCAAGAGTTGCTGGTGTGTCTCACCATCAAACAGCAAAGCCAATGCTGCCTGGGTGCAGAAAGGACTTGCTGTGGACCATTGGGTCATTGCTTCCTCTCCCTGGACCTCAGGCTCTAATTGGGGTGTCCTTGCCTTGGCCCTTGCGGAAAGGGGCAAGGAGCAGGTGAGGAAGAAGGCTTGCTTCCCAGGTCTTGTGCAATAAACCAACTTCATTGGTCACCTACTTTCCCCCTGCCCCTTCCTGGCTTTTCGCCTCAGATCAGCTCTTAGAACACAGAACATAGCTCAGCCCACACATCCTTACTCTTCCTCCCCATTATTTCTCCCAATCACACTTAATAGCCGCCTGGCTTTTGGCTGCAGCTCGGTATATAATAACCTGCAATTATTGTCCACTTAAACTGTCCCCAGGGTCTTGTCTATTGCGCTGGCCAGCTTGCACCACTGGTCTGCTGATTTCCCTGTCAGAGTCACAGCCAACGGGAAGAAAGCCCCTGACAGAGTTAGACTGACGAGTCTGGCAGGGCACCACCACCTGCCATGGCCGTAGCAGCTCTGAGATGGGGCCATGGAGGTGATCCCCTCCAGCCAGCTGGGGTGGGAAGCCAGTGCTTCTGGGCTGGTTGCAGCCTTTCATGTCTTCTGGCCCCTGCTCCTGTATGCATAGAGCTCCCATTTCAATCTTCATGCCTTTGTTTACACATCACAGCCTTTATAGGCTAGGTTCTTCCTCCCTCCACCCTCTGAAGGAAGGCAGTGGCATTTTACCCACCAGCTTGCTGCAAATTAGAGTTAGTTGTCTTTTTTAGGTTTTGTGATGGCTTATGCTGATGGTCAACTTCGTGGGATCTATAGTCACCTATGAGGGGATTACCTAGATTAGGTTAGCCTCTGGGCATGCCTGTGATTCTTGAAGTTAAGGCAGAAGCCCTCCCACCTCACTGTAACTGTGGGAGGCACTGTGCCATGGGCTGGGGTCCTGCACTGGATAAAAAGGAGTGAGCTGGCAAAGCACAGCCTGCATCGCTCTCTGCCTTCTCACTGTGGACTGAATGTGAACAGCGTCCACAAGCTCCTGTCACCATGTCTTCCCTGCCGTGATTGACAGACTGTGACCTGGCACTAAACTAAACCCTTCAAAATGACTTTTTTCAGGTGTTTTTGTCTTGGAAAGGTTAAACTAATTCAGAGTTATACCTCCAGGAAGTGACAGTAGCTATTCAAAAGGTTGGCCAACTCTCTGGCTTATTTATTCCTTTGCTGTGTGTTGCAGTCCGGTTTGCATTGCTGGTAGAAATCATCCAACCAAGAGTAGCTTCTGGGAAAAAGAGGTTTATTTTGGCTTACAGGCTCGAGGAGAAGCTTCATGATGTCAGGGGAAAACGTTGACATGAGCAGAGGGTGGACATCACCCCCTGGCCAACATAAGGTGGACAATAGCAACAGGAGAGTGTGCCAAACACTGGCAAGGGGAAACTGGCTATAAAGCCCTTAAGCCCGCCCCCAACAATACACTCCCTCCAGGAGGCATTAATTCCCAAATATCCATCAGCTGGGGAGCTAGCATTCACATCACCTAAGTTTGTGGGGGACACCTGAATCAAACCATCACACTGTGTAACCCTCTCCCTTCATAATAAGTTCTCCAGCTTGATGGCTTTGCTACATGCCTCCTCCCTTGTCAAGTTATTCCAAGCACTGCAGTGAAATTACCCCTCTCTGATTCCTCCCAGCCTTTGAGCCCTCACCAAGTGCCTTGGTCCTGCATGGGTGAGCACAAGTCCTGCCATTTGATACATAAGCTACCTGCATACAGATCGGTATGGGCAAGATGCTATACCTGCTGGTTAACCCTCCGCCTAACTTGCCTGGTATTCTCCAAGCATCTGCCCTGGAGCCCTGCCCTCACTGATGTCACCCCTCTGTGCAGTCAGCCACTCAACAATGTCTGGGGCACAAACTGGTTCTCTTTGTGGTAGGGTCCTGTGCCACCATTGAAGAAATGCAGAATATGAGGGTGTCAGCACTCTGAGTCTAATAATTAAATGACCTGGACCAAGAGGATGTTCTGATACTAACCGAGGCTCCCTGTCTGGAGTGATGGATATCTTGATGTATGTTTGTGTGTCTGCACTTGTGTGTGCTAGCATGTGCACACACACACACATGTGTCCAGAACACAGAGATGATGACAGCTGTGGGGTATGGGGATTGTGGGGCTTTGTGAAAAGTAAAGCCAGTCTCTTGACTGCCAGGCCAGAGAGAGCCAGGGGCTGTAACAACAACCTGGCTCTGTGGGTGTCCAATGTGGGGACTGTCCTTTGGCCTCCCATTTCACTGCTAGTCCCCAGTCTAGGAGGACCAAAGTATGCCCACCTTTGGTGGGTCCATCCCCTCCCAGATTCTGGGAGGGAGGATATTCTCTTTTGGTTTGTTCGCCCCTTTGCCATGGATCTGCTCACTGGTGCCTACACCTTTTTCAGTTCTGTCTCACAAACACTTCTCAGTAAGAAACATTGTTGAGGAATAGTTTGGGAGCAGCCTGAGGTTTTTAGAGTTAAGTTCAAGGTTTCCTTAAAGTGCTGAGAGGATGTTAGGGCTTTCTTCCTCTGTGCCATGAGAGGAGGTTGTGGGAGCCTTTCCCTGACTTGAGGCAGGCCCACTTTCTCCAAGAGCTGAGACAGTGCCCGCCTTCTAGCCCTCAGCCCTGCTTTACTCTGAGGCTATGAACACCCTGTGGCTTGGGGATGTGGCCTTTAGTCCTGAGCTGGAACTTCTTAGGAAGAGGCAAGAAGAGGATGCTCTGGTGAGGACAGGTACCAGAATGGTTAGACACCATGTACACAGTGACCTCCGTCTCCTCAAGCTGCCACGTTGTCACCTTGCCCCTGTATACAGTGCTACCTACACATGGGGTCGGGGCCAGACTGTACCAAATCCTACCTACACTAGGAGACCATGCACAGTCCTACCTACAACTGGGGAGACCAGGATTTCACACCTGCTGATTAAGTGACCATTATGGTTTAGATGTAAAATGTTCCTCATGTGCTCTTGTGAGGGACACTTGGGCTCCAGCTGGAGACATTATTGTGGAAGGTTATGGAAGCTTTGTGATGTAGGGCCTGGGGGAAGTAGATTGCTGGGGAGCAAAGCCCCACTTCCTGTTCTGTCTGCTTCCTGGGTGTGAACCAGCAGCCTCATCCTCCTGCTAATACAGCCTGCAGCCGCTTGTCATGTGCCTTCCTATCCTGAGTAATGGAACCCTCAAACTGTGAGCATAATCAAACCTGCCACACTTAAGTTTCTTCTTGTCAGGTATTTTGTCACAGCAGTGAGATGAGTGTTCAGTATAGTGACTCAGGCTCTTCTCTAGTCACCCAGTCTTGTATGGGTAATTCCTCCAGTTTTGAAGTCTTCCTCTCTCTCTAGCCTAGGTTGCTTGTGGTGAGAAGGCTTCCTTCTCTTACGTAGGAAGGAACCTTGGGTTTTCCTAGAGCTTTTCTTGGTGGGCTTTAATGGAGGGCAACAGCCACATTCTCCATGATCTCCATCCTCAGCTCCCATAGCCCCCAGACCTCAGCTGGCCACCAAATTCACATGTGTCCTCTGGGTCTCAGCCCCTGTCTGTTAACACACACCTAAAACCTCTGCAAGGAGTTATTCTTCCCCTTACTCAGGGGTCTTGGGGAAAACTCAGGCTCTCAGATCTCCTGTGGGTACTACCCAAGAAGGCAACCAACCCGACTTCCTGCCCAAACCCATTCTCTTTTTGCACCCTGATGAGCCCCAGGTAGCCCACAGCCACTCACATAGGAGGACAGCCCAGTCCATGGTTTTCAGCTTCCTGTGAAATCTGCCCCCATTTCCTTTCCTGCTTTGTGCATCACTCTTCACTCTTCCTTCTGAGGTTGGGGGGGGGGAATCCAAGTGGCTGGCATCACATCCACATCTGACCTTCCCTATCTTCTCCCTATGCCAGAGCAGCTTCTGCAGTTATGTATTTCTGTCTTCCCTGCTGTGTGTAGGACACTGGAGGGTGGTCCCATACTGCGCTTTATTCCTGCTGGATGGGTGCAGCTTCAGATGGGCACATGACATTGAAAACCAGTGCCACTAAATGCCCTGTGTGTGGTATGTCAGGACTGGCAATCTGCTGCAAAGGTTTATGATAGCAGTGCAAAAATTTCTATTTGAAGTGGTTTTTAAAACCAGTTTTATCATTTGGAGAGTAAATCCTTAACCAAGAAGAAAGCTGGACAATCTAACAGGATTTATTTGTTGAGTGTTCTGATGAGTTGTGACTAGCTTCCCCAGTCCCTAGAGGAGAGGTGAGTATGGATGTAGCAAGCAGGTTTTAAGTGAGGATGTGCTCATCACTTTGGGCACACCAAGGCATGCCCTTCAACATAGCACCCACCCTCCTGCGTGTGTTCATGTGCATGTATGTATTGGTTAGGGATGTGTGTGTGTGTGTGTGTGTGTGTGTGTGTGTGTGTGTGTATACACAGCACATCTTCATTGTGCTTATTGTATTTTCTTTGTGCTGCTAATGCTTTTGGCCTCTGGGGGTGCTCTATATACAGATACGGAATTTGAGAAACAGGATTTTCAAGCTGAAAGAACCTTAGGCATCTTCTAATCTGTGTTTCTCATTTAACACTTTTGGCAATTCGCATCCAGAGAGGTGAAGTGATTTACTCAGGATCAGATACAGAACCCACTGGGCTTTCTCTCTCTCTCTTTGTCTTTCTCTTAGTTGGTGTCTCTTTCCTTAGTGTTCAGTGTGTCTGTTTTTTCTCTGTGTATGTGTCTCTCCTGTTTTCCTTTACACATCAGTCTGTCTGTCTGTCTGCCTCATCAGCTGTGTTGACCTTGGGGTGAAGGCCCAGCATATGCCTGTCTTTGCTCTGAAACTAAATCTGGAGCCCAAGGGAGCAACCCCTTAGTTCTCCAGGAATAGTATGGAGAAAGGAGAAAGACTCTTATGCAACCTGACCCCGTCTCTGGTCTCTCCACCTTGCATTCGTTCCTTCTGAGTTCTTTTCTCCAACCCAAGCCATTTGGATCCTGTGTGCCCTTCCAGGAAAGAAGTAGGTGCTGCTTGTTTCATATCTGAAAAGCATGGCAGAGTGCTCTTCCTTCTCTAATCCTGCTATGCTGGTGCTGAAATTTGGCTCTCAGTTCCAAACAGACAGCAGAAATGACTGTTTTGACTAATCTCATTTTCCATGGAGGCATGGAATCTCAGATCTGGAATGGACCTGTGGTATCCTGTGTTCTTTCATTCCCACATTCATCAGAGGAACCCGTTGTCTAAAGTCCCTGAAGCTTTTCCTGTCTTCCTAGCTCCTCCAGTGATAAGAAGCTCATTCTTTCACAGGTCAGGAATCCTCATATTTTCAGAGAGAGGTTCCATGTCTCATTCCTTTGTCTTGCCACAGCTCTGAGATAGGCAGTTACCTCAGCTAGCTTTCTGTTCTTATTTCCCTTGTGTTTGTAATACTCTTAGATCGGGCTCTGCCCCTCCCGCTTCACCAAGGGTTTTTTTTTACTGAAGTCACTCATGGCTTCTTAACCACAACTCTGGTAGCCACCTTAGTCCTCATTTGCACAATATTAACCACTTCCTTGTTGAAGAGGCATCCTTCCCTCTCAACACAATTGTTCTCTTACTCCATCTGATATTTCCCACTGTCCCTTGACCTAAATCTTTTCTTTGTGCAGTTCTTAAATGCTGGGGATCCTCTGGTCCTGCCCTTTAACTCTTCTTCTTTTCAAACTTTACTCGCTTTCCCAGTGACAGTTCTCACACTAATGGCCTCAACTGAGGATGTCTAGTTCCCTCTTTCTTACTGAGCTCCTGCCCGCCTTACAACTTCTATAACTCTCCATGCGAAGAGCCTCTAACTTATCTCATGAGAGAAAGTATCTCTTCCATTGAAATTGCCCATCATCTAAGACAGGACAGTGGCTCCTCACCACACCCTCTCCCTCAGCCTAGAAGTGGCAGTGGGATCCACTCCACCTCCCCTCCTTCCCTCCAGCCCTTGTTCAGCCTCAATGAGTTGCAAGTCTGCTAATTGGTCTGTGCCCTTGGCCCAGGGATTCTCTGACTGACCTACATTCATTCTAGGCACAGAGAGGACTTTCTAAAATGTGATTCTGGCCTTGCCAGATCCCACTTCAAACACTTTCAGTTACCTCCAAGACCAATACCCCTCTCATTGGCTTGGTATTTCATGAGTCTTATAATTTACCCTATCACATATCTGCCTTCCTGTCCACTCCTCCCTCATCACCTCATCCTCTCCTTGTTATTGTCCTAGGTAAGTAAAATTTTTATCACTCTCATCCTCATCCTCTCAGCTCAAGTGGGTTTACAGATACTTACCATTTCCTTCTGGCTTTCTTGCTGTACAACTGCTGCTCACTTCTTACTTCTCCACTAAACATCAGTGCTTTGCAGGAGATATCACTTGCCTGGCTTCATAGGCAGAAGAGATACATAGACCACTGTGCATTCTTGAGGGACTCTGTATTGTATCCATTTGCATAACTGCAGTCAGTAATTACTTGTTGATATAGTCCCTTCTCTACCTGAGAAGATTTTAGGCCCCTTGAAGGCAGGACTGTGCCTCCTTGTTGTTCAAGTCTATGCTTATGGAGTCCGGCACTTGTGTGCCCAGCAAATCCTCACTGTTTGATAAATGGCTTGTCCTGAAGGTTTTCCCCAGTATGGCAGTGAGTTGATCAATGTTTTAGGTTTAGGGAGATGGGCTAGGTATAGGTAGGATGGAGCAGAGAGTGGGGTATCAGTGACTGGAGGCTGGTAATACTATAGACCGAGGTGCCTTTTCCACTCCTGTTCCATATTGTCCATGGAGTCCAGGAGGTGGAATCAATTTCATAACTGAACACGAAAAGAACCCAAGAATGGGCTTATAATAAGCTCAGCCCATAACTGATAAGTGACCTTACCTTATTGTGGGGAGGTGTTCTTCCTCTTTCTGAATCTGTTCTTATTTAATTCCATGGCCTTGCATCTCTTCCAACTGTCCTCCAAAGGTTGAATCCAGAAGATGTTCATTTTCTCTTGGGAATAATGTCCCTAGCTACCTTATCAATATTAGTGCTAGTCTCTACAGTACAGATAAAACTTTCAGATAACTTCTCGGGAGGTGTCAACCCCCAAGAAGAATAAGTTATGGTTGGAAATGTCCAAAAAGTGACAAGATTTCTGAGATCAGGACTGGCTAAATTGGTAGCTTTTCCCAGCTCTAATTTCTGGGTTAGGAAGGACGAGCACCCTCACATGGCTCTGTCTTCCCTGACCCATGCTTGGAACACAGTGACAAGAAGGGGTGGGCTGTTTTTGCTCTTTGTTATACTGGGTTCTGCCCCATCTCTCTAAAGAAATCTTATAAATCATTGATGAGAATATTTCTATTTTTGGCTTAAATATTCCAGCCAAGAAAGCCTTATGAATACTTTCCAAATCTAGAGCTGGCATTGCGCTATGCTTCCTCATCGATGGCAGCCCATTTCATTGTTTTTTCACTTCTTGGCTCTGCTGTTGGTGGCAGATATGCCAAGTCTGAGCTTGGGGATGGTGAAGGCAGGCTGACCCTGAGGCCCAGCTTCCTGCAGCCACCTCTTCTCCCCTGCGGCAATCACACACTTGTCTACGTGCCTTCAACTTTGAAACCTACAAATGCTGAAATGGTAGTGAGTGTGCGTTTTCAGTAAGGTTGATTCCTACTGTCCCCCTGCCTCTGTTCTCCCTTCCCCTTCCTCCATTCTGTGCCTAGAGATTCAACTCAATTGACTATAAGCCTCCATATGCAAATATAAAGTTCGGGTGGAAAGAAGGCCTTGCAGTGTGGTTCATGCTAAAACCCACATGCACTCATAAGGACCATGTCCCTTTTGTTCCCCAAGGCATCCTGGTCACTCACAAAGGGATACAAGTGGTACCTCGCAAGTTGAATTGAGGAACAGATAAATAAAGGAAAACCCTAAAGGATTTTTTTTTTTTTCCCACACAGGCTCTCCTCTATTTCCCAAGAACTCTTAGCTGACCTGGCACCTTAAGATGATTTACACAACCTTTCTGAGCCTTAAAATTACGTCCTATGAAGAAGGTAAGGTTGTTCAAATATATTTTCTTGATGATCCTTATCTTGTTTGGGTGGTGTATATTTTTCTTCAGCTTCTCAGCATTCATATTAATCCTTTACATTGCTAAGATTGGTTTCCTTGGGTTCTTTCATCTGAGGAAGTCTTGTATTTTAGAGTAGAAGTACTTGGAGGAAGAGACTATGTCCATTTACTTTGTGGTTGAACTCTAAGATGTCAGATCTATTCAGTGGTGTTTAATGAATGGTTTCCAACCAGCTCACTGAATAGCTAAGTCTTGAGCCTGACACTACTTTTCTTTTTAACATTAGAGGCTAGGATCAAAGTCTAAAAAACAATGAGTGGTATATTTCCAACTGTTTTTAAATCATGGCTTGCATAGCCCTTGTCTGACAAAGTGTTATGGATTTACACAGCTTATTTAGTTGCATAGGTATGCAGTAGAAAAATGTTAGATAAATCAAAATTATCTAAGAGACTGGGCAAGTTTTATTTTGTCTATGCAACAATTAGATGCTTCAGAGAATTTGTTCCTTGATATTTTTGATGATTGTTTCCATGGTGTTCTTTCTTTGTCGTGGTTTACATGACAGTAGGGAATGATACTTCAAATCTGCGGGACTTTCCAAGAGTCCAGTACTGCCTTGATTGAAGTTCACCATGATCAGTGATGAGCTGTTTCCCTGTTCCCAGGAGCTGACTGTGCTAGGCGAGGCAGGCATCTCGCTTTGGCTCAAGCCCACGTGACAACACTGGATGCATTTATCCTTACATGCAGTTGCTTCTCCTTAGAAGACCGGCAAAGCCCCCTGCAAGAAGTCAGTATCTGGACTAAATGTTGAAGGAGATGACAGATCTCACAAGCCAGTGCTGGACCAAAAATCCTAGAAGTGTCCACAAATACTGACCGGAAGCCAAGAGAACATGGTAGAATCCTGGAGAGAGGGAAGAGTGGGACATGTAGCAGGGGGAGGGAATGATGGGGAAGACCAAGTCATTTGGGATCTGATAACTCATGTTCTGGGCTTTCTCCTTGAGACTTGGGCATCTGAGCCAGGATCTGAAGACAAATCTAGTTGGCTTGTTGTTGTTTGAGTGTGAAAGTCCTTGAACTGAGGTGGGGATTTTAGCTTCAGTCAGAAGGAAATGGCAATCCCTGAGAGTGCTGGAGCGGAGACATGACACACTCTGATGCTGTGCACAGATGGTCGGGGCTGAGGGCAGAGCAAACCTTGTGAGGCAGTTTTGGACAACTGAATGGCAGATTGCAGAATCATGAACTTCAAGAATGGGCTTTGTGAAGACAGAATATGCAACTCTGGAGCTTCCTTCATATTGGTTTGCACTGGGAGTCTCTGCTTCTCCTTGCCCCTTCTCTTACCCTCTGTTCCATTCTGTTGGCCTCCCTTAGAAGTCTGTCAACTGCACTTACCCCGAAGGAGACTCACTCAGAGGCAAGATTGACTTTAGGCATGAGTGTGCAGATGAATTTACTAAGATCCTTATTTATTTATAAGTTGTTATTTAATGCCTTCTTTGAATGTCCAAAAGAATGTGAGACATGTAGTGGGAATACATGTAAACGTGTCTTCCCACTCACTGAATCTGTAGCTTCAGACTTGAGATGAAGGCTTTGGAATACATGACCTGGATTTAAACCTGATCCTTCCTCCTACAGGCTGCATGATATCAGCCAGTTATTTGTCTGGTCTGAGCCAGTTTTGTGGTATGGGTTAATTAATTTAATCTATCTATATATTTGAAACAGGGTGTCATGTATCCCAGGCTGGCCTTGAACTCTCTATGTAACTGAGGATGTCTTTGAACTTCTGATCCTCCTGCTTCCACTTAAGTGCTGGGATTAACTCATGTGTACCACTATGCCCCTGTCTGTGGTGCTGGAATTGAACCCAGGGCTTCGTGACACTCAACTGACTGAATCATATTCCCAGCCTCTATTGTATGTATTAAATTAGATCTTACCTGCTGTGTGTAGGGGACATCGAAACACCCAGATAGACAGCCAATGTCCTTACGACTCTTCTGCTCACTGATACCAGTGCTTCTTCAGGCATCAGTGATTGCGATGGTTTCTTCATGCAGCAATCCCACCTGCCCTAGCCCCCACCAGCTCATACTGTGTGTAGCCACTCACTTCACAGACATGATCAAAACATCCGCTTGTTTCCCCGGGGCTTGCCCTTCTTCTGCTTCCAAACCTTATTCCCCATCAAATCTTGACTATTACTATTAAACTGGCACAGTGCAGTTCTGATAGGTCATGTAAGTGCCCATGTTTCTATTTGGGACAAAGTCACTAGACTTACATGTGTAAAGACTCTGAAGGTAGCATGTCCTCCGAGAATACCTCTACCTAGAATACTTCTACCTAGAAGATCTAGAACAATAAGGCAGAGGATGCTGAGGGCCAGATACAATGGAGCAGTGGCCTATTCAGAGGCAAGGGTGGTAGAAGGTGGGAATGGACTCACTGGACTCCTCAACCAAAGGCTGCAAGGCTCCTTAGCCTATCCCTGTCACTGTAAAAATCAATCACAGATGAGGCAGTACTTAGAATGAAGTCCCTTAGGAACTTGGAAGTACCATGTTGTATTTGTCTCAGAGCTTAGGGCTGGACAGGCAGGCAGGGAACTTGCCCAAGGACCCACTTTTAGAAGTGAGTCAGTAATGTTTTGGTAAAATGGAAGTTGAGCCTTGATTCTGTTCTTTCTTGCTTAACTGGATTCTTTATTATTATTATTTAATGGATGTGTGTGAATGTGTGAACATGCATGTGTAGGCCAGAGAACAATCTCAAGTGTTATTCTTCTTTAATGGTGCCCCTCTATTTTTTGAGACAGGGTCTTTCCTTGGTCTGGAGCTCACTAATTAGATAGACTGTCTGCCCATCAAGCTCCAGGGCTCCTCTTGTATCACCTCTCTAGCACGGGTATTACAAGCATACCACCATGCCTGGGTATATTTCTGTGGGTACTGGGGATCAAACTCATGTTATTGTACTTGGAAGACAAGCATTTTATCAGTTGAGCTATATTCCAGTTCTAAATGGAATGCTTAAAATCAGAGTATATACTTTAGAAACTTGGCTACTTTTTTCTGGTTTGATTGATTGATTGAGTAATTAATTGAGTGTCCTGGCCTGCAGACAGACATAATTTAAATTAGCTAGCAACATTTAAAAAGGGAGAGACTTCAGAAGGCTTAGAAGACTGGGCCAGGGATGAGCAGAGGCCACATGCACTCATTGCCCTCTCACTGTGACTGCCGGCCTGGTCCAACACACCTTTAAGTCTGCAGACCTGAGGCAGTCAGCTGCGCCATACATCTCAGTGGGTTCTTACACTGAAAACCTAGCCATGTGGCATAGCCTTCAAACTACCAACTTGCCAGTCATAGCCAGTGTTTGGATACTAAAAGGGTAATCTCCCACTAGTTTTTTAAAAAACTTATTTTATTTCTGAGAGAGTGACAGAGAGAGTGAGAAAGAGGGAGGGAGAGAGAGAGACAGAAAGAGAGAGAGAGAGAGAGCAAGCATGCCAGGGCTTTTCAGCCACTGTGAACAAACTCCCGTTGCCTGTACCCCCCCAGCGCATGTGCAACATTGCACGCTCGCGTCACTTTTGCGACTGACTATAAGTGGGACCTGGAGATTCAAACAAGTGTACAAACAAGCTTTGCAGGCAAGCATCTTAACTGCTAAGCCATCTGTCCAGCCCTCCTCCACAAGTTTTGAGCTCTCACCATTTCTCCAGTATATTTCCAAGTATATCTGTGCTATAGCAGCCAGTGAACTTGGGTAGGGCAGAGGGCCAGGCTATATGCTTTGATAGTGTCAGGGAGACATTCAACACTAAACAGGGAAAACCATTGACTTTCAAAAGTGGTTAGGTGGTAAAGTTGATAGTACTAGGTGTTATACAAGCCAGTCCTGGATTAGAGCTCATGGGAAGAGATGATAGTAGGACAGTCCATATATGAAGGGCTGGGGAGATGGCTCAGTGCGTAAAGTATGTGCTGGGCAAGCCCAACGACCTGAGTTTGGATCTCCAGCACCCATACACATGCCAGGCAGGCAGGGAAGCCACCTGTACTCTCAGTGCCCAGTAGGTAGAAAGAGTGCCCTGGGGCAATCTCTGGGTTCAAGTGAGAGCAATTAATTCATGTCAACCCTGGCCTCCACATACATATACACATGCACACCTGCACATGTGTGCCCACAAGATGCACACATGTACACACACACACACACACACAAACACATAAGCACACAAAAAAGGAATGGTCTGTATTTGAAACACTGTTTGGCTGTTCAGATGCAAATTCCTCAGAAATTTTGCCCCATTGGGAAAAAAATTGTTTTGAAAATTTTCCCTACAAAAGCCATCAGTATCTTGGGAGAAATGGAAATAAATATAATAAATATACATTATCATTTTTAACATATGTTTTTCAATAATATTGTTACTGAAACATTTATGAATGTAAACACTTATTAATTATAAATTGTTGATAATGTATGCATGGAGATATGAAAGCATAGAACAAAGTCTTATGCTTCCAGAGAAAATGAAGAAATCTTTATTTAAAGAGCCCTATCTTTTCAGCACATTCGTCTATTTTAGATACCCGAAGAATGAGACCAGGAGACCTCCTAAGGCCCACGCTCAGAAGCGCCATGGGAATGCATCGCCTGCTTTCCATCTAGTCAGTCGGTTAAGCAATTCTGCCGTGCTCCATCTGTGTATTGGTTATGCTGGCTCTAGCTGGTCTCTAACTAGCATCGTACTAAGAATTGCATTTTTCTCTCTTCTGACTTAGATTTAAATCTTGTAATCACTACTGGGAAGTGAGCTGTATCATCTTGAGAAATCAGACCACAGAGATGGGCCTGCAGCTGGCAGGCTGGGTCATCCTGAATCGCTTAACCCTTCATATCAAAGGATGGCTGGCAGCAGCAGGTTCCTTCTCTAGAATTCGCCAAGGCATATGTTCTCAATGAGAATCTGGGAGTTAAAATGAAACACAGTGCATCCGGCAAAAACCTTACTTTGTAAATTGACTTGGTGCCTGTACACATGACTGATTTTATGTCCATCTCCATGTAACTATTTCCCTGTGGGCATGTGTTCATGTTCGGGTGTGTATGTGTGTGGTATGTGTACTCATGTGCTCTGGTGTGACAATATGCAATGCCCCTTCAAGTACATGTGTACATGTGAGAGTGGGGATGTTGTGTGCCTAGGGAAAATTCTTTGCTGGGTCATCAAATAAGATTGAGGCTTGTCAGTGTGTCATAGTTAATTATTTAAAAATAAAAAGGCTGAAATGATTGCTTTCCTTATATTTATACCTGGGTACTAATGCCCTCCTAACCCTAAACCTGTATGGACCATAGGCTTTTCCTTACTCAGTGACATATTACCAAATGGGACTCAGAAACCTGATAACCTGGGAACCCTCACCTACCACAAAGTCATTATGTGTGACCTGGGCACATGTTAGTGTGGCCCAATCATCTGTTACCCCAGCTGCAGGCCACCAACTGCTAGCCATGTGAATGAGGCTAGACTAGACTTAATGGCCTCTCACCCACCTGAGAGCCCATAAGTTATATGTGTGCGACCAGAGGGAGCCCAGCAAAAGTACTCCCTGTCAAGCCACCTGATCAGGTTTCCAACACATAGCCATGGCTAGTACTAGGTGAATAGTGTTTCATATCACAAACAGAGCTAACTAACTGATATGGTTGGTAATAAGGCAAAAAAAAAAAAAAAAAAACAAGAAACAAAAAAAACCCCTTCCCACTGGAGGAGAGGGTGTAGGTAAGAACTTGTGGCCATGAATTGTAGGATGACATATATGTCCATGTTAATATATTTGTTATAATTCTGGTCTCACTTTATGAGTTAAAAAACAAAAATGGCTCATATTTGAGGACCCAGCAGTAATTTACACACAAAAGTGCACATTGGTAAGGCAGATATAGCTCAGGACAATAGTGTCTATATGTTCTAGTACTGCTTCACTGAGAATATGAGAAAAAAATATGCCCTTGTTGATAACAACACAATGCCCCAGACTGAATAACTCATAAAGAAAAACGGGTAGATTTTTACTCATGGTCCAAGTGCAAGGTTGAGGGGCAGCATCTAAGGATGGCTTTCTTGTTAACAGAGTCCAAAGATGGCACAAGGTGTGCCATGGCAAGACATTGGGAGCTTGATTGTGTTTGTGCATGTACTTGGGTGTGTGAGTGCGGATCTCTCTCTTTAACTCCGAGCATTCAGCCATAGAGGCTTTGCCATTATGTCTTAATCCCAATCACCTCCTGAAGGCCCTACCTCTAGACATTGTACTTGGGTCAAGTTCTCCTCCTGTTAATACTTCACAATGAACATTAAGCTCCAACGTGAGTCAGAACAGAGAGAAACCCTCTCAAAAGACCAAGAAAAGTAAACCCAGGGAGGAAGCTGCTCTCCTGAATCTGCAGGGGTGGCTCTGGCTTGGTTTCTGGGAGGGGTACAATTTGTTCACCCCCCTCAGCCTGCCTCCCTGTGGTGGCATCTCTTTGGCTTTGGCTTGGTTTCTGGAAGGGGTATGATTTGTTCATCCCCCTCAGCCTGTCTCCCAGTGGTGGGTGTCTCTCTGCATCCATTTCCCTGGAGCTCACCCCAGGCATTGTGACTCCTTAAGGAATAGTGTCTATACAGTGAGACTTTAGGAGAAAGCAGATTCTCTGCCTTGCCTGAGGCCTGCCTTTTGGGAGCTGGTCACCTCTTTGAATAACTGACCCTGGGGATGATTGTTACTCCCCTGGGAGGCTGCAGGTACTTCCAGGGACAAGACTTTTGCCCTGCAGACCACCACATGACACTAGAATTTAATAATCAGCACAAGGTATATTGTTGTCCTTACTATGCAGAACAGAATATTCCCCCATCCCTCTTCATAAAGGTAAGAATATTGATTTAGAAGTGAGAGCACATGATCACTTAAACTCCAGCTCAGTCTTACCTTACACGAAATTCCTAATTTGTATGATTGTGGAAATTTGGAGTAGAATTAATCTGCCAATTTATCAGCATTTTGACTGTAAAGATATTTTACTTCTGAGTCCTTTCTTATCAACACCTTTGTTATCAGTGCACACCAAAGTAAGAAGCAACAGATTTAAGGCAAAGCAAAAATGCCCAAGGCTGTTAGAGGACTGATGGTTGTGAGGCTACCAAGTACTTATGACTTCCCTACTGTAGAGTATACAGATCTGGGCCTGCTCAGTCACCTTAGAAATAAATATACCTCACACAGTGCTTAAAGCATATGCTATACTGATCTCAACAAAGGCTTAATATGACCTACCATTCTGGGGCAGATCCAAGGGAATTATGGCTGAGAGACCAATCACATAGGTGTATTAGATAATTTTCTTTTCACTGTGACAGAACACCTGACAGAAACAACTCAGTTTTGGCGCATGGTTTCAAAGGATGAAGATGCAGTCTACCATGGCAGCGAAGGCTTGTTAGCATTGATGGCAGTGGGAGTGTAAGGTAGCTTGCTTGTGTCTTCATGACTAATCAGGAAGCAGAGTTAACTTGGGACTGAGGATGGCTTTAATCCATAAGCCCCACCCCTACAGCCCTAGGGCTTTGCCAGTTTAGCCTCATGTCCTGAAGTTTCCACAGTGTCCCTGAACAATGCCACCAGCTGGGATCCAAGTGTTCGCATGCATGAGCCTGTGGGGAGACATTTCACATAGTTGGAGAGGAGAGGATATTGACATAAAAGAAACTGGATTTTAGGGCTGGAGTATATAGCTCAGTGGGTAAAATGATTGTCATAGGGACCTGAGCTGGGGTCCCCAGAGCCCTCATAAAATGCTGAAAATGTTGGTGCACGTCTGTAATCCCAGTGCTGGAGTAGGCTCACTGGATAGCTAGTCTAGTTGAATTGGTGAGCTCTAGGTTTTGCGACAGACCTTAAGGTTGAGAGTAACTGGAAGACACATGATGTTGACTTCTGGTCTTCAAATTTATCTGCACCTGCAAACACTTGCATGCATGTACTCACACAAATGTGCACCCACCCACAAACATATCAACATGTATACATACATGTAGGCACACTACATGTGCACACACACACACATGCAAACAAGAAACTGGCTTTTATTAAGTAGTAGATAAGTCAGATTATGTATGAAGCCTGTACTCATAGATTCATAACTTCCACTTTCCAGATGGGGCAAGTGTAATCATTAACTGGAAGTCCAAGTTCGTCATTCAGAGTGGTTGGAGGTGTCAGAACTAAACTTATATAGCAACCAATCTCATATTAAAACACTGCTTTTAAAAAAAAATAAACTTTTTTCTATGACAACTTTAGTAATTATAGATAATATGCCATGCTAATTCCCTCACCTCCCCCACTTTCATGAATTCACTCTTGATCGTACCCCCTCCCTCTATCAATTAGTCTCTTTTTTATTTTGATGGCATCATCATTTCCTCCTATTGTGAGGGTCTTGGGAAGGTAGTACTAGTCACTGAGAGCTCATGGATATCAAGGCCAATTTGTGTCTGAATAATTGCATTGTAAGCAGTCCTACCCTTCCTTTGGCCTTCCATTCTTTCTGCCACCTCCTCCACAATGGATGCTGAGTCTTGGAAAGTGTGACAGAGATGTTTCAGTGCTGAAATCTCCTCTGTCACTTCCTCTCAGCACTATGGTACCTTTTGGGTCACCCCAGAGCTTATTGCCATCCGAAAAGAGCAGATTCTCTAACCAAGAGTGAGAACATCATTAATATATGGGCATGAGAGTTAAGAAAAGTGCTTACAGGACAGTTTGGTGAGCATAATATATGCATTTAGCCAGAAAAGAGCTGGTGTTTCATTCCTAGGGCTTATAATCTCCCCTGCTACAGGCTTTTGATTACGTTACATACCAGGCTGGGTTTCCAATCCAATTAGAGTGTGGTTGGTTTTCCCCACAACAGACATGCCATTATTGCACCTGGCTGGCCAGACTCAAGACTTGCAGTGTCCATTATCACCGCTGATGACTTCTGTCTTCCATAGGGCTGCATACGGTGCAGCTTTTTCCAGCTTTCTGACAGCTGGTCTATAGGAAGAAGGTTTTCAGCTCCAGCTTGATTTCTCAGAAACCTTGCAGCCAAAGCATGTAAACGAAGGCTTTTACTTTCACATAAACATATTGTAAAATATTTTAACTAGATAGAAGATTTCAGAGGATATGTTCTCATAATCTTATTTTAGATATTAATATTTTGCTTATGATCATGTTATATGTTTTCTTGCACATGTGTGCATGTGGAGGGAGGCCAGAAGAAACCTTGGGTGTCAGCTTCAGAAGTGCTATCTACTACTTTTGAGATAGAGTCTATCATTGGCCTAAAGCTCATCAGTTAGACTAGAATGACTGGCCAGCAAGCTCCACGTATCATCTTGTCTCTGCCTTCTCAGCACTAGGATTACTGGGTTGTACTACCATGCCCAGAAGACATTTTTATGTGGGCATTGAAGATCCAAACTCAAGTCTTTATGCTTGTGCAGTGATCACTTTACCCACTGAGCCATCTCACCAGCATCTTGCATATTTTCTAAATGGAGGTATTTGTCTTTTAAGAACAGAATTTTTTTGTGGAATCTGGATTGCATTGCAACTATCTTCATTTTATTTGTATGTGTGTTTAGTAAGTAGAAAATTTATATTCAACTTTAATAAAATCTTTGTGGTAGAGTTACTTAATATTTGAGAATATTTTTGTTAGGTTAGTGATTCATGATTTAGTTTTCATTTTTATTCATTATTACACATAGTCATTTTAATCATTCCTTCATTTATTCAATAAATATTTATTGCATACATGGAAATTGTTTAAAAGAAATTAAATTGAAAAATACAAACTATATACTTGCACACAACATGATATTTTGAAATATGTACATACACACATGTACACACATGCACATATATGCATGTATATATGCACACACATATGTATACACGCATGTTTATGTATGTATACATTTATACATGTATACATGCACACACAGTATATATATATATATATATATATACACACACATACATATATATATTTATATATACACACACGTATACTTTGTACACATGCACATGTGGACACACACATATATTCATGTACACATATGTGTATTCATGTGCATACATGCATATATATTTATACATGTACACACATTTTCTAATGGGTAAATTAAAGTAATGAACATACACATCATCTCTCCTTCATATCTTCCCTTTTCCTGTGATGAGAACATTCAGAGTCAGCAACGTTCAAGCACACAACGCACTGCTATGACCACCACTCACTGTGCTATGTAATTGATCTATTCATTGCTTTCATTCCACCCAAGTCAAATCCAGTGTACTTTGATCAACATCTCTGTGATCATCTTTTCACTGCCTCCCATCCCCTAGACCCTGGCAACTAGCCTTGTGCTCTCTGCTGCTAGGCATGAGACTTTATTAAAGTTCAAATTCATGTGTGATCATATACTACTTCTCTTTCTGTGCTTGACATTCTTCATTTAGATGAATGTCTTCCAGATTTATCTGTGTTGTTGACAACAATAAGATTTCTTTTTTTTTTTGATAGTGTAATAATATTCCCCTGTGTATATTGCATTTTTATCTATTCATCTATTGATGGATGTTTGGATTGATTCAAGATTTTGTCTATTATAGTTCTGCAATGAACAGGGGATGGCAGATGTCTCTCAGACATACTGAATTCATTTCTTTAATATATACCAGGGGAAGACTTGTTGGATCATATCATAACTGTAGTTTTAAGTTTTTGAGGATATGTTTTCCATAATGGCTATACTAACTCATGTCTTGCTCTTGAATTACTTTCCTCTTCAATTCCTAGAGAGCTTCCTGTAATGTAGCTTTCACATCTATTTGTAATTCAAAGTCTATGAATGGAATGAACAAGAAGTCTACTTCCATTTCTTCTCATGGAAGATGCTGTACCCATCACGCCTCACTTGCTGGTCCCATCTCCCCTCTGGAAGATGTCTGCTCTCTTACTTAAGCCTCTCTCTACTCATTCTCCTTGGCTTTCTTTGCAAGAGGATGCTTTGGTCTGCAAGGAAAGTACAACAGCTATTGATACTGCTTCCTCTGTCCTCTGCTAATCCCCAAACTGCTCCAAACCCTCAGTCTTTTTCATAATTATAGTTTTCAGCACAGAAGGTCCATTTCTTGATCATAATTTTAACAATCATATATTATTTGAGAGCAACTCACCTTAATTTTCTTGTGTTTGAAAGAAATAGCTATATATATATATTTCAGGGGCCTGAATGCTGAATTATCATACAGCATTTTCAGTATCTGGAAGTGGGTCGAGCTTTGTTTCTTGAAGCCCTTTTGTGTCTTTTGTGGGCCCTGTTGTATTGTGTTTATATCATTACTGTGTCATAAGCCACAGGAACTGAACACTGGCCTAGATTGTCTCTGCTCTGTAGCTCCTGTGGCCATCTCTTGTCTTCTAGATGAGAGGGAGTCAATGCTTCAAATCTTTCACATTATGTGCCTTACATCATAGTTTTCTTGTGAGCATGCATTCCTCATCTTATATTGCTTGGTTAATTATTTTTAATTTTTTAGAAAAGGAATGTGCATGGAATCTAGTCTCCGTGGATGGACTTTGCACACAACACAGTGTTGCCAGGAGTCAAGCTTGGTGCTGTGAATACTTGCTGTTTATTTGAGGGTTTTGAAGACCTCACCCTATTGTCTTGTGGCATACACTAGAATTGACTTCCACATTTGGAGTATGTCTAGATTCTTACTCTTGAGAATAGCACTGCCCTGGAACTTTTGTACTTCCTGGTGCATTTGAGTGTACACAGAGTCTGAGGATAAAGTTATGCTATATTTTAAGTAATTTTGTGCATGAAAGAATGAGTCATGGCATGGAGTCTTTAACTTGTAGCATCATGTCAGTGCTCAGAAAGGTTTGGTCCTAGCAGCATCTAGATCTCAGATCTCTGGATTAAGAATGTTTAACCTATACAGACTACAAATGTTTTTTTTTCCAATTTTCATTCATATTCTTATGTAGCAAGTCATATTTTGACATTTTCTTATGCCTTTTTTGATACTTCTTTCCATTTGACACCACTATCTGTCTCCAGAACAAAAGTGTTTTTTGTGCTTGCTTAGGAAGCACATATACTAAAAACTGGAACAAAAGTGGTTTTTTATGTAGCCTGTGTTGACTCCCCTAATGTATTGCATTTTGAGTCCTATGATCTCGAGTGGTTCATATGTTCAGCATATGCTGAGTCCCAATGATAGGTGAGTGTTCCGAGGTGTTTCCTGACAATTAGCAGAGATTTTGAGGCTTTCACCTGTGCCCTGCAAGTGGAAGAATACTCCGGCAGCAGGGCCACTGTCCAGAGGGCACACCCGCCTGTGCCCTCCCACGCCACGGTCCCCAGAGGAAGCACCTGCGCAGGGCCCTTCCGCCTTACAGAACTCAAGTCCCTGGGAAGCCTTCACATTTCTCCAGGCAGCAAAGCTCCCAGTTCCTGAAGAGGCAGGCTCTGCTGTCATAGCCCTCTCTCAGCATGTTGCTTTGCCTTCAGAGTTTCTACCACTCAGTGGATCCATCACGGAGCACCACATTATAGCAAGCACGCATCCGTTTGCCTCGATTATTGTCATAACAGAAGGCGGAGCTACAGTGAAATATTTGCTTCGTACATGCATATCTGTTATCCAAAGGGCCCTTTAACCTAAATGGTGTGCTTTCTGTAATGTCTTTGGTTAATGAATGGGTCTGTGAGGGCTTCAGAGCAGTGCAATGTGGGAAGAATGCTATAATTTCTTTTTAACATGCAGGAATTCTGAATACGAAAAAATGCATGCCAAATTTTATTGCTTCTAAATCTGAATAATTGTATTTCTGGGCTGTGCATCTGGGTAGATAATAAAGCCACAAAACAATTTAATGAAACATATAAAAAATAAAATGACATTACTAAATATTATAATATGAAGAAACTATTTTTTGCATATTGTCACCTAATCTTTCAACCATATAGCAACAAATAATGCAGCCATAATTGAAAGTTTTATTATCCATCTGAGGAAATTGAGCTCAAATTTACCTTGTTCTCTTTAGTTGGTGGGCAAGCCTATTGGGGTTACTGACAGGATTTCATTTTTGTGGTGGGTTATTTTCCCCCTTTCTATGTATTCTAAAATGGTCAATAAATAGCCCTGCTGCTTAATTGATTCTGAACCCAGCTCTTCAGAAAGCCACTCCTCAGCGGCCCTGTGACCCATGCTGGCAGGCAACTCTTCCTTGTCTGCAGAGTTTCAGAATCTGGTTGCACACACCACGGGCCTTCCTGGTCCTAAAACCCCACAGACACGCAGAGAAGCTGAGCATCTTTACTGTCTGGCCTGTCCCAGTTCCTGAATCTCCTCCAGGCTCCAGAGGGGGACATTGTACCTGCTGTGAGGGGAATTAGAATGGATCTCTGGCATTATGTGGACTGACACTGGCCTGCTGAAAAGATCTCTCATTTGTAAAACTGCTTTCATGGCCTAGGCTGAGCTGGAGGAAACCCACAGGTATTCTGACCTTGACACCAACACATTAGCCCCTCCCTTATTGATGGAGTCAGAGGTCTGTGTGTTAGGTTAGCCTGCGGGGATGGGGAGTTAATATGAAGGAATATCTTCTTGCATCTAGAGGGCAATAGAAGCATCTCTACTGCTCCCTATTCACAAGTTAACCTATGATCAAATGTTCAGTCCCAGAAGTGCTGGCTGGGGAATCAGTTGCTCTACCTTGCTGTTTCCCTTCTTCTGAGTCCACATGGGGACTTGAGATTGCCCAGATGTGTGAGTGAGGATGCCTCCTCCACAGGCCGACTCAGGACAACTCAGAGAAGGTTCTGGCGGTCATAGTCCTGCTTTCTCACTGCCTATAGTCTTTCTTTCCTTGTCTCCCTGTACCAGGGAAACCTCACATCAGGCAAGTGGCCCTTCCAGGACTGCTCTCCTTCTTGGCCAATACATCCCTGGTATAGAGTCCAAACAGTCTCCTACAAGTGTCCTGACTCTTTCAAGAATCTTGTTCTTTTCATCCATTTGGCCTTAATAAGATCTACCTTAGTGAAAATGTGTGTTTAAATGACTTCATACTTCAGCGAGAAGGGGTTAGGTATTTCCATGTGCTTATATAAGTATACCCAGATACATCCTTACTTCTGCCTCAAAAAACACACAGTTGAGTTAGGGGAGAAGAACCAGCTGGCTGCTGCTGATGCCCACTGGCCAGACAAAGTTTTGCCAATATATCTCCTGTCCCTGCCCAGATCACATGTCCTGTGGCAGATTCCTGTCAGAGTGTAAGTCTTTCCACTTAAGGAAGTATTTTAACTTCAAAGACAACTGAGTCCTAAGGCTGGGGGGATGTCTCAGTGGTTAAAGTGTGTGACTTGCAAGCATGAGGACCTGAGTTTGGATTCTCAGAGCCTGTGTCAGAAGACAGGCATGTCCACATACATTTGTAATTTCAGCTCTGGGGGAAGCAGAGACAGGAAGAGCCCTAAGTCTTGCTGGCTAGTTAAGTCTAGTGGAATTTATGAGCTCCAGGTTCAGTGTGATATCCCAAAAAAGACACTCACCCTCTATTTCTGAACTACACACACACACACACACACACACACACACACACACACGCCAAGTCCCTTCTAAAGAGATGTTCCATTAGGATTAAAGAAACTTCACCATGGGCTGGAGAGAAGGTTTAACGGTTAAAGCATTTGCATGCAAAGCCAAAGGACCCAGGTTTTATTCTCCAGGACCCACAAAAGCCAGATACACAAGGTGGTGCATGTGTCTGGAGTTTGTTTGGAGTGGTTGGAGGTTGGAGCATAGCCATTCTCTCTCCCTCTGCTCCCCTCTGTCTCTCAAATAAATTTTATTTTTTTTAAAAGAAAACTTCACCACAAACAAACCCTAATCTCCACCAAACCAATAGCAATGTCATGTTGCTTTTGAGAAGAAGTTATTTTCATGTGAGGTTTGTAAGAAGTTTGGTTATAGCTCTAAGTGCCTATATTAAGAAATTAGAGAATTCACAAGTAAACAATTTAATGCTTTACCTTAAGGTCTTGGAAAGAGAAGAAGAATAGGGCAAACCAAAATCAGTTGACAGGAATAAATAATAA
Organism: Jaculus jaculus; assembly: GCF_020740685.1. Taxonomy (NCBI): domain Eukaryota; kingdom Metazoa; phylum Chordata; class Mammalia; order Rodentia; family Dipodidae; genus Jaculus; species Jaculus jaculus. Next base: position 47,468,196 of record NC_059116.1, on the reverse strand, counting down.
AGATTAGTGAAGAAACTAATAAAATAGAAAGCAAAATAAAGCAATCCAAAGAATCAATAAAACAAAGAGTTGTTTCTTTGAAAAGATAAACAAGATTGATAAAGCTTTAGCAAATCTAACCACAAGAAAGAGAGAAGAGACTAGAAATTAACAAAATTAGAGATAAAAAGGCACCATTATGACAGTACCAAAGAAATTCAGAAAATCATAAGGACATAATTTAAGAGCATACACGCCTCTAAATTTGAAAAGCTGAAAGAAATGGATGATTACCTTGATTCATATGACCTACCAAAATTAAAATCAAGATGAGATAAACCATTTATAGATCTATTACAAGTACAGAGATGCAAGCAGTTATAAAAACTCCAACTAAAAAAAGCCCAAGCTCAGATGGATTCACTGGTGAATTTTACCAGACCTTCATGGAAGAACTAACACCACTGCTTCTCAAACTCTTCCATAAAATAGAAAAGGAAAAAATTATACCAAACTCCTTCTATGTAGCCAGCATCATCCTGATACCAAAACCAGACAAAGACAGAACAAAAAAAAATTACAAATCAGTCTCCCTCATGAACATAGATGCAAAAATTCTGAACAAAATATTGGCAAATAGAATACAAGAATATATTAGAAAGATTGTTCATCCTGACCAAGTAGGCTTTATCCCAGAGATGCGGGGATGATGCAACTTATACAAATTTACATCGATAAATGTAATACATCATATAAATGGGAATGGAGGACAAAAATCACATGATCATCTCAATAGATGCAGAAAAGGCATTCAACAAAATCCAACATCCTTTCATGGTAAAAGTATTATAGAAACTGGGAATAGATGATACACATTTCAACATAATAAATCTGTTTATGACAAACCTACAGCCAATATAATACTAAATGGGGAAAAACTTGAAGCATTTGCACTAAATTCAGGAACAAGACAAGGGTGTCCATGGTCCCCACTTTTATTATTTGTTATAATAATATTATTTTATTATTTAATAATAATAATTATTTACTGGAAGTCTTAGATGTAGCAATAAGGCAAGAGACACTCATAAAAAGACTACAAATTGGCAAGGAAGAGAACAAACTATCATCATTTGCAGATTATATGATTCTATACATAAAGGACCCTAAAGACTCTACTAGCAAACCGTTAGAGCTGATAAACACTTTTAGCAACATAGCAGGATACAAAAATAAATAAGCAGACATCAGCAGATTTCCTATATACTAACAACAAACATGTGGCGGATGAAATCAGGGAATATCTCCCGTTCACAATTGCCTCAAAAAAAAGTACCTTGGAATAAACCTAACCAAGGAAGTGAAGGATATCTATAATGAGAATTTTAAAACACTCAAGTGAGAAATTGCAGAAGGTACTAGGAAACAGAAAGACAACCCATGTACTTGGATTGGAAGATGCAATATTGTGAAAATGTCAATCTTACCAAAAGCAATCTACCCATTTAATGCAATCCCCATTAAAATTCCAACAGCATTCTTCATAGAAATAGAAACACAGTCCTACAATTCATTTGGAAGCACAAAAAACCTCCAATAGCCAAAACAATTTTGAGCAACAAAAATATGGCTTGTGGTATCACCATACTCTATTTTAAGCTATATTACAAAGCCATAGTAATTAAAACAGCATGGTACTGGCACAAAGACAGACACATAGATCAATGAAACAGAATAGGGGACTCATGTTAATCCAAGCAGCTACAGCCATCTGATTTTTTTTTTTATAACAATGTCAAAAATGTTCATTAGAGAAAAGACAGCCTCTTCAACAAGTGGTGCTGGGAAAACTGGATATCTATATGTAGAAGGATGAAAATGGATCCTTGTCATTCTCCATGCACAAGAATCAAGTTTAAGTGGATCAGGAACTTTAATATCAAACCTGAAAATCTGAAACTGCCAGAGGAAAAAGTAAGGGAAACTTTTCAACATATTGGCATAGGTAATGACTTTTTTTGTTTTTTGAGGTAGGGTCTCGATCTGGCTCAGGCTGACCTGGAATTCACTATGTAGTCTCACGGTGGCCTCGAACTCTTGGTGATCCTCCTACCTCTGCCTCCCAAGTGCTGGGATTAAAGGCGTATGCCACCACGCCCGGCTAGGTAATGACTTTTTGAATATAACCCCAATTACTCAGGAAATACAACCACTAATCAACCACTGGGATCTCATGAAATTACAAAGCTTTTGTATAGCAAAGGGCATTGTGAATAGAGCAAAGAGACAATCTATAGAATGGGAGAAAATCTTTGCCAGCTATACATCTGGCAGAGGATTAATATCCAGAATATACAAAGAACTCAAGAAAACAAAGCAATAAAAAAAAATCAAACAACCCAATTAAAAAGTGGGCTATGGAACTAAAATGAAAGTTCTCAAAAGAAGAAATACAGATGGCATATAAACATCTAAAAAAGTGTTTTATATCCTTAGCCATCAGGGAAACACAAATGACCAAATGGGTGCAATAGTGGCATGTTTGCACTGGGGGAAACCAACTGTTCTCTAATTGGACTGGAGGCCTGCTATATGGGAAGGAATACATGCTTGGTACTGAAAACCTAATCAAAAGCTTATAGCAGAGGAGGTCATGAGCCTTAGGGGTATAAAGCCTGCTCTTTTCTGGCTACATGCATATATTATGCTCACCAAACTGCCCAGTAAGCACTATAGTTAATGTTCATATTCACATATTAATGCTACTCTCACTTTTGGTTAGAGAAGCTTCTCTTTTCAGATGGTGGTGACCACTGAAATGACCCAAAAGGCAACATAGTGCTGAGAAGAAGGGACAGAGGAGTGCTCAGCACTGAAACATCTCTATCACACCTTCCAAGGCTCAGGATCCAGTTTGGAAGAGGTGGCGGAAAGAATGTAAGAGCCAAAGGAAGGATACAAATCCTTTCAAGGCAACTGTCCAGACAGAAATTGGCCTCAGTACCCACGACCATGTAATACCTAGCAATACCTTCACAAGTCCCTCACAATAGGAGAGAAAGACGATGTCATCAAAATAAAAGAATAATTCAGAGAGGGAGGGGATGTGATGGAGAATGGAGTTGTGAAGAAGAGTTGTGAAAGTCGGGGAGGGGATTATCATGGTTTATTGTTTGTAAGTATAGAAGTTGTCAATAATGAAATTATGCACTAAAATATATTTTCCTCAAAGACATTATAATTTTTAAAAATTGTAGTAAAGTACACATAACATAAACTTTACCATCTTCATCATGTTTAGATATCCAGTTAACAGTGCTAAGTGCACTTACATTGTCTTTAGCTAGTTTCTAGAACATTTCACCTTAAAAAAAACAACAAAAATTCTATACCGATTAAACTACAGCTTCCTAGTCAACCTCAGCACCTGGGAGCCACCATTCTATTTTCTGTCATTATGTATTCACCCCCTCATATACATGATGGAGACATGCAGTATAGGACTTTTTGCAGCTGACCTATTCCACTTAGCATAATGTCCTGAAGGTGCATTCATTGTGTACTATGTGTCAGAATTTTCTTCCTTTTTAATGTGGAATAATATTCTATCATTTATTATTCATCTGTCAATGGGGAGCCACATGGCTTCTACCTTTTGGCTATTATCAGCACTGATAATGTGAACATGAGTGGACAAATACTTCTGTGAGGCCCTGCTTTCAACTCTGTTAAGGATTGTTGGGCTTTGGGGATAAGGTCCCTGAAGGCTCACGTGTTGAAGGCATGGGCCCAGTGCAATGTGCAAAGATGTAGTGATAAGGGCTATGACTTTGTCCATGGTTTAACTCACTGATGGACCCACTGTCCAGTGGCATGAAGAGATCAGGCTCAGTTGGAGGAAGTAGGGCACTGGGTTTGCTGGGGAGGGTATATGTTGTTCTTGGCCCCTCCTGTCCTCCCTGCTTCTTGGCTACCATGAGCTGAGCACCTTTGCTCAACCACATGTTCCCCATTGTCATGTTTGGCCTTACATCAGACACAAAGCGATGGGACCAAGCAGCCATGGATGGACACTTCTCAAACAATGATCCCAAATGAACACTTTTCTCCTTTAAGTTGCCTTTCCCTAGTGTTTGTAGCAACCAAGAAGCACTGGCTCCTATAGTAATCCTACTTTTCTTTGAGGACATGCCATTCTCTGTGGCTGATGCACTGCTGATGGTTCTCACCAACTGTGCACAAAGGTTCTGACTTCTCTATTTTCTCACCAAAGTGCTGAGATTGAACCCAGGGGATCATGCACATCTGGAATGTACTCCATCATGGAGTTAAAGCCCAGAGCTTTTTTTGTCTGTTTTGAGACACAGTCTTACTAAGGTGCCCAGGTGGTTTTAAACTCATGCTACAGTCCAGGCTGGCCTTGAATTAGTGATCTTCCTGCTTCAGCCTTCTGTGTAGCTTATACTACAGGCCTAGTTTTCAGAGGCACACCAGGGCATCTCATAGTGGTCTTGAGTTGCATTTTTCTAACAAGTATCTTTTCATGGGTTTCTTGTATTATTTCTTTAGAGAAATGTCTGTTAAAATCCTTTGTCCATTTTTTGTACATGTGTGCATATATAACCCAGAGGAAAACCTTGAGCATTATTCTCAGGAGCTATGCCCGCCTCTCTTTGAGATGGGGTCTCTCATTGGCTTGTAGCTCACTGATTAGGCTACACTGGCTGGACATTAAGCTCCAGGGATCTGCCTATTTATGCTTCCCCAGCACACCTGACATGCCTTTGTTCAACTATATTCACCTTTTTTAGTTGTATAGAGTTATTTTGAGGTAGGGTCTCACTCAAGCCTAGGCTGACCTAGGACTCATAGCAACACTTCAGCCACTCAAGTGATGAGAATACAGGAGTGATCTACCATGCTAAAAATTTAAAATTTAAAAATTAATTAGCTTTTATTTATTTATTTTATTTAAGAGAGAGAGAGAGAGAGAGAGAGAGAGAGAGAGAGAGAGAGAGAGAGCGAGCAAGCCAAGGCCTTTAGCCATTGCAAACAAACTCCAGAAGCATGTGCCACCTTGTGCATATAGCTAACATGAATCCTGGGGAATCAAATCTGGAATCTTTGACTTTGCAGGCTAGCACCTTAGCTGCTAAGCCATCCCTCCAGCCCCTGGATTATTTTTATCTTCTGGTTTTTGTGTCTTTTAGAAATTATTTTTATTGTTTTTACATATTTTTATTTATTGGAGAGAGAGAAAGGGAGAGAAAGAGAGAATGGGTGGGCCAGGGCCCTCAACTGTTGCAAATGAACTCCAAATGTGTGTGCCCTTGTGTGTATGTATAACATTGCATGCTTGCATCACTGTGCATCTGGCTTACATGGAACTTGGCGATTTGAACATGAGTTCTTAGGCTTCACAGGCAAGCACCTTAACTGCTAAGCCAACTCCATCCTTTTTCTTTTTAACTTACTTACTAGGAGAGAAAAAAAACCTATAGAGAGAGAGAGAGAAAGAGAGAGAGTGAGGGAGGGAGAGACTGGGTGTGTTAGGGCCTCTTGCTGCTGCAAATGAACTCCAGATTCCATGTGCTATTTTGTGCATCTGACTTTGCATATGTACTGGGGAATTGAGCCCAGCATATCAGGCTTTACATTTTTTTTTAAATAGTCTGGATATTGGTTCCTTACCAGATTCAAAATTTGCAGTATTCCATTGCGTTCTGAGTTGCATGTGCACTATTGGTTGTGTCCTCTGCAGCATGGACATGCTCAGCTACAGATGATCCAATACATTTACTTTTACCTGTGCTTTTGGTATTCTTTATAAGAAACTGCTGACAGAGCTAATGTTGTAAAAGCTTTTTCTCTATATTCTCTTCTAATTTTAAAAATGATATTAGCTGATATGATTTTGAATACTTTCCCATATGTATGGTATAAGGTAAGAGCCAACTTCCTTTTTTTTTCTGTGACTATCTAGTTTCCCTAGCACTATTTGTTGCAAAGACTTCCCTTTCTTGTCTCAAATTATTCAAACATACATGTGAGAGTTTGTTTGTGAGCTCACTACTTATTCTACTAGTCTGTATGTCTGTCTTTTCATAAGTACCACACTATTTGATTACTGTAGTTTTGTAATCAAGGCGTGTAAAGGACCTGATTTTTTTTCAGATTGTTTTAGCTGTTTGGACTTTCACATTCCACATGAAACTTAGGTTTTTTGGTTTTATTTATTTACTTTTAATTTTTATTTATTTATTTGAGAGCGACAGACAGAGAGAGAGAGAGGCAGAGAGAGAGAGAGAATGGGCGTGCCAGGGCCTCCAGCCACTGCAAATGAACTCCAGACACATGTGCCAACTTGTGCATCTGGATGATGTGGGTCCTGGGGAATCAAGCCTTGAACTGGGGTCCTTAGGCTTCACAGGCAAGCGCTTAACTGCTAAGCCATCTCTCCAGCCCTTAGGTTTTGTTTTTATATTACTACACAAGAGTCTGTTGAGACTTTGATCATATTAAATCTATAATTATTTTGGGGAATATTTGGCATCTTAGTAGCATTAAAGCTGGGCTGGAGTGATGGCTTATTGGTTCAGGTGCTTGCCTGTGAAGCCCAAGGCCCAGGTTTGATTCCCAAGAACCCACATAAAAGCCAGATGTACAAGGTGGCACATGCATCTAGAATTCATTTGCAGTGGATGGAGGCCCAAGCATGTCCATTCTCTCTGTCTCCTCTCCTCTATATCTCTCTGCTTACAAATAAATAAATGAAACTATTAAAAGCTAAAAAATAATAGTATTAAAGCTTCCAATTATGAACACAGTATATCTTTCCATTTATTTCTGTCTTCAGTTTCTTTCAGCATTATTTTGTAGTTTTTAGTATATATGTCTTTTGGCTCTTCAGTTAAGTTTTTTCTTATATTTTTGTTGATATTTTATTTTTGTTTATTTATTTATTTACTTATTTTTTGATTTTTCATGGTAGAGTCTCACTGTAGTCCAGGCTGACCTGGAATTCACTATGTAGTCTCAGGGTGGCCTCGAATTTATGGCAATCCTCCAACCTCTGCCTCCAAGTACTGGTATTAAAGGTGTATGCCACCACTCCTGGCTTTTGTTATTTTAAGAACAAAAGTTGTTTTATGATTTAATTTTTGGATCACTCATTGATAGTAACAGAGATGTAATTCACTTCTCATCATTAATGTATAGAAACATGTTCACTTTATGTTCCACAGCCTTGCTGAATTTGTTCATTAACTAACAATTATTTTTGTGGCCATCTCTATAGGTTTCTACATATAAGATATTAACAAATATTTCTTAAGCAAATCCTCTGTGATGTGTTCCAAAGTTTTCTCACCTTTCACTGTCTCCTTCCCTTGAAATCCTTAGACTTCCTACTTGTGCCCTTATCGGAGCTTTCTGATCTGGTCATGCTGCTCATCCGATTAATCAAATGTAGTGGCTCTGGTATCTTCCTGATATATTCAGGGCAATGTTCTGATACTCTGTGGCACTTAGAAGGTCCATCAAGATCTGGACATCATGTCAGAAACAACTATTTCAGTCCTTTAACTGTCCTCTGCTCCTCCTAGAGGCTTTTTGTTATTTCTCTACCTGGAGGTCTTCTGCCTCCCACTTTTATCACTTGGCTCCTGGGGCTCTGTGTTAGAAAATCTTTTGACTTGGGCTAGAGACATAGAGTGGTTAAGGGGCTTGGATGTGAAGCTAAAAGATCTTGGTTCGATTCCCCAGGACCCACATAAGCCAGATGCCCAAGGCGGTACATGCATCTGGAGTTCGTTTGCAGTGGCTGGAAGCCTTGAAGTACCCATTTTCCCTCTCTCTTTCCCTCTCTCAAATAAATAAATAAAAATAAAATATTAACCCTTCCAAAAAAGAAATAAATATTTTATGTAAAAAAGAAAATCTTTTGACTTTTTATAAGTGGGTTGGGAAATCATAGTATTTGACCCTTTGAGAGCTTATATTCATCCCATGGCATTGACACATGGTATTTCTGCTCTCTTTTTGTATGGTTCTCCAAGTCTACTGGAGCTTATATAACAGGGAATGTGACCTGAACCTCAATGTTTCCTCAGTGTGTAGTGTAATTATAGGCTCTTCGCAAGTGCTGAGGAAGGACACATGGTAGGAGGTTTTAGACATTGAGCTTCTGGGTGGGAGAGGGGTAGGGACAACATTAAGTAGAAATCAGGGGTGTTTGAGAGGGGTAGTACTTCCTTTCTGATCTATTAAAATTAGGATAATTATAATTTCTTATACGTCATTCAGCCAAACAAAATTACATGAAAATAGTGTTTACTGAAAATTGACTACCTATTGCTTCTTCTTGGAATCCATGATAGAGTCTGGGTAAGTATGAAGTGACATTTGCCTGCCAATTTATGAAGATGAAATCACTACATTAAAGCATCAAGGACCCAAAGGTAGTCTCAGAAATACAGGAGATATACAGTGCTCACAGGACATGACAGAGTGACAAGAGTGAGTGAAGAGAAAAGAAACCAGTGCAGAGGAGATCCAGAACCCAGGGCTGTGCTCTTGTGAAGGTTGCTGCTGGCCTGGGGCTGGCTCACCACCCACAGAAGAAAAGGAGCTCCATCCTGTGCGCCAGCGTCTCCTCAAAGAGCAAGCTTTCTGGGGACGTCACATGACATAGCCATTCCTCTTCCAGAGGACAAATGTTTCATTGTCTTGAGTATCACATGGGGGGAGGACTAGAGCTTCCCTCAGGAAGGAAAGCCTGCTGTACTGCAGTCTAGTAAGCGTCCCTACTGGCTAGGCACGATGCTAATCCTTGTAATCACTGCCCCACTGCTTTTGCTGGTGACCGTGGAAGGTACCAGCCTATCCAACAATGAATGACAGAAGAATTGCAGGCTGTAGACCCTTCACAGTGATGAGCTTCTTTAAGGAGTTACATCAACTGTATAGAACATTGTAAGGATTGTTAGGGACTTAATAACCAGTTTGAAGCTGAAGGCAACTTTTAAAAAATGGTTTGTTGAAACTAGAAGAAAAATTGCAAAAATGACGTTAAAGTCTTGAGCCTCCTTATCATTAATATTGTGTGTGTGTGTGTGTGTGTGTGTGTGTGTGTATGTGTGTGTGTGTGTTTGTGTTTGTGTATGCAGGAGTATATTTATGTCCTTATGTGTAAGAGTGCATATGCACATGTGTGTGCATGCATTGGAGGTCTTTCTCAGCCACTTTCTACCTTGTTCTTTGAGACCCAATCTCTCACTGAACTTAGAGCTCACTGACTTGGCTAATCTACCTAGCCAATGAGCTCCAAGGATTCACTGCCTCTGCCTCCCCAGGACTGGGACTGATAAATGTATGCCACCATCCCTGTAATTTTAATGTGAGTTCTGAGGATGGGAACCCAGGTCCTCATGCATGAACAGCAAATGCTTTATGCACAGCGGCCTTCCCGGTCTTCATTAGTAATTTTAATCAAGTATAAAGTGTCTTCTGTTTCCCCTGTAGTGTGTACCAGGCTTTGCTCAGAGCTTAGAGAGGGTGAAGGTGTGGGTAACACTGCAGCTTACAGACAGGTGGTGAATATGTTTCCCCACAAGTTGTTTAGCTCTGAGGTTGCTGGCTTGTGCCACAAGTCTTTGGCTTGTGCTCATGTCTCTATCTCTCAGGCTGAAAGAAAAGCCCTGTCCATGGTAGATGCTCAGTGAAGAGCTGCCGAATGAAAGAAACAATGAACAAATTTATAGACAAGATACAGTTCAAATTGTCACCCAGATCCAGGATATGTTGCCTAGAATGTAAGGTCCAGAAAGAAAACAATGGCCAGTTCAGATGGTGGCTCACATCTATAATCCAAGCACTTGCTACGGCAAGAATATTATGAAAAACAGCCTGGACTATGTTGTGCAACTCTGTGAGTTTGTTTCTAAAAAAAGTTTAAAAGAAAGAATTTTTCACAGGGCTGGGCAGGTGGCTCAGTAGTTAAGGTGCTTTCTTGCAAAGCCTGATTCAGTTCCCCAGTACACATGTAAAGCCAGATGCACAAAGTGGTGCACACATATGGCATTTGTTTGCAGAGGCAAAAGGCCCTGCAATGCCTATTCTCTCTCTTGCTTTTTATCTCACTGCAAATAAATAAATAAAAATATAAAAATGGGGACAACAAAAATGAAAGCAAGCATACTACCCTGTTCCCCCAAGCCCAAGAAATATCAAGTATACTAGGTGCCATCATTGGAGAATGGGGCTTCCATTTATATTTTGATACAGTCTGAGATTTGTGTGGTCCCCAAGTTCCCATGTAGAAATACCAGTCTCGGTGTGATGGTAGTAAGAGGTGGGGATTTTTTGATGTGATTAGTTCATGAGAGTAGGTCCCTAATAAATGGAATTAGTATCTTTATAAAACAGGCCCAAGGGAAATCTACTTCTTTTTACCATGAGAAGCACCATATATGAGTTTAGGAAGTTGTCTCTCACCAGGCACAGAATCTCATAGCATCTTGATGTTGAACTTTTCAGCCTCCAGAGCTGTGAGAAATACTTTTTGTTTATGAGAACACCAGTCTATGATATTTTGTTACAGTAACCGAAACCAACTGAAACACTTCTTGGAGATAGACTTGAGCCAGTGAAGGACAGACAAATGGCTCCGAATGGGGAAGATGCCTTGGGAGGGAGGGGTCAGAGCAAAGGGCTGAATGGATGAGCCAAAGGGGTCTTCAGGAATGCAAGGGAGCCAGACATGGTGGAGCATGCCTTTAATCCCAGCACTCAGGAGGCAGAGGTAGGAGGATCACTGTGAGTTCAAGGCTACCCTGAGACTACATAATAAATTCCAGATCAGCCTGGACTAGCGTGAGACATTACCTCAAACAAACAAACAAACAGACAAATAAACAACAGCCCCCCAAAACAAACAAAAACAAAAGAGTGCAAGGGACCTTTGGTTATATGCCCACCAATTGCTCTGAACTCTATAACAGATACTGGCTCATACACATTCATTGCTGCATTATTCACAATTGCTAGGAAATGGAATCAACCTAGATGTCCATCAACTGATGACTGAATAATGAAAATGCAGTGCATATACACAATGGAATTTTATTTAGCTGTAAAGAAAAATGAAGCTATGAAATTTTCAGGAAAATGAATAGAACTTGAAAAAATTATATTAAGTGAGATAACCCATGCTCAGAAAGATAGCTATCACATGTTCTTTCACATATGTAGACCCTAACCCTGAATGTTTGTTTGTATATAAATGACAGGATCTGAGAATGGATATAGGCTATTAAACTAGATAGGAGATCATGAGAGGGAAACAAGAGACAAAAAGAAATGTATTATGAAAGCAGAAAGGAGATAGGACTCAAAGAGAGTAGGCGATGGGTACAAGAGGGTGAAGGAAAACAAAAATAAAATTTGCTTGAAAACTACCATAATGAGGGCTGGAGAGATGGCTTAGCGGTTAAGCTCTTACCTGTGAAGCCTAAGGACCCCTGTTCGAGGCTCGATTCCCCAGGACCCACTTTAGCCAGATGCACAAGGGGGCGCATGCATCTGGAGTTCATTTGCAGTGGCCGGAAGCCCTGGTGCACCCATTCTCTTTGGCTCTCTGCCTGCCTGCCTGCCCGCCCCTCCCTCCCTCTCCCTCCTCTGTCACTCTCAAGTAAATAAATAAAAAATAAACAAAAAAATTTAAAAAAAAGAAAATTACCATAATGAAACCTAAATTCTATGTATCCTTAAAAAAGAGTGCAAGGGCCGGGTGTGGTGGTGCATGCCTTTAATTGCAGCACTCAGGAGGCAGAGGTAGGAGGATTGCCATTAGTTCAAGGCTACCCTGAGACTATATAGTAAATTTCAGGTCAGCCTGGATCAGAGTGAGACCCTACCTTGAAAAACACAAACAAACAACAACAACAGCAAAAACAGTGCGAAGAACTACTGAGGATGTGGCCCTGGGGGAGGAAGTGGGTTTAAAGTAGAGAAGTCCTGTTCCTGAGGCTGGCTCATGCTCTTCTGGTAAATACTGATATGAGTGATGAAGGCGTGGGTTATGAGAGGCTGTTTCAGTAGCAGAGTCATGCAGGATGGGGAATCCTCCTGGTGTCTTCTGACTTCTACATGGTTCTTGTCTTCAGAAGTCTTCTTGTTGCTCCCTTCCTATTACTCAGGCCATGGAGATAATATTTATTTATCCAGCCATATCTAAGTAGGTGAGTGTCAGTGAAGAGTAAAGCTTTGGAATCCCTCTGTGAATAACTGTGCACAAAGACAGAGCATTTTTCTACTAGCAAGTGGTGAAAAATAAGGAGCATCTCAAAGAATATTAGCATACAACTTGATTTTTGCATAGAGAATTCAGACAAACTGCTTTTGCAGACTTAAACAATCCCAGGATGAAAGGTACTGTATAAATGCAAAGTATTATTATTATATCCAGTGGTGGCAAAGAAGGGCATTTCAAAGAGTGTTTCAGTACAATACAATTTTATTTTGCACAGAGAGTTCAAGGGAGAAAGCTTTATTTTATAGACTTAAATAATATCGTTATGGGGCTACAGTAAAATAAATAATACAGATCTGGTGTTAAAATAAATAATACAGTTAGGAGGCTTAAATAAATAATGGTGGGGAGAGAAGAGAAATTAAGAGTCCTGGGAGAAATCAGTGGGAGATGCAATTTTGAATTATAAGTGGTAGAGAATTCAGGTTCAAAGAATCCTAAAATATTCACTACATCTACACTGACCAAAAAGAAAAACAAAGGCACAGGACAGTTAACAATCAGAGGGCTTATCCCACAGTATTTTTGTTTGTTTGTTTTTGTTTTTTTGAGGTAGGGTCTCACTGTAGCTGAGGCTGAACTGGAATTCACTCTGTACTCTCAGGTGGTCTTGATCTCACAGAGATCCTCCTACTTCTGCCTTGCAAGTGCTGGGATTAAAGACGTGCACCACCATGCCCAGTTTCCACTGTATTTTTGTCTTTCTACTGTTTCACTGACTCTGAAGGAAGCTGAAAAGCTGAAGATGTAGTTCAGAGTGTACAGTGTTTACCTATAATGTGCATGGTCCTGGGTTCAATTCCCAGCACCACAAAACAAGCAAAAACTCTCACCTGAAAAGCTAAAGAGCATACATACAAAACTGTGTCTCTCACCTCATCTTTTGATCATGCATTCTGCCCTAAGGTCAAAGTAGAGCAAACACTATGCCCATTGATCTTGGAGGACTTCTTCAGGACATGAGACAAAGAGAGAAGAATCATATTCAGGGTTATCAGTTCCCGGCTGGTAACTCTGGCCAGAGGTTTCCTTCTCATTCATCATCTGGATGAAGTTGATAACTACCAAAAAGCATGATGTTTGCAATAAACAGCACTACAGTAATTTTTGGAGTCCCCTGATCATTGTGGCTGTGTGCTGTAGCTGGCCATGGAAGCCTTGCTGTTTGTCCTAGAGTCTTTTAGCCTGACCCTGGTCCTCCAGCCCTGTGTATACAGTATGCTTACTTTAATGCACTCATGATGACACCAACCATTCATTTTCTTTTAAGTGGGCTGCCTCTCTGGGTGGGACTTAACTCAGGAGCTAGACACTGAACTTGTCTCCTGTCTTGTCTCCTTCAGGTCTGGCTGTGGTCTAGATGCATGGAAGCTGTTCCATGGGGAATATGGATTTGAAGACATGCAGGAAAGCTGTGGAGGAACCTGGGGAATTGCAAAAGATCATGCTCAGTCCTCCAAATTCTACATGATGTTAGAACATCCTTCAGAGGTCCCTCTTTGGTACTTGGGGTTAGACATCTTCTTAAGCTGCCCCATAGATAGAGTCCAGACAATTCTCAGGGCCATTGTTTCATTCTATTATGTAACTTGGAGGGGAAAGAAAAAAAATAGAAAGGCTGGGAAAATATAAATAAAAAAGAGTGCAAAGTTTTATTGTCAACTGCTGCTGTCACCTCCTGGAACTACAGTCGTATCTAAGAAATATGTGACATACTAATAGGAAGTAATTTACCCAAGGATGTTTTTGTGCCTTGAATTGCTTTCTTCGCTCGGCTGTGAGAACTTTGTGAGTGTATATGCATGGAAGCTGGCTCGGCGCTTCAGAAACTTCCCAATTTGTGCACAATGTGACTTTTATAAGGCCATTAAGCTCATCCTGGGAAAAAGTGCTCTGGAAACAGCGATCCATGGGTTCTCAAGGAGCCCGTGCAGGCAGACAGACACAGAAAAATGATGACCATGGGCTCTTGGCTAAAGTGACTTGGAATGCTTCTCCTTTAGCTCTGACCCTTGCGTGACTGCAGAGGGCTGTGAGGACCTTCCCTTAAACCATCTTTGATCTGTTGTCCTTTATTTTTTTTTTCTGGCTGTGGCTTTGGACCCTCTGGGGCCTGAGGGTAGGGCCCATGCATGTGGGCTGTTCCCAGGACCATGGTGACTCCAGGACACTGGTGATGCAGCTTCATAGATGGGTGTAGCTTAGGTGTCAGATGAGTCTGTGGAATTGACCCTTGGGAGCATGAGGGACCAAGGGATAGAAGGCGAAGGGATCAGAAATGGAGAGAGCAATGGGAAAGAGGCAGAGGGGATTGAGTTAGAGGGGCTGGGGAGATGTCTCAGTGGATGCAGTGTTTGCCACATAAGCATGAATGTCTGAGTTTAGATCATCAAATCTCACATAATGCTGCAGCACATGTCTGTAATCACAGCTGTGAGAAGAAAACAGAGACAGGAGAGTGAACACTGTGGTGAGCCATGTGAACAAGGAGAGATCCATCTTCAAACATGGTGGAAGGTGAGGTCTGACACTTGACCTTGTCCTCTGATGTTCACATGTGTGACATGCGTACACCTGCACTCACACATGAACACCCAGTCATGCATGCAAATCACACACACACACACACACACACACACACACACACACACACACACACAGGAGAGGGGAACGGAAAAGCAGGATGAGTGTGGAGCTGGGGAGAGAATGAGAAAAGAGGAGAAAGAGCAAGTAGTGGTGGGTGGAGAGAGGACAGGGAGGAGATAGGAAAGGCAAAGCTTAGGGGACTCTGTTTCACATGGCTTCTTCACATGCCTGCTGTGTAAACACAAACAGGGCCACGATCAAAGCCCCAATTCATTCATAGCACCAGAGGCAGAAAAGCACATTTTTGGGATGGTTTTGCCCTCAGGGAGGACAGCCATGTTGCACATTCCCTGAAAGTTTGTCCATTTAGTATGTATGTATGTGTACTTACGTGTGCATAAGGGCATTCCAGGATATCTTGCAACTGCAAATGGACTCCAAATACATGTACCAAGCTTTACATGAGTGGCTGGGGAATTGAACCTGGGCCAGAGGTTTTGAAAGCAAGTGACTGTAACTGCTGAGCCATCTCTCCATACCTCATACAAGTTTTTTTCACTGCCCTAAGTCTGTTGTTCCTTGCACCGTAGTATCTGATGTCCACATCAGTCCAGATGCCTTTAAACTTCAACCTGCCTTGGGCAGGGCTCACTGTCGATGGATGGCTGGGTGAGGTGGTGAAGCTTTCTCTTCATGGAGATGTGAAATGTTAGGGCCAAGAGCTGGTTTTCTGCCCAGTTGAGCTAAAAAGCCTTGGTCAAGCCTCCATAATCTCATCACATGACCAGGGAGCATGTCTCTGGGCATAGGGTCATCAGGAAGAGGACCTGAGGGTGCTTAGCCCTTGGCAGTGACAGGGCAGGGATAGGGGAAGGAAAAGTATGAAAGAGCTGTAATTTTTACTCTGGCCTATATATCTCTCCCTGTGTCCTAGCTTGGGAAAAAAGAAATGAGCCCTTTATCAATTTTTAATAAATTGAAATGACAAATAATCCATTTAATAAATTATTAACCGAGAAAATTACTGAAAACTGAAATATCAAACAATCGTGAGCAAATGCTCGAAGCAGCGTGTTTATTAATAACTCGCCCTGCTGTGGGAGAGTGCTGATGCTGGGAATCCCACACGGCCGCTGGCTGACCCCAGCGAGGCCCAGGGCTTTGGGGCGTCAAGCTGGACTTCCAAACAGGTGCAGGTGTGGGTGTCCAAGACAAGCTCAACCTGAAGCTGGACAGCTAACTGGTGGGTAGGTGGTACCTCATTCCCACATTCTCCTCTTGAACAAGTCACGAGCTAAAACTAATCGTGCTCCCAGGGCTTGGTTCTTTAAGAGGTATGTCTTCAGAATAAATTACCTATGTATGCTTATGAAATCTGTATATGCAGATACTCTTCAACTTATAATAGGGCTCTTCTACAAAACCACTGTAAATTGAAAATATCATAAACTAAAAGTATGTCTAATACACTTAACCTACAGAACACCACAGCTTAGCAACAGCGCCCTGTAGACAGTCCCAAGCTGCTGTGCTGTATTCATGCAATGGGACAGTTTCAATCCCACTCTCCAAATTACCCTGCTTGTTATTTCCCCCATTTTACAGATAAAAGAACTAGGGCATGGGGAGGTTGGCTACATGGGCTGTTTTCTCTGGTCACATGGCTAATTGGGGACTATGGCCTGCTTCTGACACCCAGCATTGCCAGAGAAGCTTTCTGTATATTGTTAGCTGGAGCAAGGGTCAAAATTCAGCTCTTTGGAATGCACATTGCTTTTGAGCCATTCTGAACTAGGGACCTTCTTGGACAGAAGGATGATGCTAACACTGTCTGCAGCAATGAAGACTAGCTATCCAGAGGAGACTTGTGGTATGTGGGCATGGGAGAGGCTTTGGGAAGTTGGTGGCTGGGGAGGCAGAGCTCTGTGTGTGGGCAGTGGTTAGTCCTCTCTGACACTCGGGAGGCCTGATAGTTCCGGGTCTTTAGGCCATTATTTAATAGCCTCCCCTGCTTCCCTTAAAACTCTGGTTTTACATGTAACATGTGCTCACACAGACCATCCAGTGTGAAGGAGGTGGTTGAGGGGGCCCTCCATCATATTTCAGGGCATGATCACTTCTGTATCACCCCTGTGAGACCAGAAGTTGACACCTCTAAAATGATTGCTTTTTCTGGAAGCATAGCCTAGCCAAGCTGCCTCTGCTTTTCCTTGGCTTTGGGGGATACGGAAATGAGTTTTCTTCATTTCAGCCCTGCTGTGGGGCTTGGGGCAGTCAGGTCAGCTGATCTCCAGTGTCCTAGTTGCTTTATCTGTAAAATGGGGACAATAATAAACAGGGCGATTTGATGACTGAATAACTGGAAATGTCCCATTATATAAATACAATACGGCAGTTTGGAAAGACAGGCTGTGGGCTCAAAGTCGGAGCTGTAATGGGTATTTTTAGGAAGGAAGACTGGGTGGGGAGGGAGTGATGGGTGGTTTATAAATGTTTGTTGCATTAAAAATGTGCGAGTTTGAAATGTGCAGAGTAGAGTATCATTTGTTTCTGGAAAAACTCACTTCTGTGGAAATGAATTGGTTTATATTGAATATGTGATGCTTTAGAGAAAGGGATATTAACCTAATTTGCATTTCTTTGAACTGAAATAAATTATTGCCCTGTTTGCATTTGTTGGGTCAACTAGATGGGATTGGGCAAGAAACCCTGTGTGGAAGGCTGGCCCTGGTCTTGGCGGTTTGCAATAGGGTCCATGAGTACCAATCAGCCAGCACCTTCCAACCATGCTTACTAATCTTTGAGTGTGTGGGGTGTGGAGGCTGGGGACTGTGAATTCCTCTCAAGGTCTGATGAAAGCAGTGTGTGCAGTTGAATCATGCATGTATCTCAACAGACACTCCATTTTGGGACCTGTCATGGTCCATGAGCAAAGTTCCCACCCTAAAGAAGGCAGTGTCCATGGACTTTGCATCTCATGGCTAGATCACAACAGAGAGAGCTTCAATTTCTGAGGTCTTTCTCCTCCTGTGTAACAAAACAGGACTTCAATTTAGAAGAGAAGGACAATTAAAGGCAAGCTCGCATATGAGCTGGGACACTTGGGACATTTTGTACCAATAGAAAATACAGCCCCAGGTACAAGAAGCAGGTACAACTCTGTCAACAGAGCTGATTTTGGAGCCCTACATGGCAAACCATTGTCCTCTTCCCTCAGTTCTGCATGCCCATGCCTAGAGAAATTACATGGGAATGCCTGAGTATTCCCTGTCTGGGTCCCTCCAAGCCCCACTTTGGCCCTGCTGCCAAGAATTCTCCACTAGGATGCCAAGAAGGCACCTCAGGATAGCCAGCAGCAAGGTCAGTGGTGAGCCCTTTAGTGCCAGACAGCTGGGGCCTTGTCTATAGTGGGCCATCTGACAGTGTTGTAGGAGATAGCTGACTGTTACAAATAGACATCCAGTGCAGACTTAGCCAGTAGAAATGGAGGCTACAGTATTGAGAGACATATGCCTGGATTTTGTCAGCCTATTGGGACCAAAGGGGACCAAGGGTCAACTCCTTGTCTCTAACATCAGGGCAAGAGACAGCAGGGACAGAGACACTCACCTCACATCTCACCACCCAGGGCACGAAAACCTCAGCTCGTTAGCAACTGGAGAATCTTATTTAACTAGTTCTCCATTTGAGCACACTTTTATTGGAAAGAGGCAAGCACAGGAAAACAAGAGGAGAAGCTGGGACTTAATTTAAAAGATATCTTCAAGGAAAGTCCCTTCCGTACCATTTCTCTGTTTAAAGCTCATCCTCAGTGCTTCAGTGATTTCAGACAAAACCCAGTTCCCCGAGCTCAGCACTCAGCTCACCACAGCTAGAGCTTGCTAGCTCACCACACCCTTCTTGACCAGTGGCATGTGCAGATGTGACCTGCTGTCTTCCTCCAAATTGAGTGGTTTTGAGGTCCCCTCTTCCCTTAGTGATTGATGAATTATGACAATGTTCTCAGGCCCAGACAAAGCTCCAGCCTCTGTGATGGGACCTGTTATGTTATATTATCACCAGGCAGAGAGGTTGGTAGTGACAGGCAGCCCGTGGGCTCCTCGGGCCATAGCCTTACAAAGTGCGTGGTTGCAGCCATAGTTGTGCGCTTGGGAGAGCATCTTGAATGCACGCTTCCACTGAGTCATTACTCGCTGAAGGAAGTGGGGTCAGTGCCATTGTCCTGACTACATGCATAGCACAGAATGTGACTGTGTTTCTGCAAAGGGAGCTCATACTGTCCACCTCGAGTTGTTTTTTTTTTTTTAACTATGAGAGAGAAAATGGGTACACCAAGGCCTGTAGCCACTGCAAATCACTCCAGACGCATGTGTCCCTTTGTGCCTCTGGCTTTACATGGGTAGTGGGAAATCTTACCTGTGTACTAGGGAATCTAACCTGGGTCCTTAGTCTTTGTGGGTAAGCATCCTAATCACTGAGCCATCTCCCCAGCCTGGCCTGAGGATATATATGATTAGTTATGGACGTATTCAGTATGTAAACAGCACTTGTTGTTGGTACCACCTTACCCTCACCCCTGCCCCCCTCCGAAGGGACCCTCCTCATGGGAGATGCTGGTTATCCCCACGGGGATTTTGGGTTGTGCATTGTGGGGGTACCTATCAGTTATGGGGGAGAAGCAATGTTTCTGTGTGTAATGTCCCAACTTGTGGCTTTAACAATCTTTCCTTCCCCTCTCCTGTGAAATTTCCTGAGCCATGTTGGGTTCATTTTAGGTCAAGTTCGGTGATGGGCTCTTAGGAGCTTCTGGGTCTCTGGATCTCTAGATCTCTGGATCTCTGGTTTGGTAGGAATTGAGTGTCCTCTGTGTCTATCTCCTTCACCCTTGTGCTGATATCAGGTTCACCAAGAAAGCATCACTCTTGCTCATCTTCCAAATTCCTCTATGGTTTAATCTGGGACCCTGGTAAAGTGTGATAAGCTGATTCTCTCCTCAGGTCTTGTGTCCATCTGAAAAAGAGAAGCAGCTTCTCCAATGGAGAGTGAAGTCAGCACCAGTTAAATGGGATAACCATTGTTAGTTTAGAGAGAATTTAATAGGTGTGGGCCCTCTTGTAGCCCAAGATGGGTGGGAGCTTGATATTGGAGAACAAATTCGTTATCTGGATGATTCTGACTTGTTTCCCAGTTCCAGAAGCCTGAAGATTGTTGTGAGGAGGAAGTCATGTACGCATATTAATGGCAGGGATATAACTCAGAAAATGTTCAGCTATTATTGTTCTCTACAAGCAGGTTGAGAGGGACAAAATTCACTGCTGTCTTGGAAGCAAGAAATGACTTCATGGGCTGGAGGGATGCTTAGTGGTTAAGGCATTTGCCCGCAAAGCCAAAGGGTCCATATTCAACTCTCCAGGATCCATGTAAGCCAGATGCCCAAAGTGGAGTATGCATCTGGAGTTCATTTACAGTGGCTGGAAGACCCAATGTGCCCAATTCTCTCTCTATCTGCCTCTTTTTTCTCAAATAAGTAAATAAAAATAAAATATTAAATTTTTTTTAAAAGAAATGACTTCCGTGCTTAGAACACCATTAGCAAATCATAATGAGTTCAGGTCACAATTTTCTAGACAAGGATGGCTGGCTGAGGATTAGGACTGAGATCAGGAATCAGATTTTGAGGGACTATTAGAGCTTCATTCAGACTGCCTGTGCTGCAAGATGTCCAGGTAGGATTTGGGGAATGTGGTGAGGTAAGAAGGGAGGAACTCCAAGCAGACCCTTGCCAATGTCTGGTAGGTTTACTTAAGTAAAGGGAAGGAATACATGCTGGGTAAATGAGGTAATGAATGTGCCAGTGTTCGGAAAACTGCAAAGTGCTATACAAATGGGAAGGCTTATTGCACTCATCTATTTCCCTTCTCAGTGCTCCGAGGGATTTTTAATAAGAGCTCCTGTGGAAAGTCCTAGCCTGGCATTCAATTAAATAAAGGAAAGATGTGTGTGCAGTGTCTTCCCTTGGGAGTCCTCTGGGGCCTCGGTGTGTGCAGTGACATTTGCTGGGAGTCCTCTGGGGCCTCGGTGTGTGCAGGGTCATTTGCTGGGAGTCCTCTGGGGCCTCGGTGTGTGCAGGGTCATTTGTTGGGAGTTCTCTGGGTCCTCGGTGTGTGCAGGGTCATTTGTTGGGAGTTCTCTGGGGCCTCGGTGTGTGCAGTGTCATTTGCTGGGAGTCCTCTGGGGCCTCGGTGTGTGCAGTGTCATTTGCTGGGAGTCCTCTGGGGCCTCGGTGTGTGCAGGGTCATTTGTTGGGAGTCCTCTGGGGCCTCGGTGTGTGCAGTGTCATTTGCTGGGAGTCCTCTGGGGCCTCGGTGTGTGCAGTGTCATTTGCTGGGAGTCCTCTGGGGCCTCGGTGTGTGCAGGGTCATTTGTTGGGAGTCCTCTGGGGCCTCGGTGTGTGCAGGGTCATTTGTTGGGAGTCCTCTGGGGCCTCGGTGTGTGCAGTGTCATTTGCTGGGAGTCCTCTGGGGCCTCGGTGTGTGCAGTGTCATTTGCTGGGAGTCCTCTGGGGCCTCGGTGTGTGCAGGGTCATTTGCTGGGAGTCCTCTGGGGCCTCGGTGTGTGCAGGGTCATTTGCTGGGAGTCCTCTGGGGCCTCGGTGTGTGCAGGGTCATTTGTTGGGAGTCCTCTGGGTGCTTGGTGTGTGCAGTGTTATTTGCTGGGAGTCCTCTGGGTCCTCGGTGTGTGCAGGGTCATTTGCTGGGAGTCCTCTGGGTCCTCGGTGTGTGCAGTGTCATTTGTTGGGAGTCCTCTGGGTGCTTGGTGTGTGCAGGGTCATTTGCTGGGAGTCGTCTGGGTCCTCGGTGTGTGCAGTGTCAATTGTTGGGAGTCCTCTGGGGCCTCGGTGTGTGCAGGGTCATTTGTTTGGAGTTCTCTGGGTCCTCGGTGTGTGCAGGGTCATTTTTTTGGGAGTCCTCTGGGGCCTCGGTGTGTGCAGTGTCATTTGCTGGGAGTCCTCTGGGTCCTCGGTGTGTGCAGGGTCATTTGTTGGGAGTCCTCTGGGGCCTCGGTGTGTGCAGTGTCATTTGCTGGGAGTCCTCTGGGGCCTCGGTGTGTGCAGTGTCATTTGCTGGGAGTCCTCTGGGGCCTCGGTGTGTGCAGGGTCATTTGTTGGGAGTCCTCTGGGGCCTCGGTGTGTGCAGGGTCATTTGCTGGGAGTCCTCTGGGTGCTCGGTGTGTGCAGTGTCATTTGTTGGGAGTCCTCTGGGTGCTTGGTGTGTGCAGTGTCATTTGCTGGGAGTCCTCTGGGTCCTCGGTGTGTGCAGGGTCATTTGCTGGGAGTCCTCTGGGACCTCGGTGTGTGCAGTGTCATTTGTTGGGAGTCCTCTGGGTGCTTGGTGTGTGCAGGGTCATTTGTTGGGAGTTCTCTGGGGCCTCGGTGTGTGCAGTGTCATTTGCTGGGAGTCCTCTGGGGCCTCGGTGTGTGCAGTGTCATTTGCTGGGAGTCCTCTGGGGCCTCGGTGTGTGCAGGGTCATTTGTTGGGAGTCCTCTGGGTGCTTGGTGTGTGCAGTGTCATTTGTTGGGAGTCCTCTGGGGCCTCGGTGTGTGCAGGGTCATTTGCTGGGAGTCCTCTGGGTCCTCGGTGTGTGCAGTGTCATTTGTTGGGAGTCCTCTGGGTGCTTGGTGTGTGCAGGGTCATTTGCTGGGAGTCCTCTGGGTCCTCGGTGTGTGCAGTGTCAATTGTTGGGAGTCCTCTGGGGCCTCGGTGTGTGCAGGGTCATTTGCTGGGAGTCCTCTGGGTCCTCAGTGTGTGCAGTGTCATTTGCTGGGAGTTCTCTGGGTCCTCGGTGTGTGCAGTGTCATTTGCTGGGAGTTCTCTGGGTCCTCGGTGTGTGCAGAGTCATTTGTTGGGAGTCCTGTGGGGCCTCGGTGTGTGCAGTGTCATTTGTTGGGAGTCCTCTGGGGCCTCGGTGTGTGCAGGGTCATTTGCTGGGAGTCGTCTGGGTCCTCGGTGTGTGCAAGGTCATTTGCTGGGAGTCCTCTGGGTCCTCGGTGTGTGCAGTGTCATTTGCTGGGAGTCCTCTGGGTCCTCGGTGTATGTGGTTCCATTTGTTGGGAGTCCTCTGGATCCTCAGCATAGGAGAGGTCTTGGCTGGAAGAGGAGTACATTAGCAACAGAAATTGGGCTGTGAAAACTTGTCTGAACAACATGTGGTAATGAAAACTGTGCAATGTAGGAAATTCACAGCTCCTAGAGCCACCCTAGCACTGCTCAAAGTATTCTTGTTGATTTATGCATGCACATGCTCGTGTGTGTGTGTGTGTGTGTGTGTGTGTGTGTGTGTGTGTGTGTGTGTGGTCTTCAGGAACATTGTCCACCTTTTGTAAGAAAAGGCCTTTCATTATCCTGGAGCCCCCAGTCCAGCTGGATTAGGTAAGCATTGAGCTTTTTTCTGTCTCTACCACCCCAGTGTTGGGGTTACAGGTGAATGTTCCAGGCCTGGCATTTTCATGTGGGTACTGGGGCTTGGTCCTCATGTTTATCAATGCAATGATTTAATTACCTGCAAGTTACTCTGAAGAGGTAGTATGACCTCTGCAGAAGATGAAGAGAGAAAATCAAGGGCCCATGTGGCAAGGCCCAAAGTGTGGAATACCATAGGAATTGCTGCTAATTCCTGAGCCTGTGCTTCCAATTCAGTACCTAAGTTGGCCCAGGCCACTGCAAACCATTTCTTTCTGCTTCTTACCAGGAACAAGAACTGTACTGAGAAGAAAGAAGATTCCTGACTCCTAATATCAGTGATTTTCCCTGCAGCACAGATTCACCAGGTTGATTGGCTTGTGATTATTGTGGGCATGCTCCTGGGTCTCCTTCCAACCCAATAGCCATGGCAACAAGTCAAATGCATGAATGTGTCACTATCTGCAACTAAACTTCAGCACGAGCCAACCAGCATGGCAGAGAGGCCAAAATACAAGATCCATTTCATGGCTAATGTCCCCTCATTTGCAGCTAAACTTGTCCTAATTATGTGTGCCCTCTGTTAGGGCAAAGGAGCCTCACCTAAGACTGACATGTAACTTTAACCTTTTCCATTCCTCCAGAGTGTGAAGATGAACCCATGGGCCACTGGAAGGAGAACCATTAGGACAATGCATAGGGTTCTCTTGAAGAGCTATGACTTCTGAAACTCTTAGAAGCTGCCTGTTCTAGACTCTTCAAAGCACCTACTATTGGTTGTTCTGAAGAATTGGTGCTAAAGCCTGAAGCAAGTTCCATGTTCCTTCATGGCTGCTCTGTACCCAGTCTCAGTGTCGGTCTTGATGCAGAGGAGAGGTTTAGACACGTTTGTTCAGTGACTATGAAAGGACTATCTTTTGCAGATTTCAAAGCTCTTAGAAAACTAGGATTGAAGCAGGTTCTTTGTCCACTGATTTCCACATGATAACTCTAGTACACTCATTTTCCCAAACAAATGAGTAGGATCTGGAAAGAGCAACCATCAAAGTTGTAGTTAGTTCCCTCAATAAAATCTGAGGGAAGGAACAAACATGACATATTCAGGGGACAGTGAAAACTTTAGTTTGATTCATCTTCATTAAACTAGAAAGGCCATATGTTAAACTCTTACTGGCCAAGAAACTTGATTTGTCCAAGGCTTATTGAGTTTTAGAAAGCTAGACTTTCTTCCTCCCTCTGTCTCTTCCTCTTCTTCTTCCCTCCTTCCTTCCTCCCTTCTTTCCTTCTTCCCTTCTTTCCTTCCTTCTTTCCTTCCTTCCTTCCTTCCTTCTTTTCTTCTGTACTTCCTCTCTTCCTCATGCTTTCCTTGGCCTCCCTCAAAGAACACATAAAACCTGTACTTAGAACTGAGAGAGAGACTGAAGCCATTATCAGGTCCTTCTGCTATCAGAGTTATGAACCTGTCAAAAGCATCTGAAAATTCTGGAATGCTAGCAGTCTATGCTCCAGATTAAACCAGCTGGGGGCACAAGCTAGGGTGGAGAGGTCACAAGGCTCTAGAGGTGATATCTATGCTCTGAGAGCAACCACATTTCATCCAAATATTGGGTACTCCTACAAGACGAAGCATTACGGATATGGTACTCCCAGTTCCTATAGATTTTTAAGGTTTGCTTCCAAATCAACTTCTGTATTTCACATATACTCTGGCTACAGCAGAGAGCTGAGGGGCTCTTATATTACCCACAAAAGACAATGTGACCATGGGCTCTTGTTTTGACAGTAGTTGTACTGGCAAGTGTGTGGACACAGGATAGTGGGGTCAGATGGAAGTGGAAAGAAGGGTAGAACACAGGATTGTAGCCAGAGGGTTTGCCCATCTCAGGAGGCCTGTGAAAGTCTAAGTGTCTCAAAATTTTGGCCTAACTTGCTCACTCACTAATTTATTTGATATTCATTAGTTAGCTGTTTGGAGAACATCTAGTAGGTGCTAGCCACTGTAGACGCTATGGTACATAAGATGGCTATGCTTTGTTTTTTCTCTTAGAATTGGAGTGAGCAAGGTCGTGAGAGGGAGATACATACATACAAGTCAACAAATAGCTAATATTTGTACAGATTCTGGCAAGTGTTGTGAGAGAAATGAATAGGTTACAGCTGTGATCAAGAATGACAATCATGAGACAAAGCTGTAAGCTACTTTTCACACTATTTTGCCACTACCCACCCCCATGCTGAATCAGAGGAAGTGGCCTTCTGTTCTGTGTGACACACTGGCCAATTATGCCTTAGTGTCTGCCCAGGAACTCCCACCCACGTTCTCTCTGTTCTTCTCCACCTCTCTCACTTTCTCTGTGGAATTTACAGTTTAGCATCTGATTATGCCAAATAGTTTGCAGATGAATCAGCCAAGGTCTGGTGGGCTGACCTGTCCTGTTTCAAATGGCCAGTAGGTATGTGGGGGGAGGGTTCCAGATCCCAAGCTGTCCATCTTCCCCATGATCTACTCATGCTAGCTGCTCTGCAGGGCCTTCCCCCTAGCATGCTGCCCCAGTTCCTTTCCTTTCTAAATTTCCACATTATAGTCAGATCTTCAATGAACTTTCCTCTGTGGAAGAACTGTACTAGGCACAAGTTGTGTGGGATCCAATAAAACGTCAGATGCTATCGAGCATACGTCAGGCAAAACCTGCAGCCCAATAAGTTATTATGGGTAAATGTTACAACTTTATTTTGCAGAGAATACATGTGTACTATCAAGCTGTTTTATGGATACGCAGTGTGATTGATTACAGTATGCGGATCTGTCGTAACAAGATAAACTCAGATAGAATAATCTGTGGATATTTAGGCTTTGGTAATTTGTTATTTGAAGATGACTCTAGGAACGATAATTCCTCCCATTTCAGCGATTTCTCTCTTCCCCTCCCCAGCGAAGAACCATGTGAAGGGTGCTGACTACTGATGCTTTCTGCTTGGGCCTTTGTCCAGTGGCTCAACACTCAGCCACCATGGGGAGTTGTGTTTGCCATCAAGGCAGCAGCAAGAGTTGGGACTTGGTGTTGGGGGTGGTGAGCGGAGGCTGTTTTCTTAGAACAGACTCTGTTTTAAACCAAAAAACAAGAGAACATGAAAAAAAAAAAACACTGTGATTTGTTTAGCACATAAAACAGTTTTGGGTAAAAATGGATTGCAGCAAAGAGCAGACGATTTTGAGATCAGCCCCAAGCAACTTGTTGCTAACAAATGACTGGACAGAATTCATCAGCTCCTCTTCAAGGAACCATTTGTCTGTGAAACAGAATTACTTGAGCGAATTGAATCAAGCTTTAGTTCCCACCTCTTCCCTGAAGCCATCGCTGATTGCCTTGGGACATCGTGCCCTTCTTTGGCCTTCTTCAAGGGTCCAGACTCTCCTTTTGATGAGTTACCAATGTATACATGGATTTCTGATATTAATTATTATGACTTCTCTCTGATTGCTATGCTACTTATCAGGCATATGGAGAGGAGCCAGGCATGTGAGGAAGGGAACAGGAGATGCACAAGGCAAAATCCTACATTTGCATCTTGGCTGTGTCTCTCCCTGGTGCTATGACTTCCCCTGAGCCACATTGGACAGGCAGAGACAATGGTGCCTGTCCATCCACCTTGCAAGATTTCTATGAGCCATATATAAAGCATCAGAAGCACTTTATAAACAGAAATCCTAATAAACAAATATTTATAAAGCTACAAAGAGGATTATTCATTGATTTAGGTTCAAACATGGTCACCTCTGTTTTGTTTTCCTGACCAGTCACTTAAGACTTCAGCTGCTCTTCCTACCAGGAAATACAGTCCCTCACTTCATTTCTCCAAGTCCAAAAAACACTGAGGACACAGTGTGTCCATCCTCTGCTCCTTGGTGCAGGGTGTCTGCTCACCCTGGCTCACACAGGCTGTGCTCTCTGAGCCCTTGGATGTCTAGACCCCAGTGCTAGCCTTATGGGTCCAACTCCAGTTACTCTACCACTGAGCTTTCCTAGGTGTGGGTCCTCACTTAAATACTCACACACTGAGCCAGTGTTCCTCAAATCACTTTTCTGGAATGGCTGGAACCTTCTGGTTTCCACCAAATTCTATGCAAGAATCATTTTTCCTTCATGAAACTCTTAGGTCCTAAAACTGATCCTATGTCATGAGTTCACATTTATCCTTCCTTCTTGGAACATCCTTTTTGTGTTTTTCTTTCTTGAGGATTTGGCAGGTTCATGTCCCAGGGGAATGATATCATATTTGTGCCTCTATATGCTCATTTTTTAAAATGCCTGTGCATGAGTTTTCACATGTATGTGGATGCACATGTACATATACGTACATGTGTTTGCAGATCAGAAATCAATGTCAGAGGTCTTTCTCAGTCACTTTACATCTTATTTTTTGAGGTATATTCCTTCTGTGAATTTAGAACTCATTCATTCAATTAAACTACCTGGCCAACAAACTCTAGGGATTCTCTTGTCTCTGCCTCCCCAGTGCTAGGATTACAGACATGTACCATCCTGCTTGGTGCTTATGTGGATACTGAGGTTCAAATTCTTGTGCATATGCTTAGGTGGCTAGCACTTTTCTCACTGAGCCATCTCCTCAGTCTTTTATTCTTTAAACCTGAAAAGTGAGAATGCAAAAATCTATCATCTCAGAGGGTGATTGTGAAAACTAAATGAGATGCTAGACATAATGATGCTCTTAGAGAGTCTATGGCGTAGATTAAGTACTGGAGGGGTTACCAGCTCTTATCTACATTGACTGAAGGGATGACTGATTATGGTTACCATAGTCCATGTGTTTGGGCTTCCCAAATCTGAGATCTGTGCTATCTGGAATAGGATTTAGGTCATATTTCCCTTAAAAGGGTCCTGGGCTCCTAACATAACTGATGTAGTTTAGTTCTGCCCTTTGCCTCCATTGCTACATATAAAGAGTTGAAATTGATAATTTAAGCAAAGAGAGGCCAAGGAGAAGGTGTATCAGTCAGCTTGTGCTGTATAACATATCACTATGAAATGCTGTGGCTTCAAATTGCCCACCATGCAGTTTGTTTATGTTTCTCTGTTTTGCTGGGAAGCTCGCCTCTTTTACATTGGATTCATTGGCCACTGTTAGCTCAGTCTTTTCATATATCTGGTCAGCTGGAAATTTTATTGGTGGTTTGATGACTTAGCTGAGTCTTTCACATCTGGACTTTGGCAGCTGACTGAAGTGGCTTTATTCTTTCTCCAGGGGACATTTAATTTCCTGCAGGTTAGCTGGGCCTTCACCACAGGGCTATCATACTCTAAAGGCCTTTTAAACTATAGGCTTGGACTTAAACATTCTGTTGGTCAGCACTATCATTTGATTGCAGAGGTTTTCTTGTTAAGAACTTGGGGTTATTTATAGTTTGTAACAGTTGTTAAAGTATCTCCTCAGTCCAAGAACTCTTTCTTATTTTCCATTTTAAATTCTAATAGGGTTAAAAACATCTCTCTCTCTCTCTCTTACTTTCCTCTACTATTTTATTTATTTATTTATTTATTTTTGGTTGTGGCAGGATTTCACTCTACCTTAAAGTGACCTGGAACTCACTCTGGAACTCACTCTGTAGTCCAGTCTGTCCTAAGACTCAGAGCAATCCTCCTACCTCAGCCTCTCAAGTGCTTAGATTAGAGGTGTGAGCCACTATGCTAAGCTTCAGTCTTTTAAATTTTAATTTACTTGAACTTATAATTGCTCTGTGCCAGTCACAATATACAATAAAAAAATATATAGTGACAGAGTACTAGAGGATAATATAGAAAAGGATAAAAGTATGAGAAAACAGAGAGATCTCCCTGAGCAAGAAAACATAAGGTGGGATAGTGATTTGAACGTGAACTGACCCCCACCACCACCCATAGTCTCTTGTGTTTGTGATTAAGCCTCACACTCCAGTGGCAGAGCCTCTGGGAGGTGGAGCCCTGCTGGAGGAGGTGTCACTGAGGACAGCCCTTGGGATTTGTTAGTCCAGCCCTGCTGGGTGTTGGCTTGCCAGTTTACTCTGGATTGCTTCTACCCAGATCATATGACAAGACATGATGCCCTGCTGTCTTGCTTGCTGCTTTCAATCAGGAGTTTTGTTCCAGCAATGAGCAGGTAACTACAAAAGGCAGAGTGACTTTCTTCTTTCTTTCTTTCTTTTGGTATTTACTTTTGTATTACTGGAGATTGAACTCAGGGTCATACACATGCAAGGATTCTGTTTATGAACTATATTTCTAGTATAAGGATGAATCTTAAAAGATGTACTAGAATTGTCCATGTTTGGTGATGGAGGGAAATAAAATGTTAGGGTATACTTGTAAGTTATATATAAAGATTTCCCAGGCCTATTCCTTAATTATAGTGAGGCTTCACAATTTCATAAGTTTTGCTTGTATTTCCACTAGGAAAGGAATTAGGCCATCAAATAGATACTCTTAGTGATCCACCTTGAAAAGTTACTCACAAACTTCAGCATGTTTCCTCCTCACTCTTGCTCTGTCTTCTTTACATGGAACTGAGTAACACTATATCCCTCTCTCGGCTCCCATGTTTTTATACAGAGAAGAATTTCTCCCAGGATCAGCTGTTGAGGAGCCCAGACAGATGTCTCTACTCCAAGTCCAATGTGTTTCCTGTACATTTGTGTGGAACAATGAGGTCCCTTGGTGCAACAGGCCATGCTGGGGAACAAACCTCATCATCTTGGTCTCATGCATTGTGTTGGAAGACATTGCCTGGAGGGCGAGATAAGTCAGACATAGGCAAATGCTGCATGTGGTCTATACAAGGTCAAACCCAGAGGCAGAGTATAGAATGGTGGCAGTCAGGATCTGGGCTGAGGAAAATGGAAAAATGCCTCGCATAGGGGAGATTTATAAGACTAGTAGTTTTAGGCATCTGAAGTACAGTCTGATGACAGTAGAGTTTAATACTGTATTGTGCACTTGAAATGTGCTAAGAGCAGAGATCTTAGATGTCCTCACCACAAACATGCAAAAGGTAAACAGGTAAGATGATAGATATTTTAATTGGTTTGATTGTGGTAAGCATTTTTTAAAATTTTTTTTTAAAATTTATTTATTGGAGAGTGACAGACACAGAGAGAAAGACAGATAGAGGGAGAGAGAGAGAATGGGCGTGCCAGGGCTTCCAGCCTCTGCAAACGAACTCCAGACGCATGCGCCCCCTTGTGCATCTGGCTAACGTGGGACCTGGGGAACCAAGCCTTGAACCGGGGTCCTTAGGCTTCACAGGCAAGCGCTTAACCGCTAAGCCATCTCTCCAGCTCTGATTGTGGTAAGCATTTTAACTGTATATACACATACATTTCAATCCAAAATGTTGTGACTTTAAGTATATATAATGTTCATTTGTCATTTATACCCCAATAAATCTTGGAAAAAGATGTAAGCATAGATTGTTTAGTTTCATGCTGCTTTGCTGTCTTGTCAAATTCTGTTTTGTATAAGAGACTTATATAAGCTGATGACTATTCTTCTGGAAGGCTGGGGAGTCTAACTTGATAAGAAATGTGCACTGCTCAGTTCCTTCTGGCCATCCTCAGCTATGGGCCTGGGAGTCCCCACAACCCACATCAGCCATGCTCTCCCCGCTCTGCTACATGCTCCTCAGTTTGGGCACATACACTCCCGAGCAGTTTCAAGTTCAACATCTTAAGGAAGTATTAGAAACTTTCTGATAGACAGAAATGTCCTTATTTAGTTGACTAAACCTGCCAAGACCCTACAGTTAGTGAGGGATTGGTACAGGATAAAGGACCAGATCTTAAACCTTCAAGAGCAGAGTTTCAGTAATATAGGGCAAACGGCCTCTGGCTTGTCATCAAAGTACACCTTCAGATACCCCTGCACCCTGGTTTATGTCTTTCCAGAACCAACCAGCCCAGGTGTTGGTAATTCCTTGAGCTCTTCTCTCTGATTTGACTTCCCTGTTTATGGCCTGTTGTCCACCTAGTCTTTCCCACTCCATATTCCCTATAAAGGCCATAGAGGCAGAGAGCACTGGGCTCTTTGTATTGCCATGTCATTGACACCCTGTAACTTCTCAACTTTTTTCTGGGGAGGGGCAAGTAATGAGTCCTTAAGCCATTTATCTCACCAGCTCAGTCAAGGGCTGCAGGAGCTCCCAAGGAGAGGAAGCCCAGCTTACAATATTTGAAATGGGACCAAAGGTTGGATTTTGTGTTGAGGGTGGAACTGGGATAAACCACTAAGAATGTCAGGAAGCAAATTTTAATCCAGCAAAAGGAAGGACTTTCGACTCCTTTAAAGCTGTCCAGTAGAAGAAGACTTTGCCATAAGAGACTGTCTATCAATTCATGGGAGTTTTCAGATTCCTGATGTGGAACAAGAACTGACAAGAGGCTTTTTTTTTTTTTTTTTTTTTTTTTGGTCAAACGAAAGCCCATCAGCTTTTCTTTATTAGGCCCAGCCATTGGTCCTAATTTTAGATTTGAGAATGGCAGCAAATAAAGCTAATCACTCTTGCACATTTTACAAGAGGGGCTTGTAAATGAATTTCTAATTGGCAGACTTTCAGGCATGGTTATGAAGTGGAATAAATTTCAGGCCAGTGGGAGATATTTTGGGGCAGCATGGCTCTTTTTAGTCCATACTCCCATCATTTCACAGAACTGACCAGTGGCCATCCTGGGGTGGATGGATGCGTGAGAAACTCATTGTAACTTTCAGTTGCTAAAGATGCTTTCAGTGGGCAGATGTGGAATGAGCAGGACTTGTGAAGCCCCTTCTGATCATTGGTACGGGTTGGTACCCTTCAGATTCAGACTAGAGAAGAAGTAGGAGACTGATTTGGGAAATAGCTCTGCTGGATGGTATAGGGACAGAAGTGGGGTTGTGAATAAATCCTACATCTTGCTTGGGGACTTTGTGGAAAGAATGCTAAGTATTGTTGTTGGCAGTGCAGGCTGGCCTGAGGAGGACACATCATTTCATTTGGCGCCTTGGAGTAGATGCAGCACATTGTTATTGGAAGTTTCCCCTGCTCTTCCCTCATGGCTAGTTTTCCTTGAGACTAGTGAACAGCAAGCCTAACCACAGTCTGGATTTCCTGCTAGAAGTTAAAAGTAGTGCCACCGATGCAATCAGCATGTGCCTTTAGGGCCCCAGCTTCCCATTCCCAAGACACTTCCTTTCTGGCCTTTTCCTGTGTTAGAAATTCTGGCTGGGATCACCTGGACCCCAGGTGTTGTCATAGTACAACCTTAGTTCTCACTAAAGAGCTAAGAGGTCACTCCTGGTCCAGGAGGAAGGTACAATCAATTTCCTGTGCTCTCAGACTCCTTTGTTTAACAAACCAGTCTTTCTCTTTCTTTTTGGTGATGATAAGGAAGTGCAGGTTGGCTCGCCATGCATACACTTGCATCTCTGCATGCATTTACTTTACAAGCACTTCACTGGACTTTGACACAGAGTCAGACCGTGAACTAGGCACTAAAGACATACCAAGGGCATTACAAGGGCTCCTGGAGTAGTTGAGAGACAGTTCTGCAAATAAACCTGCCCACGACCATAAAGCAATGGCTGCACTGGAATTTTGCACAAAGGGCAGTGGGACCTAGGAGAAGCCTGTCTGTCCGGGGGAATCAAGGCAAGTGTGAAATGAGCCTTAATAAATGACTCAGTAATTTTCAAACAGACAAATGGTCCAGGAAACCTATGTGCAGAACCAGAGGTAAGAGACAGAGCACTGTGTAGAGCCATCCAACCAGGAAAGTATGGACCTTATTTGTTCTTGCTCCTCATTATACATCATCTCATGGTATAAAATACACAGCTCTGAACATATCTTTAAGTTTACATACCCAAATTAGGTGTCTTCGTCCTGTCAAATTAAATCATATGATTGCAGGGTGTAAATTCCCTACAAGAAGTAGAAAAAACCCTAGCAGCTCTCACTTGTTAGGATTAGGCTGGGCTCTGCTCTAAGTTATTCCACATTGTGTAAACAGGCTTTGTGAACTGTTCCTTGCCCTGAGGGATTCCATTTTAAGAGCAGCTTGTGACTCCATTTTGAATATGGAAGATAATTCTGCACCTGGGTGGACACATGAGTGGCACCATCTGTCTAGCACCACCCATGTGGCACAGAGAGTGGCATTCTATAAGCTTACTAGGGTGAATCATGACTAAAAAAACATGGGCATATTAAAACCAGGCCCAAGCTCTCAAACACACCAGACTGAGAAATAGGTATAACTGCCTCACCTGGGCCCCATAAAAAAGTTGACACCTAGCACTGCAATGCTCACTGCTCCCTCTGACTTGACCTGTTTCCTGACCCACATGGGTGTGCATCCAGGAACTCCTGGCTGTTCCAGGGGCTTCAGTGTGGCTCCATGCCCACTGTAGATGCTGCCTACTCAGTGGCTGCCTGCCCCGTTTGCCCCGTGGGCTAGCCATCTATGTCTATCTACCCATCTGTTCGCCTGGACCCAGTCCTGCTCTTTCCTTTGCCTGCTCCTATTGTTCAGCTCTGACTCTGTCATCTGACTCTCCCCGGAAGTGAGCAGCGGAACACATCCAGCTTCCCCTGCCACAGATTATCTTATTCATATCAACTCTTGTGTTTCTATCAGTTTCCCATCTGTGGCTCTTCAAACCTGTTTGAAACTCTTTGCCTTTTAACTCTGTTAAAATACAAATATATACTTGTGTTATCTATGTATCTATTATCTATCTATCTATCTATCTATCTATCTATCTATCTATCTATCTATCTATCTATCTGCCTATTTTTTTTTAGGTAGGATCGTAGAGTCTTGCTCTAGCCCAGGATAACCTAGAACCTCTTAGCTCCAGGCTTGCCTTGAACTCAGAGCTATCATCCTACCTCTGCCTCTCAAGTATTGGAATAATGGTGTGCACCTCCACACCCAGCTTCAAATACCTCTTTATTATGGTTGTACACATTTAACACACACACACACACACACACACACACACACACACACACACACACACACACTTTTAAAATGTTCTGGCCTTTTATAGTACCTTTCTGCTCTTGTTGCATGGATATCTCTTCTTTCTGAAGATTCTAACTAGGTATTTTTTAAGACTTCTCCTACTTCCTGTTTTGTTTCCTTTGAGTCTCTTATTTCTATTTTTATTTTAGAGGTCTTTAATGAGTTGATCTATGGATCCTGGTTCATATTTCAGAGTCAGGAGTCACTAGATGTAGTTCAGTGATTATTTTTGGGCCTTGGGAGATTGGATCCTAGAAATTTTGTTACTCAACTTACAGTGTTAGATTCTTTGACACTAGAATCACAACATCAAGAGACTGACTCTCTGGAGATAATCCCTCTAGTTCTCTGCCTTTCTGCTGTCCTTCTGGGGCCCAGTGACTGAAGGAGGGGGTGCCTTACCATTCAGGGACTTCACTTTATGTAGATACTATTTCAGAAGAAGCCAAGCCAAGGATCACATTAAACCATCCACACTGTGATATAGGAAGAAGGTGGAGTAATGAACAGGGAGGTGAACAACAGTGGTGAACTATAGGCTAGGTATCAAGTCAGTGGATTTGAGATTCCCAAGAGACTGTCACTAGTATAGCGGAGGTAGAGTCCAGTTTGTGGACAAGGAAATGAAAGCTAGCTGATTCTGCAGACACTGCATTCTGCATGATAACCTTGTTCTTCTGTGGGCATCCCTGACTTGCAATGGTGTTCAGTGTATTCTGGAGACAGGGGAATGGGAGCACATCAGCATTGGGAAGTGATGGGCAGTAGACAAGGAGGATTCTTAAATGTATGAAAATAAAACAAACACTTTATTTAAGGAAAAGGCAACTTGGAGAAAAGAAAAGCTCAATAAATAACTCAGTACATCTGGCTTAAGCACTTTAAAGCCAGTGTCTGTGATAAGCAATGAAAACATTAATATAAAATGCTTCACCATAAATGAGTACAATTCAGGCTGATGTATTGCAGCTGAGCCTGCTGGTGGATGGCATGCTTTTAAAGTGATGTTTACAATCAGTATTTTCCCCCTTTGGGAACTAGAAGAAGACAGAAATGACTAGAAGCCTGGCCAAGTGCAGCTCTGAGCCTCTAGAGGTAGGAGCCCTGCCAACTGGCTGGTCCCCTCTATGACCTCTTCCCTCTTAGCTGAATACAGGGCAGTTGGGAAAACTAAAGCAGGGTGCTGGCAGGCCCACACAGGGAACTGGGAGCAATGTTTGGACAGCAGCCAGCTTCAAGGCCTGGAAACCAAGCATAATCTTTCTGGATTCTGCCCGCTAACTGAAGTCACAAGGTGTCTCTTGAGTGACCCAGACCAGTGTCCACCTGCTTCTGCTGCCTCTTTCTGTGGCTGGAATCTCTTGGTGTCCATAGATTTCTTCATCTCCATTGCCAATCTGAGGAAATGTTTTAGTTTGATGATTTGAAATCTAAAAGGTAGGGGGGAAATCCTACCATGTCAACACGGTTATGGAAGAGTCAGGAAAGATAATCCATATGACAGAATGAAAAGGAAAAGCCATCTTTCCAAATTAAAAAAAATTAAGTGATTAAATTTTGTGGGTGTATGTGTGTTCATATGTGTGTGGGCTCACGTGCATGCATGTATGTACCTGTGTATATAGAGGCCAGAGGCTGACATCAGGTGTCTTCCCCAGTCGCTCTCCCTTTTAATTTTTGAGGTACAGTCTGGGCTTTCACTGATTTGACTAGCTAGCCAGCAAACCCTGGGGATTCGCTTGTCTCTGCCTCCCAAGCATGGGAATTATAGACAAGCAACACCACTCCCTAGGAAGCCATCTTTAAAAATGTTTTACTTTTCTTTTAGACACTTTTGTACATGCACGTACTGTGCATTGATCCCACCCACTCACGCACTTACCCTCCTTCTCCCTCCGACGAAAAGCTTTCTGCTCCTTACAACCCCGTCCTGCTTTCATGCATTGCTTTTGGTTTGTCTGTTTGATCCACTCAGTTAAACTAGAGTCCTTTACATGATCATGTGTAGGAAGTCATTTTCTGAATGGGCAACCCAGAGAACAAGACTCCCTCTCTTCCAGAAATCACCAGCTGCTCTTATTTATTATGGGAGGTATGGAGTCTCATGGACTCCTTTCTCATCTATGGTGAAATCTCTACAGGCTCAATCATGTGCAGGAAAACATCTCTACCATGAGTCCATGAGTGTAGAGGACTTGTCATACTCAGAAGATAGCATTCTGCAGGCCCACTTTTCAATTTCTTGCACTTACATTCTTTCCACTTCCTCTTCCATGAAATTCCCTGAGCCTAGAATGGCGGGTTGAAGGGAAGCCATCTTTTTCACAGAGGGGTAATCAGATGACGTTCGTTAAGGGCACATTACCTCTTACTCCACAGTAGTACAAAGGAAACATCCACATTTGCAGAGTGCCAAGTCAGTGCTAGGCACAACTCCATGCTAAGCAAAGTGGCCTTGGTTCCTCCTCATTCCTTCATGAGTGGAAAAACCTTCCCATGGTCTCCCAAAGCCCTCTTCTCCGCTGACCATATCAGTGTGTTCCAGCAGGACGCTGCTTCTCTCCTGCTGTCAACACCCACTTCTCCTAGGTTTCTGGCAGCCAGTCTGAGTGGGAAATGGGACCTTTTCCATTTTCTTTTCTGTTATTGCTACTGCTCATGCAACAAGTCAAGGCCTTCCTTCCTTAAGGAGTATGCTGTCACACCACTGCATGCTGGTGAGGAGGTCAGGAAAACAGAGTCTATGTGTGCCTGTCACTGGCCTGCACTCCTGAGGTTTTCTTAATTGCTGACCCTAGAGCTCACCAAGAAGGGACTCAGAGCCTCTGGCTCTCTGGGTGTTGATGACAACCCCTGACCATGAGAAGTGAAAGAGTGAATTCAGTCTCTCCCCCAGAACCCTAACCATGGAGCTCTGTGGGACTGGACATCCCCTCAGTTCCTCCAGGCCCCACATCAGGTAAAGAATCAGGCTACTTCTCTGAACCCCAGGGTTTTTCTCCCTTGACTTAGATAACT
The DNA here is from genome assembly GCF_020740685.1 of Jaculus jaculus. Lineage (NCBI taxonomy): Eukaryota > Metazoa > Chordata > Mammalia > Rodentia > Dipodidae > Jaculus > Jaculus jaculus. Next base: position 47,430,791 of record NC_059116.1, on the reverse strand, counting down.
TGGACTTTGATGTGTCTGAATAGTTTTGCATGGTACTGTCGCAAATTGCCATGAGCATTGTGTTTCAAAAAAACACAAATTATTGTTTTATGTTAGAAGTAACAAGTTGTGTGGAGGTCTCATTGGGCTGCAATCAGGGATTTGACATTCATTCTGGGGATGAGGGTTCACTCATGAGGAGGACTGTACTCTGGAAGCCACCAATAGCTTGCTGGATAAAGTGACTTTATCCTTTGAGCTTCAGATGTTTTGTTCCCCCAGTTGGAAAACCTCAACCTTAAGAGAAGACTACATGATGTGTGTACTTCTTTGCTCCTCTCTAGACATATGTCTTTTCTTCTCTTATTTCTGGCCTAGTTATCTACACTCAGTAATCATTCTCATCATGCTTTGCTTTGCTTATTTTTCTAAGACATGCACTACCATGCCCAGCTGCTTTGTTTCTTTCTAAAGGCAAGAATGACACATTATTTTCAGTCCCTTTTCTACCCCAGACAAATGAGTGCCCATGCACATGCATGTATACACATGTGTGCATGCATGTGTGTGTACACACACACACACACACACACAGTAGGGGTACCTAGATGCTACTGAATCCCCAAGACTACTTGTGTTGGGCCTGATTAGTGAGTGGAGAGCAGTTTACCCTTTAGGAAGAAAGAACTGACAATGAAGAAGGGATATTGCAGACAGAAGGAATTGTGGGTGGAGGAGGGAAAGCTTATGGGTCCACATCATCTGGGTTAACTGCGAAGCTCTCTGATTTCTGAGCCCTGTCCCTGTCTTCCTGGCCTAGAAGTGGTATTTCCCAAGATCTTTCTGTTCTCCTGTAGCAGACAGTGAAGGTGAGCAGCACCAGTGAAAGAGGGGTACAGTGCCTGGTCCTGGCGGCAGTAACACCTGGATCAGAATCACCTCAGACATTATCCCTCCTTCCCTTCCCTACACACAGAGTACCTGGCAATCTTCGCACTTTGATGCCCCCCAACCAGGACCAGGGCTGTGCTCCTGTCTAGCTCCTAAGTATAAACAGGAACACTGCAGATATAATATACAGAAATACTTTAAAACACTAGAAAGCTTTGGCAATAATGGTACTAAATCCATACCTATAGTTACTTCTTATTTTGAAACGTCTGGTTCTCTTTTAAAATAATCTTGAATGAATGGATTGATGTCTCTTTTTCTTTTCTGCTATGCTTCCTTCTCTCCTTATTAGCTTGACTACACTATGCCTGCCCTGCTCATGGAGCTAGTAGGATGAAGGGGAGGCAGGAGGAACATGGAGCTCCACTAGATCACAGATTCACCGTATCTGCGAGGAGCTAGACATTTTTGGCACACTTGTGGTTGTCTGCTTCTAACAAGATTCCAAATGATCTGTCTCTTAGTGTGTACATCCTGTGTAGGTCAGAGCTGCTATAGTATTGCGTTTTTGTAGTAGCAGAAGCGATGAGTGGCCACTTCTGTTTGTGTGGCTTATGACAGAAACCAAAAACTAGGTAAGTTATTAAAAAATAGGTTTTCTTTGGCTCATTGTTCTAATCTAATATCAAGGGCTACACCTGGTAATGGCCTTCTCACTGGCAGTTCTAGGACAGCTCAGGGCATCACAACTCAAGAGATAAGAGGATGGTCCATCTACGTAGCCTTCGGTTTCTCTTCTTATAGAACTACCAGTATTCAGTCAGTATTCACTCCAATGACCATATCTAGTTATAATCATTTCTCCAGAGCCTTATTTCTAAATACTGAGCTAAAGTTTCCACTTTCTTAGTACCTCATCCTGGAGGTTAAACTGCAATTTGAGTTTCAGGGGGCAGGAGTACAAATCTCATTCAAACCATAGCAGATACAAAAGACTGTCTTTCATCTAGCTGGCATTCTTTCTCTTGCTTTCTTAAAAGTTCACTGGCTTTGATGAAGCTATGTGCCATGGTAGAGAGTGCCACATGGCAAGAAACTGAGAGTAGCCTCCAGGTAAGAGCCAGTGAGGAACTGAGATTCCCCTCCTGCTCCCAGTCCAAAAGATCACTAAGAAATATGTCATGCTAACAACTGTTGTGTGAGTTTATAAGAGGATCTCAGGTGGGCTTTGAAAGGTCTGTGGCTTCAGGGGACATAAGTGTAATAGGCTATGAAATATGCTAAATTAGAGGACCCAGCACAGCTATGTCCAGATTCTTAACCTCTAGAAACTAGGAAATAATACTAAATAATAAGTGTGTGTTGTAATAAGCTATAAGCTTTGGGTGATTTGTTATACAGCAAAAATAAAAAAAAAAACTATCATACTTTGTAGGTCTATTCTATAAACTTGAACCATTCTCACCAGTCTTTTTTTTTTCTTTACTACTTATGTACATACTGAGTGTGTAAACAGCCATGTTGGTACTATCGTTAGCCACCCCCCTGTCCTCCCCGCTTTGAAGGGACCCTCCTTGGGGATTGTGGATCTTGCATTGATTGCATAGCCATCAGTTATGGGTAAGAGTCAATGCAATGTCTCTATGCATAATGTCCTAACTTGTGGCTCTGATATTCTTTCTGCCCCCCTCTTCTGCAAATTTCCCTGAGCCATGTTGGGTTCATTTTAGGTCTACTTCAGTGATGAGGTCTTGGGAGCCTCTATGTCTCTGGATATCCAGTTTGGTAGGAGTTGAGTGTTTTCTGTGTCTATGTCCTTCACCCTTGTGCTGGTACCAGGTTCACCAAGAAAGCAGCACTCTTGATCATTTTCCCAGTTACTCTATGGCTTCTGCTGGGGCCTTGGTGAGGTGTAATGGGCTGATTATCTTCTCAGTATCTGCACCCATCTGAAAAAGAGAAGCAAACTATCCATCAGAGAGTGAAGTCAGCATGAGAGAAATGGGATTCTTATTATTATTTTAGAGAGAATTTAATAAGTGTAGGCCTTCTTGTAGCCCAAGATTGATGGGAGCTTGATATTGGAGAAAGGGTAGTTTTGGGATCTGGTTTTGACTTGTTTCCCAACTCCAGCTATGAGTTCCATTCCACTGAGTAGATCAGTTAGCCAATTCAAGAGCAAAAAGCTCTTGAAGAGCAAAAAGTGGCACCATGGCTGTGTGCCACTATTGCGCTGTGTGAGCATCATGTCAGGTTGTTTGCTACTGAGTAGTTTACACCACGAGTTTCTTGGACAGATTTTGGTAATTTTGCCCCGGTTGCCTATGTAGCACCTTCTGGTACTAGACCAGCTAACAGTGTGGGGAATGACTTTCTTCCAGATTCCAGCCAGGTCTCTCCATGTTCCATACAAACACCACCTGGTATCTTCAGCAGTAGGGTTTACCGTTAACCTTTTCACCAGCCTTTTTTATAAGTACAACGTGTTTGTGATTCAGCCTCATACTCAATTCCCAGCTGGTAGAGCCTTTGGGAGGTGGAGCCCTGCTGGAGGAGATGTGTCACTGGGTGTGTGTGTGTGGGTGGACCTTGAGGTTTACTGGTCTAGCCCAATGGGTATTCAGAGATTGCTCATTTTTGTTGGCACCTTCCAGCTGATGTGACAAGATATGATGCCAAGTCTCTTCTCTGTTACCCTTTTCCTGCCATGATGAAACTTCCCCTCAAACCTGATAGTCAAAATAAACCATTTCCTTCTATCAGCTGATTGTGACTGGGTGTTTTTTCCCAGCAACAAGAATATAACTACTACATACAGTATGAAAAAAAGAAGGATATTTATTTGAGCTCACAGTTCATCACAGTGGAAAAGACATGGTGGTGGGATCTTCCCACTGTGGTGGCAGGAAAGTAAGGCTGCTTATTCACATCCTGGCTTATCAGGAAGAAAGGCAGCTTGTAAATCTCAAGGTCTTCCACCAAGGGATCTACTTCCTCCAGCCACATCCCATTTCCCAAAGGTTCTACAACCTCTCAAACCCAGGATCCAACTGTCCAAATCTGTGAGCCTGAGGGGGAAATTTTTCAGGTATAAACCATAATACCACCTTTCCAGATGCTTGCTTGCTTTCAGCAGAACAGTGTGCTCCGTCTGTGGCAGAGTTTATCTATATATTCTATTCTAAACTTTTCAAGTTTTTTGATTTCTTTTCATCTGACTTCCAGGAACACCTGAGTGGTAACTATACATCCATACATTTTCTTTTGTTTCATGTGTACTCTGTTAGCAGCATTTATTGTTTTAAAAAATATTATGTATTTATTTGCAAGGGGGGAGAGAGAGACAGAGAGAGAGAATATGGGCACACCAGGGCCTCTAGCCTCTTCCATGAACTCCAAATGCATGTGTCATTTTGTGCATCTGGCTTTATGTGGGTGCTGGGGAATTGGGGAATCAAACCTGGCTTTTAGGCTTTATAGGCAAGTGCTTTAACTGCTGAGCTATCTCTAGAACCCTAAAATATTTTTATTTATTTATTAGCAAGCAGAGAGAGAGGGAGAGAGAGTGAGCATGGGTTTGCCAGAGCCTCTTACCACTGCAAACGAACTCCCAATGCATGTGCCACTTTATACATCTGGCTTACATGGGTACTGGGGAATTGAATCTGGGCTGTCAGGCTTTGCAGACAAGTGCATTTAACCACAAGACCATCTCTCCAGCCCCTCATTTGTTCAAGAAAATTGAGATGCCAGGCCACCAGAAAGTGAGTGCAAGCCTAAGACTTCAGAAGTGTGCTAAAAAAGTAGATTTATTAAAACATTGTTTGAGTTGTTGTTAGTCTAAAAAATTCCTTTAGCATTTAGAAACATTCATTAAACCACAGAAGCTTAAACTCTGTCCATGTCTAGGAGTATGGTGCCTTTGTGAAAAGATTGACTACGTGAAGGTGTTTTGTAGCCTATGGCATAGCTTTACGCTGCCATGTGGATGAGATCAGAACTGATTACCTGTACCCCTGACCACTCACTAATCTAGAACCACCTGCTTCCTGAATGGCGTTACGGCGGTCACAACTGTGCCAGTCTACACAAGTTTTGTCAGAATCAGTATTGTTCACAGATGTCTGTCCAGGTGTAAGGTACCTCAGGGAATTTTCCCTGGCTATCCTTCTGCCAAGACTGCTCTGTCCACATATTGGAATGCCACAATTTTTCCAGTTATGTTTATATGCATTTTTTTTCCTCATGATAAGTCCTCCTCTATGCTGTCTAAAACTACAACCCTTTCCCAGCCAAACACCTTGAATAATGTTTGGCACATAGTCATTCTTCAATGGATGCTTTTGGTATGAGTCAGTGTTTGGACAGGGGCTAGAAGCCCACATGCATATTGTTTTCTATTTTTTATTTATGACATATAAAGAGATATAGACAGACAGAGTGAAGAGAGGAGAGGATAGGCATTCCAGGGCCACTTGCCACTGCAAATAAGTAGCACCAGACACACATGCCAGTTTGTACATCTGGCTTAATGTGGATACTGGGTTATCAAACTCCAGTCAGCACACTTTACAAGCAAGTGCCTTTCACTGCTAAGCAATCTCCCCACCCTTGGCATGTATGTATGTGTATATATATATATATATATATATATATATATATATATATATATATTAATATTTTTGGTCCATTATTTATTTATTTATTTGAGAGTGACAGACACAGAGGGAAAGACAGATAGAGGGAGAGAGAGAGAGAGAATGGGTGTGCCAGGGCTTCTGGCCACTGGCAAGCGAACTCCAGACACGTACGCCCCCTTATGCATCTGGCTAACGTCGGACCTGGGGAATCGAGCCTCGAACTGGGGTCCTTAGGCTTCACAGGCAAGCGCTTAACCGCTAAGCCATCTCTCCAGCCCAGCATGTATATTCTTAATTGTCATCAAATATATATGACCAATTTTACCAGTTTGGCTCTTTGTAACTATACACATTCACATCACTATATAACCATCACTTCCATTAATTTGTAGAACTTTTTATCATATAGTAAACTAACACTCTGACTCCATTAAATAGTAAGTCCCCATAACCCCTTCCAGCTCCTCCAGGTACCTCATATATGTGAAATTGTACACTATTTGTCCTCTGAATTTTGGGTTTAGTTCCCATAGCATAAGGTTTTCAAAGCTCGTCCATGTTATAACTCTGGGAAGTTTTCTTACTTGATGATATCATACCTAAACACATTCCACATTTTCTCTATGTGTTGATGGTGGAGGCCTATAAAAATTATTTGAGTGATTATAACCAAAACTCTATAATACAAATGGAGGTAGGTCTGGTCACCTATGTATGTCTCTTGGTATAAGACCCATGGTGATGTCTCTCCTTAGATTTATGCTGTCTGCTTCCTGAAGAAGGTGCAGTTCAGTACAATTAGAAGCCCAAAATTCTGGCTATGAAATTACTTTTTATTCTCCTGTACTATGGTGCAAATTCAAGGAAAAAAGAATTTATTGAGAGCTATGGGAATGAGTTATCTACTGTATGGCTCATAAATAATGGAAAAAATAGGTTCCCTGTCTTGAAACATTATTTATATCAATTCTTCATTGAATAGGTGACTTCAGGCCAAATGCTAAAACTGAAAAAAAATTGAAATTAGAAAACCATAGTCGAGAGCATTTGAGAGATCACTTTACTAGAAGGAATTTCTGCTACTGCTGTGGTATAGGGGTATCCAAGGAATTGGGGTGCAGAAGGAATCTCTGAACACCATGGGCCAACTAGGTTCATGTAGTTTTCCTGACAGGGTGTTTATATTCACCTGGTTCATATTCAAAGGCATCATTAGACCCCTATAATCCCAGCACTTGGGATGTGGCAGCAAAAGGATCAGAAGTTCAAGGTCATTCTTGTCTACATAGCAAGTTTGAGGACCCCCTGAGTTACATAAAAGCCAACCTCAAACAATAGCAAAACAGCAACAACAAAAACTCCTGTCTACTGAATCTAAAAATGAATCAACTTGAATTCACTTCATGTGACTCTACTTCAAATAACTCATTTCAACCCAGCAATTCATGGGGTTAAATTAATCTATTTACATTTATTAACTGAAAGCAGCTGAACATACATGTCAAGTCAGGTAGGTGGGAATGGAGTACGATACTGACACACAACTAAACAGCTCTTGTTGGCTGGTACTATGTGCTTGATTATGAAGAGTCATGAAGACGGTTCCACTGGCCTTGGGGTTGGCACGGAGCTGTAAGATGAATATTCTCCCCCTCTCCAACTGTGTGTGTTTTATTCATAGACTATCCTTGTATTCTAGATAAAAATAACTCATGTAAATGCTGCTGTTTTTCCATTGTGCTTTGAAGAAACAGCGTTTTAGTTCTGATTCATGCCTTATGTTTGGAATAGAGTTGTTGGTGTCCCATGACAACAAGAAAGATGGGAAGGAAAAGCACACAGGACTTGCATTTCTGAGGAAAGCCACCTTCTTCAGAGCATGCTCTTCCACTGTTCACACCTGCTCTCATGGGCACTCTCTCACGCAGTGTCTTCCTCCCTCCCTCCTTCTCCTTCCTCCCTCTTTCCTTCCTTCCTTCCTTCTCCTTCCCCTTCCCCTGGCTCTTCCTTCCTTCCCTCCCTCCTTCCTTCCTTCCTTCCTTCCTTCCTTCCTTCCTTCCTTCCTTCCTTCCTCCCTCCCTCCCTCCCTCCCTCCCTCCCTCCCTCCCTCCCTCCCTCCCTTCCTCCCTTCCTTCTTTCTCTCCTTCCTTTATGTGTATAGCAGTTACATTGCTGGGACAAAACACCTGGCCAGAAGCAGCTAATAGAAGGAAAGAATTTCTTTCTAGTTTGCAGTTTTGAGGGGACTTCCATTATGGCACAGGAAGCATACCAAAACCAAACAAATGAGCAGCATACCTCTACAACAGCAGGAAGCAAGGAAGGGAGGAGAGAGGGTGGGCTTTCTAGCACTGGCAAGCTGGGCTGAGCTATAAATTCCCAAGGCCCATCTGGGTGACACAACTCCTCCTGCAAGGCTCCACCTTCCCCAAGCTCCACTAGCTGGGAAGTAAATATCAGCTGTACTCACAAAGACATGAGGCTACAGAGGGCATTTCACCTTCAAATCACCCCAGTGTGTGTGCACGCACATGTCTATTCATGTGTGTGGATGCACTTGTGCATGTGGAGGGCAGAGGGCAACTTCAGGTGCTGGAATTACTTTCTACCTGATGGAGGCATAGGACTCATTGTTCACTGGGACACATGCCAGGCTAGATTGCCCATAAGCTTTTGGGATTTGCTCCTGTCTCTTCCTCTTTTCTTGCCCTCCTCTACCAAGGTTAAAGACCTATGGCATTAGGCTTTATGGGGATTCAAAACTCAGATCCTCACGCATGTGTGGCAAGTTCTTTATCCACTGAGCCATCTTCCTAGTGGCATATAGGTTGGAAAGGTGGCGAGAGCATGAGGCTCTGAGAAAGAACCCAGATTGGGGTTCTTGTTCTATTACAGAGTAGCTGGGAGACGTGACTTAGCTGATTGTCAACATGCCATGCAATCCTATGTGCTGAGCCAGCAGTGGCCACTGTGGGAGTAGAGAGGAGCTGTTTGTGTACCTGAATGCAGATCCAGCCAGCTCCAGCAGCAAAAAACTGGAGCTGGGCACTTGAGCTCATCAGTTTCTCCATCGATCTCAACCCACAAAGTTGGCCTTGTTGTGATTCAGCCCCATGAGCCAGTGGAGCCTGAAATAGACAGTGTGGTTATGACCCTAGATGTCACTGCTATGACTTTCCTCTCAACACCAGCATCCCTATCTCTGCCATCCACACATCATGATGGTGGAAATTGTGTCACACTGTCTACTACTCTCTTTGCATTACATCATTCCATCTTCCAGCAGCTCCACAGAAATACCCTTGCCCTAGTTTTTAGATAAAGTGTATGTAGCCCTTACCTTCTCATTGATGGGATAAACATCTGACCAGAAGCAGCTTATAGGAGGCCTACAGAGTCCAAGAGAAGTTCCATCAGGGCTGAGGAACCTGGCTCATTTCCATAGATAGATTCATAGCAGAGAGGCACCACCAACAGCCAGCAAACACGAACAGCCAGAGCTAAAACTGCTCAGAACATACCTTAGGGCTGGACTTAATATCCACCACCCAGTGACACACCCTTCAGCAGGCTGCTGGAAACTTTAGTTGCAAGATTCATCAAAAAATACCTGAGGCTACAGGGAACATACATTCACATTCAAACTACCACAAGTAGTCTGCTAACAATGGGGCATGAAAGGAGTTTGGTCGTTTCCCAAAATGGTCCTGTCGACCACTGTCTACTTGATTGGCAAATTCATTCCCTTAAGCGTCAGTGACACAGTCCTTAGAAGTGAGGCTCTTCAGTTTTTTTTTTTTTTTTTTTCTGCCTTACTATTCACTTCTTTGGAATGAAACAGAATGCTGTCTTCAATTCCAGGCCACCTGAGTTTGTTTGGTGCTGACTGGCAAATTCTGGCCTAGGCTTCATTAGATTCCTAAGTTGGTAGTTGGTTTCTGGTTCTGGAGGAACCACACTGACCCCGTGATGCTGTCTCCACATGTAGTAGAGAACACTTGTCATGCTACCTCTCACTCTCCACAGCTAAGGCAGACTTTTCCTAACTTTTTGGGGCTCTTAGTCCCTGATTTGTAGATCTTGCAGTTTTCTTAGCCTACAGTTTGGGCTGTATTCTGCCCTGTGGCTGAGGGCTTAGCACAGTTCCAGTTAAGTTCCCTAAACTCACAACATCTGGAGCCTGTGGGAATGAATATAGTAGAACACTGTGATCCAGTCCCAGACTGGAAGGTGACCCAGGAGTGGAGGCAGCAGGAAACGACAGAGGGGTTGCCCAACAAAGTTTATAAATGCAGCTTTTGATTTATTCATGTGTTCCTTTCTGCCCTCGCTTATTTCTCTGCTGGTGGAGAGCTCTTGAGCACAGAGCCACAGGGGAGAGGGGCCTTTCACCGAGTTGGCCCAATCTTGTTCTGCTTCTTGCAGGATTTGGTTGTTTTCCATCTTAATTATAGTCTTTGCATTACTGGCTGGCGGGCAAACGACCTTTAAAGGAGTTTATCTTACAAATCCATGCTCTCCTGAGAGAAGCAGTTCTATGGGGGAGCTATGAGACTTCCAGGGATGCTTGTGTGCGCGTGTGCGTGCACATGTGTGCATGTGTGGTGGTGTATGCAGTGGTGTAGGCAATGGTGCACGTTGTAGTGTTCTTTTCTTGCTTAGGACTTCCCTGGAGAGGCTAGAGCAGATGGCTTGTGGGCTGTAAAAAAGCGTCCACGGTTTGCATCTGTGACGGTGACAAGGTGTGTGACAGGGTGCTGAGAGCGGAGACTGGCATTGTTCCCCAGCCATGGGCTTTATTCTTTTTTCAGTGATTTCCTCCTCTGGTTTGAATTGTCTAACTCCTACTCTTTTCCCCAGGCATAGTGTCTACACATAGTAGGTGCTTAGTAATGTATGAAACAAATGAACAAATAAATTGTAAATTGTCTTGAGTATGTCTGCTTCCATAATCTCTCTCTATACTTACTTCTGTTTCTTTCCAAATAGGAAGGCAGCACACACTCCGCAGAAGATCACTGGAGGCTTCAAGCTCTCTATTGAGAATCCCTGGAGGTCTGAGCTCACCTGAGGTAGGAGAGAAGATCTCACCTGTGCTGACCAGAAGATGTCCAGGGTAAGGGGGAAACCTTCCAGGATAAAACATGCATGGCACTCCCATAAGAAGAGCTAGGGGGAAGAAAGCATTTGGACTTAACTCCACACAGATGAGCTCTTGCCTGGTGAGAAAATGCAGGGCTCATCCAGATTTGGCCTTAGAACCCTGTATGTGACTTCGTGTTGAGGTATATTTTGTGTGTGTGTATGTGCGTGTATAATGTAGTATATGCATGTGTCATGTGCCTATATGGTGCCCCCTTGTGCTTGCTTGTAGCAGGGTGCCCTTGCCTGTGGTGGCTAGCAGATTGGGTGAATCACTCCATCATTCTTCTGCTTGTTTGTGTTGTTTAAAAATTATATTGTTGCCAGGTTTGGTGGCACACACCTTTAGTCCCAGCACTCAGGAGGAAGAGATAGGCGGATTTTCATGAGTTTGAATTCACCCTGAGACTACATAGTGAATTCTAGGTCAGCCTGGGTTGGAACAAGACCCTACCTCAGAGACAGAGAGAGAGAGAAGAGAGAGAGAAAGAGAGAGAGAGAGAGAGAGAGAGAGAGAGAGAGAGAGGGCTGAGCCATCTCTCCAGCCTATAGGCAGAGGATCTAGGAAGTTGCCCTTTATCCTGAACTCTGGGTATTCTCCAGTCTCTACTCATATGAGTGAGGTTACAGAGGTGTGTGGATATGTCATGCGGATCAAACTCAAGCAGATGCTCAGACCTTGTCAGGTCCTCTTGCTTGCACAGGAAGTGCTCTTAGCCTCTGAGTTATCTCTTCAGCCCCAGACCCTAGTCTTTCCCTTCTCTCTGGGGTGAGAGCTGTGGCTGAACTAGTCTTAATACACAGGTTGGGGGCAAGGCTGGGTCCACTCTTAACTATGCTGTCATTTCTAATCCACTCCATACCCCACTGTGTCCTGTGTGGTCAGGATTGAACATACACACCCTCCCAACTGCCACCTGAATCCCTCTCACAGCAAAGCCTGTTCATCTGCTGCAGCCCATCTCCCTGGTTCCTCCCTGACCCTCCCTCTACCCTTATAATCAGCCACAGCATCATACAGAGCTTAGATTGATTTTCAATTATTTCATAGAAAATTCTGATTTCTGATTTTTATCTCCTTCTGTAGATTTTTCTTTTGGTGGAGATACTGAGGTGACCCAGAGCAAGTCCTTTGTTATCATTGTTGATTGATGGTTTGAGCTTTCTTCTCCTTGCAACTGTACTCACCCACCGTCTAATTTCTTCTGACTCTTGCTGGGGTGAGTTGAGTCAAATTTGCTTCGTCTGTCTCACACTAGAACCCTGCTTGGATGCTGGTTTTCTAAGCTGCCTTTTTGGTTAGCCTAGACAGATTCCAATGTATCAAAATGCCAATATTGCCTTGGCCTTCTTGAGTAGAAAACTGGTTTCATCAGTGTATCACATTTGTAATTTCTGTGGAATCATTTTTTTACTAGTAACTTATTTGACAACTTAGCCTGGACACATTGAGATGAGCATGTGTATAACCAAGCCCACAGCTGTCCAGAGCAGAAACGTGGATGGGCTGAGCACCTCTTCAAAATGCCAGGAGGAGTGTCAGGTATGTGGGTAAAGCCTCACATCCCACAGGTATAATAATCACAGGCCACATATTTCCATATCAGGGGCTAGGTCAGCCATGGGCACATGGTAGAGGTAACATGGCTATACATTGAGATAACTGCTGACTGCCAAGTGTGGATGGCAACAATGGTGAGATGGCATTCAGCCACCCATAGGAAGCCCAGGTTTCTTTACATGGTGGGCAGAGGATTTTAGCAGCAAGAGCAGGCACATTTCCCTTGAACAAGATCTTGCTAAACCTCTGATCTTGCCACATTGGTTAATGTTCCATTGGCCAAAGTGAGTCATGAGGCCAACCCCTAAAGCAAGGGCCAGAAAAATCCAGATGTTGATGGCAGGTACTCAAAAATTCTGAAGTTCTATTTTTCCCCCTATTGTCTCATAAGTGAAAACAAGAGATCTGTGTGATAATTGGGTATCAGGGCCAAGCTGGGCTTCATACATCCACTCATTTCTTTATTCCATATGCTTTCCGTTTTTTCCTGTAAATGATCTATCATCTACCAGACATTGTGGATGGTGTGGTTAATCACTATTGTTAACTTGATTGGATTTGGAATTAACTGAGAGACATAAAGGGGTAGGTATGTGACAGAATTTTTCAGGAAGAATTAACTATGGGGAGAAGACATTTTCTAAGGAAGAGAGAGGTGACCTCTTCTCATGACTGCCCAGATATGAAGAAGTCAGAAGAAAAGGCCACCCTGCTTTCCTGCTTTCTTGCTGATGAGGGTGTCCAATCCATTGCTACTTCCACTGTCTGCTGACATTGGAATCCAACTTCTTTGGCCTTTCAGTGTGGACTAAAGACCAGTGGCTCTTCAAGAATCTTTCAGGGTTTTCAGCACCAAACTGGGACTGTTGAGCCATCCAGCCTCATGGACTGAGCAACTACTGGACTCTCAGCTTCTCCAGTAGGCAGACAGTCATTGTTGGATAACACAGCCCCTATTGTGTAGGCAATTTAATAACTAACTCTGTCTTCCTTCTCTCTCTCTGTACACACATACACACACACATTCTATTGGTTTTGTTCCCCTGACTAACTAAGTAACCCTAACTAATACAGAGTCCTATTTACTGCTGAGTCAGGTGTGAGCTTTGCTCTCAGAGAGCTCCTACTAGTGGAGATTAACCAACCAACTTGTACTGTATGTGTATCTAAGAGACGTAATGCAGAGACAGAAGAGGGAGGTAGCGTAACAGGGGGCACGGGAGGAGGGCTTCCTGGAGGAAGTGATATTGGAGCTGAGCCCTAAAGAAGAAGGTGAGGATGGGGGTTTCTTGGGGTGAGGAGGGGAGAGAGGCAGACATCCAAGGCCAGCAATGATTGAGTTTCAAGTCTAAATTTTTGGAGTAGGCCTTTGTTAACGCCTCCTGCTTCAAGCCATGGCGGTTTGGGATCAGACTGCATACACAGTGGAGTTGGGAATCAAGGAAGCCTAGCTGTGCAGGGGGGGGGGGGCAGGGCTGTGCTTCCTCTTTGCCCGAGGCTCCCTGCAGCATGTGCTGTGACTCCCACCGGACCAGAGAATCCTGCGTCATATTGTCAATGCAGACTGACATCCTTAACGGAGCCTCTGGACCTCTTTACTGGAAATAGTCTTCCAATTCTCCTGTAAAGATTGTGTCCTGAAGGGACAACTGGGTACCAGTGTATCATTGCCCTCTCTACTTGGGGGGAGGGGAGTAGGAAGAGAAAAAAACTCAGAATATGTGTATATTTATCCTGGTCTGGCCTTAAGAAAACACAGCCACCAATCCATCAAAAATGAATTTGAGTTTGGATAACATTAGCGTTTAAGGCACTGTTCTTCTCTTGTATTGATTCTCTGTGGGTTGAAATGGAAACAATTTTAGAAATGTAGTCTTAGGTTTCCTTAATCGGCATGGCTCAGGGAGGAAAAGGCTGTTGTCACTTGTGCTAATAACCACAAGGAACACGGTTCTAAAGTGCTTAGCTGGAAAATGAATTCCATGAGCCAGCCCTGGTCATGCCTCCAGGGAAGCTGTTTCCTAAAAATTCAGCCTTTTTCTTTCCTTGAAGAGAGTTGCCTTAAAGGGCATAACCGTTTGGGAAGGAGAAACTAACATGAGATATTAAGGATTCCCAGGACATGCAGAGTCAGCATGGGGTGGTGGCATCAGCACAGGGTCAGGTCCTAGTTGTCACTGCTGAGGAGGAAAGAGGTGGTTTACACAGCTGACTTTTTAAGCTCAAGGGGTACCTATGCCTCCCACCATTCAAAATAATGTTTTCATTTTCAGTTTTTTAAATGAAACCTTTGAATAGAGTTCCATGAGGAGACTTGTATCCCTCTAGATTAAGGCATTGAAGGAACCTGTTCAAATCTGTGTGACCTTTGTCTTAGCATGAAATGTGTGCCAACTTAGCATTAGTCGTCTCTCAGGGCCCTGAGGTGAGGATATATTGAGTGGAGATTAGGGAAGGGAGTCAGCAAGGGACAAAGAGGTTGTGGGGCATCTGGGTTTGAAGTCTGACATGAGGCTTGGTATTCCCAAAAGAGCTTTGGTTAGGCTAAAGAAAGCCCTGGCTGTTTGTAATTTGGGTAAAGCTTTCTAAAACTCAGCATCCAAAGTCTTGATTCTCATTCCTGGAGGAAAAGATGAGGACAAAGTGGTTTTCATATTTAAACTGAGACCTGAGAAAAGACCCGGATGACAATAGAAGTCAACTGTCTTCTTCCCTCAGCCTTCTCTTGGCCCTTTTGCCTCTGGTAAGTAATAGAGCCTTCATGAGTATTTGCATAAACATAGACTCTATTTGCATAAAGCGTTGGCACAATTTGCAATGTCCCCTGGAGGAGCAATCTGTCCTGTGCCCTTTTCCCTGCTTGTCACCTGAGGATTGTCATTTTATACCCTTCTTCCTTCTCACCTGCACTTTTATCTTGACCCAGAACGGGGGGACAAGAGTGTGGGAAGGGGTTGGAGGGTGAGAATGAAGGGCTCGTCTGTCTTCTGGAGTACCAAGAAAGGTTATGTCCTATTTCTCTTGGGAGGGGCCTTCCTTTCTCTCTCCCCTGGCCACCAATAGCATGTGTGAAGACATGTACTCTTAAATAAGAACTTCCTTTTCAGCATAACAAATCTGCTTCTCACAATGATGGTGTGTAGCCTTCATGAGGCTTAGTCTGTATGCATGACTAGACTCTGCCCACGGATGTCAGAGACACAAAACTGTGGACATGCAGAATTGTGGCTGTTAGGATCCATGCCAGGCATCCGGAGCCCAAGGAAATTGTTCTTTCCCATTACACTACTCAGGTACTGACAGTGAAAAATTGGAGTTAACATCAAATGAGGCCAGACCAGCTGCAGCTTGGACTACTGGGAGTAGGGACTCAGGAGAATGGCTAAGTGAGTCTGTGATGGCACTGGGTCTGGGAGGGCTTTAGAATGGAGGCCAGTAGATTTTTAAAAATGTTTTTATTTATTTATGAGAGAGAGAGAGGGATAGAGAGAGGCAGACAAGGGAGACAGGCAGAGAGTGAGCATATAGGCATGCCAGGGCCTGCTGCTACTGCAAACAACTCCAGATGCATACACAACTTCATGCATCGGACTTTTCGTGGATACTGAGGAATCAAATATATGTCATCAGGCTTGCAAGGTGCAAGCAAGCACCTTTCACTGGTGAGCCCTATCTCCACCAGACCAATCCTAATGCTTGCCTTTTCCTGAAGTCCCTAGGCAGTAAGAACTCACAGTTCCTTCCAGTCATGAGTAGCTACCTTCTTTGCTCTTGTTCTAGTTTGAGAACTTCTACAAACTTGAAGCTTCGGTTCATTTGGGCCAGCCCAAAACTCCAAGACTTTGCAGACTGACTACTTTGGGTATAATTTCTGTGGTGTTATTAATAAGTAGTTCATTCCCTATGAATTTCAATAGAGAAAATATATCTATCTGATCACCATCATCCTGGTTGGTCAAATTTTGGGTGCTATCATTTTTAAGGCTCGTGGCCAACATAGGTTATTTTTGTCTGAATTAAGTGCTTACCACAAATCTGATCCATCTAGCTGGCAGAGGGTAGGCCTTCCCTATGTGGAAGACCTCTTGGAAAGGGTAGTTGTCATAGAAGGCATCCAAAGCTCAACCTGACCCTCAGGGCTATTCAAAGTGACAGCAACTCTGATAGCAGTAAGAGTCTTTGGTCATCTACTTGCTGTTGCTAAGGAAACCACAGACACTCCCCTTACATTTAACATTGCAGCTTTCTGCTTGCTTGTCCATATGTTTTACTGGATGAAGAACTCTGGTGTCTGTTGTAGAGCTTGGCAGATCCTCAATACCCAATGATGACTATGGATAAATATATGCATGCTGCCTACATTATCATGAAAATATCTCATTGTTACTCATCTACATTATAAGCATATTTTAAATGGGAATTTTACATAAAATACAAAATACCTAAGGATAAAGCACACAAATTCAGATTATTAAGTACCTATTGAATTATTGCCTGGTAAATAAACAGAGAAACTTAGTAGAGAAAGTAGAGGTGTGGCTGGTATATTAGTTACTTTCTTTTTTTTAAATTAACCAGAAAGTTATTTGGATTCATCATATGTTAGTACCAGTACTTCCATCCTCTCTGTCCCCATTCCTCTGAGGACCCTCCTCAGTGGAACTGTGGGTGCTTCCCATGGCTTTGCAGGGTATAGATGTGAAAGCATCAGTCAGTCATTGTAAGAGGAGGGAGCAGTGCTCTGGACATTCCCTCCCACTCTGTGGCTCTTATACTCTTTCCTCTCCCTCTTCTGCAAAACTCCCTGGGCCATACTGGGTGTGTTTTAAGTCTACTTTAGTGTTGAGCCTTCAGCAGGTTCTGGATTTCTTCTTTGGTGTGTTTTGAGTATCCTCAGTGCCTGTCTCCATGGCCCTGGTGCTAGTTTAAAGGCTTGTTATTGAAGCAGCACTCTTGCTCATCTCGTCAGTTGCTCTGTGGTTTCACCTGAGCCCTGGCTGATGCACAAGGGGTGGTTTATCTCCTCGTCCCATCTGTCTTCTGAAAAGAGAAACAGATTCTCCAAAGAAGACTGAGGTTAGCATAAGTTCAATGGGATAAGCATTATTAAAAGAGATTTAGGTGGGTGTAGCCACTCTTTTTTTTTGATAAAGATTAGTGGGAATTTCTTGCTGGAGTCCATGACTTTTGCCTCCACAGGATTCTGACTCAGTTCCCAGTTTTAGCTAAGGGTTCCTTTCCACTGAGCCAATTTCTTAGCCAGTCAGAGAGCCATTGGTTATACCCTAAGCTTGGTGCCACTATTGCATAGACATGCCCATCTTGCCAGGGTAGTTGCTTTGGTATAGCAGTGTCCCCTGGTAGCACACAAGGTTGTTGGCCATTTCCCCATAGGAGCTCACATAGCACTTTCCAGCACTATATGGGTAGACCATCTGTGAACTGGCTTCTTTCTGGATTCTATCCAGATCTCTCTATGTTATGTGTCAGCAGCATGTGGTATCTTCAGCAGTAGGGTCTTACTTTTCACTTCAGGCAGGTAATTAGGTGCTTTAACAGCCTGTCTTGCTTGGGAGACCTTGCAAGTCTCTCTAATCAACAGTTCAGTGTGGGTTGTATCCAATTTCTGCTACAGGGAGTTATAATCTGGAGCCAAATGTCTTAGGGTTAGGCTTCATCCCACCCTTTCCAGGGCCCTTCTTACCTGACACTCCCTGCATACTCCTGTTGAGAGTTGCATCATTTAGTGTGCTATCCAGGAAAAAGGTTTCTGTGGAACCAATTCATTTTTGGATTTAGTTTTGTGTGTATTTCCTCTGCCTTCACTTCCCTGACAAACTTCCATCCCTATTATATGATCCTTGAGTTGCTAGTCAAGTATTCCTGCAACTCAAAGTGTTCTAGGTTAGGAAACACAGATGAGGGAGAACATTGAGCATTTGTCTTTCTGTGCTTGTGTGAGTTCACTTAGTATTATCTGTTCCAAGTTCGTCTATTTACCTGCAAATTTCATTGTGTCCTGTTTCCTTACTGTTGAGTAAAATTCCACCGTGTATATGTACCATGTCTTCATCACCCAATCATCAAATGAAGGGCATTTGGGTTGATTCCAGTTCCTAGCTATTATGAATTAAGCAGCTATAAACAGGGTTGAAATACAAATGGCTAATACTCACTTAAGAAAATGTTTAACATCCTTTACCATCAGGGAAATGCAATTAAAAAAAACAAAACTATGAGATTTAACCTTACTCCAGTCAGGATAGCAATCATTAAAAGATCAAATGACAATACATGTTGGTGAGAATGTGAGGAAAGAGGAACCCTCACTCACTGTTGGTGGAAGTGCAAATTTGTACAACCACTATGGAAATCAAAATAGAGACTCCTGGAAATCAGCCATTCCTCTATGGGGCACCTAAAGGTTCTACTCACTGCAGAGGTATTTGCTCAACCATGTTTATTTCCTTTCTTGTTGCTAGGAGCAAATACCTGAAGGAAGGAAAGGCATGTTTCATTTTAGAGCTTGAGGGGATCCTTCACATCATGTTGGAGAAGGCATGGTAGCAGGAACTGGGGCCTGGCTGGTCACATTGCATTGGTAGCCAGGAAGTAGAAAGGATGAACAGAAAGTGTGGCTAAGTTATAAAACCTCAAGGTCCATCCCCAGAAACCCACTTCTGCTAGCATAGTTCCACTTCCCAAAGATTTCACAGTCTTCCCAAGCTATGCTGCCAGCTGGGGCTAACTGCTCAAACACATGAGCCTACGGGGTACATTTTTAAATGCAAACCACAACTGGGAAATTCTTCTAGTAGGAGCTTTTGGAAATTGTACCCAGAACTAATTATATGGAGTTTTACTGAGACCATTAAATGTGAAAACTGGGTGGGATAACAAAATAAGGGTATAGAAGTCTTATACTAGGGGCATCATGAACAAGCATAGCCTTGCTTGACTCTAAAGAAAATAGGACCATCTTAAAGTTCATCAACTCAAATTCCACTAGTTCAGTTAGTTTGCAGTCACTCAGACCCACTGAGCTGGATTTTTCTTTTGTTCTTTGAAAAAAATATACCTGTCAAATCAGTAAGCAGTGTCCTAAGGAAAGCAATGATTGCCAATGGCTGCATCCTGATCAGTAGCAATGCTTGGGAAGCCTTCCATCACTGTTTCTTGCCTGTGCCCACACTCAGCGTCCCTTCTTTATATGCCTTTCTCCCTCATGATCCCAACACAGTGCATTATAAATACCTTGCAACAGATAGGAACCTACTGAAGATAACACCTCTGGTCCCTTGATTCTGTATCTCCAGCTACTGTTGCCTAAATAAATATTTGTTCAATGAATAAATGAATAAGAGTTTCTACAGAGCAGTCTTTCTATAAAAAGTATTACTGTGCTTATTGTAAATAGACATACCAGGAATAAGGTTTTAAAAATTTTAGTCGAGTACTGAAAAAAAATTATTGTCTAGCTCTAGGATTACCACTAAAAGTGGATGTTGACAAGTCAACTTAATAAGATGATAGCCAATTGTTTTAAGAATTGTCCATTTTACTGGTAATTAGGAGTTTTATGTTATGTTTTACTTTCTCACAAAAGTGTCTACTCCTTCCCTCACTTTGGAGTCCCAAGTCATGAAGGAGAAATTTATTGCTCACTGAAGGAATGAGTGAGGGGAATACTGTGGTTTCTGTCATCTGTATGGTAGTCAGTTTGCCTCCTCGTGGGATTATACATAGAGAAGTAAACTGTGATGGGACTTGCAGAACTGGATGGACATGGCTGGAGCTAAGGCCTGTTAGGAGGTGGGGCAGCTCTGGATGTACATATCTAAGACTAGTAGAGAGTTTGGGTTTGCAGGACAGATTACTGTGGTGGGAGCTGAGGACCCTTGCTGACGATGACCTGGCAGCATTACTAATTTATTTTTAGGCCTCTGGAAGATGGTTAGCCTCAGCAATGTCCAAGGAGAGACACAGAGCATCTCACAAAGAGGAAGGGCATGAGATGCTGCCAACTGAGAACCTGGCCAGCAAGTGACATACCAGGAACACTGGCAGGTCCTGAGGTCTGGCTTTATAAACAGAGCTACTGAAGTTCAGGGCAGGATGAAAAGGTGCAGGAAGAGGCCCTGTTCCTGGAAACAGGGCATAACTTTAGGTGTAAAGAAAAGCACAGAATAAATTGACAGCCACTAAGATTGATATTACTTGGGCGTGGGAATAAGTAGTCCAATTAGTATTGGGATATGGAACCTGTGGTAGTTTGAATGGATGTCCCCCAACAGGTTCAGAAGTTTTATTCAAGCTTATAACTTAGTGTCATTTTGGGTGGATGCTAGGGTTCACCCCTAAGGTGTAGAGACATATCTGAATTCCAGGCTAAATATATGAAAAGTGCTTGAGTTTTGCCTGGGATTCCTGTAGTGTTCTTGCTTGTGTTGATGGTGGTTGCATTTTTCTGTCAGTGTGGACCTGTGAAAGGGGGCCAACTTCTTCTGCCATTTTGGAACTTTCCCTGGATCTGTAAGCTTTAAATAAATTCCATCTTTCCCATAAACTGTGCATGGTTTGGAAGTTCCTACCAGCAACCTGAAGCTGTCTACTAAAGAATTGGTACCCTGAGTGGGGTAGAGTTGCTGAGATGCATCTGACCTTGTTGATTTTGGTCTTTTGGAATTTTTGTTTTAGAGGAATGGGCATAGACTTGGTACTTGAAACTGAAGATACCTTCCACAGTGGTAAACTGTGTTTTATGGGTTATTCTTGTGAGAGTTTGAAAATGCTAAGTACAGAAGGAATTGTATTTGGAGGCTTTGCTTATGAACTTTATAAGGGGAAGAAAAGACTGCAGAAAACTTTGTTGGAACTGAGCTACTGCCAAAAGGGCTGGCTGCAATCTGGTGTCCATGCCCAGAGAGTTTGATCTAGATTAAATTTGTAATGGACTGATGTGCTTGGCTAAAAATATGGAACTGAAAAAATTTAAATTTAAAGTTAGAAAAACTCAAACAAGTTTAAAATTACTGGCACAAAAACTGGCTGCTGAAGTTGCTATTGTCAAATACATTAAAATTTGGAAGGAAGATGGCCACCTACTTCATACTAAAATAATGGAAAGGATGCCTGAGGTGATTCTACCCAGGAAAGACTGAATGGTAAAAATGCAAACTCTTTTGTAAGGAAGAAGTCTTTTCTTCAAAGTTGCTGATTTATTTCATCTATGAATTAACAATATGGCTGTGTTCTACATACCTGGTATTGATTTCTGAAGCAAGAAAAATGTGTGGAGTGGGTCATGAGCCACTGCTGAGATGTGGCATGAGGCGGGACATGATGACCCTGTTGGGCTGGCATTGGAAGATGGACCGTGGTTTGCAGTGGAGACCCAAGTATGTTTAGATATACCAGAATTGTACAAGGGCTACCATGGAGGCTGTTGACTATGGACAAAAGTTTTCCCTGGGTATTTAACCCAGGCAGTGGGGCAGAAAAATCTAGAGCTCCTCACTGATTATGACATTGGGCTTGAACTACAGATGTTTGATGTTTTCTTGATGGTTATTGAGTTTGAATTGTTCTAGTCTCTCCTTGTTATGCTTTATAGCAATTGGAAATGTTTACTCTGTGATGTTATATGTTAAAAAATGCATAGCTTGTTTTGATTTTGCAGGACTCACAGCTAACAGACAATCTTAAATCTCTCAGATAAGACTGCAGGGACCTTTGAAATTGGACTGAATACAATATGCAATGTGAAATGGCTATAAATCTATTGGAGGCCAGGGGCAGAATGTGGTAGTTTGAATGGATGTCCTCCAATAGATTCAGAAGTTTTATTCAAGCTTGTTACTTGGTGTCACCAGAGGTGGATCCTAGGCTCCAGCCCTGAGGTTTGGGGACAAATCTGAATTCCAGTCCAAAGTTATGCAAAGTGTTTGAGCTCTGCCTGGGATTTCTGGAGTGTTCTTGCTTGTGTTGGTGGTGGTTGGTTTTTTCTCTCACTGTGGACCTGTAAAAGGGGGCCAACTTCTTCTGCCTTTATGGAACTTCCCCTGAATCTGTGAGCTTTAAATAAATTCTATTCCTCGGGGCTGGAGAGATGGCGTAGCAGCTAAGCACTTGCCTGTGAAGCCTAAGGACCCTGGTTCGAGGCTCGATTCCCCAATACCCATGTTACCCAGATGCACAAGGGGGCGTACGCATCTGGAGTTCGTTTGCAGTGGCTGGAGGCCCTGGCGCACCCATTCTCTCTCTCTCTCTCTGCCTCTTTCTCTCTCTTATCACTCTCAAATAAATAAATAAAAATGAACAAAAAAAATAAATTCCATTCCTCCTATAAACTGGACCTAGTTTGGAAGTTCATCCCAGCATCCTGAAGCTGTCTACTACAGAGCCAAAGCCAGACTTTGGCAGAGTCAATGTGAAGTCAAGGCTTCTAGGTAGGAATCTAAAATACTTTTGATTCTCCTTGCTAGTAATGTGTCCCTCTGGGAAAGATAAGTGTGGGATATGGTCTCTCTGTCATCAGAAGGCGGAATAGGATCCATGTGTCAGGGATGGGTTTGTGCCAGGATTGATGAGTGAACACTTTGGAACCAGGCCGGGGTCTCAGAACTAGAAAAGCTGAATAAGAACAACACTACCAAAAAAGCTTCCAGGAGGCATTGGAAAGCTCATCAAGTACTGCAGAATGGTTCAAGAGAGAATAAAAATCTAGTGATGCAAACACTGGTAGATCACCTTTAACCTGGACTGGATTCTGGACAGCTATCTTCTAGGAAAAGAGTAAAACTGAAGTAAAACTAATCACTAAAGACTCCAGCCCATTTTGAGCCAGTGGGTGGATCAAATTTTCTCTAATGCAGCTGAATTGAAACAATTGCAGGTTGTTTTGCTCATTTTGGGTGGGGGGGGCAACAGCAAGTGAAAAAATTACCCCTGATGAAAGATAATGCCATTTTACACCTTTAGTTATTTCCACAAACATCTTTTTACAAACATATTGCCTGGTAAATAATCAAAGATCACCAGACATATAAGGAGACTAACATAAATAAAATTTGCTCAAAGAAAAACCCACTGAATTAGCAAAAAATCAAGCACAGATTCAAACACACACACACACACACACAATTTTATATATATAATTAAAAACATGATGAATATAGCCAAAGAAAACCAAAAACTATAAAGTTGGCAATAACACAATTTAAAAACTACAGAAATTAAAAAACTTTAAAATATAGTACTCTAAAACAAGAAGCCTACTAAATGATTGCCTTCAAGATTAGACACAGCTGAAGGAAGAATAAATGAAATGGAATATAGGTCAGAATGGAATAATTCAGAATGAAGTCTCATCCTCTGAAAGGTGGAAAACATACAAACAAATAAAGGAGGGAATAATCAGAGTGGAAACTGTGATGTATCCTACCATATTTTATTTCTTTATTTGTCTGAGAGAGATAGGCAATTAGATAGCTAAATGCAGAGAATGGGCATTCCAGGGCCTCTAGCCACTGCAGGCAAACTCCAGACAAATGTACCACTTTGTACATCTGGCTTATGTGTGTCCTGGAGATTTGAACTTGGGTCCTTAGGCCTTGCAGGCAAGCAACCTTAACAACTAAGCCCTATCTCTCAAGCCCTACAATATATTTAATTAAATTCAATAAATGAAGAGGGGGGGGAATATATAAAACATAATAATTGAGAAGTTTCCAACAATTAAAAATAAATTAAACAAGATTTTTATTTATTTTTTTATTTTTGAGGTAGGGATTCACTCTAGCCCAGGATGACATGGAACTCACTCTAAAGTCTAGTTTCAGGCTGGCCTTGACTTTACAAAGATTCTTTTACCTCTGTCTCTTTGGTGCTGAGATTAAAGGCATATGCCACCATGCCTACCTTAAACAAGATTGGAAACTGCTATAAATTGGAAGCAAAATAATTTAAGATTGCATGGAGTTTGTCATTTTATTTATTATTTACTTTTTCAAAAAGAGAAAAATAAAGAAAAGAAGAGAGAGAATGGGTGTACCAGGGCATCTTGCCACTGTAAATGAACCTCAGACACACATGCCACTTTGTGAGTCTGGCTTTTTGTGAGTACTGGGGAACTGAACCTCATTCACTAGGCTTTGTAAGAAAGTGACTTAACTGCTGATTCATCTCTTCAGCCAAGTCTATCATTTTAAAATGACAAAAAACTAAAGAGGAAAATTTGAAAAGGATCATAAGTGGAAGATAGATTACCTTGAAAGTCTAGCAGTTAGATTAATTTATAGTTTTTAAATAGAAACAAAGAAAAAGAAAATCAAAATCCCATAAAATATTTATAATGCTGAAATAAAATAATTGTCCTTCTAAAGTTTTATCTGAAAAATTTCATTCCAGACTAAAGGCAAAATAAGGACTTTTTTTGTTTGTTTTGTTTTTCCAAGGTAGGGTCTCACTCTAGCCCAGGCTGATCTGGAATTCACTCTGTATTCTCAGGCTGGCCTTGTACTCACAGCGATCCTCCTACCTCTGCCTCCCGAGTGCTGGGATTAAAGGCGTGCGCCACCACGCCCGGCACAATAAAGACGTTTTCGTTTTTAGACAGACAGAAAGAAATTTCTTGGGCTAGGAAGATGGCTCAACAGTTGAAAGCACTTGCTTGCAAAACCTGTTGGCCTAGGTTAAATTCCCCAGGAACCACAAAGTGGCACATGCATCTAGAGTTCATTTACTGCTATAAGAGACCCTGATATACTTCCTCAAATAAATAAATAAATAATAAATAAAATATTTTTTTTAAAAAAGAAATTTGTTGCTCTCAATCTAACACTAATAGAAATTTGGGAATGCTCTAGTTGGAAGAAAAGGCAGCCCAGTGACACTGAAGCCGTAGTGGACATGAAGGGTAAGCATGAGTACACCCAGCTGAGGTGAAATAGCTGCTGCGTGCATGAAACAGCGACGGTACTGCTTTCTGCAGAAGAAATACAATATTAGAAGACCAATTGTCAAACAGTAGATGTAAATACACATGCACCCACAATTACATGCAAGTTTGAGAGAATTAACAACAACATGAGTATAATAGAAAACTAAAAGTCAAGCAATCTAAAAGCCTACATTATATGAGTAAGATCATAAAATATGGTCTTAAGTGGAATAGCTGTCCTAGAGTTAGAAAGAATTTCTTTGTTACAGATCCAGCTTTCTAGAAAGAAATAGCAATTTTAAATTTGGAGGCACCTAAAAATATTGCCTTAAATATGTTGTATAAAAATGGACAAACCTAAAATGTAAAAATATTAACAAAGCTCTCTGTTTCTCTGTCTCCCCCCTCTCTCCCACACAAATATATATGAATTCAAAGAGATTCACGTGTGCGTGTGTATGATTACACGCCTCATTAACTGAAAGAATAAATACAAAAATGGAGTAAGACATAAAGATTAATACCAAGGGGAAAAATTTGAAAGGATTCATAAGTTCATCTGATGAGGATATATTCCAAGGTCTGAAGTGGCAACTTGAAACCATATATAGTACTGAATCTTAAATATTATATATTTTTCACTACCTGTGTGTACAGTTTACATATATATTGTGAAAGTATTATGTTCATTTTTTAACTCAAATAGAGCATATTATGTCACCTTTGGCATATATGAATCACCAGTAGCACTACTCTTAAGGCTAAGTAAAGTAAGGGTTGCTTGAACAGAAGTACTATTGCACTGGCAATTGATCTGATAACTCAGACAGTTGCTAAGTGATTAACCAAAAGCAACATGTACAGTATAGACACTCTGGATGAAGTGGTAATTCATGTCTTGGATAGGATTGAGTGGGATGGTGTGAAATTTCATCACACTGCTCAGAATGGTAGAATTGTGAGAAGGCTAAGGAGATGGTGCAGTTGGTAAAGTGTTTACCTCATAAGCATGAGGTCCTGCGTTCCATCCCCAGTATGCTGGGCAGGGTGACACATGCTTCTAATTGCAGTGCTTTGGGACGGAGTAGAGACAGGCACATCCCTGGGGCTTGGAGCTTTCTAGCCTGCCAGTCTACTGGTGAATTCCCGGCCAGTGAGAGACCCTGTCTCAAAAATGGTGGGTAGTGCCTGAGGTGAGCGACACCTGAGGTTGTACTCTGGCTTACACATATGCTCACACACATATGCACCTGCACATACATGAACGTGCACACACAAACTCTCTTTTTTAAAAGTTTTTTTGAGGTAGGGTCTCACTCTAGCTCAGGGTGACCTGGAATTCACTATTTAGTCTCAGGGTGGCCTCAAACTCATGGCGATCCTCCTACCTCTGTCTCCTAAGTGCTGGGATTAAAGGTGTGCGCCACCACACCCAGCTTACAAACTCTTTTTATTAAGTTGAAAATTCGTATGGATACATCAAGCGTTGGTACTGTCGTTCCCCTCCTCCCTGCCCCCACTACACTTAGGGCCCCCCTTAGAGGGATAGCTGGTATTCACCATGGAGTTGTGGGTTATGACTTGACACACAAACTGTAAATTGTTTAATTCTAGACTCTTTCATTTACTACTTTCAGACTATTATTGACCACAGATAACTAAAACCACAGAAAGCAAAACTATGGTTAAGGGAAGTACTGATCATCCTTTCAATCACACAGAACAGTAATAAAATCTGACCACATCCCGGGTCACAAAACAAGTCTCAATATTTCAAAATGTTCAAATCATGCAGGATCAAGGTACAAACGATGCAAACATAAACTGACAACCAGAAAAGTCCTTCTTTCTTTGAAAATTTGTATTTATATTTATAAATAACTCAAAAAGAAGCCTGAAAGAATAATAAAAATATTTGGATTATAATAAATATAAAATATGTTAGCCATGGTGCAAAAGGAATGGCATGTGCATTAAGTACACCTGTTAGGAAAATGACTGCTCAAAAGTAAGTAAGTCAGAAAAAAGCCTTTATAATAGTCACAAAGAAGGCAAAAGAAGTGAAATAATAAAATAAAATAAAAAGTATAAAATTAAAAATGCAATACACAAAATAGAGGATGAAAGAAGTCACTTACTGAAAAGAATAAGTGATTGGCTTCTGGTTAAGCCAATCATGACAAAAAGGAAAATAATCAAATGATGAAAAAGGGATTATCATTATAGATCTTAATGTGATAAAAGAAGGAGGAAGATTATGGGCAAGTGGCACCACTGATGGCTGGTATTTCTGTGGATAGAACTGGAGCAGCTGGGGTTGGGGCTGCTGCCTCCTGAGGTGAATGGCAGCTAAGGCATTGAAGATTCAATAGCAGAGAGAGACCAAATCTTAGATGAATAGAAGAGGATTTGAAAAGCAGGAGATAACTCAGCCTGAGGAGATGGGGAGCAGGGGGTGAGGGAAGGATGGAGGGAGAAGGGGAAGGCAGAGTGAGGAGGAGAGGATAGGAGGGACTCAGAAAACTAACACTGATCTCAGTACTGATCAGAATTGCTGTTTTAATCTAACAAGGCTTTCTGGAGTCTGCATAGCAAACTGGCCCTGGCATGTTTTGTCTTCTTCCTGGCATCTGGTCTGGTGCAGTGGAAGGAGGCCATTTTGAGAGTCTCCTGAGCCTGTGGCTTTAAAGGTCAAAGTCAAAGTTCCCAGCCTTGTCCTTCCTTCAGAAAATTCCCCACAAGGGTCAGGTGCTATTCCACCAAATGAAGGCTGCAAGAAGTGCAGGAACTACAGGGGATAGACTTTAAGTTAGAGATATGAGAGTGCATCCACGTGGAAAGCAGGCATCACAGGGAGGGGTGGATGCCACTTTCTGTTCAAGATTATAGCTATTAGAGATGCAGGAAGTATCCAGGTGTGGTGGCTAATGCCTTTCATTTTAGCACTCAGGAGGCAGAGGTAGGAGGATCGCGGAGAGTTCGAGGCTACCCTGAGACTACATAGTGAATTGCAGGTCAGCCTGAAGTAGAGTGAGACCCTACATTGAAAAAAATAAGAAAGAAAGAAAGAAAAAAAAGAGATACAGGAAGCAGAGGGGGCGAACCATTGCTAGTGGTTATACACCATAGCTTATTTGCAGAAGACAGAAGACCCAGAGGTTGGGGAGTACTATGCCATGTCACAGATCACTGCATCCTCACAGGACTTCCATGCCCCATGACCAGACATTTGCAGAAAGCTTTCACTCCATCACATAGGGTCCTGAGGAGCAGGCAGTCCAAATTAATAACAGCCACACCTTCTGGGAAAAGAGAGGAAGCCATACATTCCATTCTTTTCTGGTGATAGCTAAAGTGGACAGGGAAGAGTGTTGTAGTTATCTTTTTATCACTGGGACAAAACACCCAACAAAAAGCAGCTGATGGGAGAAAAGTGTTTATTTCAGCTTTCAGTCTCAAGAGGAAGTTGCATCGTAGCAGGGACAGTTGGCAGAATATAGGCTGGAAGGTAGCAGCAAGAGTGAACAAATGAGCTATGAACACCCGGTAGAGCTGGATTATACCCCAAGGTCCACCGCTCAGTGATACATTTCTTCTAGTAAGGCTTTGCTTCCCAAATTGCTGCCAGCTGGGCACCAAGTATTTAAAACATATGAGGCTATGTGAGCCATTTTACATCCCAACCATCACAAAGAGCTAGTGACCAAGGGGCCAGATCTTATATGACTGTCCACATGACTAAATTTTAAAAGGGCTGGGGAACTGACCTGTCATTGTATTTTATATTTCATTCCCACCTCCCTTTTTTCTTTTTCTTTTTGTATTGTGTAGTTTTTTTTTAAAGTTACTTTTCTACTCACTTTTAAAATAAAATATAAATTTTTATTGTTTTTAAATACAATTCTTTTTCTTTTATATTTCCCTCGCATCAATTTTCCTTGAATATGTGATTTATCTTCATTTGTATTGTCTTGTTTTCTTTTTAGCGATAAGCTCTTTCTTATAAAGTCCTGTGCAGTCCAGTCTTAGGCTTGAGGCATTTCTGCCTCAGATACACCACACCAATGCTGGGATGGTAAAGATCACTTTTAACATTTAATTTTCTCTACTTACACTCTATTTTTATTCAATTTTATTCTTTCTTTCTTCAATTAGACCCATTTTCTTTCTCATTTTTTCTCCATGTTCCCCTCTTTTAACTTTTTTATTTTCATTGTACTTGTAGGTGTTGCTGTTTTCTTTAACAGAATCTTCTTTATTTCTTATTTTCTTTTTTATCTCTTTATTCCTTCTGGTTGACTTTTTCCTTTTTTATACTATTCTACAATTATTTTTCTTATTGCATCCATCATTATCTTTATTAGCTAATATCTTCTTAGTTCACAAAATATTATTATTGCTTCCTTTTACTTAATTATAGTTGTGATGGGAATAGCTCTTTTAATTTTTTTAAAATATTTTTATTTATTTATTTATTTGAGAGCGACAGACACAGAGAGAAAGACAGATAGAGGGAGAGAGAGAGAATGGGCACGCCAGGGCTTCCAGCCTCTGCAAACGAACTCTAGACACGTGCACCCCCTTGTGCATCTGGCTAACGTGGGACCTGGGGAACCGAGCCTCGAACCGGGGTCCTTAGGCTTCACAGGCAAGCACTTAACCACTAAGCCATCTCTCCAGCCCTTAATCTTTATTTTGTTATTTTGAGGTAATTCTAACAGACTGGTCTTTTTTGAAATCAAACTCCAGATGCATGCACCCCCTTGTGTGTGTGAGCGACCTTGTACACTTGTGTCACCATGTGTCTGGCTTACGTGGAACCTGGAGAGTAGAACACGAGTCCTGAGGTTTTGCAGGCAAGTGCCTTACCTGCTAAGGACTCTCTCCAGCCTGGGAATGACTTTTAATTTGCCATCACTGTTTCTATACTTGATTTGTCTATAGGTTGTAGCTACTATTGTTGTTAGTTTTTGTCTTTCTGGGCAATGCTAGGGACAAGACCCAAGTTCTTAATCTCTTCAGCTAAACCCCCAATCCAGTTGTAAGAAACTGCTCAGCCTATTGGTTTGTGCCTATAATCCTAGCATTTGGGAGACAGAAGCTAGAATATTGTCATAGATTTGAGGCCATCCTGTGTTACCCAGTGAGTTTCAGACCAGTGAGGCTATAAGAAGAGACAAAGAAGATCACATCATGTTGACAAAAGGAACAATCAAAAGAATATGTCATGGTAAACATATATAAATTTAATACTGATATACCAAATTTAGTAAATAAACACTGGGATACAAAGACTCAGACCAACATCAACAAAATGACTACTGGTGATTTTAGTACTCCATTCTCACCAACATGTGGGTGAGCCTGATCCCCTCCCAAATCCACAGATAACAGAATTAATTCACACTATAGATGAAATGTAAATCACAATTAATAGATAGCTACAGAATATTCTAACTAACAGTTACAAGACATATATTCTTTTCAATGGCCCATAAAAACTTCTCTAAAGTAGTCTTTAGCATATAAGACAAGTCTTTATTTATTTATTGTTTGTTTGTTTTTTGAGGTAGAGTTTCACTCTAGCCCAGGCTGACCTGGAATACACTATGTAGTCTCAAGGTGGCCTTGAACTCATGCTGAACCTCCTACCTCTGCCTCCCAAGCTCTGCAACTAAAGGTGTGTGCCATCATGCCTGGCCAAGTCTTAAAAATACAATGAAACTGAAACAAGTTATTGTATTTTATCAGGTCATAATGGAATAAAACTAGGAATTAATATCAAGAGAAACTTCAGAAATTATAGAAAGACATGCTAATTGAATGACATACATCTAAGTGGTTAATAAATATTTGAAGAAATAAAGGGAAAATGAAAGTATATTTCTAGTATAAAAGAAAAATGAAACCCAGAGCACAGGAGAAACAATTAATACAACCCTGAAAACCATTCATAATCATACATTTACACACTAAAAATAAGAGAGATTGCAAATAAATAAATTAGTGATGCAACTCAGGATCATAGAAAAATAAAAACAAGTCAATTTCCAAATTTTGAGAGAAAAAGAAATTCAAAAGACAGCGGAATTAATGACATAGAGACTAGTAAAAGAGTAACACAAAGGATCAACGAAATGAAGTTGACTCTTTGAAAGAAAAAACAGGGCAAGCAAACCCTGAGCTAAACTAACTAAAAGAAAGAGAAGGTCCAAAATAAGGGGTGATACTTCATGCCTAAAAATCACAGTACTTGGGAGGTGGAGGCAGGAGGATTGCTATGAGTGTTAGCCCCCCTTAAGCTACACAGTGAGTCCCAATCCAGTCTCGGCTAAGAAAAAGAGACTATTAAAAAAGTAAACAGGAATGAATGATGACCCAAATTAATAAAACTAGAGACAAAAATAAAAGCAGATACCTCTGAAATTAATGTGATTACTAAGAAACATTTTGAAAAATGATGTTCTAGTTGTTTTAAAAAATGTAAAGGGAAATTGGTAAATTTCTAGACTCATATGACGTACCACAATTGAACCAATGAAGAATACACAGAAAATCTAAGTAAATCAATAGTGAGCAATGAAATTGAAGACTTAAAGAAAATGTCCCAACAAAAGAGCCTCAGACTGAGTTAGTGTTGAATTCTACCAAGTCTGTAAAGAACAAATAATCTAAGTGTTTCTAATATAATTCATAGATAGAAAGGAAAGACATAGCTCTCTGAAGCCTAATTTTCTATTATACTAATACCAAGATCAAATAAGGAAATAGCAAAACAAACAAACAAAAATAAAAACAAAAAAACCCTAAAACTATAGGACCTTTCCTTGATGAACACAGATTAAAATATATATATTCTTCACTTAAATACTTAGCAGCCAAATTTAACAACACTTTAAGAAGTTCAAGTTTGATTCATTTCAAGAAGGCAAGGACAGTTCAACATGTGTAACTTAATTGCATGAAACCATGGCAATAAGTATTATACCTCAATACAGAAGCTGTATATAATAGACCTATAGCCAACATTATACTGAATATGGAAAAACTGAAAGTATTGTGTCTAAAATCAGAAACTAGATCAGTTGTCTGCTCTCATAATTTTTATTCAAAGCAGTGCTTGAAACCAGAGAGTGATAAGGCAAGATAAATAAATAAAAGGAATATAACAGAACAAAAGAGTCATTTGATCCTCATTTGAAGATGATATGGTCATGTACTTAATGATCAGAAGACCCTTGGATCTGTAAATCAATGCACATATAACAATTTGATGAGGCAGAAACTAAAAAGAAAACATTACTATTCCAAATAGTTCCCTTCAAATTAACAAATCTAGGAATAAACCTAACCAAAGTCATGAAAGCCCTGTGCAATGAAATGTACAAAAACTAACAAATAAACAACAAAAAACTAAGATAAATAAATAAATAAAATTGAAGAACAAATTAGTAAGTAGAAAGACACCTCATGTTCATAGATCAGCAGAGTTACCATTGCAATAATGATCAAACTGTTGAGTCACATGTAAATTAAATGCAATCACTGTTAAAATTCCAAAGACATTCTTCACAGAACTGGGAAAAGTAATACCAAAATTCATATTTAACTGCAAACCTTCTGCCAAAGAGCCAAATCAGTCTTGCCAGAAAAAGGCAATGCTGGCAGTATCATAATATTTGACCTCAAGGTATACTATACAGCCATAGGAAAAATAAATAGCATGGTAATGGTATGACAACAGACATATATACAAATGGAACTGAAAAGAGACCAAGAAATAAACCCATATAGTTACAATCATATGCATTTCACCACAGGCTCCAAAGACATACAGTGGAAGAAAGACTGTTTTTAACATGTTGTGCTGGGAAAACTGGATATTCATGTGTAAGAGAATGAAACCAAATTCCAACTTTTCACTGTCTATAACAATCAACTCACAATGGACCAAGGACCTTATTGGAAGAAGTGAAAGACTGGGTCTACTAGAAGAAAACATAGGGGAGAAGCTTCTAGCTAAAGGCATACTTAGGGATTTTCTGTACAGGAGTCCAGTAGCTCAGGAATGAGTAACAAGATTTGAGAAATGAATCTCATGAAACTAAAAAGCTTCTACACAGCCAAAGAAGCAATCACCTGAATCATCCTATAGACATGGAGGAAATGTTTTCCCACTGTTCATCAAATAAGTGTGAATACCCACCTCTATAAGATAAGTATTAAAGATGAAAGAACAAATTATCCAGTAAGAAATCAGCAAATGAACTGGACTGTTCCCAAATGAAGAAATGATAATGACCACTATATACATGAGAAATTGTTCAATCTCTTTCGACACCATGGAAATGTAACTCAAACATACACTGAGATTCTATTTTACCCAAGTGAGAATAGCTAATATCAAGAGAACAAAACAAGCAAAATATAATAAATGTCAGTGAGGATGCAGGGATGAAGGAATCCTGCTGGTGAGAATACAAGTTCATCATTTACTATGAAATCAGTATAAATGTTCCTAAAAAAACCCAACTAAATATAGGACTACAATTTGATCCAGCCATATCATTCCTCTTCTTATACTCAAAGCTACTCAAATATGGTGGTATGTCCTCATAACCTCAGGAATTTTTGATTAAGATTAAGCTTCCTACTTAGTCTCCAGAAGGCAGAGCCCTGCTGGAGGAGGTTTGTTACTGGGGGTGGAATTTTAATCCAACCCTAAGGTATTCAGAGTCAACTCATGCTTGCTGGTATCTCTTTTCTGTGGATGAAGTGAGCCCGTTTTTGTCACCGTGATGAAGCTTCCCTCAGAATATGTAAGCCTAAACTAAACCTTTTTCTACCATAAGCTGTTTCTGGTTGGGGTTTGTCCCAGCCATGAGAAGGCAACTGTAACATCAAGTCAGTTTTAACTGAGACATTTGCATACCCATGTTATTGAATAATGATCCCCAATAACAAAATAAAATAATATGCTTAGATATCCAACAGTGGATGGATGGATGAAGAATATGTGGCATGTACACACAATGGAGTATTAATCATTTAGAAGACTGAAATGACGTTGTTTGTAAATGGATGGAATTGGAAATCATAACAAGAAAATTGAACCTGACTCAAAAAGTAAGACAAGTATTATATTTTTTCTTATATACAGAATCAAAAAAGAAAAAGAATATTGACAAAATAACATGAAAGTAGAAGATAAATTAATAAAGAAAGAGGATGGACAGGGAGGAGGATTAAGTGTAGGTAATTGAGGGTAAATTTATCAAAGTACTCATACATGCATAAAAATCTCAAAATGAAAACTACTATTTTGTTTTGTTCAATTAAGACACATAATAAAAATGTTAAGTAAACAAAAGAAGAAAACATATATAACAATCAACCATATTCAAGAAATTTGAAAATTTATTTGAGATAGACAAATTCCTAGAAAAACATACTTACTAAATGAAACAGAGGAAGAAAATGAACATTTGAGGTATCATCTAGTTAACAAAGTGACTTAATTTGCAATTTCTCCAAAAAAATAAAAAATAAATCTTCAGAGACGGAAGAACTCACCACAATACATTTTACTATACATGTGAAAAAGAATGCCAACTGTAAACTCTGAACATTTAGACTAAAGTCTTAGTAAGATATTTACAACTTAAATCCAGTAATACACGGGAATATATTTATTACTTGTGATGTAGATTTATTTTGTTAACACATAATTTATTTAATATTGAAAAATCAGTTAATTTGTCATTTCTGCTGTGTTTATTCTGTGAATACATAATTGTTTTAATGTTTAAAAATCAATTAATAAATTTTATTGCATTAACAGTACACTAGAAATCTACTAGGTTATATTAATAATAAGTCTGGGCAAGTTGTTGAAATTTGCCATAAAATGTTAGCAAACAAGGAATTGATATAAACTTCATTATAATCATGGATTTTCTTTCTGTTTTGGTGGATGTATATATGCTGTGCATGTGTGGGCACACTCATGTGTGTAGGGGTGTATGTACATGTGTGTGTGCGCACACATGAGGCCATAGGTTAATGTCAATTGTATTCCTCTGATTGTCTTCACTTAATTGTTTGAATAAGATTTCACACTGAACTGAGAGCTCACCAATTTGGCTGGACCAACCACCCTGGAAACCTCAAGGGTTCTCCATCTCCACCTTTTCTGTGCTAGGGTTACTTGCAATCATTGCTGTCTTTCACAGAGGTATTGGGGATCAGAACTCAGATCCTCATGCTTGGGTGGTGTGGTAATTTGAATAGTTGGCCCCCAATATATTCAAGATGTTATTAAAGTTTGTAATTTAGATCCGTAGCCACCTGGCTGGAGGAGGTGTCACTGTGGGTAGATTTAGAGTCTAGCCCTAAAGTATGGTGGTGGATTTGGTATTCCACTCTAAAGATATGCAAAGTGCTTAAGCTTAGCCTGGAGTTCCAAAAGTGTGCTTGCTTGCACCGGTATTGGTGGCTTGTGGCTTTTTCTTTCTACTTGGATCTGTGACAGTGCACCACCTTCTTTTGCCATTATGGAATGTGCCCTGGATCTGTATGCTTCCCTTCCTCCATAACTGTGCCTGGTTTGGAAGTTCATGCCATTGACTTGAAACTGTCTACTACAGGTGGCAAGCACTTTACCATTGAGCCATTGCCTCTGTCTCTGAAGGGTAATCTTTCTGTAAAGGAAATCTTCAAAACCCCAACCTTCAACAATGCATTTTTAGAGATGTTGAAATATTCTTTGTTTATAACCATGCGAGGCTGAGTTGCACATTATCACTTTGTTCTATTCAACATAATGTAGAATGTCTGGCCAAAGCAGTAGGAAAAGTGAAGGCAAAAACGTTATTTAAATTGGGAATCAAGAAATAAAATTGTAAGTATTTATTCATAATATATATTACTTTGTATATAAGAGTAGCCAAACAAATGTACAAATTATTAACATTTACAAGTGATTTTATCAAATTTTGTGTAAAGCTCTATTAAAAAAACAATTTTGAAAGACTATATGCAGCCATATACAATTGGAAAATGAAATTTAAAAACATGCAATGCATTGTAACATCAAACTATTAGATAAATCCTATGAATAAATTTTTAAAAAGACATACATGATGTAATTTATGTAAAGAATGGCTAAGAGAGTCTTGAAACACGAGGGAAGATGCTTATTCCATTGAATATTATGCTTTCTTTTATAGTATCAACAATTAACATGAAATAGCCTTTTTACAGTAATATGCTAATAGAATTAGACCCATACAAACATGGGTACTAGACTTATGACAGTTATGGCACTATTTTGCATTGGGAAAGTATTTTTTTAAATGCATAGGAAACAAACTAGATCTCCATATGATTAAACATAACAACTCTGAACTCTACCTAACACCATTAAAAAATCAATTACAGATAGAATATAATGATAAAAGACAGAATAGCAAACCTTATGGAAAACAAGTTAGATAATATCTTTATAATCTCAGCAGAGGGGGAAAAAGTTTTAGATAGGAAACAACACTGATCACAAAGGAAAAGATGGATGGCTTATCTCTATTCAATTCTGAAAGAATGTCTAGTCTTACCAGAAACCAAGAGAGTAAATATATGACTCCAATCTTGAGAGAATATTCTTGCAACATATATAATATCTGGATTCCAAAACAGTGAACTTCTATAGAACAATAAAAGGTCAGTCCAGTAGGAAAATGGGAGAAAGACTTGAATAGAGATTCTAGCAACACTGTATCCATCCTTATTATCAACCAGCAATTATGAGAAATGTAAAAAATTAAGTCATGCTAAGATCATACTAAAAAATTACAGAATTGTCATTTTGAAAACCTGCTGTTGCATTCTTGGGTTGCTGGGACAAAATGCCTGACCAGAACCAGTTTATGGAAGAAAAGGTTTTGTTTCTGGCTTATAGTTTTGAGGGGAAGTTTCACCGTGTCCAGGAAAGCATGACAGTATGGTGAGAGCAGACAGCTAGGGCACCACATCTGCACATTAGCAGCTGAGTAGAAGTAGAGAGAATGAATTGAGCAAGTGGGACTGGGCTATAATATTCCAGGAGACACACCTTATCAAGGAAGGCTCCACCTCCCTAAAGCTCCACCAGCTGGGGTTCAAGTACTTGGCTTAATCATAAAACACATGAGGCTATGGGGAAAATTTTACAGTCAAGCACCACACTTGCTAATAACAAGGTTTTATAATGCCATGAGCCAACTAGAGCTCTTATACAATCCTGAAGATGGTGGAAGTTGATATAACCAGTGGGAAAACAATTTCTGCTTACATTTAAGGATAGCCATATCCTATGACTTAGCAATTTCATTACATTGCAAGAAGGTTATTCATACATACACTGAGAGTTAATCTACTATGGTGAATATACCCAAAATGGCCATTATCATAGTAGAAAAAAGTGAAATTTGGCATCTTCATATAGTGCAATGAAAATGAGCACTCTGCTGCCACATGTAGGGCATAAAAGCAGCTCACAAATCTGAGGCTAGAGCAAATGATTCCAAAGGTAAGAGAATACTTGTGTGATTCATTGAATGCAAGGTTCTACAGCAGGAAAAGTCAATGTAGAGTGTCCAAGAATACAAATTGGGTCATACATAAAAAGACACACAAGCACTTTTAAAGATCATGATATCAAGGGAGCCTTTGAGGGTGCAGAGGGAGGGGTAGTTGGACAGCTGTGGGGATCCTGGATATGTTTGTCTTGATCTTAGTAGTAGTTATACATGGGCTCATCTTATATTGATAATGATAATAATAATTATTCTTTGTATTGTTCTTGGGATTGAACCAGGGGTTTGAGCATGCTAGGCAAGTGGTGTACCACTAAGCCCTAGTTTCACTTTTTTTTTTTTTTTATGAGAGGGAAAGTATGAGAGACCAAGAGCAAGAGCTAGAGAGAGAGAATTGGCACCAGGGCATTAGCCACAGCAAACAAACTCTAGATGCATGTGCCACCTTGTGCACATGTGCAGTCTGTGAGCGTGAGCCATCTCGTGCATATGGCTTACATGGGTTCTGGGGAGTTGAACCTGGGTCCTTAGGCTTCTCAAGCAAGCACCTTAACTGCTAAGCCTTCTCTCCAGCCCCCTCAATTTTATTTTGATACAGACTCTCATTATGTAGCCTAGGCTAGTCTCCAATTCTTAATCCTTATGCTTGAGCCTCCTGAGTAGCTGGGATTACAGGCATGTGCCACCATGCCTGGCTCATTTTATAATAGTTATTAATGTATATGATTTTATCTCAGGCCCTTCTCTGGATGTGTGATGTAATTTTGTACTATGAAAGAGGTGGGCTCAGTTCAGAAACAAATAATATTTGTCTCTATTTCTTTCTCTTCTTTCCATCTCCTTTTTTCTTTAAACTTCAACATTACATAGGTCTGTCTTTACTAGATATATTTTATGTAGACACAAAAGAAATGTCTTTCCTCAAGACTTTTTACTTTCTTTGTTTTTTTAAAAAAATCTATTTGATCCTCCAATAAAAAGTACTAGATGACATGTGTTAAGAAGAAAATGCTGAGGAATCAATCCTTAGTCACCTCAGGGCTGTCTGTTTGTCTCTGTAGCTCTGGGAATGGATGAACTAATACTTCTTGGGGTCAGGAGGTCTAAAGTAATGATTAAACTCTGGCTGTTATTTTAAAATACTCCATATTACTGATGATACTTATGTCTTATAACTTTTCTGAATTAAGCAATGTCACTTGCCTGGTTATAGACATAGGCAGATCTTGCAATTGTTAGCCTTGTGAAACTAAGGCACATGAACTCTCCACCCACCTAGGAAGGAACTGAGGTCTTGACCTATGCCAGCAAGTTTGCACTGACTCTTCCATGTGCTTTCTCTGAAGTCTCCTAGAGGCAGCTACTCCCATGTTGTGGACATGTTCAGTGTCTGGCACTTCTCTAAGAATGAGTTCATTGGCGTTCTCTCTGCTGCCTACTTCCTGAGCACAGGGAATGAGGAGTGTGGTGAAGTAGGGAATTACCTCTGTGCCAGCAAAAAGAGGGTGTCAGGGAAGAATTATCTTGTCAGATTTATTGAAGAGATGGGATGGAAGTTCCTTACACTTGTCCAGCAAAGGCTTCACAAAGCTTCAGGGAATCTCAGAACCAAAGTTCATCAGCAAAGAAGTCCTTGGTTTCCTGGGATGTTTCCAGGGAGTCTGCAGGGTATCTCTGGTATGCTGCTCTGGCTTGGAGCAGTATGTGCAAGCTGTAGTCTCAGTGTGAGTAATGAAATGGATTTAAAACCTTAGGAGTTGGTTTCTTGGCTATCCATGCTCCCTGTAAGTCTCTTTCCCCACTGTGGTAGTTTGATTCAGGTATCCCTCATAAACTTAGGTGTCCTGAATGCCAGGTTCCCATCTAATGAAGATTTGGGAATTAATGCCTCCTGGGGATAGTGTATTATTGGGGGACATGCTTATGGCTATTATAGCCAGTTTCCTCTTGTCAGTGTTTGGCACACTCTCCTGTTGCTGTTGTCCATCTGATGTTGGCCAGGAGGTGATGTCCACCTCTAATTATGTCATTGCTTTCTCCTGCCACCATGGAGCTTCCCTTTGAGTCTGTAAGCCAAAATAAACCATTTTCCCCACAAGATGCTCTCGGTCAGGTGATTTCTACCAGCAATGCAAACCTGACTGCAACAGTAAAATTGGTTCTGAGAGTGGTGTCATTGCAGCTAGACACCTGACTGTGTGGCTTTTGGCCTTTTGGAGCTGAGTTTCAAGAGGAATGTGGAAGGATTTGAAATCTTGGCCTAAGAGACAACTTGCAGTGCTATAAGTACAGGTTGATGGACTATTCTGGTCAGAGTTAAAAGAACTAAATGCAGTAAGAACTATGGACTGTGAGGTTTGGTTTATGAGGGTGAGAAAGAGCCTGGACTGGGCTAGAAGCAGTTATGTGAGAAGCTTGCTGTTATGCCTGTGTCCTGAGAACTTGTGCAGGGCTGCTTTGTATAGAAATGGACTGGTATGTGTAGAGTGATATGGAACAGATAAAATGAAATCTTTGGGCTAAACTTCTGCCAATTCAGCTACAATTGTATAAGAGATTACAACCTTTGAAATTGGGCAGCTGACTTGCATTAAGACAACAGAAAGAGTGTAGTCTTTTGAAAGGGCCTGAATGCTAAAGGAGGGTCCTGTTATTCAAAGTCTGTTTTATTGCCCCCTGTATTAAGAAATTGGCAATCTGGGCTTCTGCGTGAGAATGAAAATACTTAGTAGCAGAGGCCAGTAAGTTAAAAAGGAGATATAAAGGGAAGAGAAAGGAAGGGCGGAGGGTACTAAATAGGTTGGTATTGTATATATGTAAGTACAATGATTGAGATGGGGAGGTAATATGGTGGAGAATGGAATTTCAAAGGGGAAAGTGTGGGGAGTGAGGGAGGGCATTACCACGGGATATTTTTCATAATCATGGAAAATGTTAATAAAAATTGTGAAAAGAAAAAAATAAAAAATAAATCTAGGCTGGAGGGATAGCTTAGTTGTTAAAGCATTTGGCTGCAAAGCCAAAGGACCCAGGTTCGATTCCCCAGGACCCACATTAACCAGATGCACAAGGTGCTGCATTTGCAGTGGCTGGAGGCCCTGGTGCGCCCTTTCTTTCTTTCTTTCTCTCTCTCTCTCTTTCTTTCTTTCTTTCTTTCTTTCTTTCTTTCTTTCTTTCTTTCTTTCTTTCTCTCTCTGTGTGTCAAATAAATAAATAAATAAATATTTTTTAATCCAAAAAAAAAATTGGCAATCTGCCTGGTATTATGGAGTATGAGAAATGCAGGAAAGAGAGGGTCATTGAATTTGAAACATAGCCTTGTGTTTTGGAAGCAGCCATAAGCAGTGTGAAACAGGTTTGCTGGATTGTCTGCGTGGAGAATGAATGGAGCTGTGAAGATGGACCATGGCTTGTCGTGGAAACCCTGTGGAGATGCCAGAACATGAGACGGCTGCTAAAGAGAGCTGCTGGCCCCAGATGAAGTTTTCCAGAATTGTGTATAGCAAAACTGGAGGGGCAGAATGGAGCTCCAGAGACTTGCTATTGATTAGAATTATCAGATTTGGTGCTATAGAGTTTGATGTTTGCCCTGGTTGTTTTAAATCTTATATTGGTTGAATATTTGTTTGCTATACCCAATGCCATCTTTTTCAGTGTGAATGGTTATTCTGTGCCATTATGGTTTATTTTTTTTTTGGATACTTTTGGTAGTATGGCTCAGTTAAAATACCTTGAATTATGGGGATTTTAGAACATCATTACGATTGATAACAACTATGGGGACTTTTAAAGTTGGACTGAATACATTACATTTTACATCAAGGATGGTTATCAGTTTATTGGGGCCAGGGGCAGAATGTGGTGGTTTGATTCAGGTGTCCCCCTATAAACTTAGGTGTTCTGAATGATAGGTTACCAGATGATAGAGATTTGGGAATTAATGCCCCCTGGAGGCAGTGTACTGTTGGGGGCAGGCTTATGGGTATTGCAGCCAGTTTCCCCTTGCAGGTGTTTGGCACACTCTCCTGTTACTGTTGTCCATGTAATGTTGGCAAGGAGGTGATGACCACACTTTGTTCACATCATTATTTCCCCCTGCCATCACTGAGCTTCCCCTCCAGTATGTAAGCCAAAATAAACCATTTTTCCCACAAGCTGCTCTCAGGCAGGTGATTTCTACCAGCAATGCAAACCTGACTGCAACACCCACTATGACAGTATTTTCATGGTTTCCATAGCAAAAAAAGAGGAGAGGTGGGATCCCCCAGTACATTCTACAATGCCTCCCTTGGGCAGGGAACTTTAATTGCTGAATGATTTTCTACTGTGCCTTTTTAAGTCATCTGGGGACATAAATATGATCCAGACTCTAAATCCAATTTGAGTCAGTATCTCACTGAACCCAGAGCTCATCAATTCAGCTGAAAAAGGTAGCCAGCAAATTCCAGGGATCCTCCTGTCTCTTCCCTCTCTCTAGTGCTGACATTATAGGCATGTGCCCCACGTCTGGCTTTCATATAGGATCTGGATATTTGAACTTAGGTCTTCATGCTAATGCAGCAAGCACTTACTGGTGGAGCCATTTCCCCACCCCACCGCTCATCTTTCCACTACCCCCAAGTTTGTCCTGAGATCCTTGCTTATCAGGGCTCGAGACACCATACCTGGAGACAGGCTCTGAGGAGGGAAGCGGAGATGCCTTTCCTATTGGTACGGGCAGCTTACACTGAGTGCCATCCTCCCCCGCTGACAGTGCTCCTGCTGATAGCATAGTATGCCCTATGGCTAGGAAAGGATAACTCCAGAGACTTCCCTGGTAAGACTCACTAGGCCCTGTTGTGGAAGAGCTATGGGAGGAATCTGAGTTGGAATGCTGGTTCTGGTATTTGTTTTCAGCTCCAAGGTGCACTTTCTCTGCTTGGGTTTCAAATATTTCCCTGTACAAGGCTCACTATGTCTCTCTCTCTAGAGGGCTTCTGCTGTCTGGGAGAGGGATCATGCAGGTACATTGTCATTATTCCCACAGAGAAGACCCCAAAGCCTCCTTCTCTCTTTCTCCAAACTCAATCCTTCCTACCTCCAGGGATCACTCTGTGTGGACTACTTTCCAAAGTATGGCATTGGAAATGTGAACTGTTTACATAGGGGCCTGTATAGTTGTTTATCTGTGCATCATGGTGTATGTGTGTATGTGTGTGTGTGCGTGTGTGTATGATATTTGTGCATGTGTATGCATACATGTGTATGCATATGTGTGGAGACCAGAAGATAATCTCAGACATTGTTTCTCAGTTACTATCCAATCTTTTTTGAAGCAAGGTCTGTTAGCCTGGAACTTACTAATAGGGACTTACTACTGGCTTGTTAGAGAGCCTCAGGATCTGCTTGTCTCCCCAGTGCTGGAATTACAAATGTGTGTTATCATGCCCTGAGGGGCTTTTTTTTTTTTTTTTGATTTTCAAAGGTAGGGTCTCACTCTAGCTCAGGCTGACCTGGAATTCACTATGTAGTCTCAGGGTGGCCTCGAACTCACAGTGCCTCCCAAGTGCTAGGATTAAAGGCATGTGCCACCATTAAGGATTTTTTCCTTGCTTTTGGCTCTGTTTGTGTGCAGAGTATGTGTGCTGTAGTGTGTTATGTGTGATATATTCATGTGTTAGCAGATGCACTTGCCCCGTGTGTGCATGTGGTGTCCAGAGGAGAACTTTGGGTGCCCTTCTCTGTCACTCAACACATACTTTCCTGAGATGAAGTCTCTCCCTGAGCCTGGAGTTGCTGTTTTCATTGAGTCCCAGAGACTCTCTGGTCTCTAGATTATCTTGATTGGGGATACATATTTGTGTGGACACTCCCAGATTTTAGAATGTGTTCTGGGAGTTAAATTGGAGTTCTCTGGACCTAGAGATCCTCCTGCTCAAGTAGCCAGCACATGCAACTGCTGAGCCGTCTCACCAGCCTCATAAGAAGCTTTTATAAAAACATAGGTTCTAGGCATTAAACTCAGGTCTTTATGCTTGCTGGGCAATGCTTTACCAACTGGGTTAATCCCTCAGCAACCTATCCCATTTACCTTCCCAATTATTCCACAGGGGCTTTCCTGGGACTCTTCTCTCTCTCTTGTCTACTCACCTAGAGCATGGTGAAATATCTTTTACTGATAAGACACTTCAAATGAACCATCAAGACTCCAAAGCTACTGGTAATTGATGACCACCTTTTGCCAGATTGGGAGAGTTACTGAAACTGGTTTCAGATGGGATTGGAACATTTTCAACATCAGGAGCTTGAGGTGGAGAGTTCTGTACCATTGAGAGCTGAGCCTACAGGTGGAGAGTCAATATCGCAGAGTAAGTCAACACACTCACTAACCTTAGCATCTGAACTCTCTAAAAACCCAGAAGGTGAGATAGTAACCTGGCATTATTTAGGGAAAATGTTAGGGGATTCTCAAGGCAATGTTCAGTCTACAAGTACTTTGCAGAACAGTGGCAGATGTAGTAAGGCCTTTTTGCTACAGAGAAGGAGAAAACATGTTTGCCTGAGGAAATCTAAATTGTACTGAATCTTTAAAACAGGAAAGGAAGGGGATGATCATAAATGGTGTAATTTATTAGCAAGATGTTGAAGTGAGAGTGTGCAAGTCAACTTTGGTCATTGTTAGAAATGCCCTGGATGGTATTTGCTGGGGGATGCCATAGTTACCCACCTACTTGATGTTAACATGTCTTCTCTAGAAGTGTTATAACTTCAGGGTAAACACTTGGGTTAGAAGCC
Source organism: Jaculus jaculus (assembly GCF_020740685.1). Classification (NCBI taxonomy): domain Eukaryota; kingdom Metazoa; phylum Chordata; class Mammalia; order Rodentia; family Dipodidae; genus Jaculus; species Jaculus jaculus. The sequence continues at coordinate 47,386,292 of NC_059116.1, read as the reverse complement.
ATTAACTTGGGTCCTGCACCTGATACAACACTCACTAGGGTGTTTTTGAACAGGAAGGAGTGACCTTCCTGAATCCTACCTCCACAACCAATCCCATCTGTTTTTAAGGGATTGTGTGATGATGCAAAAATAATATTTGTGAAAGCGGTGATCATTTCTTAGTACCTTTTCTACTCTGGGTCCTGAAAGCCAGCTAATGCTTCTATCCTTCATTTTAACCTACCTGTACTATCTGCCATTGTCTCTTAATTGTTTCACTAGTTTGCTGGAGCTTCTTAATTTGAACACAAACTCACTGTGGACCAGGGCCTTATCTTAGACACACACTGGATGCTCAGAACATTGTGGGTTCATAACAGGAACACAAAAAATTGTTTCAATGATTGATTTATATATCCGTGAGGACCAAAATAATCCCAAAGAGTTCCCGAAGGAAGTAAATCCTGGGGTTGACATTGACGGATGGGGAAGTAATGACAAGTAATGTTCAAGGGACAGAATGCCTGGTGAGGGCAATGATGTGATATTGTGACAGTTTTTTTTTTTTAAATCTTTTTACTTTCCTGGATGTCGATCCCCCTAGAACATCTACCAGGTTTTGAAGTCATTTATCACCTTAGTGCTTTGTGAGAAAATCAAATGAAACAAAACTGAAAGAGAAAATCTCCATCCACCTGCTAAGCTATTTTTAGGGGCAGAAGAAGTGAATGTTTGAGACAGCAAAATATTCAACTCTGCTTGGAGTTGACCAGTCCCTGAGAACACAAAGGTCTAAGCATCTTTTCAGTAGGAACTGCTAGCCCATATGAATTGATGAGAAATTTAATTCACTTGTTCTGGCTCATTTATGTCAAACTCATCAAAAAAGTTACTGACATACAGACATGTCCTTTGCATGGAGATATTCTCTATGGGTTCTCAGGAAATCCCATCATATTGCTGAGTTCTTCTTGGCATCCCAGGGTTCTTTTTTTTTAATGAGAACCCAAGAAGAGTAGAGGATGCTCTGTGCAAATGTCATTCCACACTTTTCTTTTTCAGCCCTTCTCTTGAGGACTCTCAGTGGCTCCTAGAGTCTGGCCATTTTGGAAAAAGAACAAAGTAGAAGGCATCCCCAAGGTCTCAAATCTCCTCTTCTTGTTCCTGGCAGAGCCTGAGAGATGGTCCAAGAGAGGGAGAAAGTACTTTAGAGGCAATTTGGACAGTAGACTAATTACAGAACAAAGAGAGTTTGATTCCAGACACTGTGTGACCTTGAGGAAAAGCAGTTCCTTTTCTGTTCTCTAATTCCCCAAAATGTGGTAGGAGAGTAATGTTATGAACTGTGACCCATCTCCTAGAGATGGTTCATGTGGTTGTGATGTGGCTTGTGATGTTAGGAAACAAAATCACCACAGTAATAAATTATTCTTTTCCAGATACTCAGCTGGTAGAACCTGATCTCTTTTTGGCAAAGTGTATTCTGGGAATCCCAGTTCTATCATTGAACATAGACAGCCTCAAATTGCACATTACCATTCTTCCTTAGGCTCAGAAAAATGTCCAGTTTGGGTCTGTAGCCTAAGCCCTCTGTGACCATGACTGATCCACAAACGTATTGTGTATGTGTGCACACATTGTTGTGTGGGTATATACATGCATGTGGAGGCCAGAGGATAGCACTGGACATCTTAGGTGGTCATCCATCTTTTTTTGAGGCAGGTGGGCTGGCCTACAGCTCCATATGACCGGCTGGCCAGGCATCCTCCTGTCTCCACCTCCCCAGGGATTAAAACACCACTAGGCTCCACATTTTTTAAACATGGGTCCTGAGGATCAAATTCAGGTCCTTATGCTTGTGAGGCAGGTCCTTTCCTGACTGAGCAAGCTATCTCCCCAGGCCAACACCGAAGTTTTGATAGCTGACTCTCCCAGTCTCTCTCCACTCAATACCTGCCCTTGATGGGACACTGAAGGAGATTTGTGTTCTATTCTATGACTGTGGTAGCTAACACCTCACTGGAAGAGCTAAGTAGGTACACTCTCCATAGAACTGGATGCTATAAAGGAATGAGGGAGTCCCCAGGTCTAAACAAGGTTCAGATCATCAGTACTTTTTAATAATTAGAAATGAGCCACACTTGGGTTACCATTACAAATGACAAAGGAAGTTTGATTGAGTGTGTTTGAAAACCAGAAATTTGGGGGAAAACAAATTCTGTGCTTGTGCTTCATGAATTCTACCTGTTTATGGAGTTGACTGCATTCTCCTTCTTTTCCATCCTCCTGGCACAGGAAGGGGATATGATAATAGCAGGTCACGGCACAGGCTGCCCTTCCTCCTCTCTGGAAGAGCCATTTTGCTTGTGTTTGCATTCCTTGGCCTGGCTTTGGGAAGATGAAAGAGCATAAGGCACAGGCTGGCAGGTGGGCTATTCTTTCCAGATGAGAAAATGTCATAACATAGAGTGAGGGAGAAAGAGAGAGACAGAGGAGAGAGAGAAAAAAGAGAGAGGGAGAAGAGAAGAGAAAGAGAGATACTAAGAGGAACTAATGTAATGTAGGATGTTAGGGCCTGACTCGCATCAGGGATGTGAGGGGAAAGTGAAAGAGTGGGAAATACAGCACAGAAAGATGAAAAGAGTCAAGTGGGTATGGGAGGTGAGGGAGGAATAAAAGCAGAGTGCAAGGGCAAGAAGGGGGCTGGGAAAAGGTATAGGCTTAAGGGTCAACTCCAGAGCAGCTTCCTGCCAGGCCTGCTGCCCAGCCTGCTGCTGGAACATCTGGATCCTGGTGGGGATGTTTCCAAATGGAGATACCTCTTCCCTGGACTTCACCCATCACCTGAGCATGCCTGTCCCACCAGGCCCCTCCCTCAGTGCTTCTTCTTCCTCTTAGTAATCAGCCTCTTCTGCCCAGACAGCTCCATCAGCTCTGGCCATGAACAGCCCTGCGCCAATGGGGGAAGGAGCCCTTGTGATTGGGCATCGTGACTCCAGTCCCAGGAGAGGATGACCAGCTGCATCAGTGCTCCTGACAACCTCCACTTGACTGACTCTGGTCTATGAAAATGGGGTCAGGGCTTGTAGGTAGGTCTTAAGTGGCAATCTCAGCCAAGTAGGAAAGGAACTGTAGTCTCTTCCTGATGATTTAAGCAGAAAAGATATCGCACACAATTCTCTCCTTCTTTCCTTGTGTGTACGTAATGCGGTAGGTGTGAGTCTGGTATGGTGTATGCACATGTATGTTCCTTTGAGTATCTCCATGGGCTTGTCTGCAGTAGCTGGCCAGGACACTTTCCTTCAGTGGCTGGAGCAAAAGTTGGGTGCCTGGCTCCATTGCTTTTCTGTTCATTCTCGTTTGAGTCACAGTCTTATACAGTCACCAAACCTTCCTGTTTTTTGAGTGCCCAAGCAATCCCCTGTTCTTGGCTCCCTTTTGCAGGACTGGGGGTTACAGGCATGTGTGAGCATGTCCAGCTGTGTAGGTGGTTTCCAGCTCCCCCTAGGCCCTGACTCCACTTGATGGTGGAGCCATCTCTTTAGCCCACAATCCCATTTTGTTATTATTTGTAATCTGATTCCTAACTAGAGAATGTGCAGGTGGAAATAGAAAGCTGTGGTTTTTTTCTTATTCTTGTTCCTCTTTGTGCAGCATCTTTGGCCTGAGGTGGGTCCCACACAAGGGTCCGTAAACTATTATCAACCTTGGGGTCAAGGACTTCCAAATAGCTTCAAGTATGACTTCTGTCCTAAGAATGAAGAAAAGTATGTTTTCCTGACCATCCTTCCTCTGGTGTCCTCTCTGTCCCTTCCAGGGTCCCTGCCCCCGAGCATTGTCCTCAAATACCATCCTATGTCTTTCCAGCCAGCACATTCTTAATCTCTATGAAGCTGCCACATAACCTGCAAGGTTCTCATGGCTAATTAGATGGAGAAAGGCCCTCATTCAGCTCCTCCCTGTGAAGTCCTGCTGGAAAGGTCTTCTCCACAGGCAACTTCCTTTACCTCCTCGTGTCACATTCTGTTCCCTGACTTTTCCTGAGGAGACATGAACAAATGTCTCTACCCCATCAAGGGCACTGATCACAGACCAAAGAAAGGATCCCATTCAGTTCTAGCTTCATGAGCCAGTGAGTTTATTGGCGTATAGGTTAGGAGTGACTTGAGTAGCACATGTGACCTAAAGGTAGCTGCATCACAAAACCCCTCCCCAGCACGGGTGACGAGTCACAGAAGCTGCGTGCTGGTGTTCTCTGAGCAACTTGCAGGCAGAGTGGCAGTTGGTTATGAAGATTGCTGCTTGTGTAACCTTGGTGGGGGAGGGGCCTTTTGAGTTTACTGAAGGTTGTAAATTTCATTGCTTCTTGAATCTTAGGAAGCTCCTTTCTTCCCTTAGGAGGGAATGTTTCAGTTTGAAGGAAATAGCTATATAACACAAGTGAAACCATCCTTGGAGGCTCCTCCCCACCATTTTTGCACTAGCCCTCCTATAGGGAGTCCCTTCCTGTCCCAGGCTGTCTGCCTCCATCTGTCCTGAGACCTTCTCTGGGTGAGGGGACGCAGCATGGCTAGAGCCCTGGGGGCCTTCGCCTGTATGTAGTATGAACAGTGAAGGCTCCCTCCAGGAATTCGGATCTCTTTAGAGATGGCAGTAGGTTGGGGGTCATACAGCCCCCCGACTTTACCTGTATTTGGTTATTCAAAGCTCTCCACTGGCCTGAGACATTTATGGTTCCCTGCATGAGCAGTGGAAATTAAAGGGGTGTGGAACACTGAGAGAAGGCTGCCTGAACCTTGAGACAGCTCCAGCAGGAGATGCCATAAGAAGTAGGGTTTTAGTATGCAGGCTTTGCTATCCCCAGGGGACAGTGAAGGTTGCATTAGATGTCACAGACATCTTCATGACTATATATATATCCTAATCACCAAAACAGACCTAAAAAGCAGAAGTAGGGTTATCATGTGTTAAAAACCTACTACTGCTATTTGATCGTTTACATGTTACCACGGGTCTGCCTCTTCACCCTCTTTCATGACCGAGAACAGCAGGTTCAGAAGTATTAGGAAAGCAGCCTCAATCCACACAGCAAAGCGCCAAAGGCAGAGCTGAGACTTTGACTGGGGTAAGGAAAAGCCATGTTGGGATCTTAACTGTCCTAGGGAATGACTCTGAGCCTGGTGAAAGGGAGATGGCACCAGGGCACTGCTCACCATCTGCTCTCAGTATGCTCCCCAAAGCCCATTCCAGATTATTTCTGGGAAGATCCCCACTTCTTCTCTTACTCTCTCATCTCCTCCGATGCCTTAAGCTCCATCAGTGTGCACAAGTAGAATCAAGTATGTTAATTTTATTCATGTGGATTTCTTGTTCTCTCTGGACTGTGGGCTCTTGGCAGGCTCAGGTGGGACCTTTGTTGGCCTTGTTTCCTGACATGCTTGCCACAGTCCATGTCAAGGTAGTCACTGAGTGACAAGCCAGCTGAGTAATAGGGACATCTTATGAACTCCCAGTTTGTCTGACTGAGTGGTGGGCTACCTTGGAAGGTGAGGACAGGGAACATGCCCAGTTTCAGGGTCACCTCTCTGCAAGCAGGGCCTAGCTAGGCCCTTACTGGAGCTAGCAGAATTTAGAGGGTAGGACCCACATGGACTTCATGCCAGCACAGACAGGGCTCAGGTTTCTAACTTTAGCCCAACATCTCTGTCTTCAACCTAGGCCCAGAGTACTTGCTGATCATACCTTCATTTACCCTTATCCATGTACAATGTACATGTACTGGGACTGGCAGGTACGTGGAGTCACATTCACTATTACCATGGACAAGCATGCAGAGAGTCCTCCTGAAATACTCAGCTTCCCCATGCTATTTCCCTTGCGCCTCCCTCTTTGTGGCTGGTGGTCCCACCCACCAGGCTCTGCAGTCACTGTCCATGCCAGTTGTAATGTGTGTACCCATAGACTCATCTGTTTTAGTATAGCTTGTACTTTTGCTCCCCAGCTGCCTGTCTGGAGGAGGCGTCACTGGGGTCAGATCTGAACTCTTGCTGGAAGGTGTAAGAGAGCCGAGTGGGCCCTAAAGTCTTGCTTACTGTCAGGTTGTGCTTTGCTCTTTGGTGTTGCTGACTGTTTAGGTGTTTCTCTGTGCTTGGATGTATGGAAGCAGCTTCTCCCACCATCTGATGGAACTTCCTCTGGATCTGTAAGCTGAAACAAATCCCGAATCTTCTCCTAAACTGTGCCTAGTTTTGAGGTTCATCCCAGCAACATAAAACTGTCTACAAAATTTCCATTAGGCACCTTGTACTGTCAGAGACCATGACCTGACCACCCTAGGACAAAAGAAGAACTAACAGCCTTCATATGGCCCCTCACTGCCCTGAGGACAAAAGAGAACTAGCAGCCCTCATGCAGCCCCTCCCCCGAGAACAAACAGCTGCTCTGGGAGTCACAAGAGAGATTCCAAGAAGATGCTCCAGAAGATTACGGCCAGGTGGCCCTACTTCCTCCTTCCTTGTACCCCCTCCTCCCTTTCCCCCCCCTTATTGCCCTACCTGCTGGTTGATTATAAAAGAGCTAAAAAATCCAACATTAAACGAGACCTTGACAAAACCTCTGCTTGGTCTCCTTCTTCTTTCCTGCCCATTCTTTCAGGTTGCAGCCCTCCTCGACCACCCCACATAACATTGGCCCCGCAGGTTGGGGGCATTGTACCCTGTGGGCACTGCCACTTCTTTTCTGAGTCACTGTGCTCCACTTCTCCCTCCTGCTCCATTCCCACTGCTGTCTACTACTAGACACTATGGTCTCCCTGCACATACCACTGTCCCAGGTGACTCTGAGGTCGGAAGGTGTGCTGACTTACAGATGTCAGGGGAGGCTTCCTTGTTACCCACATGACATGCTTCTGGTGGGATCAGAAGAGCCTGTGCTATGATGATTGCCAGCATTTTGTGAGTAGTTATTTTCTCCTTGATTTTCCTTTGAGCCCAGTTTTCACCTTAGCCCTGAGTTGTACTTGGTCTGAGAGATGCAATGCAGGCAAGTATCCCGCTAACTTCAGAGCAGTCATTCTTCACAGGACACCCCTGCTTCATCTCTGGACCAGGTTTGGCTTCCTGACTCCTTCTTATATTCAGAAAGTTCTTCCTGGGAAGCTGTTAAGTCTCATGAATCAGATGCCCAATGGGGATTGCTGTACCTGGTTTCTAGAACTATCTTGACCCCAGCAAGCTAAAATTCAGAAGCCACTGCTCTGACTTCTTACCTCTCAAGCTTATCTGTTCTTTCTGCTTTCTGTCTTCTCCTGCTCTGGGCAGATAGAAATGAAGGTCTGAGTTTGGATGTATGGGAGCATTTTTCCCCTTGTTTAAAAAAATTTTTTTTGTTTATTCTTATTTATTTGAGAGTGACAGACACAGAAGAAACTGGCAGAGAGAAAGAGAGAATGGATGAGCCAGGGTTTCCAGCCACTGCAAACTCCAGATGCATGCATCCCCTTGTGCATCTGGCTAACGTGGGTCCTGGGGAATCAAGCCTTGAACCAGGGTCCTTAGGCTTCACAGGCAAGTGCTTAACTGCTAAGCCATCTCTCCAGCCCTCTTCCCTCTTCTTGAATCTAAGCCATATTCTTCTGTTAAGACTCAACTGATGCTCATTGCCTCATGATGCTTTTTCTTGATAATTCGATCCTGTGCAGTTCAACTCCTGTGGCCGCTCTCTGGAGTGAACCATCCCGATGATCATGGGATCAGGTTCTCCTCAAGTGGTGCTCTCCCAGCCACATCAGATGCTCTTGACTATGTAATTAGCATCATTTGCTTCTTTCAGAGCATTCACTGCTTGGTTAGTTCTCAGTGAACTTTTGATACCTCAGTGAATAAAGTCAAGGTCTGTCTTTGCTTTTTGGTCTTGCTGATTGTCTGGCTGTTGTATCTCTCTGCTCATCCTAGGCTGGGGAAGTGCCAGCAGCCCAGCTCCCCTTGGGGGTTAGGCCCTCTCTATGTGCTGCCTCACAACCCCTCTTGGTTAATTGAGGCTCAGCAGGAAGTCTGGGGACTGGCTTCTCCAGTTTGCAGTAAATTCTGCCCTGGCCCTCATCCCTGCCCTACCCAGCTCCACAGCCCTGTAGAGCTGAAGAGCCTCCCTCCTGCCAGGTGTCGCCTCTCTACCTCTGAGGAGGGAGACTTCGATGTATGAATCTTGGCTAAGGTTTAAAAATGGTAATAAATAACAAAAATTTCAGCATACCGTTCTGCATATTTTATAACCCCATCTAATAAAGAAATAATCCAAGATGGCACCTGCTAAGAAAACTTAGTTTATTGAAATATGACTGTAATATAGAAAAGATGGCTAATGTGCCAGGCTCTGCGATATTAATGCTCTGTGTTCCAGCTTCTGTGTTTAAAAGAATTCTCTCATGTGTTTTATTTTATTTTATATTAGGAGTCATATCATTAGCTTTTAAAGACGTTGTGAGTGAGAGACAGAAGAAAAGAGATGTGGACTATTAAAAACACAAACAAACTACCCTTGGCAACTCGACCTGCCTTTCTCGATAAATGAAACAAACTAAACAAAAAAAAGTTTTTTCTTTCTCATAAACATTTTTTTTTCTGACTGGGATATTAGGATAGTATATTAAATTCCCCCAAAAGGAGGCCCTAGAACTATTTACATAATAATGTCTCCACTGTGGTTGTGACAGATGGGCTTCACTGACGCAGACATACTGTTAGGGGCTTAGCAATAGATTAAAAAATCCACCACAATACTGTGTAACATAATAAAAGTGTATTGTAATGTACATCATAACTTGTGGCCAAGGTTAAATCTGCAGACGGAGTATGAAAGTCGTATTCCATTACACAAAATAGATGTTACACAAAAAAGCATTAAAGATGTGTTGACTTAACCATTTATTTTTAGCTTATATTTTATTCTATTTTCTTGGCCTTGTTTATGCAATATATTTTTAATCACATGAGATGTCATCATTATATGCTCCCTACCCCCACTTTGAAGTAAAGGGTACTGGGATCTTCAGACTTTCTCAGCTTTGTGGATTCATGTATCAGGGCCTTGGAGGTTTTGCTCTGTTGGAAAATGGTTGGTGATATGTTCCATTTTTTTTTTTTTATTCAAAGCTTCTTACTCAAGCTGAAACCAACTATGGCATCTAAGGGTGGTTTCATTTGTCTTATTTGGAATCTTTAGATGCATTTTATAAGTTCTGAGACTTTTCTCTCCCATTAAAGGCTAGGAGGCTGGGCCTGGTGGCTCACACCTGTAATGCCAGCACTTGGTGTTTGGAGGTAGGAGGATGAGGAGTTTAAGGCCAGCCCCAGCTACATAGTGAACTTGAGGTTCAGCCTGGGCTACATAAAACCCAGTCTCAAAATAGACTAATTTTTGTTTTAAAGAGGCAATGATCTGAGAGCAGAGATTGATGGATGATGGACTGTTAGCTGAGCTGAAAGGCAAGGGTCGTTTGTGGCTCAGCACTGCACTGTTGACTTGGACTCAACCTTCTGTGTCCCTGAACTCACTCTAAGCTCACCATGTTCTCCAAGTACTGAAGAGAAGCTAATGTGTTCATCAGACCAGCGGGCTGGTAATAATATCGAGACCTTTATGGCAAACATGAATTTGGAAGCAACATGAGACCCTGGGTGGACATGGCCTTTTGTAAGCAGATTCTTCCTCTGTACCAGTGTAGAAAGTTTGGATTACGCTGTTTCTGTTTGATCAAAAGACAATGCAGGCTCCTGATTCCACTTTAAACAAGTGACATGAACCTTGACTTATGTAATCTTTAATCTGGATAACTTTTGTTTAAATCCAAACCAAACACCTATCAGAAGATAGGTGATTCCATAGTTGGTAGTGTCTCAATGCTTGTGATACCTAGTGAATTTTAGGGCATGATACCAAGCAGGGTTCTCCCTTAGGGGTGGTCAGGTATGTGGAACACAGGTGTTAGAACAGCCAGGCCATGAGTCTGGTTTGGGGAGTTCAGTCTAGCTTCGTTGGGTCACTGTGGGTCTCTGTGTTAGGGTTGATTATCAATCTTAGGAAGCTTAGGAAGCCGAGTGCTGGGGAGAAAACAGCACCATCTTCTTAAGTGATTGAGTTGTTAAATCTTACTTATGCAAACAGTGGGACCCCAAGCATCAGTCAGCTTATGGCTACTGGTATGGAGTTATCTGAAGTACTAGAGAGACTGCATTGTCCACATTGGTACTGTTCAGAAGAAATGCAGTATAATCCACTATTATAAGCCAGATAGAATTTGAAGTTTGCTAGTTGAAACACTACATATGTAAAATCAATCAGGTAAGATTATTTTATTGAAATTTCAAATTTAATTTCATATAATTAAAGTGCTTCTAACATTAACATACTAGGACTATAAAATTATTAGCTGGATATTTTACATCCTTTTCTTACAGTCATGCTTATTTGTACTAAGAGCAAATCACAGTTGGCATCAGCTGCTTTGCAAATGCTTGATGGCCCCATGAAGCTGGTTGGTCCCATATTGAATAGCAAAAGATAGCTGTCCTTTGAAATTCTGCCTTTGGGGTTGAAGGAGTGGATTAAGGGATTACTACCCACTCTAACTAAAAATCTCCTTTTAAATGTTTATGTTTTAGTTACTTATCAGCCTTTAACAATAGTGATCAAATTTTTAAATACCTTTCTGGCATGGCTGGGTAGATATAGGACCAATGGTTTTGATCACGTTGGGAGATGGATGCCAAGAATGGTTGGAAGGCAGCAGGAAGGGCACACAACCTGAGAGCACTGGGCTGTCTGCTTCAACTAACAGTCGCAGTGAGGATGTTAGCATACCAAGTGTCCCCCTTGACCACTTCCCTCCTGCTGTTGTGGAAAGAGGAGGCTGGCTGCTTGGGTTTGTCAGTGTGCCTACATGGCTTTAGAGGAATTCATATCTTGCCTTTGCTGTAATGTTGAGCGACTAAGCCCTTCCCTGCTCTCCTCAGTGGAGTATTGTTAAGTCTCAAATTCTATGATTCACAGGAAGGAGCTTTGTGTAAACATGAAAGCCTCAGCACATGTGACCTGCACGCCAGCTCTGAAGTAAGTACCTCAAAGGAAGCAGGCGTTAACAAGGGTTGGGTCCAACACCAGGCACTGCGGCTAAGCAGGGGGTGCCTCAGCTCTGCATAAAACTCAGAAAGCAAGAGAAGATGGGCTAGAATTTCCAAGGGGTGCTTTGCATTGGCAGGCTGAGGAAAGGCAATGGGGGAGTGTGCAATTTTGGCCCAGTGGGATGCTGAGGGTTTGAAGAGGCAGAGGGAGGGATGAGAGTCTTCCTGATGGAGGGCATGGAAGGGGTGAAGGCTAGGAGTGGGAACAAAAGACACACCTTGGGGCTTTTAAGGCATCTTCTGGGTAGGACAGATGGAAAATGCCACACATTATACTGATTGTCAATTTGACAGGACCTAGAATTACCTGTGAGGGATAATCTAACCTATTTAGCCTCTGGGTGTGTCTGTGAGGGATTATCCTGAGTAGTTAATTGACCCATATTAACTATTTGTCAGCACCATCCCATGGGCCAAGGTCCTGTACTTTATAAACAAGACAAGAACTGCCTAAGCAGCAGCATGCATTGCTCTCTGCTTCCTGCCTGCGAATTGAATGTGACCAGCTGCTTCGAGCTCTGGCCACCATGTCTTCCTACCACAATGGAGGGTAACCTCAAATTGTTAATAAACTCTTTCTTCCCCAAGTTGCTTCTGTTCAGGTATTTTGTCTCAGAAATGATAGTAGATAATGATATAGAGACCATGATGCATAAGAACCCACACGGTTTTACATATACTTCCAGTGATTTCCATGTGCAGGGTAGCACTGGGCACTCCCCTAGCAGCACACCCAGATATCATGCCAATACATTTTACACACACACACACACACACACACACACACACACACACACACACACACTTTCACATTCTACCCCACGTATGCCTTATTAACAGGGAGGAGAGAACTACTGTAACTTGAGAGCATTGAATAAATGAAGCTTCAAGGCCAAAGTGATATATAAAATTGTTAATTAGACACCCAAACAAGTAGCTGAAGAAATGACCCCGGGACATAGTTGTCCCCTTGTCTTTTCTCTCCTGTCAATTCTCCATTAGTTCTAATATCCATCAGGCTTTTGGGGGTCCTGACTTGTCTGCCGCTTTTCTTTCTATCCTTAGCTTAGGTATACTGTTTCCCATGGTTAAGCTAAGACTTGGAATTTAGAAAAAGCTGAGCTACTTTTATAAGCTGTTTTGTAATAGTTTGAGTGTAATTGCCTGTGCTCTGAAAGCCCCCTTCCCCCACAGGCACCTCCAGGGTCTTGTCTAAGCCATTTCTTCTTTGACAAGAGTTTAATAATGTGCCTGTAGCAATTCCCTTCTTGTTGCTGGGACAGAACACCCTACCAGAAGCAGCTTGTGGAAGGAAAGAATTTATTTTAAGCTTACAGTTTTGAGGGGAAGCTTCATCATGGTGGAAGAAAGCTTAGCCATGGGCTCACTGCTTCACAGATCTACAGCAGAGGCAGAGCAGCACGAGCTTGCTCTGATCACCCAGGAGACTAGAGCTCCAGGTCCACCCAGCAGCCACCTCCTCCAGCAAGGCTCCACTTTCCCAAGGCTCTGCCAGCTAGGGACTAAGTCTGAAGTGTCATCACAAACATCTGATTCCATATGGGACATTTTGCATTCAAAACACCACAGTGCCATTTTAAAATCTTCTCCTGGGCAGAATTCCACTTCTTTCTGTGCTAGAATCCCATCTACTTGGTGCAGAATTAGGCCTCATTCAGTAGGTGTAGGAGAGATGGATGAATGGGAAATGCATGATTGTTAATTTATAAAATCTATAAAATTATGCCATTTGTACTCAACTATTTGTTTTTATTTATTTAAGAGAGAGAGAGAGAGAGAGAGAGAGAGAGAGAGAGAGAGAGAGAATTGGGCATGTCAGGGCCTCTAGCAACTGCAAATGAACTCCAGACACATGTGCCACCCTGTGCATCTGGCTCATGTGGATTGTGGGGAATTGAACCTGAGTCCTTTGCCTTTCAGGCAAGTGCCTTAACTGCTAAGCCATCTCTCATCTATAGCCCAACTATATTTTGAGTGTACATGTATGTTATGTATAAGTGCACATATGCCAGAGGTAAACCTTTTCCTGACAAATTCTTGGGGTCCTACTGCCACGATGATAGACTGAAATTACTCATCAAATGCATGCAGATATATGGATGTCCCAAAGTGCTGGAAAAATAAAGGCATCAGAGCCCCCATGGAATGCAGGCATGCCATGCCATTCTGTCCATTGCCCTCTGGCAGGTGGGCTTCTGCTTTGCCTCCTAGATCTTGAATTCTCTAAGAACAAGGATAGAAGTCTAGTTTGGCTTCCAGGAATTTCTGCAGATTTTTGGAACTAAATGTCACACCTCAAATTAAAGCCTGGTTAATGTGCAACAAAGTTAGGAGGGTCATGTCAACCTCAGAGGTCCCAGTGACTACAAAGAGATCCCAGAGATTATGTCTCTAGTTTTCAGAAGGGAAGCTTGCATTTACTGCGTGCTATTGACAAACTTGTGCCAAGTATCTCAGACATTCATAACAACGTATGAAGGTGAATTAATGTAGACCAAACTGAGGCTTCTTGATGCCAGCAGTCACTAATTTTCACACAGATGGGCATGAACCATGTGAAACTGGCATCTTTGGTCTGCCTGCATCAGTGAGCAGGTTTGGAGTAGAGGCGCAATGAGATGGACTGAACTGTCACAGAACAGAGGGGAAGCAAAGGATAATTCTGAATGGAATTCGAATTCATTCCCCATTGTCCCTTCTCTCTTCACCCAAAGGGTCTGTAGTGGGGTATCCCAAAGGGCAGGCCCTTCAGGGTTTGCCAATTTGATGAAAAGTAAGTAGTGTGAAAGGGAAAATTCTCTAGGGGTGGAATACCAGGCAGCTAGTAAAGGAAAGGGGAACAGTAAGAGAAGGTGAGGGGTCCTGAGGGCCTGTGAAGGTGCCTGTGCTTTGAGCCTGTGAATGAGGCTCTTTACACCTAACTGTTTCTCTGTCAGGCCCACCCACTCCCCCTGCCCTTTCCTGTCTGGCTCTTCTCTTGCTTTCTTTTCAGGACTCTGAGTTGCTAGGCAACTCCAGTCTGGAGCTGAGGCTCACTGCAGTGAGCAGCTTCCATGCAGGGAAAGGGAGTCTGATGGAGCTCATGATTACAGGTGTCTGTATAGAACAGAAGACAACAGCATCCCCCTCCCTCAGCCCCTCTTCACATCCCCTAGCCTTCACCTTCCTCAGCCCCTCCTCACCTCACCTCCCTCAGCTTCTCCTCACCTCCTTCAACCCTACCTCTCTCAGCTCCTCCTCACCTATATCAGCCCCTCATCACCTCTCTTAGCTCCTTTTCACCTCCCTCAGTTTATCCTCACCTCCCTTAGCCCCTCATCACTCTTTAAGTCCATTTTCACCTCCCTCAGCCCCTCCTTACTTCCCTCAGCTCATTCTCACCCCCTTCTACCCTGTTACCTCTCTCATCTCCTTCTCACCTCCCTGAGATCATCCTCACCTCTCTTAGCCCCTCCTCATCTCTCTCAACCCCTCCTCATCTCCCTCAGCCCCCTTACTTCCTTCAGCTCCTTCTCACCTCTCTCAGCTCATCCTCATCTCCCTCAGTCTCTCCTCATGTCCCTTGGTCCCTCCTCACCTCTCTCAGCCCCTCCTCTCCTCCCTCAGCCCCTTCTCACATCCTTCAGTCACTCCTTACCTCTCTCAGCTCCTCCTTACCTTCATCAGCCCCTCCTCACTTCCCTCAGCTTCTCCTCACCTCTCTCATCTCCTCTTCACCCCCTTCAGCCTCTCCTCATCTCCATAAGCCCCCTCCTCACCTTCACCAGCTCTGCCCCACCTCCTTCAGCCCCCTCCTCACCCCCTTTAGGCAGAGGGAATATAAGATCTGGGACGAAAGAGCTTAGAGGAGTTGTTACTTCCCTAGTTATGCTCACCTGCTCCCTCCTTCCTTCAGGACCTCCTTCTGTACAGGTGTGATGCCTTCCTGATGCTCCATCCTTCTGGTCTGTCATGGACAGTCCTGGGATTTGGTGTATCTAGTCTGTTAGAACCTCACCTGAAGTTGCTCCAGCTCTTTTCTTATGAGGGACAACACACATGGACAGATTTCCTGGGCTTACATTCAACAAAGCGTCCATACAACCTTGTAGGGAAAATAGTGTAGCGCTTCTAGTCTGATCTGGAGAGGCAAGAGCTGCCCCGGATACTTTTCTTCCTTCTCAGATGAGGGAAGGGACATCTGCTCATGGCTGGATTGAACTCATCTCTCGGACCCAGAAGGACAATGGCAATGCAAGAGCTGGATAGAGGGAAAACTCAGAGAATAGTCTCAGAAATGGATAACTTGGGCTTCAGGTCTGCAGTAGTAAATGTTTAAGGAGTCTACAACTTGGGTCAGCTATGGTCCATGGAAGCTACTGGGCATTGGCAAGCAAGAATATGTTCAGACCCTGACTTCACAGAGCTGACTTACTGAAGGGGAAAAATCAGTAAGACATGGATGTGTTCCCACATGGTAGTATTTTTTGATTATTTTTGTTTATTTATTTATTTGTTTTAAATAGGGTCTCTGTAGCCCAGGCTGGTTTCACACTCACTATGTAGCCCAGGCTGGCCTTGAACTCTGCCTCAGCCTATCAAAGGCTGGTATTTCAAGAATGAGCCACCACATCTGGCTGTGGATAGTGCTTTTTTGGTAGTGTTTTTGACGGCTCTTTATTAGTTATTTGTGTCATCATCACAACAAATTGTCTAACAAAAGCAACCTAGAGAAGAGAGGCTTATTATCCCTTGTGGTTTCACAAAGACCTCAGTCTGTCATACTGAGGAAAATGTGGTAGAATGGCTCTATGGCTGTGAGTGCCTGAGACGCTGACAATTCACATTGTGGTGGGCAGGAAATAGAGACAGCAGGCCGGAAGTAGTTATCATCTTCAAAGGTCTGCACCTAGTAAGCAATCTATAACAGCTAGGACACATTTCCTGAAGCCTCCGCAGCCTTTAGGATAGTGCAACAAGCTGGGGAACAAGCATTCTAGATGTGACCCTGTAGGGGCATTTCAGATTCAAACCATTCAGTTTACTTTTAGAAGAATTGCTCCAGTTAGAGCTGGAAAGGCCTAGTTCCCTTTCAGGAGGTTTTGTTTATGAGATACAAGACCCTGGAGACCCTCAAGGATCTCCATTGTGTAGCAGCATTGCTCTGACTAAGTCTGGTTGACATTTGGTTATTAGTGCAAGGAGCTCTGTAAAGCATTGAGATCTGTATCTGACTAATCAGAGGTCTGTGGTTAGTTAAAGCATGGAATCTCAGCTTGCCAATCAAGAGTTAACTCCTGCACTTGCAAAGGAGGAGTCTATTTCCGCTGGAGGAGACAAGCCGCTGGCCTGTGATTCTGGTGCCACCTGAGCATTCTGAGGTGTCCTTAAGGAGCCTGCAATCAGTTTGAGGAAGCCAGTTTCAGGCACAGGAAGGAGCCAGGCCAGAGTGCCTTTCCATGTGTGGAGTTCATTAAGCCCATGCATCTCTATTTAAATTTTTGTGTTAATTTATGTTTATTTATTTATTTTGAACAATTAAGACAGTGCTAGGGTTTAAATGTGCTTCCCCTCCAAGTTCAATTACTGGAAAATTAATCCCCAGTGCAACAATGTTCTCAGGTGGGACCTTTGATAGCTGCTTAATGGTATTATTATCAAGGAGCTGAATTAGTTATCCCAGACGTGGGTTAGGTTCTACGAGAGGGTTTGTTATAAAAGCATGAGTTCCGCTCTTTCCCCCTTCCCCTGATCCATGCAAGCGCATGTATGCACTTGGCACTTTCACGTACTTCCACTTCATGATGCAGCAAGAAGTTCCTCACATTATACAGATCCCTCAATTTTGGACTTGTAGGCTCCAGATGGTAATAAGTATCTACTTCTCTTTATAGATGGCCCAATCTCAGCCATTCTGTTATAGCAGCACAGAGTGCTTGCACTGGGACAGCTAGTTTGCATGGGTTTTGATGACTTGTCAACTAGGGCATCTCTGCCTTTATATAGCTTTATCACTTGCCTTCCCCTGAGCCCAGGTATCCATGGCTGACCTCCAGATGAAGGACTCATGGCTTTGACTAAGCTTTGTTAGTCAGACCTCCATGTTCCATGCAACGAGTCATCTTCTTCCCTTTTCTTTCTTGTCAAAACACATTTGCCTTGCGCTCTGTCTTTTCTGGGCCCTGTCCTCTGCTGGCAGTCATTGGTTAGGTTCCATGAGGGTATTGGTGGCTAAAAATTGCTTCTGTGTGGCATTTCCCCATTTGGACTTGAGTCCTTCACACCACAATCCCTCTTTCAGTCACCCAGTGGCAGAATCTCAGGCACTTCAGCCAGCTGCTGAATGCTGAAGAGATGACGTCACAGATGCTCCTCCTGTCATTCTGAAGTTCCTTGGCTGGGTTTCCAGTTCCTCTGCCTGTGTCCATGGCTGATGTCCAGCTGTCCCAGTTCTCTGGGCCTCTGCTAGGAGGTCACATCCTTCCTGTGCAAAGGGGGTGGGTTCGGACCAAGGGCATCTGGTGACCCTCTGTGTCCTGGCATGTCCTTGACTACCCAGGACAATTTAGATCTGTGCCCTTGTCATCTGTAAAACAGGTTTCTCATGAGCTGATCTGTATATCCTCCTTTAGCACAACTATGGGTGGGGAGTTTCTGATTGTGAGTGATCTTGGGCCTTTGGTGCTGGGTGAAGAATTGTAGGAATGTGATGTTTTTCAGAGCACATTCACACTTCATGATACATTCATAATCTTCTTACTTTCTTTGGCTGGATCTAGGCCTATTTTGTGACTTATGTCCATTCCACATGTGGGGTGGGAAGTATTAAACACTGATCTCCAATAGTCAGGGGACTCATTTTGTTTGTGAAACGAAGTCTTATTCTTTAGCCCAGGCTGGCATCAAACTTACTACTCAGCCTAGGTTGATATCAAGCTCATGGTGACCCCACCCCACCTCAGCCACCTGCGTACAAGGATTATAGTGTCAGCCACAATGACCTGCATTTGGTACATCCTTCTATCTCTTCCCAAGTGGCCATCATCGAGGTGCCTTGAATAAGAAGGTCTAATGCACTGTGTTTATTCTTCCATATGTGAAATGGGAATAACACTATGTTACTCATTGACTTGGATGTAACCTAGACATAATTAATGAGAATACAATAGTGAAATACACCATGGGAAAGCTTCCCTTGTCACCCTGGATCTGCTTACAACAAAGGATGGTGTTGACATCATCTTAACAGCTAATGACTGTAGTGTCCGAGGACTCCAGTGGTCCATTCAACAGAGACCCAGACTGAGTGACACCTTCTGTTTTTGTTCTATCATCACAACTCAAAGACCTAGCCAGAGTCAGAAAAAAAAGCAGGAAACAAAAGCACAATGGAAACCCCGCTTTTGGTAATTTTGTCAACATGTCAACATGGAACCCTGTTAGCCAGAGAACTCTCTGGAACCATTAGAAAGTTTTGTTTTTTAATATTTACATTTATTTATTTATTTATTTGAGAGAAGGAGAGAGAGAGGAAGAGGAAGATAAGGAGAGAGAGGAAGAGAAGAGGGAGAGAGAAGGAGAAAATGGGTGCTCCAGGGCCTCTAGCAACTGCAAACAAAGTGCAGACACATGAACCACCTTGTGCATCTGGCTTATGTGGGTTCTGGTGCTTCTAATATCACCAGGTCTGTGGATGCAATGCTGAAAACCCCCACCTTTGTGACATGACAGATGACATCAACAGTGATATGGAGGAATGCCAAGAGCAATCCAGGAAAGTATTTAAATAAAGGTTAATTTGACAACCAGGAAAAAAGAAAATAATACCAGGAAGAAGTGTTGAATTTTGCAAATGCACTTAGGGAGAAAGAGTTAGTCTTCTGCCACACCCAGGGAGCAGATGGTGCAGTTATATTTCTCTGACAACAGGAAGATGGGAGCTCAGAGACGGGGGTCATCACCACAGCCCCACACAGCAAGGCTGAGGACCGAGGTGCAGCCTGGTGGCAGAGAGAGAGGCTTTTCTCCCAATGTCCCGCTGGCTTGCTTTCGCTTTCATCTTCAGCTTAGAGGTTTGAGTCAGAGATGCGGCAAATGCTTAGGCAAGGAAAAATGCTTCACCAGCTTGCTCCACAGGGAAGGAGGGTCTGCGAGGTGAGGCGAAGCTGAAAATAGAGAGCCTGGCTAAAGAGCCTATCCGGCGCTGAGTAGGTGACGGTGGCAGCATGGGGGACCTTCTCCAGGAAGACGGAACCGAAATGAGAACGTGACCCTGCTGCTTGTCCTAATGCTGAACACAGAGGTTCTGGGTGGGAACCCAGAATCCATGTCACAGGATAGGGTCCCGCGGGAAGTGCTTATTTAGCAGCGGTTGCCTGCTGGGGTCTGTGAACCTCCCTGACACAGTCCAGAGCTTAAACAAGGGCCAAAGATGTATCCAGAAACAGCAAGCCCTGTACAAAGACGAACCTGGATTTAGAACAGAGCAAAGGTACTTTGAGGGAGTTCAAAGAACGGGCATTCGCTCCCTGATGGCTGCTTGCTGGATATTTTGAGAGGCGACTGGGGCATGCTTTCCCTCTCTGCTCCTCCCAGGGGTCTTTTCCAGCATGGTTCCTCTCCATTAGTGTATTCCAGAGCTTTCCAGCTTGAAAGTCTTAATATGGAAATTCCTGCAGTGATGAGAACAGGCTTCTCCCAGTTGGGGTTTGCTGAGGCCATTATTCTGATGATGTTAATGGTGATGATTAATTGACAGCAGTGATGGAGATAGTGGAAGGAATGAGGCCAGTCTGATTAGAAAGGTGGAGTGTGTGGTACATGGTGAGGGTAGGGACAGAGATGGTGAAGATATGACAAGGAGCATAATTTTAGAAATTTGTGTGAGAAGTCTAAAGAACTAATGAACCTTAACTGGCAGTTTATTTTCTTATCTGGTCCAGATGGGCAGAAATATAATCCCCTCATCTTTCTGATTTGAACAGAGCTGAGAGGATGGATAGGAAAGTTGGTCATGGTCATCAAGCTCTTTTTCACATCTGGAGACAATCCTGTTGTTTCAAGAACATTTCACATAAAGCTGGGCTTGGCAAACATTCTGCCACCTTCTTCCTACCTTACTTAACTTCTGACAATCTCATTTTTTCCCCAGCCATTGTCTAGCTGGTAGAATGACAGCACCAAGCTAAAGACAGTTTGAGGTCCAGTGGACTCCTGCTTATAACATTGAGGATACTCCCAGTAGTGACGGACACATCCCAGAGTCCTCGTCAAAGAGGAGAACACTAGTTCTAGGTAAGCACAATTCACCAGTATCAAAAACATAAACATGATATTATAAATATCATCAGTTCCCATCAAACAAGCAGACAATACTAACAACTACCTTGAAGCTATGAAGCCTGTGTCCCTAGACTTCCCAGCTTTTGATGTTTTTCTTTCTATTGTGTATTCACCTGGATATCACTGCCTCAGCTACACCCATCTCTTCTATCTAGTCCAAGGACCAACTCCCACAGACACATTCCCTCTGCCACGTTCGGGCAGAATGATGACAGCTGCTATCAATGCTATCACACAATAAGCATACAGGGATCTCAAAGGAGAAAATGTTCAGCCCATGGGCAGGGGCATATCACAACTACTTTGCACTGTGGTCGAGTGAATGTCTAGCTGATCTTTGGGGCTGCAGTTCTGTGGTTCCATCCTATTTATTGAGCCTGTGAAGATAGCATATCTTATTAACATGTTGGTTTTTTAAGACAGTAGTTGCTTCCTGTAAAAACAGCAAACCTAGAGCAGCCAGTGTCTTCCTTGGATATTTTGTTTTACCATTTTCTCTTTTCTTTTTTTTTCCCCCTTCTCTTTCTTTCTGGAAATTTCTAACATACTGAACAACCAGACGTGCAATGAAAAAAAAGTAAGTGGAAGAAAACACGAAGTTCAGAACAAGTATTAAAGGATTTGCTTTGCTGGTTCTCTTTGGTCAGGAAGTTATCAAGAAGTCTCCTAGAATGCACAAATTTGAAATAAAGGAATAAAGTAAGGGTTAGAACTCCCACTCATTCCTTCATTTGTATAATAAATATTGTGGATTAATTTTTATAGGGCAAGGGGGCTGAGGGTTGCAAGTATTCCGGAAAAGAGATCTATGATGCAGACAATAAAAGTAGATGCTGGGTCTGGTGGCACATGCCTTTTATTCCAGCACTCAGGAGGAAGAGGTAGGAGGATCACTGTGAGTATGAGGCCAGTGAGAAATTACATAGTGAATTCCAGGTCAGCCTGGGATAAAGTTGAGACCCTACCTGGAAAAATCAAAAAAGAAAAAGAGAAGTGGAAGTTCCACTTATCTTTGCCTGTCAATTTAAAGACTTAAAATGAAGCAATTATTTTATTGTTGTTGTCTCTGAAAGTTCAGGGGATTGACTAGGTTCAGTAGGACACTCCTTATTCCAAAACTTATGTATGGTCAAGCAGGGTAATAGGTGGGAGCTGTCCTTTCAAAGATTCCCCTGCCTTCATTCCTTTCTTTCTTCTCTGCTTGCCTCCCTCCCTCCACCCTTCCATCCCTTCCTCCTTCTATCTATCCCTTCATCCAACCTTCTATCCATCTTGCCCTCCCTTCCTTCCTTCCTCCCTCCCTTCCTTCTTCCCTCTCTCCCTCCCTTCCTCCCTCTCTCCCTCTCTTCCCTTCCCTTCCCTTCCCTTCCCTTCCCTTCCCTTCCCTTCCCTTCCCTTCCCTTCCCTTCCCTTCCCTTCCCTTCCCTTCCCTTCCCTTCCCTTCCCTTCCCTTCCCTTCCCTTCCCTTCCCTTCCCTTCCCTTCCCTTCCCTTCCCTTCCTTTCCCTTCCCTTCCCTCCTTCCTTCCTTCCATCACTCTGTAGCCTAGCCTGGCATGTTCTTGAAATCACTGTGTCGCCCAGATTGACCACAAACTCAAGACAGTTATCATGCCTCAGCTTCTTGAGCATTGATTGCATGTATTACATGTATTACATGCAACAGCTACCACTCCCAGCTCTCAAAGGCTTTCTTTCTTGCCCATTCGTGGTAGGTGTGACCCTTGACTAGAATTTTAGCCAGAGATCATAGTTAGAGCACCTATGTGTGGACTCCTTCTATGGCCTGGGATTTCTTACAGCATGAAAGCTGGGCTCCATGAAGAGATCCAAGAAAGAGATCCTAGGAGAACTAGACAGATGCACTACTTATCCTTCTCTTCCATGTCCCAACACAGAAGCCACACAGTATCATCTCTGCTGTATGCCCGGGCCTGCTCAGAGAGCAAGCAGAGAATATATGCTCTACCTGTAAGAGAAATACTAGTGTCAGGAGTAACATGCAGATGAGGAAACTTGTTGAGGCCACTTTGAGAAACATCATCTTCTCTGAGGGAGGTAGCTTTTAACATTAGTGTTTCTTAAATGAAATTTTGCTAAGGAATTAATGCTTTCAAACATGAAATAATCAGATAGAAATGCAAGAAAGTAGCTGACTACACATGTGACTGTATAACAAGGATATTAGTGGCTAAACATGTGAATAATGAGCTGTTCAGTGAGGTCTGGGGTACTTAGTTAGAGAAGATTGTGGAGGAACGAGGACCTTGAGTTCATTTATGAAGCTAGGTCCACTTAGTTACAGTGAATTTATATTTATTTTTGCCTGTAGGAAAGAAACAATAATAAATAATAATAAAATGATAATTATTTATGTACCTTCATACTAAGACAGATACTTAATATTCTAATGTATACATCACCCCTGGTTATTCCTTCTAGGAATATATTAGAAAGTACAAATTTAAAATCATCCCTATTTTATTTACAATGTCTTGTGAACATTTTCCTTAGCAATTAGATATTCCTCTAAATACAATCTTGAGTGACTGCATAGCATCCCATCATGGGACTATGCTATCATTTATTTTTCAACTGTACTGTTGGAAATTTAAGTTGTTCCATTGTTCTTCTATTATAAAAAACCCCACTGTGATGAAAAAACGCAGAAATCATAGCACTCATCAGTGATTATTCTCTTAAGATTAATCTGTAAAGGTAGATGACTGATGAAATGTTACCTACATTTCCCAAACCTCTTGTGCATCAGTCACATTATAGTGGCTTCCAAGGCAGGTGTGATACTGCCCATCCTGCCAGGAAGAGGGCCCCTGTTTAATTTGTATATTTGAAAACACTGATTGATACCGACTACAGAAGAAGGCTTGTTGTCTGAGAGTATAAAGCAGGGCTTTAATCTGCTTTATCTAATCACTTGAAGGGTAATATAATATTTCTCTGTATATTTGTGTCTCATATGTGATTCCTTGTCTCTGGTTTGTTAGTGTAAGTGCATTGCTTACCTTTTCTATCAGTATTTTTTCATATTGATTGGTAATGGCTCTTGGTACATTACTAACTTTCTGTTTAGTATACCCGATTATGGTGGTTTGGATCAGATGTCCCCCATAAACTCATGTATTCTGAGTGCTTGCTGCTTAGCTTGTGGCAGTTTGGGAGGTAGAGCCTTGCTGGAGAAGGTGTATTTCTTGCTGGGGCACACCTTGAGGTCTATTAGCCTCTAGCTTTCCAGTGTTAGTCTGGCTCACTCTCCTGTTTCTGATTTCCACCTACTGTAGAGGTGATGTCCTGCCTGTGCTTATGGCATGCTGTTCCCTGCCATCATGAAGATGCCTCTTGAGACTGTAAGCCAAAATAAGTACTTTCCTCCCATCAGCTGCTTTTGGTTAGGCGCTTTATCTCAGCAATGAGAAGGCAATTGCAGCAATCATGCAAACCTGTTTTCAGCAATGATTTGTTTTTAATTTTTATTTACCCCTTCAAAAGAGCTCCAGATGCATGTACCACCTTGTGCATCTGGCTTATGTGTGTATCGGGGAATCAAGCTTTGAATTGGGGTCCTTAAGCTTCATAAGCAAGTGCTTAACAGCTAAGCCATCTCTCCAGCCCTCATTTTTTGTTTTTGTTGTTTTCTTGCATTTTTTATTGTCTGTATTAGGGACCTTTTTTTTTGTATTAGTGTGGTTCCGTTTAGCAATCTTTTTATTTGTATGTTTTTCTTTTTCTCTTGTACATAAAAAGTCTTAGAAACTTTCACCTTGTTTTCCTTTGGGTTCTTACACACCAAATAGAAGTGCGCGCGCACACACACACACACACACACACACACACACATATATATATAAATTTTGACTGTGCCTTAACATATGTTCTAGGTAGAAGTCTACTAAGGATTTTTTTTTCCAACTATTTACCCAGATGCTGGAGAGGCTAGCATCCTGGACATTACCTGTACATATATTTAGTATGAGATGGGTCTGGTGGAAGCTTAGGGTCCCTCATGCCAGGTGGAAGAGGCAGAGCTGCAGGGCAACTCCACTGGCAATCTTGCCTTCTAGAGGCCAGGCAGAGGGAGGGGCCCTATATGTACTTTCTGGTCTGAGAGTGGGAAATTTCTCTTGTTGCTCCCTCACACCTTTTGAGAGCTTGTTAGGAATCAGGTAGTCTGGTAGATAGACATGGTATATCATTTAATTTTCAGCACTTCCTATGAGGCAGGTACTATCATTATCCTCATTTGCAGGTGAGATGATTGAAGGTAAGAAAGTGGTAGGGCTGGGACTCAGTCCAAATTCAGCTATTCCAGGGCGCTGTTTTCCTCTGTGATGCTTATTCATTCATCACTGTGATTAAAGCAAGAGCTTCAGAAAGGTACTCCAGAAACATTGCATAGATGAGAAGAAGGAGAGGAGTGATTGGGATCAGTAGTTTCTTGGATACTGGAAGACACAGCAATGAGGACCTGGTTTAAGGTGATGGTGGGAACATGGACCATGTTCATGCTTAGAGGGGCTTGGAACACAGGCAACAGAAAGACAGGGGAGCTCCTGGGTTCCATGTGCCTTCATCTGGCCTCTAATTCTATTTTTATTAATTTATTTATTTGAGACAGGCAGATGTGTGTGTGTGTGTGTGTGTGTGTGTGTGTGTGTGTGTGTGTCAGAGAGAGAGAGAGGGAAAGAGAGAGAGAATGAATGTACACACCAGGGCCTCTAACCTCTATAAACAAACTCTAGACAATTGAGCCACCATCCTGTGCACCTGGCTTACATGGGTCCTGGGGACTCAAATCTGGATCCTTTGGTTTTGCAGGCAAGTGCTTTAAATGCTAAGCCATCTCTCCAGCCATAGTCTCTAATTGATCTTATCAGAAGGTCTTTAGCAAGATAGAATTTTCCAAGGGCTGTATATTCTATGGAAGAAATTTATAACAGTACCAAAAATTATTACAAAGGAATCTATGTGATTGCAGGAAATCAATATGAGTAAAGGTATTTTCTGCTAAGGAAAGAAGCTTTCCTTTACCCCCAGTATACATTGTTGGGGTACTCTGTTTATATGTGTCACGGAGTGTAAGGGGCCCAGAGACACATCCAAAGGGAGCCTCATGCTCTCTTTTGAGCAGAGAAGTAACCCGCCTATACATAAATATACAAAACAGAAAGTACCCTATCCCCACAAGAGGCAGAATTAATGGGTTGGGGGAGGGGGTCAGAGGAGAGAGACTTATTCCTGGTGGGAGGTGGGTTGAGCAGAAAGAGTCATGAAGTAATAAGTAGTTCCTAAGGGTCATGCTGAGCTTTCTTAAAGGAACAGATAAGAATCCGGTGTCAGGAGAACTTTGATTCTTTGTTGCAGCCCCGTGACCTGCCCTCCTGCAGGCTTGGGTGACTCCCTTGGCATTCAGCCCTCCTTTCTGCAGCCCCCGATGTGCTTTGCTCTTCCATCACCATCATGTCATGCTGTAATTACAATAGTGGAGCAGCAAAGTCGGTTGTTTTCTTTCTTTATACATCTAAGATGCTTAAAAAAATGAGAACAAAGGCACACGGATAAGAAATAAACTTCACTCGCCACACAGAACACACGTCTTTATCAGGACAATTACAGAGGGTGCTGCCTTCATCTTCTACCTAGGCAGAACTGAAATCTTACATAATAACTCAAGCTACACAAACTGTCCACAGTCCTTATATTTACCACCTCAATTTGGCCCTGTGGTTCTTGGTTGCTGAGCAAACAGGCACAGGTTTACCAAGAGCCCTCTTCAAAACATCCTGCTGAGGGTCTTTTGCCTTGTCAGACAGGCCTAAAAAAGGGACACATCCCAGGTGTGCAGAGCTGCCAGACCTGAATCTAAGCCCTGTGCATTCCTGTTTGGCAATGCCAGGCTGTGTGACCTTGGTTCAGAAGTTCCTGAATTGCTCAAAGCACCAGTTCATTAATGTATAAAAAGGGCATGAAAATTGGCACTGACTTACCAGGGATGCTATGAGGATTACACTAGGCTTTGTCTGAGTGGGATTAATGCAGAATGAGGAAATCCATCGCTTCTGGTCAGACACAATTCAGTAAATTTCGTTGAGTTTTAATAGTGCATGAACATTTCCCTGTGGGTTGGAATCATTCATTCCTTTCAGTCATTCCATTATTGCCTCATGAGAGCACTTGGACTGGGTTTTTCCTATCTTGTTACAGGATGGCTGGCTCCTGATGAATAAATTTGTCCTTTGCACTACCATTTGAAATCTCCTCTGAGATTTTGATAAGTGTGTCCAGTTTGGTCTGTCACTCTGAAACTCTGCAAAGTGGCACCTCTTCTTTTACCTACATGCAGACAAGTAGAGAACATGACTCACTGTGTTTCACCTGTCAGTCTGGCTTGCCTGTTCCTTCAGCAGACTGTGAGCTCCACATGAGATGGTATGGATCTGGTCCAGTTCATGTACATCTACATTCCCAGGGACATGGGCCTCTGGGACATGGAAGAAAGTCACTGAATAGGGGATGGATACTACTGTAGTAATTTTTTGCCTATGGATTGAAGGCAAGCACTTTTAGTAACCCTTATTTTTGAAACTTACCTAAATATCATGAATTTCTTTTTTATTAACAGATTCAGGAAGTTTCTCCAGCTCACCCAATGTCAAAGAATTACCTGCTTCTCTTCTCCATTCCTTATACCCTCTCATCCTTTAGTACTTTGGAAATCATTTGATCACACTACTTATTAGCCATAGGGCACAGGCAAGCACAGACCTTATACAGGATCAGGTTTCTGTGCTGGTAAGATGGCTTAGCAGTTAAGAAAACTTGCTATGCAAATGTGAAGGCCAGAAAGGGCCTGGTTCTCTCTGAGCTTCATCCCTGGCACCCATTTAAATGGCTGGATGTGGCCATGAATGCCTCTAATCTAAGTGCAACTGGGAACAGAGACAGGAGAATTACTGGGGCTTGCTGGTCTCCCAGATGGATAGAAAACAGCAGCTTCCAGTTCAGTGAGAGACTCATGTCAAAGAAACACATAGATAAGTGATAGAAAAGGACACTTAATGTTCTCCTGCCTTCACATACATGCATACAGGCCATGCATGTCTGCATACACACATACGTACACTATACACACAGTGCAATAGTGCATGCACATGCATGCATACACACAAAGTGAAGAATCATGTTCTTGGAGATAGGGTGGTAACTTTGTAGGTCGTGCTTGCTGTGAAAGGGTGAGGATCTGAAGTTTGAGTCCCAGTACCCATGTAAATGCTAGACATGGTGGCATACTTCTGTAATCTCAGCACTCTGGAGGCAGAGACAGGTGGATTCCTGGGATAGGCTGTCTAGCTAAATAGGTGAGCTTTGGGTTCAATGAGAGGTCCTGTTCAAAAAATAAGGTGGAGCATGATTGAGAAAGGCATTGTAATCTGATGTTAACCTCTGGCTTCTACATGCATGTGCACATATGCCCCCACACACATGAATATAGGTACACACATGAATATACACACACATGACCATGTGACACATATGTACACACATGACACACTGCAAAAAAACCACCATGTTCCCTTATAACAAAACTGGCTCACTATCTTGAGGATGTTTTAATACTTTCTGGATATTCACAATCCTGAAAAATAAGTGACTCATCATGGTATTTTTTTTTTTTTGATGAAGCCTGAAAATGGCTTGTCTATTTTTAACACAGAATGGCAGTAACTAATAATATTAGATTATCTTTTTTACTCTGAGAGGAGAGAAGTGAAAGGTCATGGGCTTGAGGACTATCTGCAAAGAGAAGATGGCATTCTGATGGCACTTGGATAGAAACTGTCCAGTCATCTCACACAGCTTCACTGAAAACTGGATGCTCCAAGCCACATGAGAGTCTCCTTGCTTGAAACTCTTACAATTGTCACCAGCACTCTCTGCAGTCACCCCAGCTTCATTTGTGCTTTTCTCTCAGCTAATCTTTCCTGCTGCATTTCTGTTTAAATAGCTCAGATTGTATCTCAGCATGCCCAGCAACTTCCAAGTCACTGGAACAATATGACAGTCAACTATTTTTGAAAACATATGAATGAATGAATAAATATGTACATTTGGATACATATTAAAAATGTACTTGGGCTGGAGAGATGGCTTAGCGGTTAAGCGCTTGCCTGTGAAGCCTAAGGACCCCAGTTCGAGGCTCGGTTCCCCAGGTCCCACGTTAGCCAGATGCACATTCTCTCTCTCCCTCTGTCTGTCTTTCTCTCTGTGTCTGTCGCTCTCAAATAAATAAAAAATTTTTAAAAAAAGTACTTAAGAGCTGTAGACATGCCTCAGTGGTTAAGGTGCTTGCTTGTAAAGCCTCACACCTCAAGATTGATTCCTGGTACTTACGTAAAACTGGATGCACAAAATGGTGCATAGTCTGGAGTTGGTTTGCAGCAGCTAGAGGACCTGGTGCACCCATTTGCTCTCTCTCTTTGCTTGCAAAGAATGCAAATATTTTTAAAAATGTACTCAAGTGATGTGTGTGGCAAAAGATCAAGGAAGGCTTCTAAGGGGCTGATGGTTAGTGCATTGGCTCTGTGGTAAGAACCCTGGATACCTGGTTTCACTGCCTACCAGCTATGAGATCTTGATGGGATTAGTTGTCTTCCATAAGCATTATTTTCCTTATTTTTAATATAAGTACACCCATCATTTAATTATTACTGTATATCAAACTGTGGAGGCTTGAATTATGTGTCCCCATGAACTCATGTATTCTGAATGCTTGATTCTCAGCTGATGGCAATTTGGGAGGTGGAGACTTGCTAGAGGAGATATTTTGTTGGGATAGGCTTATTGTGGTTATAGCCAGCTTCCCCTTGCCAGTGTTTGGCACACTCTCTTGCTGCCATTGTCCACACGATGTACAAGAGGTGATGTCCATTTTCTGCTTGTGGCACATTTTTCCCATGCCATCATGAATCATCCCCTCAAGTCTATAAGCCAAAATAAACCACTTTCTTCCCACCAGCTGCTCTTGACTGAGTGCTTTGTGCCAGCAAGGAGAAGGTACCCTCAATACAAACCATCTTAAAATTTGGTGTCTCAAAGCAACCATCACGTTGGCTTGTATTGTGGCTGAGGATGCTTGAGGATGTCTGACCTAGGCTACGTGTTGCTGAGATGGCTCTCCTCAGCTCTACTCATGAAGATGGCAGTCGTGCAGGAAGTCAAGATGGAACATGCAAGGTCTCTTGAGGTCTAGGTTGGGAACACAATAGCCACTGACACATCATTGGGCATACTTAAAGGAAAAGAGGAGAGTAGAAGAAGCATGCCTCTCTTTTCATAAGGGCACCCCAAAGCTATGAGTAATCTGGGTGAGTTGGAGGTGAAATATTGCATATGGTAATGTGTTCTAGCATATCATCTTACTGAACTGTTATAAAAACCTAAAAGATAGTCCTTGTTAAGAGTTTGGCATGACAATTGAAGTGGGAACTGCTATGTGCTTGGTACTTTGCCCACCTTGTAAACAACACATAAGTAATAGTTGTTCTATCTACAGTGATAACAATTGTTTTCAGTGGCTCTTTGTTAATTCAGCAGATTTTCTGAACACCTACATACCAGACACTGACTGCCTATGTACTTAAGATGGGCATGTAACAAAGCTTCTTGTCTATGTGGAGCTTATATCCCAAAAGAAAAGAGAACAAATACTACAGCATGTTAACATATATATGCTACTGAAGGTTGCAGAAGAAAGTAATGGGAATAGTGGGGACATACGAGTAGAAGGATTAATAGTATGGTCAGTGATCTCCTTGAAAAAATAATAGTAGATACTTGAAAGAGATGATGCAGGGAGCCAGACAAACACTGGGGGGAGAAAATCTTTACCAAGCCCTCAGTATTAAATCCCTCAGGTGGTGGAGTATATTTGAGGAGCTGCAGGGATGGTAGTATGACTGAAGAAAATGAGTGAGGGGAAACATAAGAGAAGTTGGAGTAGAAGAGGTCATGAGGGTAAATGGCTTTCCTTGTAGAACATGTCAGGGCTTCAGTTTAGTCTCAGAGGTTTGGAGAACCAAAGGAAGATTTCAAACACACACCTGACATGATTGTTATATTAACACACATTTCAATGTGTGTGTGTGTGTGTGTGTGTGTGTGTGTTGGCTTCTGTTAAGAATACTTCCAAAGAGGAAAGGCAGCTTGTAATAATTCTTAGAGGAGGTAATATTTTGCTGGGCTTGTGAGTTGGCTGTGCAGTGTGGAACATGTAGGATTTGGATACATTTTCAAGAGGTGATAGAATCTACTGAAAGATTACATGTTGGTATGCAACAGAAAAAGAGAATTCATAGATGGAAAAGATTTTTGGTGAAGTTGGATTGGGATGGAGGAACATGAGGTCCATTCAACACTGTGTGTGGTGGTCTGAATGTGGAATGTCTCCCAAAGACATATGTGTTTGAATGCTTGATCCCCAGTTAGTGACACTGTTTGGGAAGTTTGTGGAACCTCTACAAGGTGGACCCTCGCTGGAGGAAGTGTGTTGCTGGTAGTGGACCTGTGGTGTTATAGGTCAGTCCCACTATGCCTTCTGCTTCCTCCCTGCTAGTACTAATATTCATTAGCCACACAAGTATTCAAAGTATGTGATTCTGATTATATCAGCCAGGATGAGTTGTTGTAGAAAAGAGGACCAAGGGGGGCATTTCAAGAGTATGGGAACGTGGGTGGGGTGAACAGTGTTCTCGAGTACAGACAGATAAGCTGAGGAGTAGGTGTTGGCAAGTAGATATAAAACTATTGAGTTAACCATGACCCAGGATAAAAATAGTTCTGGTTGAGAGGTCTGGGTAGAAAGTGGGTGGGTTGGAATGGGTTTAAAAGAGAAGCAAACAACATAAAAAGTGATGAGTGAGGGTAATACACTGAGGTAATTCAGGCAGAGGTGAATGGGTTAATAACAACAGAACTGATGTTAATATCGCCTTATTTAGTGGAAGACATATGCTGTGGTTATGTACTGAAGGCAATAACCCATAAGGATCAAAAGTGATACTGCAAGAGAGCAAAGAAGAGTGGACAGTGGTGTGGAAGCAAGCCAAGGTCTTGTGAGGTTTGCTCACCCCTAGTCCTGGGACTCCTTACCCCAAAAGGGACATTCATTCATGTCTTGCTATCCCTCGTGAGC
Source organism: Jaculus jaculus (assembly GCF_020740685.1). Taxonomy (NCBI): domain Eukaryota; kingdom Metazoa; phylum Chordata; class Mammalia; order Rodentia; family Dipodidae; genus Jaculus; species Jaculus jaculus. The sequence continues at coordinate 47,354,590 of NC_059116.1, read as the reverse complement.
ACATCCCATGGTAGTCTTGTTCTACAGTTCATTAGTGTTTTCTCTGTTGTTTGCTCAGGCATGATAACATCAGGATATTTTTTTTCTAAATATGAAGCCTTGTGCCATTTCCTGTGCTGTCCTTTTCTGCTTAGATAGGATCATGAAGAAGTAAAATTAGGTAGGCTCCCTGATGTTAGTCCATGAAGTCATACAGGAAAGCTCTGCTTTATGGTCCTATTGAGACTAGGACTGGCCCAAGGATAAGCATGATGAATGGTGTTGGGGATTAAGTTGAAGGCTGTCTGTTCGAAAGCAAGTTCTGGGTAGTGGTTGGATTAGAGTCTCCACTGTCTTCAGCTTGTGCTACAGCTTCATCTTTTTCTTGACACCGCTGAACCAGCACCCAGAATCCCATGTGTAGTGGTCAGGCTCAGGTTGCTGGGATGAGATTCCAAACCAAGAACAGCTATAGAGGAAGGTATATTTATTGAAGCTTATAGATCCAGGGGAAGTTCCATAATGGCAGAAGAAGCTGGCCAGCTTTCACAGCTCCAAGTAGGCAAAGAAAAAGCCACAAACCACCAAAACCAGTACTCACAAGCACGCTTGTGGAACTCCAGGCTAAGCTCAAGCACTTTGTATATTTTTAGACTAGAACTCCAAATCCACCCCCACACTTTAGGGCTGGGCCCTAGAATTCACCTACAGTAACACCTCCTCCAGCCAGGTGGCTGCAGATCTAAATTAAAAACTTTAATAAAATTGAGAATATATCAGGGGCCATCCATTCCAACTACCACACCATCCTATTTCTCTCCCTCTGCTGTACACTGTTAGGATCTGCTCTCTACACCTCAGGTGCAGCTCCTGCCTCTGCTCTATGTAGGTTTAAACTTTATGAAGTCAAGGACTGTGCAGCTCATATGCTACAATGCACAGGCATTGGTCTCAAACAGGGCAATTTCCTGCTGAGGGTCGCCTCAGAGCAGAGCAAACAAATTGGAAGAGGTTTCGGTTTTCAGCTTCATCTTCAAATCAGCTGGTAAAGGGAAAAAAGAAGTTATTGATTTTTACCCAACCCAACCTTCTGTGTCAAATTCATAGTACGGAGGCTGGAATCTGACCTTCCTGATCTACTGACATATCAGGGATCAGTCTTCTCTTCTCTGCTCAGTCAGTTCATCCCAGAGCATGGTGGCCAGCCTCTCTGAGAGCAGAGTAGTGTCCAGCCAGGCAGGACATGCATAGAACTTCATCACTGTTGACTTTCCCCAAGATCCCTTTCTGGCATATGTGGATGAATGACAGGTGGTTCTCGCTATCTGTAACACTCTCATTGATCCCTTCAACCATCAGTGCTTCCAATACTTACCTTGTAATCATCCTGATACTGTTTTACTGACCTAAGTCTGAGTCCTGAGTACCAGGTGGCAGACTCCCTTTGGACTCAGGGCTCATGGGATTGATGTAACCACTAGTGTCAGGAATAAACCACAGTTGAGCCATGTTCAGCACTTCCATGACCAAGAGAGGATTTGTGCCTTAGTAGCCACACTGCTCTGGGAGGGGGCACAGGGTTAAGAGGTCCAGGGAGTGCCCCATGTGGTCTCTGAGATAGGCCTCTGTTTGTCCCTTTCAAGATCACCTCTGTTGGCTAATGCCCATATTTCTACTGCATAGGACAATAGGCTTTGATTATCACTAAAATGCACATACTTGGGGGCTGGGAGATGGCTCAGTGGATAACATACTTGCCATTGAATCTAATTGTCAGATTTTGGATTTCCCACCACTCAAATAAATGCCAGTGGGTGTGGAGGCCTGCCTGAAATGCAAGGCTGGGGAGGTAGAGGCTGGGAGTCTGGTTAACCCAGCTGAATTACCATGCTCTGGATTCAAGTAAGAGCCCCTGCCTCAGTACAGTGAAGTGGAAAGCAATTGAGGAAGACACTCAACATCAACCTCTGGCTTCCACAAACATGTGTACCCACATGCATGCAAACATACTACATACACGTATACACATGCCACAAAATGAACATACCCAAGAAAGGCATTGAGAGTCATACTGTCTTAGTAGCTAGCACTCTTGTGTGTGACTAAATCTGTCGGTGTGCTGATGATGCTATCATGCTATGGAAGGTGTTATGCTGTCCATAGGGTAGGAGAGTGGAAGCCAAGGAAGAAGAGATCATAGAATGTCTCAATTGGGGTATCTCCACCATCCTGGGAAGGGTGAGTTCCCACACCTGTAGCTCTCCTAGCCTTCAACCCTACTTACGCAGTGACTCCAAAAAGGCCTTCAGACATCGAATGCCACTCTTATCAACAAGCTTGCATTGCGAACCCACATCTGACAACACATTTCCCAAATTTAGTCCCTAATCCACTCCCAGAATATATTATGCTTTGCACCCAACAGATGGATTAAAAGCTAAATCTTCTGCTTGTTAGGAAACCAACCAGAAACCAGAAATACAAACACATACACCCCTGCAGGTATGTGTGCCATGATGCATTTGATGAGGGAGGCGTGGGTGCGTATAAAGAGCAGAGAGCGCTTACCTTAGGTAGGAGAGGACCCCACTAGGAGAGTGGGGGGTTCAGAACATCCTCGAAGCTCCTAGTGAGGTGATGGATAATTACCTGCTTTTGGTGCATTTTTCTCAGATTCCTTGACTCAAGCCTCTCTGTACCATGGCTGGGAGTAGGGTGTTAAGTACAGGTCAGGATCCCTGGTGTGAGTGATCAAGGGATCTTTGTCAAGCTCCCACCTACATAACATGGACATGTCTCCTGAGGAGGCAGAGGCCTGAGCAGGGGATGCAGCCTGCAGCCCACATTCAGTGCCAGATTGGAAACCACATGTGACTCTGATCTTGGGCTTGCTCTTCTGTTTGGGTTCTGTTGGATCCTTGTGGACTTTGAGGGATTCCCCTCTCTTCAGCTTTTGGGATGCCAAGTTTTAATAATGCTAAAGAACACACCTCATTTTTCCCTATGCATAAAATCTGTTGAAATCTTTGCAAATGAAATTTGTTGACTTAAAGGCAGTTGGGGGTGGGGGAGTAGAAAGAGAGGTATCAGGGGTGATTATGGAGAATGTAAGGGACACCTTAGGACCAGGGTCATCAGAGCAAGTAGAGAACATTTCAGGGGGGTGCCTGGGAAATGTTTGATTATCTTTCCCACTGTCTTATTTTCTTTTCATCATTGAAAAATTGCTCAGAATGCAATAAAAACAAGGTGTTCTAATTAAACAGATTTGTTTACATGTTGTGGCATGAAAATCCAATTCAATCTGATATACTGTATATTCCCACTACTTTTTCTTCTTCTCTTTGTATAAAACTGCCCATTTTTAAATAGTATTGTACTTAAGCATCTTAAAGAGTGTCCTTGATTAAAAGAAAGTGAATAATTTCCTACTTCCCACAGCTTTGAATGTATTGCATTAGTAGGGAAAGAACAGTTGAGGGTAGGGGTTCTTGTAATTTAACTTGACATTTCTCATGACAGTTCACTGCCATTAGATGCCCCCCAAATGTGTACCACATGGCCAGGTGGGATCCTTAGACTGGCTTTCCTTTGTGACCAAAGCACAGAGGCCAGTGTTCTGGAAGCAAGTGGTAGCTGGGCCCTGAGCTGTGTGCTGAGAGAAAGCATATGATCGATTAGTTCAGGGACTTTTAGGAGGGTTGTAGTCCTAGAACCCTTGAGCAACCCCATGGTGTACTGGTAAAGAGTCCACAGACAGGAGAGGACATGGAGAAAAGGAGAAGCACATTCACAGTGGGGAGAATCACAAGAAAAGCATTTTGTGGAAAGTGATCTCAGTTGCTACAGAAAAACCTACCAAGAGAGGGTAAGTACAACTCTATGGCATCCTTCATTTGGGATTTTGGAGCAGAACCCAGCTGGCCAACATCTCAGGATTCCCTGCAAGGAATCTATGTCTAAAGTAGGAAATTTGGCTGGTTTCTCATGTCTAGATCCTCAGAACTCATCGTGACCTGGAAACTTCTAGAACAAGTCTTTCTGATCTTCAACTACCTTGTGCCTTGGGAAATACTGGGGGAAAGGTCTGTGTGTCCTTGTTTGTAATGTGACTTGGGGGTTTAGAAAGCTGTGTCTTCAACATTCTGGATACCTGCCCTGTTCATTTTGTCCTCCCAGACTTCATCCAAGCTGGACCCTCCACCTGGAAAAGCTTTCTTCATCTACTTATCCTATCCAAACATAACTATCCTTTAATGAAATCAGTCTCCATCTTTACTTTCCATTCTCCATATTTCACATTTGTAACTAGTTTTGTGTTTGCCCTGCTTTAATGTTCTACTTGTTGTCATAAGTGCTGTTTTCTTTTCCTGTCTTCATTTTTTAAAAAGAATAAGAGAAAGAGGGAGAAGAAGAGAGATAGAGAATGGGTGCACTGGGGCCTTCAGCTGCTGCAAGTTCACTCCAGACACATGTGCCACCTTGTGCATCTGGATTATGTAGGTCCTGGGGAATCAAACCTGGGCCCTTTGGCTTTGTAGGCAAGTGCCTTAGCCCGAAGTCATTTCTCTAGACCTCTTTTCCTGTCTTTGACAACACCCTGGTCTATATTGGAAAGACACAGCTGGTCACTTAGGATGTCCTTGCTGATGAGCTCACTGAGAATAACCGCTTGAGAATTAATCGTCCCTTTTTTCCTCCTGCCCTTTGCTTGTTTCATGAGCTTCTAATAGCTACATCAGCCTAAGGTCCCAAGGTAATTCAAATGGAGTATGGTAAGGTTTCTCTGTGGTGTCACATTGCTGGTGGCTGGCACCAGCCCTGGCTGACTGTTGAGTTGGGGCCTGCAGAGAGGAAGCTCAGCTAATAGGCCTGCTGGCTCAGTTAGTCTCAGCCATGGTAAGTGCCTTCGCTTCTTTCCTTCACTCTCTCCTGGCCACAATCTGACCTGCTGTACTCTCTACCAACCAGAAGCACTGTGTAATCCCAATTGAAATGTCTTGGGTTCTTGCTGAAGATAAAAGTGTGTGGGGGCGGGGGGACAAGTCTAGAATTTGGCACTACTTGAAGGGAATATGGTTCTTCTGGGGCTCAGTAGACTACACCTCTGGAATGTAACAGTGACTCCCAAAATAATGACCAGAAAGAAGTCAATGTGTGAAAGATGCCAAACACACTCTCTCTATGCCTCTACAATAGCTCCTATCTGCAAGTAGGAGAAAGAAGGGCTTTCCTTTGATATATCCTCAATACCTGTACCCAAGTACAAGATTGAGCTGATGCATTTCTCAAATATAAGTGTTCTATCTTTTCCTAGAGGGATATTGAAATATGTCCCCCATATCTGTCTCTAAGGTGCTATTTTTAATTGTTGCCTTTGAAATTCTAAAGCCTTTCTTAAATTGGTACATAATCTTGAAATTTTATTATTCATTAAGTTTTTATATTATTTATTTATTTGCAAGGAGAGAGGGAGAGAGAGAGAGAAAGAGGGAGGGAGGGAGGGAGAAAAGAGGCACTTCAGGGCTTCAGCTGTTGCAAATGAACTCTGGCTTTCCATGGGCACTGGGGAGATGAACTTAGGTCGTTTGGCTTTACAAGCAAGTGGCTTAACTACTGAGCACCCTCTCTAGCCCTCATTAAAAATATTTTTCTCCTGCTAGATCATGGCTCTTCAGATGGAAGTCTGGGTACGTTTTTCTCTTTCCATCTTATATCTTTTCCACGAATGGTGCACACAGAAGTGTCTGTGTAAATATAATGAATCATGGCATTACTGAGGTTGTGAAGGGCATGGGTTTCAAGTCCAATTTCAAGTTCAATGGCTGGGTGATGGTGCTACCTTGGCTAAATCATTTCTGTGTCTAAACCTCAAATTCTTAACTTACAGATCTAGAATGAGAATGCAAGTTAATGTTTCTCTCTGAATCTCATTTTCATTATAAAAATGTAGCTATGGTAGTGGTTTGTGAGTATTCAATAAAATCTAATAGGAGAAAGCAACTTACCCTATTCATATAAATTAAATTTGCAAGTACAGTTTGAAGCCAGATATTGAAAACTTATACGTTGATTCAAAAATATGAAAATCAGTGTCTATTTGACCATCACTAATAGTTGTCATTTATTGAGTATTAGGTATAAGGGATTTGAAAGTCTCTTTTCATTTAATTTTATATAATAGGCGCCAATGATCCTGTTTTACAGAAGAAGAAAGTATTCTTAGAGGTTAAAGAACTTGTTCAAAGTCACAAAGTCAGGAAGTGAGAGAGTTCAAACTTCCACTTGGTGTGTTTCGAGATGAGAGGTCTTGACCTCTGGCTGATTTGCCTTAGTTAGATACAGGGTTGTGTGTAGGAAATGTGTTCCACGTGAGGTGTGTGCTTGCTTGTCTCTTGCTGTCCTTGGGAGGCAAGTTTCTCAGCTGGAGCTTTCTTTAGAGCCCTCAGGGTTGACAGGGTGGTCAGAGGAGAGCAAGGGGGTAGAAGGCTTCTTCCATTTTTTTAAATCTCATTTTCTGTGGAACTCCCAGTTTGCTTCCAAGCTATGGAAGGGAGCCAAGGAACATCTCTGAGATAGCAACAGTTAAGGGAGAGTCTACCCTGTGGTGTGTGCATGTGTGCGTGCATGTGTGTGTGTGTGTGTGTGTGTGTGTGTGTGTGTGTGTGTGTGTGTCTACACATGGCAGAAGAACTTGGTGGGAGGTTCTTCTTATTTAACCCATAATACAAGGATGTCAGGTGTTTTGTAACATTTTTTTCATTTTATTAGTGATAAAGTTTTGCAAAATAAAAATCCTATGGTGGCAGGTTGTTGTGTTATATGTTTTAAACACTTGTCACTTTTTGCCCACCACCATGTACATGGGTCTGGGATTTTGATGCCAGAAGACTGTAAAGCTACAATATGTCCCAAGGGAGGTTGACCAGGGTAGACCAAAGGTCCAGGAATTTTAATGAGTTCAGTGTGATACCTTCCTAAGTCCCACGTAAAAGGAGGCAGCAGCGGAACTCAGAAACCAAAACTTCATACATCCTGAGGGCAGCAAGTCACCAGAGAGACAGGAGCATCCTGTGAAGTAAAAAAGTAGAAATCACTGTTTAGGAATGCACACCAGAGTAGGCTACTTAGAATAGAATCTTATAACAGCTACAAGTAGGGCCTAAAAAGGAGTCTTAGGGACACCTACAGTCTTCTCTCTGCCCAGTGGTTTAGTACCTGCCTCATGTGTGCCAATTCATAGAAGCTTGGCAGGGCTATGGCTACTTGGAAGTCACTTATAAACTGAATAAATTTTCAGAGTATGGGAATGAAGGTGTAGGCCAGCCTGTTTGGGGCTCTCCAACTGAGAGATGAAGGAAGGATACTGTGGGAAGACACCCAAATCTATCACATAGTGGTCTGTAAAACTAACACTGGTGTTAAGCTTTGAACTGCAACATTTATAACTTACCAGTTGGTTCTGGGTATCTATTGTGTAGAATCACAAAAACAAATGACTGTATGGTTGTATGTATTTGGTTAGATACAGCTTGTGGTTACAGGTATTGTTGGAGTATTTTCTTCAATTATGGTCACATGGTTACTTAGTAGAGTTGATTGACACCGAGCTCAACTAGACTGATAGATAGAGCCTTTATCTAAATATCTCGTATGGTTACAGAAGTGGCTGGGATAGCTGAGAACTGTCCATGAATTTATCTGTACACACAACCATTCCATCTGACTGGCTTGGGCTTCCTCACAGCATTCCAGTCTCCGAGTAGTTGCACTTCTCACACAGAGGATTGCTTCTCCCAGAGCAAGAGTTTTAAGAGGCTGGGCAAATGCTACAGGATCTTCTTAGATTCTGACCACAGACATCATATAATACCACTTGCTGATCAAGTATGGGCCATAGAATAAATCTCTATTCTAGAAGGGATGTCCAAACAGCAGGGTATATGGTACACCATTAAGCCATTTTTGAAGCCATTTATGAAACCATAGTATAGAGAACTTTGTGCCTCAATCTTTCCATATGACGAATTGGAAAAGTTGTAATGGCTGTTTGGGAAGTTGCTTGCTTCTTAGCATAAGCAAGTTAAGGGTTCCCTGCAGTGACTAGCATAACTAACTCAGCCATGTTGGCCCTTGGTGATTCATGCACAGCCTTGCTCCAGCACCTGGATGTCTCCCTAATATTTTAATGTGTGCATGTCTTGTCTTCTCAACCAGCCTGGTTGCTCCTTGAGGTCAAGGGCCATCCTATACTCTTCTTTCTAAATTTCTCACAACTCCCCTAATAAATTCAAGCAGAAAGAACTGAAAAAGAAAGAGAGATTAGGGAGTTGGGGACCCTAGAAACAAGCTTGGGCATCTTTATAATTTTCTCTGGGCTCAGCACAGCATTCAAGCCCCTGGAAATCTGACCTTTGCCTTTTCTGGAAAAAACTAATAAGTTATCCTAGATTCTAAGGGGGGCACTATTAATCTAGTTAATAGATTGCACTGTTTTTATGAGAGTTTTAGCCCATTAATTGTTTCCATGCAAATGGATGCTGTTAATTACAAATTAATCTTATCTTTTCGTTAAGGCAGGGCCATCAGGACCTCCACTTGGCAGTGCTTGTTGGCACTTGATATGAATCAATGCTTACACTTGAAAGTAATAAAACTGCATTTCTTTAAAGATAGTTAATAAATCACATCTTCATTAATGCAGATAGGCCAGACCCCCGACTTGTCTAATTTAATGAGGTTCTAATTCATTATGGTGATTCATGTGTTCCCCTGAGGATGGTGGCCAGCAGGGCAGGGCACACAGTAGGCAGTTAATAAATCCAGTTATTTCTTCACTCCTCTCCAGTGGGGAGTTGCTCCACTAATCTTTGTCTCTATTCTAAGTGCCAAATAGGTCCTCATCAGCCTTCAGGTGGTCACACAGGATGCTAAAGAGGAAATACAACTTCTACCAAAGCCTGTTGCTTTTATGCTCTACATGTGCTAGGAGCTCCAGTCTCCTCATATGAGAAAAAATAAGCATGCAGACATTACAGGCTTGTTTAGGTCCACAATGGCTTGCTGGACTGTGCTTGGGCTTGGGAGTTAGGGCAGTTGGACAGCGACCGTCCACTGTCCCTTGGCTTTACCTGATTATGGGCAATGAGTCATGGGACTCCAGTTTTTTCCTGGAGACTGTCAGCAATTCATGTCTTCTGCCTAGTTCTCTTTCCAGGTAGGTTTCTCTACAAGAAAGCTTGTTCCGCTTCAGCATATTTATTGCCAGTGTGGGGCTGGACTTCTGTCCACTTCCTTCTCGCTACAGGGGTCTCAGGAATCTAGCCTCAGCTTCCTGTTTACATTACATGTGCTAGAATTCAGAGGCAGCGCCTCATCTGTCACTTTATGTTCTGCTCACCTGCCTGGTGTGTGAGGGTAGAGAGTCCAGGTGAGCTGCTAATATGTGGAGTAGCATGTGTGAGCACAGGGGCACAGAAACAGAGAAGAAACATGGCTTCTCCTGTAGACTGGGGAGCTGGTAGTGTGATGAAGCGCTTCCCTCCGTGCTGCTGAATTCATTTCTCTAAAGTTCCTCTGTGCACAGAACCATTTGTTTCCACATTGTTTTTATTAAACAAGAAAGGCGAGCTTTATTACTGCGCAAATGAAAGCAGCCGGCAAAGACAGATACCTCCCAGCTTCTTATTAATCTCCAAGAGTTATGGGGCTTCCGAAGTCCCACAGAAATTAACATACTCCACAGAATTCTCTCAGCCAGTTGTGGGGCTCAGCTCCCTCCCTTCCTCTGTGTATGGCAATACATGTCCATCCCAGGTCAGCCCAGCAGAGCTGTGTGCCCTTATCTTACCGTCTCCTATAACCCACCCTCTTGGGGCATATGTGTGCTAATCTCATTTTTTAATGCACAACAATGGATTTATTTGTACACCTATCCTGGGCATTTTCTAGAAATGTGGATTTAGGTGTTATTCAATTCACTTCCATATACAATTAAATATGTATGGATTATTTACTATTGTAGTGTGGGAGAGTCTTGACATCTGTGAGATTATATCCTGAGGCCTTTGTGAATCTCAAACACATGAAAAACATAGTCATGTATAATTCCCTCTCTCTACAAATGCAATATAGTGATTGCAACCTCATTCTACAAATGTTTATGTAGTGCCTTCTGTGGGCTTGCCACAAAAATATTCCCTCAGAGAATCCTGGGTCTGATGGGTATGTAGGAGAGACATGGAGGAGTTTGAATGGAGGAGCAATGGCATGTGTCTTGTGATTCTCAACGTCCATACCAGCTGCAGTGTTAAAGATCTAGGAGAAGTAAACCGTGTAGTCAGGATATGCTGCAACAGCCCTATGAGGATGAGAAGGACCAGACTGCACAGGCAAAGAGAATGGAATTCCTGATACTGTATGATATCATAGGCGTACAACTAGCAAGTAACATCCCATCTTAGATCCCTAAGAAGCAGTATAGTGCCTGTAAAAGGCAGCACTTCTTCCCTTGGGGGTGAATGAGTGTTGGGTAACCAGCTATATTTGCTCACTCACTTAACTTTCCTACCTAAAATTAAAATCAGATCCCTGCAAAACAGTGATTTAGTGTTATGTTTGTGTGTGTGTGTGTGTGTGTGTGTGTGTGTGTGTGTGTGTTTGTGTGGGGGAGTGTACATGTATGCCAGAATGATACCTTGGGTGTCATTCTTCAAGAACATCATCCACTTTCAGTTTTCTCAGACAAGGCCTCTCAGCTTATCTCCCTAGCCCCAAATCACATTCCAACAAAGGTAGAGTTATAGAGTTTATGAATGACAGGGTCTATAGTTCAAGATTTGGAAATCATATATGCACATAAGAAAATTTTAATCTTAGTTTTTTGTTCAAGAGGTAACGTAGCCCCCAAATATTATAAGCCCCATCTTAAAAGCAAGAAGGCAAATGATCAGAGAATGTTCCAGAAGTTATAAGATAATTAGGTCCAAGGCTAAAACATGGGCCTCCTGCATCTATGCATGGATTTTTCCATGGTGATAGCATTTAACAACCTTCCTGTGCATCCAGTCCTGCACTGGGGTCAGGATGGTGGTGAGGAGGAAAGCAGTGCTAAGGGAAGTCAGTCCTGGTCCTGGAAACATTATGCTTAAGGAGGCCTGGAGTCTGAGGTGACACTGATTAGAACCTGCAGCATTGGGTGATCAGGTGCAGGTGTTGGGACATTCACTACAAGACCCCAGCCAGTGAGCTCACCATCAAGGAGTGTTTTTGATGGAGTGAGGGCTCCAGGGCATATCATACAGGCTTGGTCATGTCTGCATAGCTAATTGCCAATGAGTGAGTTCTAGAACTCTGATTTCATGCTTCTTCCTGCTCTCTCAAGCCTTTTGGCTCAAGCATGGCTAGAGTCTCTAGGTCTTTCTCATAATATTATTATTTTTGTCATCCATGCATTTATTTACTTTGCCCCCAATTACTTTTCACCCGTGTAAACTTCAGGGTTTTTCTTTTTCTTTTTCTTTTTTTTTTTGAGAGTGACTTCAGTTTAACTGTCCTAAAAACAATGTTCTGGGAGCTGGGCAGATGTCTACATGGGTAAAGAGTTTGCGCAAAAGTGTGAAGACCTGAATGTTAATCCTGGGGTAAGCTGGCTAGCTAAACTAGCAGAATTGGCAAGCTCTGGGTTCAAGTGAGAGACTATGTCTAAATAAACAGGTGAAGTGTGATCAAGGAAGACATCCAACATCAACTCCTGGCCTCCACATGTATTTACACACATGTACATGTGTACAATGCACACATATACACCCAAGCACATGCGAGCATGCACATACACATCTAATGACATCATACACGCATAATACAAAAAACAAAAACTATTCTCTGCTTCTGTGTACCAGAAAGTATCCCGGAGATATCAAAGGGAAAGGCCTGATAATCATTAAGGGTAAGTTTAAAGTAGGAAACAAAACCAAACCAAACCCTGGAAAATCTTGGTGTAGGAATGAGAACAATATAAGAAGTATACCAACTTCTTTCTCAAATTTCTATACTTGGGCATTTCTGGATGGTTGAAAGAGAAAAAGCCCCAGTCAAATGACATCCCAGAGGAGTGGCCCTATGGATGGGATAAAAACCAGTTCAAAGGATCTCGTGACTAAGGAAGCCCAGAGTTAGGGACTGCTCCGGTGGTCATGGAACAGGTGGGCCACAAAAGTCAGGAACAGCTTCCTCAGGAATGTGGAATGCATGAGGAGCAGATGAAGGTGGGCAAGGCTTTCTGCTGCTCTTCTTTCTAACTCAGCTTTGAACAGTGGGCTGGAATTTTGGAGGTAGGCTGTCATCCCTGTCCCTAATACTCCCAATGACGCAAGAAATTCTCAAGGCTTTCCATATCTCTGTGTTGGGTATTGGAAGAAAATGATGTGTGTGTCCTATATGTCACAGGAAGTTTGTTTCTTCAGCATCTCTGGTCCATGCTTCGAGACGGCCATTACAAGGACAGTGACTTGGAAGCCCCTTTGTAAGGAACACTGCATGAGATTATCAGAGTCTTTCTATGGGAGCATCTTGGAGCTGATCAGAGTCATATACACAGTAGGATTTTCTTTAGCTATAAAGAATGAAATCACATTTTTGGGGACACAGATGGAACTGGAGATTATTATGTTAAGCAAAATAAACCAGTTTCAGAAAGACAAATGCATGTTTTCTTTCATATGAAGAGTCTGGAGATATATATCCATTTGAATGTGAAATGTTCCCATAGGCTCACGTGTTTGAATACTTGGTCCTCAGCTGGTAGCAATATTCAGGAAGGTTGTGGTACCTTTAGGAGTCAGAGCCTTGCTGAAAGAAGTGGGCCACCAGGGGTGGTCCTTGGGATTTTATATTCCAGCCTCACTTGCTGTTTTTTCTCTTTCTACTTCTTGACTGTCCTGCAAGATGATGTGGGAGTCCTCCTCCACTTTACCATGCCTTTCCAGCCATGATGAAGTGTTCCCTGAAAAGGTGAGCTGAATTAAACACTTTCTTTCCATCATTTGCTTCTGGGCAGGCATTTTGTCCCAGAAATGAGAAAGCATCAGACTGTGTGTGAGTGTGTGTGTGTGTGCGCACACAAGGAAATAGAAAGGGGACTAGGAGAGAAGAAAAAGATCTAAAGTGAGGGTAAAAAATAGATTTATGTAAAGGAAGGGGGGCTGTTTAGGGAAGACAAAATGGAACCAGTAAGAAGAGCTGGGAAGGGCAGCAGAGGAGGGAGATGATTAAGAACAAACTATTACATATATGTATAAAATGCCATAATAGAGGTTGGAGAGATGGCTTAGTGGTTAAGCGCTTACCTGTGAAGCCCAAGGACCCTGGTTCCTCAGGATCCACATAAGCTAGATGCACAAGGTGACACATGTATCTGGAGTTCGTTTGCAGTGGCTGGAGGCCCTGGCATGCCCATTCTCTTTCTCTCTATCTCTTTCTCTGTCTGTCTCTCTTAAATAAATAAATAAAAATAAACAAAAATGTCATAATAAAACCCATTCGTAATTTTAAAATTAATTTAAATATTACCCCCCTAAATAAGAAATGCAATCTGTTCTAAACAAACAAGCAAGTCAGAGAGGCTCTTGGCCTGGGATCCCTTAGCAAATGCTAGCGTGGATGGATCCGTGATATGTATGTGTGATTATGTCCCTAGAGCTCAGGGTGTCTGTTGCTGGTGTCCATGATTTCACACCAAGGAAAATTGTAGATATCACTGGAAACAGAAGCACCCCTAGTGACCAGCTTTTGTCTTTTTTCTTATTCCCAAGTCTTTGGTTTATGAGGATCTGCTGGTCCAGTTAGGAAGGCATAGCCAGGAATGACTGCCTGGGAGTGATATTTACATATGTAGCTTGACATTTTCCTTCTCGGTGCTTCCATTCTTCTCTGTTTGATTTTGTTTATTGTTAGAGCCCCTATATGCATTTTAGATCCCTGAGTTCAAGCAACCCAGCCATCCATACTGACATTTTCTTTCTCTCAGTTCTGGTTATTTCCCTAGATCTCATTCTCTTCTCCACTCTCCTGTTTGTACACTAGGCTCTCACACCCCTGGTGCAGAAGGACTCTCTGGGCTTCATGCTGAAAAGGACTTTCTGGGCTTCAAGTCCACTCAACTTTCCAGTGGTCAGAGAAGGAATATATGGGGACTCCAGACCTCGGGTAGAAAGTAGACATAGGCTAACTGTCTCCTTCCTCATCAGAAAGGGAAGGCAGGCATAGACTTAGCTAGCATTCCTTAGTCCTATGTGGGTACTTGACTCACCTGTGTATCCTTCCTCCAAGCAGATAGAAAGAGAGACAGAAAGAGAAGTAAGGGAAGAAAAGAATAGGGGAGGGGAAAATGGAAGAGGTGTTTGGAAAATGTACTGAATCTAGAATCAACTTATAGGTTGAAATTAAAATTCATATTAATAATTTTTAAAAACTGAACATATTTTTCTCTCTGAGCTTGGATATATTCTCTGTGATATGAAGAATCATATATGTGGCCAACCCAGAAGATCAATTGTAAAAATATAATCAGATAATGAGACGTATTTTGTAGCATGGAATGTTCTTTGTTATAAATAAAGACATGTGTGTGCGTTTATGCCCCTCACAATAAGGACAGCGCTAGGTCTGTCACAGCCCTTGCTTCTTCACACCTCTGTCCTTGCCAGCACCCATATCTGAAGTAGGTTTACCACTGCTGACCATATTACATAGTAATATGAACTATAACTCCAGGCTCTGCAAAACTCTTCTGGCCTTTAGGAAGCATTTCTGGATTTTTCATTCAGCAATGATGCCTCCTTTCTCAGACTTGTGAGTCCTGCAATGGGAGGAGATGGGAGAGGATAACTGCCTTCCATCCCCTCCCTGTGCCGGAATTATGAGTTATTTTAAATGTGAGCACAGATGGAGTGGAGTAACTGAGATACTTAGGAATTATTGTATTTTTATAATTCTTTATTATTCCAATAAATGGTAGCAGACAAAGAGACTAGCAGGGCTTCTCACTTGTGTTCTGAGCTGGTGTGCTGGGTGACACCCTCCCTCTGGAGACAATAGTCACAGGTTGGAAACCCAGAGCGAGGCAGGCCATTGCCATTGCCATTGCCATTGCCATTGCCTTGGAAGTAGGCAGCCTGGCTCAGTGTTCATTCTCCCAAGCCCTAGTCTCTCCACTATGCCCTTTGTGTATTTGTGTGAATGAGAAAGAGAGGGGGAAGAAGAGAGAGGGAGAGAGAGAGAGAGAGAGAGAGAGAGAGAGAGAGAGAGAGAGGGAGGGAGAGAGAGAGAGAGGGAGGGAGACAGAGGGAGGGAAGGAGAGGAAGAAAGTGAAGGAGGAAGGGAGGGAGGGAGGGAGCGGGAGTGAGATGGTGTAGTGAAATACAGATTTCACATCAGTAAAGGAGAAGTTGGAAATGAAATTTGGGTGAGCTTTGAAGAAAATCTCTTTGTCCAGCAGGGGAGATAGCTCAGATTAAGTGTACTTGCTTGTAGAACCTAATGACCCAAGTTCAATTCTCTAGTATTCATGTAAAGCACAAAGTGGCTCATGCATCTGAAGTTTCTCTCTCACTTTCTCTTTATCAAATAAAAAATTTAAAAAGAAAGCTTTTTTGTCAAAGCATATATCTTATAACAATTTATTGCAATTCTCACAAATAGGACTGTTCCTAAAATAGACCTTTCCTTCATATGCTATGTTTGCACCAGTCTCAATTCTATCTCATTTTTAGCACTGTAGGTAATCTTTACTTTCTATTAGTGGTCTATGTTATAAATTCTTTCTGAAAGTAATTCTTGAGATTATTCTTCTTTGCAGTTCAAGAAAAGTCCTGGCTGTGAAGCTGTTGGAAAGGAGCCTGAATGATATGGGTGCAGTTAGGCCCCTGTCAGTCTCTTTTCTGTGAGAAATATATATATATATATATATATATTCCAGTAGAGCTGTGAGGAATGTGTGCACAACTGGGGTCTTGTAAAAAGTCCATATTTGTGTGTGTATGTGTATGTGTGTTCATGTGTGTGAGTGCTCATGTTGTCTGTGTGTGAGTCCACATCTGTAAGTGCACATGTGTGTGCCTGTGTGTCCATGTGTGTGTGAGTTCACATGTGTGTGTAAGTGTGCATGAGTGTGTGAATGCATGTGTGTGTGTGTGTGTGTAGCTGCATGTTAACAACCTCTAGAGGGGTTCCTCTCAGGTGCCATTCAGCTTTTTGAGACAGGGTCTCTTACTGGCCTGAAGGCCACCAAGCAGGCTATGGTGGATAGCTAGTAACCTCAGAGATCTTCCTGCCTCCTCCCTAGCACTAGGATTACAAGCATATGTGAGTTCTGGAGATATAAACTTGGGTCTTCATGCTTGCATAGCCAGCATTCATTTTACTGACTGAGCCATCTCACCAGCCTCAGCCAAGCCCACATTTTATTCCCATGCACTTACTAACCAGAGCCAAGAATGAGAGAAAATTGCCTCTTGGCGGTACTCTCTCCCAGTTTGGTTTGGTTCATGCTCAAATCTTGTGTTTGACCAGGGACTGGACATGATGGAGTCCAACGTGAACTTCGCAGCTTGTTTCTGTAGAAATTTCTTCATCAAAGATGGTGCTATTTTCCAGAAAACAAATGTTCTTTGGATGTACCGCATTTACTATACCAGACAATATCTCACTTGAAACACCAAGAGAAGATGTGTTTTCTCAGCTCTAGTGAGGTTGTCTTGTGGGAGAAGTTCTGCACAGTAGAGGTTCAGGAAACCCAGTGATATGATTTAGAAGCAATTCGCCAGGTCAGAGACACTGCTAAATCACAGTGGGGCATGGGGACGGGCAAGAGATGCAGGATACTTACATATGTTGTCTACAAATCAAGAGCAATAGTACTTCCTTACTTTTACCTTCTATGGAAATGATGACCATAAACCATGCACAATGGTAAAAACTAATTAAACAGCTACCCTAAATCAACCAAAATAGGTTAAACTGAATTTTAGGTAACACTTACTCCTGTGAAGTCTGCTTTTTCTTTTTACAGGACCCACTTAATATTGATGCTTCTGCAAGTCAGGCTTCACTGACAGGTGATATGACCAGCCCATCCTCATGATCTCTGCTGGCTTCTATTCTGACTGAAGCCTGCCCTCTGTGGCCTGTCTTCACTGATGTCCTCATTATCACCATCTTCTAGCCATTTGCCTCACTTAAAGACTTTTTTATTTATTTATTTATTTTTTTTTACTGCTTGTCTAGATCCCACTTCCCCTTTCAATGCCCTCTCTTCTTTCATTCAGTCTACCCAAAAGCCTAACACTCTATCTTCTTAAACAATGGTGCATGTGTGGAGGTCAGAGAACTAACCTTTGATGTCTGTCCTCACCTTCTTCCTCATTTGAGACAGGATCTCTTCTGTTCACTGCTATGTTCACCAGGCTTGCTGGCCAGTGATCTTCAGGATTCTCCTGTCTCTGCCTCCTCTCTCACTGTGTGCACACTAGGATTACAGACATTCTGCTGTGTGTACGGCATGTGTATCAAGAACTGTGTGTACCCACTAACTCATCTCTGCAGCCCTCTTACTGGCCACTTTTTTTAAAAAAAATCTTTATTTATTTATTTAAGAAAGAAAGAGAAAGAGGGAGGAGAGAGAGAGAGAGAGGGAGAGAGAGAGGGGGAGGGAGAGAGAGAGAAGGAAAATGGGGGTGCCAAAGCTTCCAGCCACTGCAAACAAACTCCAGACACATGTGCCCCCTTGTGCATCTGGCTTACAGGGGTTCTGGGGAATGAATTGAGGTCCTTTGGCTTTGCAGGCAAATGCCTTAACTGCTAAGCCATTTCTCTAGCACCATTATTTTTTAAAACTGGACACTTTTTAATATCCAATTTCATGAAAATATTCATATAGCACTCATTGTTCTTAGTAGGCTCATTGTTTATTGTTCTCTGTGTTCATTAAGAAGGACTTGATAATGCAGAAGTGAAATATTTCCAAATGTCAGTGGTTTACTGCAGAGCTTTAATTTTTGTATATAAGTTAGCTGCAGCTCAAGCTGATTCTTCAAGCAGCTGGCCTGCGTGTGGGGACTCAAAGTAAGACAGAGAGGTATCTTCTACCCAGGAACTAAGCCCTGGAAAGCAGAGTGTCTTTGGCAATGGCATAGGGGTAGGATGTACTTTTCGCTGACTCTTCCTGGGTGGGGCATGTATTCCTGCTAACATTTCACTGGTAATTGATCACATAACTTGTTCACCTGCAAGGCAGTTACAAAGTACAATTTCCAGGTATTGCCTATGGAAGGAGAACTAGATGTTGGGGACACTGTGATCTCAACTACCTCTTCAATTAAATAGCTACTTAGAGAAGCACCTTGGTTGTCTTATATTTCTTAGTATCTCCCATGAAAGTTTAGGTCAAATGGGGTCTTAGAAGAGGTTTGTAGAATAAATGACAATATCACTTAACCTTTATGAAACTTTAATTTGTTGCAAGATTTATCCTAGGTACAAAAAGAATAGAATAAAGACTTACAGCTGAAGTATGAGACCTGGCAGATTATTCATTCATTTATTTGTTCATATGTTGGACAAATACCTATTGAGTGCCTTGTATGGTACAGACACCATTCTAACCACTTGCAAACTGTGTGGGTCATTATCTTGCAGAGCTACATTCTAGAGCAGAAGATAGATAACAAACACCAAAGACAGCAAGCAAGGACACGAGTACAATAGGATTCTTCACATGGTGGAAATGAAAATAGATCAGGGTAAGGAGTGCAGTGACTGTGAGGTCTAGGTGAGAGCACGTTTGAAATGGTGTGGTTAGCACAACCCTGATTGAAGTGATGCAGGAAAAGAAATGGGTGAGACAGTTCACCAGGCAGATATTTGCAGGAAGAACATCCAGGAAGAGATTGCCTATATTTTGAAATCATTACTTGGGGCATGTTTGAGGAAAACCAAGGGGAACAGCATGGCTGGAGGGGGATGGGGTGCACCAGAGGTGATGGGGGCTACAAGCTGAGAACTGCGGGACCTTTGAAGGACCTGGACTTTTTGTGAGTGAAGTGGAAAGCAACTGGAGGGTTATAGACAGACAGGTGACATGGCCTGTGTTGGAAACTAATTGTAGGGAGCCAAGGTGAAAATCTGGTCAGTGATTCAAAACAAGTAGTCAAAAACAATGCAGGTGAGAAATAATGTTTGGGACAGGGTATAAACAGTGGAGATGTTTTAAGCTACATACATATATATGTACATCTATATCATCTGTATCCATATCTATATCATCTTTATTGATACCTATATTGTCTATATCTGTGTCTATGTGCACATTCCTATAAAAATGAAAATATGTGGGCTGGAGAGATGGCTTAGCGGTTAAGCGCTTGCCTGTGAAGCCTAAGGACCCCGGTTCGAGGCTCGGTTCCCCAGGTCCCACGTTAGCCAGATGCACAAGGGGGCGCACGCGTCTGGAGTTTGTTTGCAGTGGCTGGAAGCCCTGGCGCGCCCATTCTCTCTCTTTCCCCTCTATGTGTCTTTCTCTCTATGTCTGTCACTCTCAAATAAATAAATAAAAAATGAACCAAAAAAAAAAAAAAAAACAAAACCATGTGGAAAAAAAAAAATGAAAATATGTGGACTGAAGAGATTGCTTAGTGGTTAAGCGCTTGCCTGTGAAGCCTAAGGACCCCGGTTTGAAGCTCGATTTTCCAGGACCCATGTTAGCCAGATGCACAAGGGGGTGCACGCATCTGGAGTTCGTTTGTAGTGGCCAGAGGCCCTGGCATGCCCATTCTGTCTCTCTATCTGCCTCTCTCTCTCTCTCTCGGTCCATCGCTTTCAAATAAATAAAAATAAACAAAAAAAATTTTTTAAAAAGAAGATATATGTACTTTAAAAATACATGTAATATATAGCACATGTATTTTATATTATATACATATTTGGTACCTATTTGTATATTATAAATATTCATATTTAATCAAAAAAGAAAAACTTAGGGCTGGAGAGATGGTTTAGCAGTTAAGCGCTTGCCTGTGAAGCCTAATGACCCGGGTTCAAGGCTTGACTCCCCAGGACCCCCACATTAGCCAGATGCATAAGGGGGTGCACACATTTGGAGTTCGTTTGCAATGGCTGGAGGCTCTGGTGCACTCATTCTCTTTCTCTTTCTCTGCCTCTTCCTCTTTCTGTCTGTCACTCTCAAATAAATAAATAAATATTAAAAAAGGAAGAAGTTAGCTTAATGTCTCATTTATATATGAAGATACATTTCTTAGCCTTTATAATACTTATACTGTCTTTCCAAACAAATTTTTCACACGTCATTTCACAAAACAACAGTGATAAAGATTGGAGGGACTGGGATATTGTCATCCCACCCTTTACATTTCATGTTTACAGGAACCATCTTGGGTACAAGGTCTATACGGAAATGCCTAGATTCTTGGTGGTCCTGGTACTTGACAATGAAGTTTTAGGAACTAGCTTTCCCTTTCCAGCTCCTAAGCACTCACATCACAAGAAAAGAAACTTAATCAACAGAGTCAAATGGGTGGTAAGATGAGTTCAGCTTAATCCACACCATGTTGAATGTAAGCATCTCTTAATAAAACTCACAGTTGTTGCAAGGAGAGACCTGGGGCTCCAGTCTCTCCAGCCCGCTGAGCCACCACCTGCTCCCGGCAGGGCCTGCACCATTAATCCCCTGACACGATAGCTTATTTCCAAGATGGCATTCCCTTCCTGGAAGAAAATAACTACAGGTCTGTGAGCTACACTGGAGTCTCCTCTCCAATGCCACCAGCTCTCCTGTGGCTACTGTCCCTGTCATGCTCTTATTGACCTCTGGAGTGATGACCACTTCCACTCAAATGCTTTGGGGGATTTCATTCTAATTAAATAACATCCATTTGCTCACAGTTTGCTATCTCAAATTTCTCAAAGTTAGGGCCACTTCACCTCTCTGGGCCAAGCCTCAGTTTATTATCATTTAATGTATTGCTATGCAGTGGAGATAGCTGGATATGAGACCAAGAAGGCCTAAGAGGGAGTTAGATGGCCTTAATTTGTTACCACATGCAGAGTTAAGACATCCTGCATCATGCAGGCCTCGATTTCACTCTTCCTAAGTGGGTTCTTGTTTTCCTAGTCTATATCCCTAAACTACTAAGCAATCTGCAAAAGTAGATGTGCAGCCTCAAGTTTATTAGTTCTTTATTTTTTGAGGCAAGCCCAGCAGAATGGCCTTTTAAAAATGTGTGTGTGTGTTTGTGTCTGACAGAGAGAGTGGGGGGAGGAATTGGCATGCAGGACCTCCAGTCACTTCAATCGAACTCCACCTTGTGTGCATGTGTGACCTTGTGTGCTTATGTCACTTTGTGTTGGATAATGTGGGACCTGGAAAGTTGAACATGGGTCCTTAGGCTTCATAGGCAAGTGCCTTAACTGCTAAGCCATCTCTCCAGCCCTTATTAGCCCTTTGATGAACATGTCTCAAGCATTCCTAATTGTGCTGGAACATTCCATCTCCATTCCCACTCCACCCTTTTCTGCCCTTCATTGTCCATATCTTTCTCCCTTGGTATGCTGATCTGTACATACTGCATTGCCCAGGCTCCTTGTAACACTGTCTGTCTTTCTGTTGCATTCAGCCAATGGGAGGCAGCATACTGGGACTGAGGGGAGAAGAAAGAGGTTAGGGTGTTTCTTCCCTATTTACTTCTAACTTGGGACAACAGATCTGGTTTGGCAGTTTCTCTGTACTCCTGATAGCAGGGACCTCTTCCAGGACTCTAGGTCATATAAGCTTCTAGCAAGTTCATTTCATCCCTTTCTCTGTCTCTTTCAGCCTAGGGTGGCAGCAATCCCTGGGTACCTTGGCTTCTCTGAAACTGCTGCTAGTTTCATCATTTTAGTTTTTTTTTTTTTTTTTTTTAAACCTTAGCTTAGGTGGCTTCAGTTTCCTGCTGGGCCTTTCCTCTGCAGGCAGGGGCAAGATTCCATCCACTGTGGGTCTGGGAACACTCTATTTTCTTATCTTCAGTTTCTATCATCACCCTTTTTGGTGCTACAGTCTACTGAGAGCACTTTAACTATGGTCACCCTCACTGATGGGCACAAAAGCCATCTACCAATGAAGATACACCAGTGTGAGCCTGAGACAAAGGGATAGGCATTGAACTGATCTGAGGTCTTCATATTGTTTTAGGAGATCCACAGACTACCTGGTGATATAAGACCAAGCACATCATCAAAAAGTTACTGGATTAATTGCTCTCTGTTTCCTCACTATACTGTACGAGACCAGCTGCCTCAAGCTCTGGCCTCAATGCCTTTTCCATCATGATGGACTGCAACCTCCCAATGCCAAAATAAACCTCTCCTCTCTCTTTCTGTGTCTGCCTATTTCTTTCTCTGTCTTTCCTTTTCTCTCAGACAAATAAATATATAAAAATATTTTTATAAAGGGCAAGAGAAATTGCTCAGTGGTTAAAGACACTTGCTTATACAGCCTAATGGCCTGGGTTCAGTTCTCCAGTATCCATGTAAAGCCATTGGCACATGTGTCTGGAGTTTGTTTGCATGTCAGGAGGACCTAGCACACCCATACTCTCTCTGTATTTTTGTGTCTGACTACTTCTGTCTCTCTCTTTCTCTCAACTTGTCTCTCACACAAATAAATAAATAAAAATATTAAGAACATTCCCTCTTTAAAACAAAATATTAGCAATGATATTAAACATGTATTTTAAAATTGTTTGGGCACCTAATATGTGCCAGGTGTTGGAGCATAAACTGTATACAGATTATCTCAAGTTCTGATTGTCACCTTTCAATGTTGTGACCATCACCTTATACCAAGAAGCTTGTTACCAAGTGACCTGTCAGATGATGCAAGGGCTAGAATGTCAAACCAGGTTTTTCTGTCTGCAAAATATGCTAGTTTTTTGAGCCACGTCACAGTGGCTCATGAAATAGAAATTTGCACAGGTTAATGTATGCGATCCAGTACTCAGATGGGACACAGCTCCAACTCTGTGTGTGATGGAAGGTCAAACCCAGGAAGAGCAATGTGAGACATGACATGTTTCATTAAGGAGGCAAGATCTGACCTGCATCTTGAAGGAGAGAAATGAGGATATATGGAGAAAGAGAAAAAGAGAAATAAGGTCAGGAAGCCCAGTTCTCAGTTTAGAAGTAATGACTTCAGCTTTCAGAGGAGGCTACCATGCTGTTTCTCTTTCTAAAACTACAGGGATTAGGGCTGCCCTAGGCTAGGATTTGGGGTGTAGCTGCAGACTTTAGCTTTGCAGAGATGTAGTCACCTGCACTTGGAGGACTCTTTAAAACCATTAATTAGCTCCTGCTTGGATTTCCTGCCAGAGTGAGTGCTATGAGCTTCCTCATTGCCCCACCCCTAGCTTTATGCTTATCTGCTGAGAACATTTGTTCTCCTCATTCACCTATCTCACTACCCATTTCTCCATTCAGTTACTTACTAAGATGATGTGTCTGCCTATGGTTTGCTTGTTCACCCTAACCATATACCTATCCTGGGCTTTGGACACAGCAACATTCCTAAATTTAGGCTGGTGGGCTCCATTCCTATGCTAATGTAGGTTATCATCTGACCATGACCTCAACACCTCCCTGGAAGCCTGATTTTCATTTCTAAAGGTATTAATTCTTGACCTTTATCACTCTTCTTTAGACTTCTGCTCATTGCCACTTCTGACTCATTCACCTCCTCACACCTCTCAAACATCCTCACCATTCTTCATTTCTCCCCAGCTAGATCCTTCAACATTTTACTGCCTCTGTACCTTCACATCTGAACAGATATCTCTCTCCCTTTGCACTGTCCACCACATTCAGGATTGTCACCCCTCTTCACTTCTTACTCACTCAGCTCTTTGCAGTCTCCCACCCATGTATATGGGTGTATATGGGGATATACACGGATGGTCAAATGGCCTCTAGATGGTGAATCCATAGGACTTATCAGTAAGACAAGAAAAGATAGGTGACTCCTTATCGGGAGATGAGCCAACCCTTGCACATCAGTTAGGGCCCAGGTAAAACCACAGAGGAATGGGAGAGATGAGCAAGAGTGCTGCTTCCACAGCAAGCCTGCCAATCTGTGCCAAGGTCAGGGCAATAGATACTGCGGATACTCAAAATGTACCAAAGCAGAAATCTGGAAGCTGCTGAGAGCTCAACACTAAAGTGGATTTAAAATATACCCACCATGGCTCAGGGACTGTTGCTGAAGAGGGGACAGAAATAAAAGAGGGTAGAAGGGAATCTCCAGAGGCACTGCCACCTCAACCATTACACTGACCGAACGCTGTTCTCACAATTCATATTTCACAACCCCATGGTGGATGACAGAAATCCCACTAATAAGATCCCTCAGTAGATTGGGGGCTCCCAGGGAGGAGGGGAAAAATGGTACCAACAAAAGTTTCTACTTAATAATATGAGTAATAATAAAGAATTACAAAAAAAAAAAAAAAACACCTTTCCCTTTGTGAGCTCCAGAACTCTGCTTTCCTGTGGTCTCCTCCTTCCTCTCAAACAACACTCCACACATCCTCTTAACTCTATGATCCGCGTCTTTTCAATTCCTAATTCAACCCTGAAATTCAGATTCATTTTATTATCCTGGAGCTGCTATGCCATCAGCTTGACACCGTGGCTAGGCTGGTGGTTTATGGACTCAGGGGGCTTGTGCTGAGATTTTGGACCTTGGAGCCACTACTTTCTGCTGGTTACTCATTGAACATTGCTTACCCTCATACTGGGGAGAGCCAAGCACATAGCCCCTTGTTGTCATGAATAAGGGTCATCCTGTCATCCCAGATAGAAATGGAGTCATCACCCAGACTATCTCCTCCCGAATCTCTCATTCAGTCTAGAGCCATTCATCCCAATCCTCTGCCTGTCAGAGCTTCCCATGTTTTATTTTTTCAAAGGTGCCCGACTTCAAAGAATTTGATCCTTAACTGTTCTGTTTGTTTCCAGCTTTACTGCCTTGATCCAATTTTGACTTTGAAGCCAAAGTAATTTTTCTAAGAAACAAGTATGAACCCACTCATACTTAAAATTGTATTGGGATCACTATGACCTTCAGAATGGAGTCTGAATGTCTTGGCATTTAATGGAAGGTGCTTAAGAATCTACTTCTTGGTCCCTTCCAGCACAAGTCCTACATCCTTGCAGTTCTCCCGATATTCATCCAGTAACCTAGCCATGCATGCAGCAGATGGCCTCAGGTCACTGAGATGAACCTCCAGACCAGGCACACTTATGGAAAGAAGGGATTTATTGAAGCTTACAGATCCAGGGGAAGTTCCAAAATGGAAGAAGCTGGCCAGTTTTTCACAGGCCCAAGTTGGGAGTGGGGGGGAGAGACTGAGAGAGAGAGAGAGAGAAAGAGAGAGGCCACAAGCCAAAGCCAAAAACAAAACCACACAGCAGCACACTTCAGGAGCTCCAGGAGGAATTTAGGCACTTTGCATATCTTTAGGTTGGAATGTCAGATCCCCTACCACACCTTAGGGCTGGACCACTCAGTGACATCTCAAGCCAGGTGGCTGGAAATCTAAGAAGTTTTAATGAACTACTGAATCTATTGTGGGGGGGGGGTGGTATTTATTCAAACTACCATAATACATTTTGCAAAATTGTTCAGAGGCCCTGACCTGTTGGATGCCACTTGTAGACATCAGATATTACAAAACAGTGTACATTTGACAGTGGCCTTACAAAGTCAATCAATCAGTTTCTACTGCCTGTCTTTATTCTTGTTTTCTTTTCTCTCTCTCTCTCTCCTTTTCTTCCTTTCCCCTTTTGGCCTCATATATTGAGCAGGGCTAGGTTTTATTCCAGCAAACTTGGGTAACAATAGATATGATTGTCAGCCTCCCTGGGGTGGGCCAGGTTTTTATGAAATTAGACATATTTGTCTTGATGTTTAGGAGAGAGCATGAAATTCAAATCTGTGTGTTGGCATTCCGCAGGCTGGGCCTTTAATATTCAATGACATAACTTCATTGCGGTTTTGACAACACTATATAGAAGTTGTGCTTACCATTGAAAATTAAAGCCACCGAAAGCGTTGACAACAGCAAAATTGTGAATGCTTCCCAGCTCCTGAAGTGATTGCTATTCCAGTTCGTCTAGAAGTGCTTATTGTGTTTGTAATACCGTCAGTTCCACTTAAAGACAACTTGAAGTTGATGCCATACAGGTAAGTACCAAAGAACTCTCCATCTTCCATCCCCTCTCCACTCCTCCCTTGCCTCCCACACAGTTGTTCTACAGATAGCTTAGCTGCAGTTAGGTACAGAGCCCCCAATTCCTTCAACTTCTGATCCAACAGATCACACGTCTTTTGCATACATGAAAAATTCATTGGTCTTTTATTTTTTTCTTTTGGTCATTTTCCTTTTCTTCTTTTTCTTGACTTACCATACAAATCCTCTGTGTGTGAGTTGCATCTTCTTGTGTGTAAAATGAACCTAGAGTAGGGTAGTAAATGCGGACCCTGTATTTGAGGAGCCATCCTTTGAAACTAGTGCTAAGAGGAAAATGCTTTTAGCTGTGATTTCAGATGAGGTCCTCTCAATGTCAAAAATGGGAAAATAAAACTGAAAACTAGTAACAGGCTGCGTCTTGCTGCTATAGATGGTGATGTCACCAAAGACCAATTAGTAGATAATTTTGACATCTACCTGTTTAAATAGGAAGTTTGGTATGCCTTTGAAGGAGATTTCCTCCTCTGTTACAAGCTAAGCTGGAGTGGTTTTATCTGAGAGTATTTTTCTCTAATCTGTTTATCTTCAAGCTGGCTGAGAACCTTGGAATGTAAAATTAAGGTGCAGACAGGAGAGCTCAGGGGCTGCTCTGGGGTGCTGAACATAGTGACCCTAGAGAGACCCTTGTGGAGAAGGGCGAGCAAGTTCTGAAGGAAGAGTGAAGGACAAGTGTGCAGCTGTGTGGGCACCTACAGTGGCAGTTGGGAGAGCCTGTCGTGCTGTCGCCTTGGCTTACTGAGAGCTTCACTGGCTAGATCTCAAGAGGGCCTCCAGCCACCTCTCACCACTTAACCATGTCTAGTCTAGGTATGCTCACACACCTCTTGGTCCCGCCTGAAGCCTCCTGTGCTGAGCAGTTGGTCACCTTTGGCCGTGCTCTGTAGGCTTCCAGGTAAAAGTCCATCTCTGGGTTCTAGTCCCTCCAACCATCTCAAGTGTGAGTCAGGTCATAATCCCTGGTGTCTCTGAAGTGCAGAAAGACATTGAAAATTGTTCCTGTGGAGAACCCCTCATTAGTGGAGAGAAGGCAGCTCTTTTCCACTACCTCAGATTTTTTAATTGAGTGGGGAGATATAAAAAATACAAAAGTATTCAGCTTCTTTTCCTTTGTAAAGTCTACCAAAAGAGGTAAGGCTAAAAATAAATAAATAAATAAATAGGAAGTGTCCCATTGAAACACATGGCTCATTATTCCCTCTCATCAGGGCCTTACAGTTAGCAGTTGTGACCAAACAAAATAAGGAACAGGATGAGAAGGAATAAAAGTGCTGTAAGAAATTTGGTGTCCCTAGTCCCAGCCACACAGGTTGTTTCAGGTTGGATTTGGGTGGTGGGAGACGGGATGGTATGCAGTCTTAGGCATGTGGGTTCAGGACATTCAGCTTGAGTCTTGTGGCACTTTGTTGCATTCCTACTTGAAATTCAAGATTCAGACATTAAGATGATGAGCCAAGCTTCAAGGATCCTCCTGGCTGAAAATGGCTGGCTGACAAAATGCATCTAGGGTCCAGGCATCTCCTGTAGGGAGAACTCAGCATGATAACATACAACACTTGTATTAAGCACTGCATTCATGTGAACCTTATCCTATTAGCCTACATATGTTTTTGGCCAATTCCAGAAGACTCCAGAGACACTAAGTGAGAAGGAAGAAATAAGTTTGGATCAGTCACTTTGCAGAAGCATTGAGACATTCAAGTGATCATTTGTTCCTTTAATATATAAGTTTATTCAATATGTAAATATATATACACCATTGTAGTTTGAATGTGAAATGTCCCCTATAGGCTCATGCATATGAGCACTTGGTTCAGAGCTTGTGGTGTTAGGTAGGTAGATTGTGGAATCTTTAGGAGGTGGAGCCTTTCTGGAGGAAATGTTTCACTGGAAGTGAGCCTTGAGGTCTCATTGCCTGGCCCTACTTCCTTTATACTCTCTGCCTCCTGCCTGTGGCTGCAATGTGAATAGCCAGTTTCACACTCCTGTTGCCAAGCCTTCCCTGCCATGCTGGAAACATATACCCTTGAAACTGTAAGTCAGAATAAACTTTCCTTCCTTAACCTGTTCAGACATTTATCACAGGAATGAGAAAGTAATTTACACACACCACGTATCATATCTGTATTGCAAGGGTTGTCAGAGACTGTAAAGGCTCTCAGGTAGTTCAAGAGATGAGAAATATATAGCCAATACCTAAACTACCTTCAGGGGACCATGTAGCAGTATATATGTGAGTGAGGAGGTGGCATTCAGCAGAAGAAAATATTTTTCTACTGTTGCAGTCCAGGAAAACTTCACCTGAAGATGAGGATCCAGTTGTTGTGACCCTCTGCCTCTCCCAGTGCTGGCTTCCTGAATGTATTCATGCTTGGCCTCAGGGCTCCAGAAATATACACAGACATGATGCTTCTCAACATGTTGACCTGGTGTTGCAGTTTTCTTCTCATTGCTTGAACAAAACACCTGACAAAAAGCAGCTCATGAGAGGAAAGAGTTTATTTTGGTTTATAGTTAGTTATGAAGGGAAGTTTCCCTGTGGTGGGGAAAGCATGGCAGGACAGCTGGGGCATCACATCATGTTACAGCAGAAAGAAGGAAGTAGTTTGAATAAACTAGCCCTAATTCTGGTAAGGGGGGATAGACTATAAAGTTCTAAGGTCTGCTTCAGAGATGTGCCTCCTCCAGCAAGACTCTAGCTCCCTAAAGATTCCACCACCCAGGGACCAATTAAGAGGCTTAATCATAAATAACTGAGGCTATGGGGGAACTTTTACATTCAAACCAGTACATCTGGCCACTCCAGTACTCACCAATGCAATTTTCAAGGAATACTCTGCTTTCAGAATTATTGTTGCTATGCTTGAAGTTTAATGCCTGCTACGTTTCTGGGCACAAGTGGGTCTTCCTTAGGGATTTTTGAGGGAGCTGCTGGGTTTGTGCCAATGACGTCTCCTCTCACTTTGATCCTGCCAATGAAGACAATACCAAATGGTTGGGGTTGGTTCTGGCAACATAGAAATGCCCTTCAAGAAACTGCTTTCCTCTTGCCATCAATTTCTGTCTGTCCCTCTTGCAGTTACTGGCTTGATGTCATCCTCTGGGCATTTGTATCATAGTCTCTTTCCCTCTGATAATAAATGATGGGCTTTGCTTTACACTCCCATTACACTGATATCATGAATAATTTGCATTCAGGTGGTTTTGGGATAGAGTGAGAGAGGACTTCCAGCTTTCCATACCTTAGGCTCTTTATTTCCAGAATGCCCTGCCTAAGTGCACACTAAGTTTCTCTATGTGAAACTGCAGGTCATCTTCTCTAGTCAATGTTCTGTTTCACATGAATACCTTTTCTGGTGTAGCTCCTCTCAAGGGAGTCCTTGCAGGGCTGAACCAAGGAGTTCATCCTCAGAATCGTGCATCATCTTTCTCCTCATTATGACCTTCCCCACCAGGCCTGGGTGGTTCTTATCCCTTAAAATCATCAGTGAAATTCCCGAGTAAACAGAGAATATGTTTCCTTGGCTTTGACATCATCACTGTTTGTGAAAGGAAATGATCTGGTACACTGAATGTTGAGACCTTCTCCAAGAATCTGGAATGATTCTCTCTTGACATTCACAATCCCATGTCCCTGAACTTACCCCATCAGGTGACTTCCCAGTGTTTCCACACCAGAGTGCAGCAGAACACAGAAGCTGAGTATAGTATATCTAGGCTTCCTCTCCTCCCTTCACCAGTCTGAAAGTTTCCTGAGGTTTCATACTGATACTGCCGTTTAATATCTAACCTCCCATGGCTCCCAATTTGGGGCTCGCCTATGGGGTCCAACCACTCAATTAGTAGAGGCATTAAAGACCCAGACTACTCTTCAGTGCATTGTGGGAGGTGGCAGCATGTTCCCCATTCAGGAGCCCTCCTTCCTCTATGGTCTCCTTCAGGACTCCATCAGGCAGCACTATGCTTCTCATCAATGTCATGGCAAACACTAGGTCACAATGGCCTGAGAGCAATTCTGGGGCATGGGCTAGGCTCTGAATAAGTGTGACAAGAAGAGAATGGCACCAGAACTGGAAGCTAGTGGAAGAACTAAGACCATTCCTGCTTGTGATATTTTGCCAAAAATGATCCCTGTGGCCCATCACATGGGCTTTATACCATTTTTCTAACTTACTAACTATTCTTTGTGGAGTACCACCTCTTGACACCAGATACTTTGCAATAGAGGAATGGTGGTTCAGAGAGGTCAATGGTCTTCCCAAGATGGCACAGCCCATTAGTGTGAAGTGAAGCTGGCATTATAGCCAGTGGTGTTGCCTAAACTGTGCCATAACAGACATGCAGTCAGTACTGAGATTCCTCTCTCTTTCCAGTCTGAACTTAGTACTGAGAAGACCTTTAAAATATGCTGAGAATCTTGATTTGTGTGGACCTTAAATTTACTCCAAGAGTCAAGAAGGAAAGACAGGAAAAGACAGGAAAGAGCCAAACACACACTTTGCAAAAGACCCACGAGGTCTGAACACTCTGATTCTGTTCAATCTTCTCTCCCTCCTGTTCTTGGCAACTGTCCCTTAAGCCCGTCTGTTCTGTGCTTCTAATATATTATGCTGATATTTTATTACCAAACAATTACATCCACTAATTTGAAAAGGAAACGAGCAGGAAATTGCAATTATAAGAGTAAAAGCAATGCTCTTTTATTTTTCCCCTTTATGCATATGAAATATGGTTTGTCATTGCCACAAAACAGACTTTCCCCCTCTTCCATGGCTCTTCACTGTCTTGCCTTTAATAATTGAGCAGAGAGCAGAGTCATAATTAGATTCCTGATAACAGAGGAGATGCTCTTGGATTCGCAGCATGCGGAGGCTCAGCTTGGAGCACCAGACACCACCATGCCTCCACAGGGGAAAAGCATCCTTCATGCTGCTTTGCCTGAGCTCTCTCCAAAGCATTCTTTACATCCATGTCTCCTATGTACATGAATTATTTGTTCACAATTATTCTTTTCTCTCTGCTATGGAATGCTTCCCCACCCGTAGACTCTAAGCTTGGCCAAACATGCCTTGGTCCATGAAATGAATATGAGTCAATGTGAGATGCAGCTCACTGAACTGAGTAGACACTGTCATTGGGTCTGCATGGTTTGACCCTGCCTTTCTTGAGCCATTTAGGATGGTAGCTATTTCTTCGAGGTTTCCACATGATTATGCTATAGAGAAACACCCTGCTAAATCCTGAGGGATAAGTGGAGAGAGTAAGAAATAAAGGATTGCTATTTTTAGCCCCGATACTTACAACTGTGCTTATTTTACTTCTTTTCGTATGTGTGTGTCTATATTGTATGTGTGTGTGTATGTGCATGAGCTTGCATGTGGAAGCCAGAGAGCAATGTCAGATATCTTAGTTAATTCTTTACCTTAATTTTGAGACAGGATCTCTCAGTAAACCCAGAGCTCATCATTCCAGCTAGATTACATAGCCAGTAAGCCCTGGAGCACCTCCTGTTTGTTCACTACCAGTGCTGGAATTACTTGTGTGACCTGCCCTGCCTGGCATTTTCTATGGGTTCTGGGATCTGAACTCACATCCTCATGCGTTTGCAGCAAGAAGTTTGCTCAATGAGCCATCTTTCCACCCTCCTGTTGTGTTTTAATCACAGCCCAGCCCAGCTCAACCTGACTAATAGCTCTCTTATCTCATCTGACTCATTACATCCAGAGTGAATAAAAAACTGAACACACTGGGCAGGTGTGGAAGAAGGATAAATCATATGGGATCTAACATACCTAGGTTAGAAAGCTTTTTCATGCAGCCAGTCTCTTTGAAATGCTCTTTCTCACAATAAAATATTCCATGAGGATCAGAGTCAGTATACAAATGTCCTGACATAGTTGAATGTTCACCATAGAGTAACAAGCTAAAACAGAGAGTTTCTTTTCAGGACATTATTACTTTAAAAGTCTGCATTTGGCATTATCTCCATCAAACAGATGGGAATGCCAAGGCTCAATCTGGTGCAGAGACCTGTCCATGCTAATTTAATGAGAGAGCTGGAGCATAGGCTTCCACACTTTTGGTCTAGAGCTTTCTCTCTTGGGCTTGTACATATTGACAGAGTTTCATGCTTGGTACTGTCTTAGGGCAGTGTGGAAGAAGGAAGGTATCAAGCAGAAGAAACATTGTTCTTCCAAGGATTGTAGTTTGCCAGTAAGATTTAGGTAAGAGAGTTATTGTCATAGAAGCAACTGGCTTATATCTGAGATACACAGTTTTCTGATGTTCTCACTCTGGCTGTGTAAGTATTGTCCAAAAGGCTTAGCAAAATGTCAATTTCCAGTCCCCATTTGTGATGGTTAATCTCAATTATCAACTTGATGGGATTTAGAATCACCATGGAAACAAACATCTGGTTTTATCTGTGAAGGAGTTTCCATATTAGGTTAATGGAGATGGCTCAGCAGTTAATGTACTTTCTTGTAATGCCTAATGACTCAGGTTGTGGTGGGAATGTAAGATGGTACAACTACTTTGGAAAGCAATATGGAGACTCCTGAAAAGGCTGACTATAGAGATACCAACAGACCCAGTTATACCCTTACTGGGCATCTTCCCTAAAACCTTCAAACCATAGGCTAGAGAGATTTGCTCAACCATGTTTGTGGAGGCTCAATTTGTAATAGCTGGAATCAACTCAGATATCCATCACTAGAAGAATGGATAATTAAGATGTGGTATATCTACAGAATGGAATTCTATACAGCAGTAAGAAAAAATTACACAATGAAATTAGAGGAAAAATGGTTGAACCTGGAACAGATCATTCTCAGTGAGCTTACCCGATCACAGAAAAAAAAAAGTGCCACAATGTCTCACTCATCTACAGCACCTATCCTGAATCTACCAAAGATACCTTACATACCCAGCAAGTATCTCATGAACTAGACACTAAGATGGTGGGGGGGGGAGGGAGGGGAGGGCAACGGAGGGGTAGGAAAGACAAAGCTAGACCCAATGGCAATGGTGCCATACAATTCTACTTCCTAAAAGGCAGACCAAATGGCTGAACCTTCACCAGGCCCTCAGAGGGAACACCTGAACCAAAAGACACTGGAGAGGGTATGATGAATGACTCACCTTAATCTTCTACAGCTTCCCGCCTTCCTTCTCTCTCTGTCTCTCTCTCTCTCTCTCTAGCTCTTGTATATTAGTTATCTTTCTCCTCCTTTTCTTAGTGGGCACTGACCTGTATCTCCCAGTACCAGCATGTGCCTACCATCCACAATGAGCTTTTGATCAGAGAGACCTACAAGGTTTCCTAAAAGAAAGACACCGAGTAATTGATGACCCACCAAAGGTTAGTGGTAAGACCGTACTGCTGAAGACACCTTAGGTGATTGACACATAAAATGGAATGGCATGGCTGGAAGTTGGAAGAGAGTTAGTCCCCAGACAGTCAGTGCATCTAGTGCCAGAAGATGATACATGGGTGACTGGGGGAAAATGATCAATATCTGTCCAAGAAACTCGTGGTCTAACCTATTTATCAGCAAATAACCTGTTGTGATGTCCATACAATTACAGTAGTGGCACACAGCCATGGTAGGGAACCAACTGCTCTTGATTCGGCTAACTGATCCTCTCAGTGGTATGGGACCCATAGCTGGAGCTGGGAAACAAGTCAGAACCATATCCAAACATAAGCCCACTCTCCATTATCAAGCTACCATCAATCATGGGCTACAAGAGAGCCTACACCTATTAAATTCTCTATAAAAAAAATAAGGGTTATCTCATTTTTCCTGGTGCTAACTTACTCTCTGTTGGAAAATCTGCCTCTCTTTTTCAGACAGATGTAGATCCTAAGGAGAGAGCCACCCCATTATACCTCAAAAGGGCCCTGGCTGAAACTAAGAAAAATTGGTGAAACAAGCAAGGGTGATGTTTTCCTGGTGAACCAGATACCAGCACAAGGGGGAAGGAGATCAACACAGAGAAAAATCAACTCCTACAAAATCAGAGAGCCAGAGACCCAGAGGCCCCCAACACCTCATCACTGAAGCAGACCAAAATTGAACCCAACATGGCTCAGGGAAATTTTGCGGAATAGGGGGAGGAAAGAATGTTAGAGCCACATGTTGGGTCATGATATGCACAGACATTTAACCTACTCATAACTGTGGGTTAACTCCACAATGCACGACCCATATACCTCAACAAGGAGGGGCCAAGGGGAAGGGGTAGGTAACGGATGAGCCTAATAATGGTACCAAACTGACTGTATTTGCTGAATACAAAACTAAATAATAAAAAAATTAAATTAAAAAAGTAAAAACAGAAAATATAGAATCATGCAAATATTTGATAGTCTTCTAGTTAGCACTGGCAGTTACCATTCTGTAGCCCTTAGATCAGAAACTGAAGTTCATGATAAAGCATAGGTTTTCATATATTTTATTTGTCCAATAAAATATGATTTTAATTACACAGGGAATGTATGCATACTTCTTGTAAAAAATTAAAACACCATAGTGAAAACAAACACCCATTTTGATGATTCTCCTTCCAAAATACTCTATAGTACTTATCAATTTTCACTTTGTCATGTAGTTATTTATAATTTTTCAAAATGTCTGTGTATGAACATATATGTACTTGTAAAAATAATGTAGGGCAGATCAATGTGTATTATCTGCTTATAGATGCAACTATACAGTATAAGTGAAATCTGTACTAGGTACTTTTCTCATTGCTATGACAAGATACCTGACAAAAGCAACCTAAGGAAGGTGTTCCTTTGTCTCACATTTTGGGTTGGGAGGGAACATGGAGAGAGAGAGTGACCAGAGAGGAAGAGAGAGAGAAAGACAGAGAGAGGGAAATGCTGGTGCTCAGCTTGCTTTCATATTTTTCCCTTTTTATTCAGCCCAAGCCCCAGTCTTTCAAGGTGCACCTTCCCTCCTCAGGTAAACCTCTCTGAAAATTCCCTCAGCAACATATCTAGAAGTGTGTCTCTGAGGTGATCCCAAATTCATTCAAGTTTGGTGATGAAAAATGAACCATCATATTATCATATATACATGCAATTCCACTGTATTTTGTATCCTTTCATAACAGGGAAAGAATATAACTTCAAAGAATATAACTCCACACCATTCCATATGATAGGATATTTAGTTTCTTCATTGTTTTACATCCTATTACCAACAATGCTGCCATGAATATGTGTGTGATTGTCTCCATGTGTGAATATATCTCAAAGGTGTCAAAAGAGTTGTTGCTCTGTAAAGTGGTTATACAAACTTGAACTCCCATCAGACATGTAAAGTTTATGTGTTTCCCCACCATCCTTTTCTATTACAAACTCCAACTTTTAGACTCATCAGGTCTGTCATTTAATTGTGTTCTATCTTGGAAAATGATATAAAGGAAGTTCAAAATTTTTATGTTATTTGTTGAAATAAGTAATTTATAAGCAAGATCCTGGGCATTCAAACAGTGCAGAAAGTTAAGCATTCTAACATCTGTCTTCCAATGGGCAAGTAAATGGAAAGATTGTGATGGTTAGTCTTCATTGTCATCTTGATTGTACTTGGAATCACCTAGGAAACATGTCTTACCACGTTCCCAGAAAGGTTTAGCTAAGGAAGGAAGAGCCACTTGGAATGTGGATGGCACCATCCCATGGAACCAGGGTCTGGACTTAATAAAAAAGGGAAAAGGAAAAACCCAGCTGAGTGACAGCATTCCTAGCTCTCTGCTTCATGCTATGGCAAGATGTGAGAAGTCCCAGATGCATGTACCCATATCCATGAACTCCACCATGCTTTCCCATCCATGATGTCTGTACTCTCTTAATATGTGAGCCAGAATGAATCCTTGTTCCCTTAAGTTGCTTTCTGTCAGGGGTTTGTTCACAACAACAAGAAAAATAAGACAGCGATGCAATCACTTGCCCAACTCAGAGTAGCTATTTGACA
The DNA here is from genome assembly GCF_020740685.1 of Jaculus jaculus. NCBI lineage: Eukaryota > Metazoa > Chordata > Mammalia > Rodentia > Dipodidae > Jaculus > Jaculus jaculus. Next base: position 47,318,277 of record NC_059116.1, on the reverse strand, counting down.
TGAAATCTATGGAGTTACACAGGTCTTTGCCCATCCAAATGCCTGTCCTGAAGTCCTATAGGTTTAATCCTGTCTGATCACACTAAGAGGAAGCATTGAACCAGGTAGGGAAGAGGCAACTGTTACATAGGAGCTGAAGTCACCAAGAATCCTTGAAAACCAGGAAATCAGACCACTGAGGGTGACTGTAGACTTCTGAACAGAACAAAGAATTGTCCAGCTTCAGCAACACTGCTTACTTATGTGACTCAGTTTTGAGCATAATTTCCCTTGAGAATAGCAGGGGTTGGGATGGTCAGCATGGACAGGTCTTGGTATTCACTTAGCACAGGATATCAGGATATGTTTCCTCACAACAAATGGGATGGCATCAGAAAGAGAAGCACAACTTGCCTTCATTACTTATTTCTACTGAGCCTCTTACTAAGAAAGTTAAGTATAAACTTAGGGGTCTTTGCAAGGGTGACCAATGAAGGAAGCTCATGGGAACCCAAGAAGAAAAGCTCTCTGATGATTAAATTCTGTTGTCAACTTGGTCAGATTAGCAATGAAGTAATGGACATGCCTCTTGGGTGAGTCTCTGAGGATGTTTCCAGGAAGGCCTGATGGAGGGAAGAAGTCCTTCCCCCAGAGTTGGTGGTTCTTCTGGTTGTGGACTATATGTAATGAAGTTCCAAGAGAAGATAAGTCTTTTTTTCCTAGGTTGTCCATGCTACTCATTGGTGCACAGCTTATCTTGGCTCTTGCTGCTCACTTTGGACACTGGAACCCAATTTCATTGGCTTTCCAACATAAACTGAAGATTAGTAACTCTTCAGGAATTTTCCAAGCCTTCAGTGCCAGATTGGGACTGTGAGAAATCCAGCCATGTGGACTGAAAAGCTGCTGGGTTCTCTGATTCTTTAATGTATAGACTATCATTGTTGACTACTCAGCCCCTACCCTGTAAGCTAATCTAATAAGTCTCCTTTAAAATACATATCAACTTTATCAGTTTTGTTCCCCTAGAGAACTCTAATACAAGCTCTTTCCAGTCTCATCTTGCACACCTGATAGCTCCCACTCAACGTATCATATTGGCTAGAATCCTGGGCCACCATTCTTTTGCTTCCCAATGAGCTATAAATCATACATAGAGAGATACTCTGGGTTCCTCTCCTGTCATTTATTGTAAATGCCCAAGACAGGGAAAATGTGTATCCCATATATATCATCACTGAAGCAGTACCTGCTTACACATCTTCCTTGAAAATGCATTCCCTGTTGCCTCCACAGGATGCAGGCTTTGGGTACCAACCCAGGGGTCTGCTTCAGGGGCAGCAGCTCATTCCTCAGGAAGCTTTTCTGATATGATCCTGACATTTACATAGTGGCATTTTCTAGTCTCCCTTTAAACTATTTCCTTCAAACCCACCCTCATGGCTAGAGGTGATTTCATGTTCAAGCCTGCCCAATACAGCCACAGGCTGGCAACCAAACCTTTTAGTCATGGCCTTTAGGAAACATTTCAGATCAAGCATAATAACCCTTGTAAACCACAAACATTGTCTAAATAGTGCTTACAGAGCTTTGGAGAGCTAAGAATGATGAGACTGGATTGGGTTTGTTGAGGAAGAAGTCCTGCTTGAGAAGAAAAGAGATCAAAGGAAAGAAGCAATTGACATTTATCCAACACCTACATGTCTGCCTCTGCATGTGTTTGTACGGGGAGCCTTACATGCCACACAGTATGGTGAGGGTGACAAGGATGTTGGGAAAGGGGAAAGAAGGAAAGAGGAAAGGGGGAGGAAGGAAAGGAGAAAGGGATAGAATTAATAGACCATTTAGAAAGCCTGTGGTGTGTAAGTGTGTGTGAGTGGCAGGGAGGCTCAGAGCACTTAGAAGGGTGTCAGTGCCTGGGGTGCTGATGTTGATGCTGGAGGTGGGGGCACAAAGATCACAGAAAGCAGGAGGAAAGGCTTTAGCTCTTGTTCTTGTGAGTACTATGTGATTCAGAAAAAAACATTAGGGAAGTGGGGAAATGGCTTTTTGATGCTGATGTTGCATAAACAGGCTTCCTGGGACAGACGTATTTTAATGTGATGTTAACAGATGAAGAGGGGGTGAGGGAACACTGAAGTGTACTCCTCATGGCATCCTCTGCTACCTCCATCATACAAATCCTGCAGGAGTCCCAGGCAAGGACCCACCTAGCTGTGGCTGAGGGAGGGGAAGGAGAGACAAAGAGGAGACAAAGGGGAAGGTACGATGACTGCTCATGCCTCCCCATCACACAAGAAGCAAGCAGCCCTCTGTAGTGGTCCACAGAGAAATCTTGGGGGCTGAGACCTGGGAATATATAAAGACTTGGGAATATATAAAGCTTCCGAATCCATGGCTCTGATTTTCCATTCAGTTTATATAACTGGTTCCCAGACCCTCTTAAATATCCTGGGAGAGGACAGCCTTGTTGGCAAAGCTCAGGGCCACCAGCAAGGTCTCCTTGCTCCGTGTCCTTCCTCATCATTCCAGCCTGGCTGCCTCCAAGTCTGCCTGAGGAGCTTTTCTTGCTTGGCTTAACATTATATGATTTGAGTTAAACATTGCCCTCTTTGGGATCCTCTTTGAGTATAATTTATATATTTGTTGCTTTTTTTTTCTGGGACACTCTCTAGAGCTCCCCCACACCCTGCCTCAGAACTCCCAGAAGTGCTTGTGGGAAGCACAGTGAACGCACTACACGGACAGTCCTTGCAGAGCTGTAGGCTGAGGTGACGCAGCCTAGTGCTCCCCTCTCAGCCACATGACTGCTCTCTCCCCAGCACTGCCTGCGCATGCTGCTGAGCCCCTGCCCAGGTCAGCACTCGTCCTCGCCGCAGGCCCCAGGCAGTCCTCAGTAGGTGCTGGCTGGAGGACTCCAAACTGGAAACATACTCAGAGCCACTCCACAGCGCAACCGTGCCATTGCAACACCTCTTATCCCTTCCAGGAGAGTGACGACCAGCACGAATACGTGTAGATATATTGGTTTAGTTGAGACTGGAGTGAGAGACACAAGAGAACAGAAATTAAAGAGGCAGGGAACACTATCTTGACTAGTTTCTACTTTTATACCAGATTCAGGGTAACCATTAAAGACAATCTCCAACAGCCCAAGGACCTCCTCTACAGGACCCTTTTCTGGACACCCATTTGTCTGTCCTTCAACCCACATAATGTTGCTCAATGGAATTCTAGGAAAGGTAACCCAATTTTCTTCCCTCATCAGACCAAGAGAATGAGCCCTGAGAACCACAGACATGAAATTTGGGTCAAGGGTGGGGCTGTTTTCAATGGTTACATTTCAGAGGGAAGCAAGAATTCTTACCTGATTGATTTCCACTGTGCTCTCACAGACATTCTAGGAATGTATTGGATTTCTGGCTCCTTGAAAAGAGAATATAAGTACCTTGTAGTGCACCTTGACACTCAGAATGATGTTACGCATGGAGTAAGAGCTCAACATTTGCTTTCTGGGTGAAATGTTTTGTGTTCAGCACTGTTTGATCTATAGTATCTTAGGTGAGTCTATGGGTGGAGTAACTCCTAGAATTAGATTGGCCCAATTTCATGGGAAAAGTTTTGGTGGAATTTGATCCAGTAGACAGAAATGGGTTTGGCTGATCAGAAACAGGAGAGGGTAAGAGGACCCAGGTGAAGAACAGCTGTGAGGAGAAGATAGTCCCCACATCCATCCCACACTGTTCCTATCATTGTAAGTAGGCTGCAACACCTTTTTCCCTTATGGCCAACCTGCAAGATAGGTAACATGAGGAAGAGGAGTAAGAGTGAAGCTATGGCATTCCCAGGTAACCCAACCTGGGCTAGGGAAGGACTCCACCTCAGGTGCATTGACTGGATATTTCATGATTTTAACAACTTCTCTCTACTGCTTCTCTACAGAGTGGGGTCTCAGAGGAAGTGGAGCACAGAGCTGACCAACCTGGAAGCCATTTGATTTAAGCCAGATCAGCATGAAGGGGCTGTCGTGCTCGCGGCTGTGCCACACCTGGTGGCTGAGGTCTGGAGCAGGTCAACCAAGTCCTAGTGTGGCTGGACACTAGATGGACCCACATGCAGGAATAAAGCAAGAAGGGAGAAGGGAGTGGCCAAATCCAGGTAAGAGAGTTCCCTGACCTCTAGGACTGGTTCACACTAACTGAAACCTATAGGTTTGAACCCCAAAATATTGAAATTCTTCCCTTTTCATTCTAAGCAAAGCTGAGCATTCGTCCTAGAATATTTCATAATGTGGGAACTACCTAAATAAAATGCTAAAATACAGAGGCTCTGCTGCCAGGTCCAGAACCAGGCAAGAAAAGAAGACTTTGTTGCTGGGAAAGCCCAAGACCACATGGATTGGCTGGGTGTCTTTGCTAGAACTTCCAAGGCTTCTAGTATGTATACTAGAACTTTCCGTTTCCAATGAGTTTTATAAAAAGCATTAGGCCTCCTTTTGGTTCTTTGTAGGCTAAAGAAGCTCTCTGGCTTTGGTGACACCATCGTGGTCTTTCATCATGTACTGGCCCCATTTCTAATACCCCCAAACAGAAATCCATCTTAGCATTTCTCTCTACAAAACTGACCTTTAGTTAATCTTTCTTGTAGTCTTTTTGCATAAAGTGACAGAATAAAAGCAGAAACTGTTTGGTGCTGTCTGGTGTCCAGACTCACTCTAGGCCCTTACGGTATGTAGATACATTTTGTTTAGGACCACCCTGATTTTTTTAGGCCATACAAGTGGAACTAGTGTTTGTTTCTAAGACTGTGTAATATGCTGGCGAAAAGTTCTCTGGAGGAAAATTCTAGGGCTCATTAAACAGTGGGTGGAAGGGAAGAGAATGAGGAAGTGAAGTAAACAGAATGATCACAAGATGATGTTTTCTTTTTCTGTTGGAAAGAACCTAAAATAATTGTGCCTCCTGTTTAGAACATTTCTGCTCTTCACACTTCATTCCTGTTTGTGCAAATCAGTGGGCTTAGAGGCTGCATCAGGGGAAATAGTCCCAGGAAGCACATGGTTGCTCCCTGGGGTAATTCAGGTTCTTGGGAAAATAGGTTGGGAACAAAGATTCACTGACAATGGAAAATTGGTCAGAAGTTCCTTCTATCCTTTGCTGATTATCTGTGTTTTTTTTTTTTTTTTTTTTTTTTATGTTTTGAGACAGGGTTTCACCCTGTAGCCTAGTTGCACTTGGAACTCACTGTGTAGCTCAGGCTGATCTCAAATTCATGGAAATCTTCTTTCTCAGCTTCCCAGGTGCTTGGACTACAAGTGTAAGCCACCATGCCTGGCTTAGTCTTTTAATTTTTTTAAATTTTATTTATTTATTTGAGACAGAAAGAGAGAGAGAGAGAGAGAAAGAGAGAGAGAGAGAGAGAGAGAGAGAGAGTGTGAGAAAATGGGTGTGCCAGGACCTTTAGCCACTGCAAACAAACTCCAGGTGTATGCGTCACTTTGTGCATCTGGTTTATGTGGGTACTACAGAATTGAACTTGTGTCCTTAGGCTCTGCAGGCCTTAACTGGTAAGTGCCTTAACTGCTAAGCCATCTTTCTAGCCCTAGACTTTGCTTTTTTAAACATTTTGTTTTTGTGATATTTAATCAACTGGCTGTTGTTGTGGTTTTTGAATACCTCCTCCAAAACTAACATTATGGGCTTCTGAAAGTCCATCTTTTTCTTTGCAGAGGCCAATGCTCTAGTTCCCTTCTTATAACAATTAACTAAAGTGACTCACAGGTCAAAAGTTCATTATTAAAATGACTAAAGATAGATAAAATACATAATGCCTTTGTTTTTCCATCATCTTGACACTAGCATTTCACAGAGGCTTTGGTTAATACCCCAAGAATGTCCTGGGTGGCTAAACTTCAGTAGCTGTCCCCTGACTAGTATGACAGATGATTTGGGTTAGGCACTTTCTTCAACTATCTATATGCCACTACCACTCCATAGACCATAGAATGCCCTTATATTTGTCCTCTTTTCCTCTACAAAGTCCTCCATCTTTTTTTTTCTTTTAAATTAAGAATGGGCTTATGAACCTCGCTATTTGAGGAGAGTCGAGATCAATTCTGTTTGCACTGACGAAATGGAAAGAAAGGGTAGGAGTTCACCAGGGAAGAATTCAGTATGCTGAGTTCTCATAGAGACTGAAGTGTCCTGTGCTCTGCCCTGGGACACGGGCATTTAAGCCTAGGAGGAGAGAGCTGCCTTTGAGAGTATTGGTGCTCTAGTTTCTGGAGGAGACAAGGAAACAAGTTGTGGGAAGAGACTGAGAAATGTTGCTGTAGTTACCTTCTCATCCCTGGGACAGTTTACTTAACCAAAAGCAGCCAATGGATAGGAAGCTTTTTATTTTGGCTTATAGTCTTGAGAGGAAGCTCCATGATGGCAGGACAAAACATGGCATGAACAGAGGCTGGACATCACCTCTCTCACATCAAGTGGACCATAGCCACAGAAGAGTGAGCTGAACTTGGCAAGGTGGAGCTTGCTCTAATACCCCTGAGCCTTCCCCCAGCCATACAACTCCTCTTGTAAGGCTCCATCTCCAAAACTGCTATTGGCTGAGGGCCAAATATACAAAACACATGAATTTATGGGAGACATCTTTTCTAAGCCACCACAAATTCCAAGAGGAGTTTGGGCTTGAGAAATGTGTTAGTTTGCTAGGGCTGCCATACAAAATACTATAGACTGGGTGGCTTAAACAACAGAAATTTTTTTTTCTCACAATTCTGGGGGCTACAAGTTCAAGATCAACGTGCTGTCAATCTTTTCTGAGGCTGTTTGACTTAGCTTATAGATATCTATGCCTTCATGCAGGGTCTCCCTCATTTTCCTCCATGAAGACTTATGTGAGCTGTGTATTAGGACACATTATCCATGTTGCAATCTTCTCTTTATTTTTTCTTTTAGTTCTCTGAGGTAGGGTCTCACTCTAGCCCAGGATGACCTGGAATTCATTATGTTGTTTCAGGGCAGCCTCGAAATCAAGGTGATCCTCCTATCTCTGCCTCCCAAGTGCTGGGATTGAAGGCATGTGCTACCATGCCTGGCTTTCTCCTCCTCATATGGAAAGCAGTCAGATTACATTACAGGTTACCCTAATGACCTCACTTTAATTAAATTACCTCTTTCAAGGTCATGTCTTCAAAATCAGTCACATTATCTTCACCGAATGAATTTGGCAAGGGACACAATTTAGTACAAGTAAGAAGTGAAGTTTGAAAGGCTTCTGTAGTCAGATAAAGCTTTGGTCTTTCTATAGAAAGTGGCTTGCTCTTGGCCATATAGCATAGATACTAGACATCTAGAATATAGGCATTAGAAACCAATTACATTTTTATTTTTACTGATTAGAGAAAGAGAAAAAGAAGGAGGTAGATAGATAGATGGGCATGCCAGGGTCTCTAGCAGCTGAAAATGAACTCTAGACAAGTTGCTACCTTGTACATCTGGTTTACCTGAGCCCTAGAGAATCAAACCTGGGTTCTTTGGGTTTTTAGGCAAGTGCTTCACCTGCTAAGCCATCTCCCCAGCCCTAGAAACCAGTTTAGAAGAGTCTTGAAGAACCATTGGTCCTCCATGTTAAAGCTCATTTCAATCACCAAGTTGTTTTAAAAATACTGTTTCTTGGTCCTTTAGACTTTGAGATTCTGTTTCAATTGACATAATGGGGCAACTAAGGATTGGAGTAATTAAAAAAAGAACAAAACTTCTGGCTATTGCTTTCATGATTCCAAAGCAGCTGTTATTTATTACCTGCACAAGACCTATACCATATTGGACTATCAACATTCCATCATGTTGGCTGGGGTTTAGTGGACAAAGGTAAAGCAGGTAATGGGAGGGGATTATGATCAAAATATATTATGTGCATACGTGAAAATTGTCCATAATTTTAATGAGAGGCCAGCAGTCACAATCACTGATATAATTCACATCCCAATTCTATAGGTCAAGAAATTACGGAAGTTGTTCTATAAAGAAATAAGGGTCAAGGCTTGAGAGATGGCTTAGCCATTAAGCACTTGCCTGTGAAGCCTAAGGACCCTGGTTCGAGGCTCAATTCCCCATGTTAGCCAGATGCACAAGGGGGCACATACGTCTGGATTTTGTTTGCAGTGGCTGGAAGCCCTGGCACGCCCATTCTCTCTCTCTTCCTCTCTCTCGCTCTCCCTCTCTCTTGCTCTCACTCTCAAATAAATAGATAAAGATAAAACAAAACAAAACAAAATTAAAAATAAAAAGAAATAAGGGTCAATGACTTGTGTGGACTAGTGACCAGGCCTCCTAATTTGTGTTAATGACTCCAGCTACAACGTTCCTTTTATCTCCTAAAAGTCAAGGTTTCTGCCATGGTGCTAAGCTTAGATTCATCGTCTGGCTCTACAGTCCTCCTTGTCTCAGCAGTTGAGAGTGTTGGTGTGCTGGGAGAGCCCTTGAGAAGAGACTGGTGGATGATAGAGCCAGAAGATGAGATTGGCATTTCACCCAAAGTTGCTCAACAAATAAACACCAAGTTTTGACTTCCTGAAATGGGCCTGTTGGTTATTTCCCCCAGAACTGCCTGCAGCCATGCAGTGAAGTCCCGTGCCCTCTTTACAACACACCTCTTTCTGCCAAACTTTACACAGACTTGATTTCTGGGGAGCAGAACAGCTCTTTCTATGTTCATACTTCTTTCTGTGATACTTGTTGGCTGTTCACTGTATTGGGCGCTGCTAAGTGCCTGGAACATGAAGGTGAATTAGAAGTAGTTCCTCGTACAAGCTGTGCACCCCCACTGCAAGTGCTTCTGCTCAACAGGCTGCTCTAATTTGCTGTCTAAGATGAATAATATGAGTGATGTGAAAGTACCAGAGAGGCAGGAACTGGTACCCTGCTGGGGGAAGTTAGCCAAGACCACTGTGCTCTGTTTCCCATGCTTCTTCAAAACATACCCAGGAAGCATCTTCTCCAAACTATGGGTGCTCTTGCTCACACCCCAGTCTTGCATCTTACATATATTCATTACACTTTGAGTGGATGAAGATGTGAGTAGAGAAGAATTTTAAAAAGGTAAAATATAAGAACCAGGGTAGTTAGAAAATTGTGATGGTTAATTTTAGAAGTCTGTGTGGTCAGGCTAAGGGATACCCAGATAGGTGATAAAAGACTGTTTCTGAGCATGTCTGTGAGCTGTTTCTGGAAGAGATGAACATTTGAATCAGTGGATTGAGTTAAGATCTTTTCTCACCATTGTGAATGGATGTTATCTAATGAAATTAGGGCCATGGGGAAAAAAATGGCACGGGAAAGATGAATTTCTCTGATCTCTCTCTTTAATCTACTAACCTCAGATATCAGGACTCCAGGTTCTTGCATCTGGATTTGGGCTGGTGTAGCAGTTCTATTGATTTCTCAGCTTTTCAGTCTCAGACTGAGAAAGACATTACTGGCTACCTTGTAGGGAACATATTGTGAATTTCATGGGTTTCATAATTATGTGAACCAGTTCTCATAATAAATCTATCATGCATCCATTCATCTATTTGCCTATTCCCTTTCAGTTCTGTTTCTACAGAGGTCTTTGAGTCATACACAGTATGAGTGAGAATCCAGTTTTGATGTCCCATGTGTTACTTAGCCTTCCTTCCTCAGAGACTGTTTCTTCTATATCGTCACTGAGGTTGGATTTCTAGAACTCTCATATTCAGCTCCTCCTTCAAAGAGACTCCAGAATCAAATGGTGATAGTTACAGAGAATAATGTCAGAGCCAGAAGGTCATCAAAGGAGATTTGCCCCCTGTGCCTTACCCCAGTGATGGATGAGAACACAGCAGTGACCAGCAGATGGGAAGGGGTTAGGAACATGAGAAAGGTCTTCCTGATGCTTCTTAAACTGACTCATAGAGACAGTCACAGCCCCATGCCTCCTGTGCTGGCTATGGAGAACAGTCAGTGTTGGGCCTTTATGACAAATTCCCTTCTGTTGAAAGGAAGACTAACTAGTATATCAGTACCTAGAAGGGAGGCTATGTATAACTCTGCTAAGCTCAGACAGTGTCATGTTATCTGCAGAGCATGCCCTATGTGTTGAGCCACTGCATCAGACAGAAGCCCCCACTGAAATGGAAGTGGAGGTTCCAGACTTTCATCTGCCTTCAGTGTTAGTGGGTTGACAGGCACACCCTCACCAGGTGTCTCAAGTCTGAGGGAAGACAAACAATCTGTACCCAGGGGAGCTGCAGGCCTCCTGGCCTAATTTGAGAGATGTGCTTTCTGCCAACGGCCAGTATTTAGGACACACATACATATTTAAAAGGCCTAAGAACAGACACAAATAAGACATTAACATGTGCAAATGGTTACAGCTGAACAGCTAGAGCCAGGAGACAGGACAAAGAGGCAGAGCTGTGAGCAGGATGTCTCCAACACTTGCTAAAGTCAGCCCATCAGCTCCCAGTCAAGTCAGGTGGCAGTGACGGCAAGAGACTGCAGATTCATTGTTGATATTGGAAAACTCAGTACCCTCTTTTGTTGAAAGCAGGTGGACAGTTCATACTGTATAGCTGGGTGCACATATACTGAAGGCATGAATCTTGTCAATGGGATATATTTGAGGAGCCTCTAATAGCATCATTGGGGTGTTTTGTATGTGTAAGCTAATGATTTGTGGTCATAAGCATGCGTGGACAGGTGCATCATGGTGTGTGTGCTTCCTTACATTGGAATGAAGCTGAAGATTCTCACAGGAAACCTCCAAATCCACTCCACTCCATGGAAAGAGCTCTCCCAGGAGTCATGGCTGGCTCCCGTGCCTGTCCACCAGCCTGCTCTGTTGTGAACAGGGCTCCTTTCTAAACTTCTGGATCCCTACTCCATGACTCCCATGTCCTCAATGTCAGGATGAGAAACATTTTCCCATTTAGCAGGTGTCAGGAGATACTCTAGACAGGGCACTGTCTGGCCCAGGTTGGAACCCAGATTCATTGTCTGGGTAGAATGTAAGTTTCTTACAAAAGAAAGGAAATCTAAAAAAACGAGATAACTTACTAAACTTTCAGAAGCAGGTGAGAAGGAAAGTTGGGAAACAAGGCACCTTTGCTTACAGAGGGACTGGGAGGTGACCTTAATTAAGAACACCTTAATTTGGGGCAGATAGGGGTTTATAGAAAGTTGGTTATACAGACACTAGAGCTTAAAGTGGAGCTCATTTCCTGAGTTCTCGGGTTAAAGACTCCCTCAGGCATCCCTCCCCTAAAGTAGACAGCCGTAAAATGGGGGTTTGATGCAGGGCAGCTAATGGGCTGGCTACAGGGTGAAATAAGGGACCCAGGCCTTGGATGGTCCTCTCAGTGACCTTGATGATGGCACCAGAAGAGGGCAGAAGCAAAGGTGATGGATTCTTCCACTTCTCTTCTGGGGGCATTTAAGGGGCCTGGGTCCACCTCCACAGTGGGCAGGAGAAGACATGGTCAACCTAGGCTTTCTCCTTTGGTCACATAGTCCTTGACTTTGACTTCCTCATGGCCTCCAATTATGGGCTGTAGTCTCAACACTATCACCTCCTGTTCTTTATTCCTATCTGTCTTCCCATGCTCTTGCCCAATGGTAGTTTGAATATGCAGTGTTTCCATAATCTCGTATATTTTAAACACTTGCTGCCTTGGGTCTGCTCCAAGGCTTTGGTCACACTTCTACATCTTCCAGAATTCCCTGATCTGTTCTACATGTTCTAAATACCACATGGCCTCCAAGTCTTTCACGATTTCTTTAGCTCAGTGTTCACTGGTCTCTGCCCTCCTCCTGCTTCTGGGCTCAGCTGTCATTTGTCGTCAGCTCCTCCTCTCCAGCTTAGTGTAGGCCCCCCTAAAGGAGTCAGTCTAACCAATTCTTGAATTACGCTTTCTCTCCTCAGGGAAACTCCCTTACTGTTGTATGTTAATGGTAAACACCATGGCAACGACTCCAGAATTGGAATATGTCTGCTTAGCTTTTCTAATGATCTTGAGACTCATGTATCTTTTGGTCATCTCATAGGGATCTCAGACCTTCCATGTCTTGGTCTATTTTCTTAAGCAGTTTTTCCCCATTTCAGTAAATTCATCTCTATATACTTAATCGCTTAGGCCTAGCAGAATACTACCCCTGAATTATATCACTTCTTAGGTGTCTGGGTATCTTTTGTTGAGGCAGGGTTTCACTTTCTCCAAGGATGACCTGGCACTCACTCTGTATGTAGCCCATGCTGGCCTTGAATTCATGGCTTGCCTCCTATGTTAGCCTTCCAAGTGTGAGGTTAAAGGCATGTGCCACCATGCCTGTTTTACCCTATGTATCTTTTATTGGAAAATCCTGCTGACCTTCCTTTAAGGAAAAAAACAAAAAACAAAACACAGAAAACAGATTTTACATCTTTCTAAAGTTGTTCTCTGTCCACAGCTGAAAATGTTTTAAAAACCTTCTTACTTACTTCCTTGACTCTGTTTTTTACCTACATCATTTTTTTTACAAAGCTACGTAGAATTTTTAGAAAACATGTGATATCATGCACTTATCTGCCCAGAGCCCTCCAGTGTCTCACATTGAGAACAAAACCCTAACCCACTGTAGTCTCTTTGTTGGTTCCTTAGGGCCAACTGTTTCTCAGGCTCTCTGACATCATGTTATTCAGGCTCCCATACTCTATACTATGCAGCCTGGTACTATCTTCACCTCTGCACCCCCTCAATGGCTGTGTCTGTCAGGGATGCCTCTCCTCTTCATCTCTTTAATGATGGTTGCTTTCCTTAGGCAGATCTCAAGTTGCATGTCACCTTGTCCATCAGGTCTTTCCTCACACCCAGTTCCATGCAGTCCCCCGACTATGTTCTACTTGACTACTTGGTTTTTATTTTCTTCATAGCTCTCATTACAGCCTGGTCCAGTGTTGCTGGTGTATTCAGCTTATTTTTTGTTTTCTACATCCTTCACTAGTACGGATGTTCCAAAAGGGCAGAGCACCTGTTGACTCTACTCATCCTACCCCAAGCAATGCTGGACACACGGTAGCACTCTGGGAGTCTTTATTAAGTGGTTAAGTAAATGAGGAGGAATGCAATAGATGTTATTTGATTTAGGATACTTTTATTTCTCTTTTTGGAAATGAATCCTGACTACATTTTTAAAACACTTATTTTATTTTACTTTTTAATTAGCTCACCAATAGTAGGTTTCCTTATGGCATTTTCATATATACTTAGTTTTGATTGACTCTCCCCCAGTGTCTTTCCTCCTTTCTTCTTGCTTCACATGCAAATTTATACCTTCCCACCCCCAGTGTTTCTCCTTCCACGTTCACATCACATGTTCTCTTACCCGCCTCACCCCTCTCCTTAATAATTCTTTGTTTCCATCTCATGGGTTCTACTTGAATTTCCTAGCTTCTACAATACTCCCACATAAAAACATATATGTAAATATTAGATTTCTAGGATGTGCATACACGAGAGAATTGTGGTATTTATCTTTTGTCTGTGTCTATGTGTACCTGTGCCATAACATATGCTTGGATGTACAAAAATTCTGATTATTGGCCTTTGCATTCCACCTTGTTTGAGGCAGAATTTCTTGTTCATCATTGTGTCTGCCAACTTGACTGGCTCGTCAACTTCTGGACATTCTTCTGTCATTGTATTTTTTTTTTCAGGGTAGGGTTTTTCTCTAGCCCAGGCTGACCTGGAATTCACTATGTAGTCTCAGGGTAGCCTCGAATTCACAGCGATCCTACTACCTCTGCTTCCCAAGTGCTGGGATTAAAGGTGTGCAACCACCATGCCTGGCCTGTCATTGTATTTTTGATGGCTAGACTTATAGACATTCACTCACCACTGCTTCTAGCTTTTAGGTAGGTTATGGAGGTCCTAACTTACATCATATTCTTGAAGAGCAAGTGCTTTTATCCACTGAGCCATCTCCCCAATCCAAATTTCATTTTTTACAGTCCAGTAAAATCTCATTGTGCATATGTACCACATTTTAATTATCCATTCCTCAGCTGATGGATATCTAGGCTGATTCCATCTCCTTGCTGTTGTGAACAAAGCAGCAATAAACATGAATATCCAAGTAACTCTGTGGTAGGATATAGAGTCCTTTGGGTATATGCCCAGGAGTGTTGTAGCTGAGTCATATTCTACTTCTACTTTTAGCTCTTTGAGAAACCTCCACAGTGATTTCCATGGTGGCTGTGCTAGTCTATACTCCCAGCAACAGTGAATAAGGGTTCCTCTCTTTCCACACCCTCACCAGCATTTGTTGTCATTAGTTTTCTTGATGTTAGCCATTCTGAGTGTGGTGAGATGGAATCTCAAAGTGGTTTTAATTTGCATTTCCCTGAAGGCTAAGGATGTTGAACTCTTTTAAAAGTGTTTATTGGCCATTTAGTCTACAATCATTTTTATTCAAAAGGATTCACTCTGTATGTTGTGGTTTGAATGTAAAATGTCCTCCATAGCCTCAAGTGTTTGTGATTAAGTCTCCTACTTAGTATCTAGTTGGAAGAGCCTTACTGCAGGAGGCATATTGCTAGGGGTGGACTTGGGGATGATTAGTCCAGACCACTGGGTGTTTACAGCTAACTTACTCTTGCTGATTAGTCTCTGCTGATGATGTATGCAAATGTGAGCTGCTTGTCATGCTTTTTCCACCATGATGAAACTTCCTCTTCCAATTGGTAAATCTGAAATAAACCCTTTCCTCCCATAAGCTGCTTCTGGTTAGGTGTATTGTTCCAGTGTTGAGAAGGTGACTACTATAGAAAATTGGGACTAAAAGTAGGGTCATTGCTATGACGAAACTGACCGTGTGATTTTTGGTCTTTAGGAACTAGCATATAGGAGGAATACAGAAGGATTTGGAAGCTTGCATTAGAGAAGCCTTGCTATGCTATAACAGAGCTTGATTCTGGTGAGAGTTTGAGAATCATGAAGGCAGAGAGTAGTGCGGGCTGTGAAGGCTTAGCATACGAGGTTTCAGGGCTGGTGTGTGTGGGGGAGAGATTTTTGTTGGAACTGTTCTGCCTATATACTGAGAATGTGAGCAAAAAAGTAAAGGGTTGGTGTATTTGGCAGAAGAAAACATAGAATAGACGGATGTGGAAAAATATAAAGTTTTACAGAGAAATAACTATAAGCAAGTTTGCAGTCCCAGGCACAGAGACTGACTTTTGGCTACTTAAATTGCTGTTGTTCAAGAGAGCACCATCATTAAATATTGGCCAGCTGTACTGCATTGGGATAAAAGGAAAGAACATTTGGGAGAAACCCAACCCATGGTAGTAAGACAGTAAGAATGCAAATTCTTTTGAAAGAAGAGGTCTAAAAAGTACTGAAGGAGTTCCTTACTCCTCAAAGTCAAACTTCATCCCCTAACCCTCTGAGATTTAAAAAATTTTTGGGAAGTCTATCTGGTATTGCGTTTGAAAGCATGAACAATGCAGGAAATGGGGTCATTCAGTGCAACTGTGACTGTTGAAGCAGTATAAAAGTAGGACTATACTGTCTACATGGAAGCCCTGTGAAGCCATGCATGGAGCTGTGGGGATGAACCATGGTTGGCAATGAAGACCTCAGGATTCTGCAGATGCCAGGGCTATAATGGCTGTGAAGGAAAGCTGCTAACTCTGGCTTGGGTGTATCTATCTGGAAAGCAAGCAGCAAGCTAGACGGGTGGATTGAAGCCTACATGATTTCACATCCCAGATGCCAGACATGGAGCTGCAGGACTCAATGTTTGCTTTGCTGGTTTTATATCTTGCATTAGTCCAGTCTTTTCTTGTTGTGCCTTATTTATACAGTGGGGATGCTTATTCTGTGCCACTACGTGTTATGAGTATGTAACCTATGTTTTGACTTTACATGGCTAACAGTTCAGAGAATATCTTGAATCTCATGATACTTTAGTCTTTGGACTTTAAACATATTTATTTATTTAGAGAGAGAGAAAAAAGAAACATAGAGAGAGAGAGAGAGAGAGAGAGAGAGAGAGAGAGAGAGAGAGAGAGAGAGAATGGGCATGCCAGGGCCTCTTTTCATTGCTAATGAACTCCAGATGCATGCGCTACTTTCTGCATCTGGTTTACTTGGGTACTGAGGATTGAACCTGGGTCCTTAGACTTTGTAGGGAAGTTCCTTAACTGCTAAGCTATCTCTTCAGTCCTAGAGTTTGAATTTCTGAACACTGTTGGGGTTGATAAAGACTATGGGGATTTTTAAAGTTAGACTGAATATATTTTACATCATGAGATGGTCATGAGTCTATGGGGGCCAGGGATAGAATATGGTGGTTTGAATGTGAAACGTTCCTCATAGCCTTTAATGTTTGTGTTTAAGCTTTCTACTTAATCCCTAGCTGATGGAGCCTTTGGAAATCGAAGCCTTTCTGGAAGTGGTGTGTCACTGGGGATAGGACATGAGGTTAATTTCTCTAGCCCAGTGAGTATTCAGAGCTGCTCACTCAGAGTGCTCCCTCCCTGCTACTGTGGCCTGTGAGCTGGTTACCTACTCTGCCACACTTTTTTCCACTATGATGAAACTTTCCCTCAAAACTGTAAGCCTGAAATAAACTCTTTCCTCCTATAAGTTAGTTGGGTATTTGCCTCATCAGTAAGTAGGTAACTACTACACTGTAAATTGTATCCAAATAGCATACATTAAAGTTCCTGTCCTTTTCCTAAGATTTCCCTAAGATTTCAATGCTGTTACTATTGAATATTTATTCATTACTGAAAACATACCTCCTATCAGGTGTTCACATCAAACATTTGGCAAGTTTGGTTTCACTTATTCTTCCCTCAGTGGCATGCCAAAGAGACTGTATTATGCTGGCAGAGTTTAATGTGTGCATGTGATATGAAAATTGAAGGGAAAATACTGGAGGGGGAGAGGTACTGTGGGAAGTGGGGGCAGGGAGATGGGGGGAAAAGTTTGGGGAAGTGGGAATGAACCAAAATTAAGGCTACATGAAATGCTGTAAAGAAACCCATTGCTTTGCATGCTAATTAAAAAATGAAGAACAAGAGGCAGAGCTTAGGGTGAAGATATCACCAGTGAATCACAATCCAGTCCAAAAGTCCTTCTTCCAAAACTTGTTTTGTTTTACATGACATGAGCTTAATAATTGTAGTCTTCCCAGGGCCTCCCGAGGCAAGCAGAACAATGAAGAGTTAAAGGGGACAATCAGCACTCTCAATTTATTTATTTAAATTTTCTTTTTGCTCACATGTGTGTGGGGGCATGTGCATGCATGTGTGTGTGTTGGTGTACATGTGTGTGAAGACCAGAAGTTGATATTAGGGGTCTTCTTGAGTGCTCCACCTTTACTGAGTGATGCAAGGTCTCACTTGAACTCGGGTCTCATACTTCACCTAATGGAGTTTGTGCTTGCCCCAGTTATCCTCTATCTCTGCCTCCCACACGCTGGGGTTACAGCCAGCCATTGAGGTCTGCCCCGTACTTGTGTGGATGCTGGGGGCATAACTCCACTCATACTTTCTGAGCAAGTGCTTCACTGACTGACCATCTTCCTACACCTCTGTCATTCCCAGCTCATTTTTCTTTCTCCTTAGCTCATCAAACATTTCAGCTGTGTCCTATATTCAAAGGATGGTGGGATATGCACTGCATGCCCATCCTCCTCTGAGCCTGTGCCTGGAGGGGCTGATAGGCACAACAGATGCTGGTGTCAGGTTTCATAAGGGAAGGAGTAGTATAGTGCTCTGGATCATTCTTTCGTCATCCTGGCTTCAGCTGGGAGACACCTATGCCTGAGAAAGGTGGCCTTTAGAAGTAGCTGGACCTAATGGAGGTGAGGGGCCATCACAGCCCCAACAGGCTGTGTTCTGGTCAAGCTCAGCCTCCATGACCCTTCCAGTAATGAAGCTTGAACTAAGCTGACCAGCATGACCTGGGGATGTAGGACAAATATCTCTCCCCTCAGATGAAGCCTGTAACATTCATTCACACAGATGCATGGACCTCGATTTCTTTGTTATCGTTGGTAGGTAATTCAGCTTGAGCTTTTCTGCTTTGTTTCCATGGGGCTTCAGTGCTGGCTTCCCCTAGGAACCATCCCAGAGTCAGGCCCCCAGAGCGTACCAGGAGTCCTGGGAACTAAGCTTGCCCACAGCTACTATTTCCAGTAGGAGAAATCTTTTGCTCCAATTAGCACGGGCTGTGCTGAAGCCAGTTCTTTCTGCCCTTCTCTTCCAGAGTGAAGCTCCCCAGACTTGGACAGACAAGAGCCCTAAGGCCAAGATCCTTCTGGGAGTAGCAGGGAGAACAGCAGACAGTTGAGAGGCAGCTGAGAGGGTTTCTGCCAAAGAGCCCTCAATCCTATTTCCATCCAATTCAGTCAGAAAGGGAAGACATCCGGAATTCCATGCATCACAGATGGGAAAGGCCTTTGACAAGAAATAGGCATGCCAACATAATACACAGGGCCATGTCTCTGGAAGAAAACAACAACAACAACAAGAAAACCTGAGCAAGACTGACTTCTTGTTTTAATTTTGTTAAAGGGAAGTGCAAGTTCTATTTTTTAGAAAATGGAATGAAAGTTGTTTGGCATAATATGATTGCTTACTGCTTTCCTTTCCTTCTCTTTGCATAAATAAACCTTCAAGACACAGGCAGGAGGCTGTGGGGATGAGCACTGCCCACTCCACCAATGACAGATTTGGTAAACACAAGTACAGAATGTGCAGACAACTTTAAATTTCAAATAAAGGATACATATTAGTAACAGGGATGCTTTTAACACAAGTATATCCCATGCAATGTTTGGTATTTGAATTAAGTTGATTATTTGCTATTTGTCTGAGTGTATTTCATCCAGCAGCCCTATGTCTATATCCTCGAGTGGACTGAGTGGCCATTCAGGGGGGAACTCCAGTTCCAGGGTGATCCTCATTCATCCAGTAATCCAGTGTTGCATTGGTCCTAGGGTAGCCACTCTGGGCTTCCCTGGCAGAAGTGCCTGCTCTTCATATTATTAGATATGAATCTCTGGCTTCTGGGATCACCCATGGAAGACGGGGCAACACAGACCACACTGCTTTTCTAACAAGATCAGGAGAAATATCCTAGCTGCTTAACAAAAACACGAATGTATGGATCTCAAGTAAAGAAGTCCTGAATTAGTTAGTATAGGGTGTGGTCTCCTTATAGGAATCTACAAAAACTTCCCAGATTCTAATGAATATTCATGGCTCAACAACAAGGCCCGGGAGCCACAGTATAGTGACATACACGCCTAGCAGAGGGTTTCAGCTGCTAGGACTCAGAGAAACCCATCTACAACTGAGTGTGCCCAGAGTGCCAAGAGGTAAGAAAAACTAAAAAGATCTCCTGTTTTACAGGTATTCCCTAATCATTTCCCATCATCTTGGTTCTTAGGATATTTGGGGTTTAGGAAGTGACCCCCGAGACCTCTGTGTCATAGCATCACAGGCCGCTTGGAGAGAGGTGTACCTTTCTCCCTAACCCTGTCATCTGTGAAACATGATGTCTTCTACAGAGCTCTTTTTTGGTGGCTTCAGAGTTCAGGGCTTGTGTGAGGCAGGAAAGATAACTCAGCATTTTTCAGTGGACTAGGAAGGCTCTGGCCTGGAGCAAGACCAAGTCCTAAGTCAATGACTCAGACAATTACTGCTCTAACTAGCTGTGAGAAGCTTCAGTCTTTAAAAATGGAAAAGTGGCATAAAGACAAATTGGCTTCATATGTTTGGGGAAAGAGAGATGATCTCATATGTGAACTCACCTTCATGGCTCCCTCTTAGTGGTATGTGCTACAGGCAGAAAGGATGAGAGGAATGGCAGTTATAAGAACTACGATCCATCACAGTGTAATCATGGTGTAGTGGTGATTGTTATCCAATTATCTTGTCTTGTTGCAAAAACTAAAGGTACTTGTTGAGTTACTTTCTCATTGGTGGATAAAAACCTGACCAGAAACAGCTTGTGGGAGGAAAGGGTTTATTTTGGGATTATAGAATCCAGAGGAAACATCATCAATGGCAGAAGAAGCTGGCTGACCTCCATAGATGTACCCACAGAGGGAGAGAAAAACCAATACCAGCAAGCTAAACCAAAAGACAAGCCCCCAGTGACCCTTCCTCCAGCTGAGTGCTGGAGATTTAAGGTACATTCCTAATCAAAAAATACCTCATAAAGCTTGGTGTGGTGGTGCACCCCTTTAATCTCAGCACTTGGGAGGCAGAGGTAGGATCGTCATTAGTTCAAGGCCACTCTGAGACTACCAAGTGAATTCCAGGTCAGCCTGGGCTAGAGTGAGACCCTACCTAGGGGAAAAAACAAAAACAAAAACAAAAGCAAACAGCAACAAAAACCTTAAAGGGCTGGGGAGAAGGCTTACGGTTAAAGACGCTTCCTTACAAAGCTTGCTGTCCCTGGGTTCTACTCCCTAGTACCCACATTAAGGAAGATATAAAAAGTGTCACATACATCTGGAATTCATTTACAGAGGCAGGAAGTCCTGGTGTTCCCATACTCACCCTCTCTCTTTGTCTTAAATAATAAATAAATGAATAGATAAAATATTAAAGACATAAAACTAAAGGATACCTCAGCTGCGAACACATACATTCACACTCAAATCACTGGTCTATAATTCCCAGTCCAAATCCTTAAGGCCATGCTGATTTCCATATAGGATTTTTTTTTCAAATTTTGTAAAGGTAAAGTAACAGCTATTGTCTACAAAGCAATGCCCTAGTAGCAACTGGGACAGAATCCTAATAAAACATTAGCAGTTTTGCAGAGGAACTTAGAAATATTGATTCTAAGAGGGCTGAATAACCATGATGAAAATCTCCTGTAACTCCAGGTCAGGTTTGAATAGTCTCCTGGTTTTTGAAGCTTTTTGGGGTGTGTGAAGAGGGAATTGTGGGCTTGTAATGCCTCACATCATCACTCATGCAACATTAACTGTTTAGATGGTTGTGTGCCAAGCATTTAAAATACATTACCTAGTTAAAACGTCATGGCAACCCTGCCAGGCAGAGCCTGTGGTTACCCATTGTGCAGATGGTGAAAAAGAGGCTGGCAAAATTAAATGCCTAGTCTAAGATCTATGGCTCTTGAGTACAGAAAGTTAAAACAGATTCTTATTCCAGAGCCAAACTAGCCTGTTAGAGTTGCTGAACGTGAGGAAACATGGGCGGGGAACCACACACCTGGGTGAACATAGGGATGTGCAGTCATGGCAGCCTTTCTGCCACATGTGTGTGTGTGCAGCCAGGTAGACCATGTGCAGATGTTCTTGTGTGACTCTCTGGGTGTGGGCATTACAGGTACCACAGTTTATGTGCCTGCCCAACTTTGTGTAATACCGCCTACCTGTGTGGAGGGCAGGGGTCATCGATCTGGGGTAGGGGATCCACGAGCATGTTGTCCTTTGACTGTGTGTGGCCTTCCTCTCTTCTTTCCCCTTCTTTCTCTCTCTGTATGTTTGTGTGAATGGCCATGTCCAGCTGTTTCCTTAGTATATGGGGAATCCAACTCAGGCTGTCTCAGGCCCTCTCAGACCCTCCTGCTTGTAGCAGGTGCTCTTACCTGCTGAGCCATTCCCCCAGAATGCTTCTTTTGGTCTATCAACTCACAGATGCCTACCTTGGTAACATCTCTGCCTTGATAAAGCCTGCAATTTAGAGACAGGGATATGAGATGGTGTAGCAGAGATCTTCAGTTTCGCTGAACTTCCACAGTTATGGAGGAAGCCTGCATATACATATACATAGATATATATATATATGTATATATATACAGACATACATATGTACAGGCTTACAGATCCAGGGAAAGTTCCATAATGGCAGGAGAAGTTGGCCCCCTCTTAAATGACCAGCGAGAGAAAAAGCCAAAAGCCAACAGCCACACAGCACACTCCAGAAACTCCAGGTAGAACTAGTCACTTTGCATATCTTTAGATTGGAATTCCAAACCCAGTGACCTGCCCAGTGACACCTTCTCTAGCCAAGTGGCTGCAGATCCAAACAACAAACTAATAAAACACCGAACGTATTGGGGCCATCTATTCAAAACTACCACACATGGTTATTGTGCTATTAAGTTTCTGTTATCCTCAGGATAGACCTGCAGGCCTCAAGTGGATTTGTCAGTACACAGTCATATAGGGACATAGGCAGCTCCTGAAGGCACCTCTGTGTAGTTAGTGAACTTCATCTTGGTTCATTAATTTTTGAGGGGAGCATTTTCAGTGTAACAAAAGACATGCAGATTTTTCTCAAAGCTTCCTTGAATTTCCTTATCTTTTGGAAGGCTTCAAGATGAAACCTCTGAGGAGGCTTTTGCTCTGTGATTTGGGCAGCTTGAATGCTGTATCCAGGATGAGGGAGGGCTGTGCACAGTGGTTTTGTTCTCTCTCAGGCTGGGCCCTACAGAGGGACCTGGAGGACAACCACATATCCAATGCATGGGCAAGCAGGGCCAAGCCAGCAACCCTAAGGTCAAGGGTCACAGATCATGGCTCGAGGCAGCCATGGATACAGAATGGCAAATGTTAACACATTGTCCATGGAGAAAAGAATATATCTATGCTGCTTGGAGTTCATTGCACTGATATGTTGTCTATGAGCCTGTGACAGTCTACTACTGTTACTTTCCATGCAAGAAAGAAAAAGAAAAGAGAAGGAACTAGCATACTGTCTATGTTACTAAGCTGTTTGTGTGTATTTATAGTAATTTTTCATGCATTAATTTATTTGTTCCTGAGAGCCAACTTGATGGAAAACATTTTTATCTTCATCCTAAGACTCCCAAGATATTTTACTTGTAGGTGGTAGATCTGGAATTTAAATGACCTTTTGAGCAGTATCCCTGTCGTATCATGTTGACTTCAAGAGTCCTTTCCTATCTTACACTATCTTCAGCAAAGCATGAACCCTAAGCCATGACTATATTCATTTCCATAGTTGTAAATTTTCATTGTATTTCCTTTTATTGTTTTGAAATTCCAAGTATGGAAGAGATTGGGTGCTCTAGTTTAAGGTTTCCTAAACAGAGGCTCAGGAACACTTTCTGCACCTAGTTCTTTAACTCCTGGGGTCTGGAAAATAAGGTAGTGGGCAGAAGTCTAAGCCCTTTTATTTAAGGTAAACTAAGATCTAATCCCCAGAGCAATGGTGCTGGTCAATCTTTATTGTTGACTTGATTGGACTTGTAATCACCTAAGAGACATACCTCCAGAGGTTGCTCTGTGGGCACCTGTAGATAGTCACCAGAAGAGGGGAAACCCACCATGAGTGTGGGTAGCATCATCCCATGGGTAGGAGTCATGGACTGAATAAAAATAGAAAAAGGAGTACCAAGCACCAGCATTCATCTCTTTCTGCTTCTTCACTCTCCTTGCAAGGTGTGACCCATTGCCAATGCTCCCATTGCCATGCCTTCCCCTTCTATTATGGACCATGTTTCTTTTAACTGTGTGCCAAAATTAGCCCTTAAAATATTTTTTTGTGTTAGGAAAACATTGCATAATTTCCCCATAGAGAAGGGAAAATAACAACATTGTCTTACTTCTAATTTCCTAATATCTGTAGTTTGGAGCTAGGTATGGAGGGCACAGACATTCACCAACTCTTTAAAGCAGTCAGTGTCATAAATTCATGGTGATTTTAAATATTTTTAAATATTTATTTTATTTGTAAGGGGAAAGAGGGAGAGAGAAAGAGAGAGAGACAGAGAGAGAGAATGGGTATGCTAAAGCCTCTTGCTGCTGCAAACAAACTCCAGACACATGCGCCACTGTGCATCTGGTTTTATGTGAGCAATGGAAAATCAAACCCCAGCCATCAGGCTTTGCAAGCAAATGTCTTACCTGCTAAGCCATCTCTCTAGCCCCTCATGGCAATTTTTTAACCAACAAATGAGAAGCTGATTTCTAAGGATACTAATTGGCAAATAGTCATACTATTTTCTGAGCTTTTACTGGATACCACTACTACCCTTTTGTTAAGAATGGGATGAAAGGTGGCTTTATAACTTTCATATATAGTAATTTACTAATTTAACCACTGTAGTAAAAAGTTAGCCAATGGACCTTCCAACCCTGATGAAAGCCGCCCACAAAGACATTGTAGTCAATATCAGTTTTCCAATGTATTATTGATTCTAAGAGGCATTTATTTCCAAACAAACAGTGCTTTTCTTTGGTAATTTCCATATTGTGGATGCAACTGCCTTTTAGCTGACCTGCTTGTTGTCAAATATTATTGACTGCTTAAAAATGGAAGAGAACTTATTTTATGGTGTCTTTGCTGAGATGAACTAGGAGGAAGGAAACAGGGAATTGGAATTGAAAGTGAGAGAATTGTTAACAAATATCCCCACTCCACCCCACTCTGTTTTAATCAAAGTGAATCTTACATTCTTCCACTCACCCCTTGCATACCTTCCAGTTTGGGGTATTTCTTTCATGTTCCAAGAATACATAGAAATTAATTGAGGTTGCAGAAACCTGTTGATGATATAGGGATTGAGAAGTTACCTATCACTCATTGTACACATATGTACAAGCAGCTTGGATGTGAATGTGAAAAGGAGAGGCCACCGTCTATTAGGTAAATGGGGAAAGGGTGAAGCCCTGAGATTAGCCCCATCTCCTGAGTGGAATGGGTTCTAGGGACAGGGCTGGGTCCATGGAAGCTGAGTGCTCATGAAATTTGCCCTGCTGACTTCTGCTACAGTGGAAATATGAAGCCCAGGATTTCCCTCTTGCTCTTTCCTCAGTCGGCCTCTTCTTACCAAGCCTTGTTCCCTTGGCAGTCGCATCCGGTCACACACTCTAGTCACCATTGCTAAGTGCGCTGACAACACCCACATGCATTCCTCACATTCCCATGTGTCCGCTCTGAGTTTGGTCTGGGCATCCTGAATTTCACGTGCTTTAAACTCAGCCTTTCCAAACCAACACAACAGTCCCAAAAGGTCCTTTAGTAATTTCTTTCTGTGTTTTTGCATTCTACCAGTGATGTCTGTCTTGGAGATAAACCTTCAGTCACTCACACACCTGATCAATTATTGATTACAAAAACCTCTGTAAAATAGGACTTTTCATGTGTGTGTGTGTGTGTGATCTGTATGTGAATGCATGTCTGCATGTGTATGGCCCCATGTTTATGGGGGGTTTGCATGGCAGAGATTGACCTTGTTTGTCTTTTTCAGTTGCTCTCCACCTTATTTTTTGAGACAGGGTCTCTTACTGAACCTAGCACTCACTGTTTTGGGTACAAAAGCAAGTCCTAGGGATCTACTTGTCTTTGCTTTCCACACCATGGCTGACATTTTTATGTACTGTCAGGGATCTAAACTCAGGTCCTCGTGCATGCATGGAAAACAGTTTACCCGCTGAGCCATTTCCTCATCCCTACTTAACTACTTTTATAACTATCAATCTTTTATTACAGTGTATCATACATGCAAGTCTTCCATTAATATACAATATGTTGGCATTTCTTTTCAAAGTAGAATATCTTTCTATCATCATAATCTAGTTTTTAAAAGAAGACCTCCATTTCCCAAGGCTCAGCCACTGTCCACAAGGACAGTGATTCTCCTGACTTCTAACATCAGTGATTAGTCCTGTTTGATTTTGAACTTTATATAAATGGACTCATGCAGCATGCATCTTTTGTGTCAAGCTTCTTTCACTCGATGTCATGCTTGTGAGAGGTAGCCTGCTGTTATGCATCATTGGGTCTTTCTTTTTCAGCATGAGGCAATATTCTTACTTCATAGCAAGGGCATCTTATTGTAAAGTTTGTATCTTCATGAAGCCATTTGAAGACATATGAATAAAGTCAGCTCATAGGAAGTTTCTTTTTATACAGCACTTCTTTGAAAGCAGGACATGTCTGTCTGTGATATTTGAAGTGTACCAGTAATGAAGGTGAGTTACTCAGGGGAGACCCAGGCGGCAAAATGTGAAACTTCTTCCAGTTTTAGAACTTGTGCTGTTGGATAGAGTTTTGAAAGAAAAGTCATGCTTCAATTAATAACAGACAACAGGGTCAATATGATGGGAACACAGACAATGATATGATCAAATGCCAAGAAATGACTGACAGCTGAAAAAATACTATGTGAGCCAAAGTGGTTTCTCTTGACTTATAACTTTATTCATCCAACGAATAACATTTCATCACAGTTTTATCAATGGAATGCAGTTCCACTCAGATCATTCGATCAATGACAAGAAATGACATCAAATCATTTTGTCCACATAAATAAATCCATCATTGATTAGGCTTTTCCCCCCCATTTGAGAGATAAGCAGTAAAAAATACAAGAGAGAAAAACAATAATTTCTATGTAGACAAGTACTACTTGGTAAATGTAAATCTGTGTCTTTTTTGGGATACATCCAGATGTGAGGGGGATAAACAGTTTTCAAACTTATAGCAGAGGTAAACTATAATAGTGCATGTACTGAATGGATGTGCATCCACTCATTGCCCCCTACAGACACAATAGAATTTCCTATTTAAGATTTCATTGATGGGATCTCAAAAAAATTCTTATCAATGTTAAAAATGATTCAGGGTGAAGTTGTACCCCTAAATAATATTAATGAACATTTACATTACTTCATATATGAAACTTTCCAGAAAAATTAAATCCCAAGGGATTACAAAATTCAGAAGGTTCAGTTTGAAAAGCTGTGTGGGGAATGCCCTGGTTGTAAGTAAGACTACAATGCCCGATTCCTTTCTGCTGTCACATCTTGTTACTGTCCAAAGACCCTCCTCCAGAGACTTTGGGCGTTAGTTCTCTACTAGAGAGCAAGGCGCCTGTTCTTCACAAATCTAAGTTTTACTGATGACAAGCATGTTCAGGATGCACAGCATTACTTTTACTTGGCATGCAAAGTGATTTTCTCAGGGCACGATAAAGTCCTTCTCTAGGATCTTGTGTGGAGAACGAGACCCTCCACGGGGCTCTGCTCTTTGCTGCAAGACCCTGGACTACAGTAGCTCTTTGATTTAATTGACTCAGACCAATTTGCGACTGTCCCTTAAAACCCAGCTGTGTTGTCAGGGGGAGTTTAATCTTTCATTTTTTTAGTCTTTGCAGGCAAGTGAGCAATTTCTCCAGTCCAGTTTAATTTTCCCCTCCCCTCCCCTCCCCTCCCCTCCCCTCCCCTCCCCTCCCTTCCCCTCCCCTCCCCTCCCCTCCCCTCCCCTCCCCTCCCCTCCCCTCCCCTCCCTTCCCTTCCCCTTCCCTCCCCTTCCCTTCCCTCCCTTTCCCTCCCTCTCTCCCTCCTTTCTTTCTTTCTGTTTTTGGTTTTCAGGGTAGTTTCACTATGTAGTCTCAGGGTGGCCTCGAACTCACAGTGATCCCACTTGAAATGAGGAGGGACTTAACAAAGACATGTTCAAGATGAGGAAGATGGGATGATTGTTTGTGGATATTACATTTAAGACATGGAGTTCAAGGAGGTTTGGGTCTAATCCAAGTACTTCCAACTAAGATTCTGATACAAACAATGATTATTTTTAAAATGACACCTTTTTTTTTTTTTTTTTTTTTTTTTTTACTGATATTGAAAACAATGTTAAATGTTAAATTAGGAAGCAAACACTGAGGAAGATATAAAGATATAAGGAGAAACAGAACATATTTATATTCCTTCCTCTTAGCTAGCATTTGGTGAGTTTATTGTCTTTCCCTCCTTTCCTCCCTTTTGTTCTCATCTATTTTTGTTTTGTTTTACAAATTGAAGTTCAAATTCATGGTATACATAGTAATGGTATATACCAAAAATTTTCACTTAATATGTTATTAGCCTCTCTGTTAAAAACTTGGAAATATTAACTAAAGCCCTATCTCCAGGACATGAACTTGGCCCCTCATTAATATTTAAATTATACAATGCTGAGCACATCCATATACATATCTTGGGGCATATCTCAAGTTATTTCCCTAAAAATATTGCTAAAAGTTGATTGTGAACTTTTAAAATATACTTTAGAAAGACTGAAGTAATGTAAATGTTCATTAATATTATTTGGGGGTACAACTTCACCCTGAATCATTTTTAACATTGATAACAATTTTTTTTTTTGAGAGAGAGAGAGAGAGAGAGGGAGAGAGAGAGAGAGAGAGACAGAGAGAGTGGGCACTCCCGGGCCTTTGTACACCTCTGAACGAACTCCAAACGCTTGGGCCCCCTTGTGCGTATGTGTGACTTTGCATGCTTGCGTCACTTTTGTGTCTAGCTATACGTGGCACCTAGAGATTCGAAGAAGCGTTCTTAGGATTAGCAGGCAAGTGCCTTCACTGCGAAGCCACCTCTACAGTCCATCAAAAAAAAAAAAAAAGAAAAGAAAAAAAGAAAAGAAATTAAAGTGGAAAAGTAGTATTTTAATAAGCAGGTAAAAGGAAATTGTATTGTTATTTTATTTTATTAGAGAGAGAGAGAGAGAGAATGGGCACTCCAGAGTCTCTAGCTACTGTAAATGAACTCCAGATGCATGCACCACCTTGTGCGTCTGGCTTACATGGGTCCTGGGAAATCAAACCTAGAATGTTTGGCTTTGCAGACCTTAACTGCTAAGCCATCTTGTCAATTCTTAGTTCTTTTAAAAATAGTATTCATGGGGAATTTTAATATATGAAAATGTTACAAATTGCTAATATTCTGATCTGGCTATCCTCTGTCTCCTCACTCTGCCGCCAGCGGGGTGTTAGTAGTTACTGTTGGATCATGAATGCACAGATCAGTTTCTGCTGGGAGGACAATGCCTTACAGTGGCATTTTCTCCTTGTGGCTTTTACATTCTTTCTGTCCCCTCTTATTTAATGAACCTGAGCCTTGAAGAGGAAATTATTAGTTTCTTTTAGGGCTGGAGAGATGGCTTAGCAGTTAAGGCACTTGCCTGAAAAGTCTAAGAACTCATGTTCAAATCTCCAGGTCCCACATAAGCCAGATGCACAGCAACACAGGCATGCAATGCTGTATATGCGCACAAGGGAGCACACACATCTCAAGTGTGTTTGCTGTAGCTGAAGGTCCTGGTGTGCCCATTCTCTCCATCTCTGTCTCCGACTATTTCTCCCTCTCAATCTCTATCTCTCAAAATTAACAACACACACACACACACACACACACACACACACACACACACACACACACGTCTCCTTTATTGTTGAGGTCTCCAGAGGCTCTTATTTCCTGCTTTGCTGAGTTTTGTGTCCCTCAGAGTCTCCCATCATTTCCATGGAGAAGGTTCTCTGGCTAGCAGTGAGAGAAGCACTCATGTTTAATCTGGCACTTCCTCTGTAATGTTTCTGGTCCCTGGTGGGTGTGATAGTGGTGGCTCATTCTGTGCTAATCTCTTGGCTTTCTTTTCTTGTTTTATCTCTATCTCTAAAAAGTAGGTTTTCTAACCAAGTGCGAGAGCAGCATTGATCCAAGGGGATAAGTATACACGTTCAGAAAGCTTTTTGATGAACATTATCTTTTCATTTAGCCAAAAAGCAGTGAAAGATTCTATCTAGGGTCTATGACCTTCCAAACTTTTGTCTTGGTTCTGAGCATCAGGCATAAATCTGCTCCCCTGAGTGAACCTCATATCCAATCAGATAGTAGTTGATTATCTTCAAAAATTTTGTGCCACTAGTGCACCAGTAGGTAATTTCACCTGACTGATTGATTTTTTTTTTTTTTTTTTGCAGGATCTACTCGTCATTTGCACTATTGCTAACTTTTATCCCTCAGCAACTTCCACAGTCCTTTTCAGCACTATGTCAGCTAGCCAGCAGAGAGATGGCTTTTATCTTAGTTCCTGAATGATTTCTTTATGTCCTGTGATCACAGCTGTGGTGTCTTTGGCAATAGGTTCTTGCCATCTAGCACTGGTTAGTAACCAAGAGCTTTGGCAGTGGCCTGTGCTGTGTTAGGGGCCCATGAGCCTCCCTGACTTAACAGCTCACTGTGAGGGGGTGTGACTCAATTCTGCCAGCTGGATTTACCAGCAACAACTCATGGTTTTAGTGTAAAGCTTTTTTTCACCCCAGAAGGGTACTTCCACTCCAATTATCTTTCAATCTCTTCTTAAGAGAGTCAAGCCTTTTAATTTGCTAACCAGGAAGTAAGTTTCTATAGCACTTATCTATCCTCTCTCTAGTTTTGTATATCCCTCCTCCTCTCCTACCTCCCTTTCCCCTGAAACCCACCTGGACCTTCCTGCCCTATGTATTCTGTTTCTCCACTTGCCTGCCTACTATTCCCTTCTATACTCCCTCCATGCCTCTCCTCTCTTAATCCTACTTGCCTGACCAATACTATTCATACTACAACTTATAAACAAATCAAACGTTTCCAAGGTAGGATTTGTATAGGAGAGAGAAAATGTAGCGTTTGTCTTTCTGAGTCTAGGTAGCCTCATTTAGTATAGGTACCTCCATTTTCCTGTAAACGTCATTTTTCTGTAGTGCTGAGTAGAACTATATTGTGAATGTGCACCACATCGTCAATACCCATGAACCACTTGATGGCCATTTGGGCTGATTCCATTTCCTGTTGTAAATAAAGCAGCAACAAATACAGCAGACAAAGTAAGTGTCATTAAGGTATACATCCAGGGGTGCTATTGCTCAAATAGTATATAAAGTTTTAGATTTTTGAGAAGCATGCATACAGATCTCTGTAGTGGCTGTACAAATATATGCCCACTAACACTGAATGAGGGTCTCTCTTTTCCTATATCCATGCCCAAATTTGTTGTCATTTGAATTTTTGATAAGGACCATTCTGATCAGAGTAACATGGAATCTCAAAATAGTTTTAATTTGAATTTCCCTCATGACTGAAGACATTGAACATTTTTTTATGTTCATTGGAAATATGTATTTATTCCCTTGAAAACTCTGTTCTTTCTATGACTTGTTTTTGGAGGGGTTGATTGATTTTTTTCTTTTTTTTTTTTTAGTGCTTAGTTGTTTGAGTTATTTGTATGGACTAGATATTAAATCTCTGTTTTATGTATAATTTTCTCCAATTCTATAGACTGTTGTTTTTTTGACATCGTTAATGGCTTATTTAGCTATACAATAACATTTTAATTGCATGAGATCCCAGCGGTTGCATGTTTGTCTTACTCCCTGGGCTACTGGGGTCTTATTTACAACATTTTTCCTATGCTTGTATGTTGGAGTGTCCTTCTTCTTTTTTCCTAGTCATTTCAGAGTTTCAGGTCATAAACTGAAGTCTTTGATGCATTTGAAATTGATTTTTTGTTCAGGGTGAGAGAAAATAGTTGAGATTCATCCTTCTACATGTATTTACCCAGTTTCTCCGGCATAGTCTTTTGCAAATGCTATCTTTTCTTCTGTCTTTGATTTTGGCCTTTTTGTCAAGGATCAGGTGGCTTTAGTTACTAGAGCTTAAACTTTGATTTTCTATTCTATTATTTTTAGAATATATTTTAAATTTTATGTTATTTTAGTTATTATTAAGAACATACTTTGTATGTATACATAATATGTTGGTATCATCTTTTCCCTCCTCCATGCCCCATTCAGCAGGGGTCCTCCTCAGTGGGGTTGCTGGTATTCCCTATAGGAGTGTGGCTTATGCATTATGGGACCAGCATTCAGTTATTAGAAGAAGGCAATACCTCTGGGCATGATGTCCCATCCTGTGGCTCTTACAATCTTTCTGACCACTCTTCTGAAAAATTCCATGAGCCTTGGTGGGTATGTTTTAGGTCTACTTTAGTGATGAGCTCTTAGGAGCCTTTGGATTTCTGCTTTGGTATATGTTGAGCATCCTCAGCATTTGTCTCCTTCACCCTGGTGCTGATTGTGAGGTTCACCATGGACACTCTGCCTTGTGTCCCCAATTCCTCTGTGGTTTCACCTGGCCATGGCTAAAGTGCAAGGGAGGTTTGCCTCCTTGGGTTGCACTACCTTCGGAAAAAGACAAAAAGATTCTACAGTGGAGAGTGAAGTTAGCATAGGTTAAGTAGGATAAGTGTTATTAATTCGAGGGATTTTGATGGGTATAACCCAACTTTAAGGAAAAGACTAGTGCGAGCTTGACATTGATGAGCATTATCTTTGACTCCACAGGATTCTGACCTGGTTACCACTTCCAGGTACGGGTTTTTTCCACTGTGTAGATCTCTTAGCTAATCAGAAAGCCACTGGCTACCCACTAAGGCTGCATGCCACCATTGCACTGGTATGCATTTCTTGTCAAGCTGGTTGCTTCTGAGTGTCTTAGACCTCTGATTGCTCACACCATTGTTGGCCACTTTTCCCCAGTAGCTCATGTAGTGCTTTCCAGCAATAGGTGGGCTGTCTGGGGATTGGCTGTCTCAAATTCCAGCCGGATCTTTCCATGCTGTGTGTCAGAGGACTATGGTGTCATCAGCAATGGTCTTACCGTTTACCTCAGGTGGCTAATCAAGTGCTTTGACAGAAGCTGTCTTGTTTTGGGGACCTCATAAATCTTCCCAATCAACAGCTCAATGTTGGGAGTCATGTCAATTTGTCTGAATCTTTGGTCTATTATATGAACGATTTTGGAGAAAGTCCCAACAGCTGCTGAAAAGAATGGGTATTTTGTAGAATTGGGGTTGAATGTTTTGTAGATTAGGTCTATTTTACTGTGGTGTTGCTGAGTTATATTATTTCCTTGTTGAGTTTCTGGTTGGATGATCTATTGACAATAGTGGAGTATTAATATCCCTAACTATAATGGTGTTGATTTTATTTCTTTTTTTGAAGTAGGTTTTGTTTTGTAAGTTGTGGGTGCACTTGTGTTTGGTGCATGTCGATTTATGGTTTTGATGTCCTCATGTTGGATCATTCCCTTGATGAATAAGAAGTGGCCTTCTTTGTGCTTTATTATTGCTTTTGGTTTTAAGTCTATTTTATCAGATATTAATATACCAATATCTGCTTTTTTCTTGTTATCATGTGCTTGGAATAGCATTTTCCATCCTTTCACTGTGAGGAAATGTCTGTCTTTAGTGGTGAGGCAGGTTTCTTGAAGATAGCAGATAGAATGGACTATTTTTCTGATCCATCCTGTTAATTTATGTCTTTTTCTGGGTAAGTTAAGACTGTTACTATTTAAGGTTACAACTGTGAGGTTAAATTTAATCCCTGCCATGATGGGGTGCTTTATGGGGTTTGGTGCTTTCTTGTGTTTTGTATTTTTTTGAGCCTGTTCTAGTTTTGGTTATTGTGATCTTCTTGTAGACTCTTGAAATTGGTTCTTTGACTCTTCTGTGTAGAATATTCTCTGTATGTTTGGTGTTTTCATATAATCATAGAGGTGTCTTTTATCATGGAAAGTTTTCCTTTCACTGTCTATTATGAGGGATACTTTCACTGGATACAGTACCTTGGGTTGGAAGCTATAACTTTTTAGACTTTGAAGTGTTCCATTCCAGACCCTCCTAGCTTTCAGGGTTTCCATTGAGAAATCTGAGGTAATTCTGGTGGGATTGCCTTTGTATGTAATGAGTTGTTTCTCTCTTGCTGCCTTTTGCAATTTCTCTTTGTTTTCATTGCTATGATGTGCCTAAAAGAGTTTCTTCTTTAGTCCTGTTTGTTTTGTGGGCTTCTTGTATCTGGATGGGCCTCTCTTTCCTGAGATTGAGCAAATTTTCTTCAACAATTTTGTTGAGAATGTTCTCTATGCCTCTGGCTGGGATTTCCTCTCCTTCTGGTATAATCATGATCTGGATGCTTGGTTGGTTTAGGGTATCCCACAGTTCCCTCATATTCTGTTTGCATGGATTTTTGAACTGAGCAAGGTGTTTGGACTCCTGACCAATTTCTTCTGACTTGTCTTCCAGCTCAGAGGTTTTGTCCTCCACATGAGTGACTGTTAGTGGGGCATTGTTAAAGCTCTATTTCATTTTTGTTTTCTGGTGTGTTTTTGTCCATCTCTTTTTTGAAGCACAATTTCAATTCAAGATCTGATTATCTTGATTCTTCCTGGAATTCATTCGTGATCATGTCTTCATTAAGCTTAATCAGCCGTTTTGAGATCCTGTATTTGTGACTCACTTTCAATTCATTTGGAGGCCTCTCTGGCTTTATTCATTTAGGTTAAGTCCAGTGACAAAAGCTGTGTGGTCTAAGAGATGATTCTGCTCAATTTCATTGATGTGATTGTTGGATTTTTGATGATTTGCTTCCAATGCAGCAATTCTCTTGGTCAGAGTCACATATCTTATCAAGTTTTCATTTTGGGATTCAATTTCTGTAGAATTCAAATTCTATGGTTTCATTGGTGGTGAATCAAATGCTCTGACAGAAGTCTGTCTTAATTGTTTTAGGAGACCTTGTGTAGGTCTCTCCAATCAACAGCTCACTGTGGTTGTTAACTGCATCCTGGTACAGGGAATTAAAGAACCAAGGGAAAAGAAAAAAGAAAAGAGAGAGGAAAAAAAGGGAAGCAGTAGAAATTTAAAGTTAGGCTTCATCTCACCCTCTCCTGGGCCCTTCGATTCAGGTGCTCCTCCTAAGGTCCTGTTGTGGGTTCAATTTTTTAGTCTAAGTTCCAGGATATAGGATTCTATGGTTCCAGTTCAATTTGGGTTCATATTTGTGCTCCCCTCATCCTATACCTTCTCCCAAACCCTATCATCCCTATTGTCTAAGCCTTGAGATACCATTCAGGTATGCTAGCATCTTGGGCTGATCCAGGTTAGGAGCCACAGATAAGTGAGACCATGAAATGATTGTCTATCTGTGATTGTGTGAGTTTGCTTAGTATGATCTGTACCCTGTGAGTCAGATGAATGGGGATATTGGTAACTAAAGGCCAGTCAGGATACCAGAGCAAAAGGCCTGATTCTACAGCCCACACAGGGACCAGGACTGCCTATGCAAGGCACAATGGGACCTATCCAAACCAGGGAACTGGGAAGAGCCATAGAACAGGGATCTGGCCTACTCACACCTCACAGTGCCTGCTCACATACCCTCCTGAGCAGTGTACCTGGACCAGATAGCTGGGAGGGGCCAGGAAACAGGGGTCTGGCCTACTCACTCTGCACCTTGGCCAGCCTGCACTCCATCTGGTGCAGGGAACCCAGACCAGGGAGCTGGGAGAAGCCTGGATATAGGGGTCTGGCCCACTCACTCCATGCTGTTGTGCCTGCTCACACAGTCCAGGCAGGGAACTGGGAAACAAGGGTCTCTTTTTCCTGTATTTTTGCAAAGAATGAAGATGAAATTTATTTTTATTTTTATTTTTTAATTTTTTTTATTCTTGTTTATTTGAGAGCAACAGACAGAGAGAGAAAGAGGCAGAGAGAAAGAGAGAGAGAGAATGTGCGCACCAGGGCTTCCAGCCACTGCAAACACACTCCAAACGTGTGCACCCCCTTGTGCATCTGGCTAACGTGGGTCCTGGGGAATTGAGCCTCGAACTGGGGTCCTTAGGTTTCAAAGGCAAGCGCTTAACAGCTAAGCCATCTCTCCAGCTCTGAAGAAGGAATTTTGAGTGGAATTCCACTGTATATTGCTCTTGGTAGGATGCCATTTTCACAATATTAATTCTAACACAAGTACATGGGAGATCTTTCCAAATTCTCATATTTTCCTCAATTTCTTTTTTCAGTGTTTTAATGTTTTCATTGTAGAGGGTTTTTACTTTCTTGATTAAGGATATTCCAAGATATTTCAATTTTTTGTGGCTATTATAAATTGGACTATTTTCCTGATTTATTTCTTAGTATGTTTGCCATTGGTATATAAAAAGGCTACTTATTTTGGAGTGTGGATTTTATATCCTGCCACTTTGCTGTAAGTGTTTATCAGCTCTAGGAGTTTTTGGGTCTCTAAAGAAAGCATCATCTTATGTGCAAATAAGGCTACTATGATTTCTTTCTTTCTAATTTGTATCTTATCCCTTTTCATCTTTCCTTTGTCTTATTGCTTAAGCTAAGACTTTAAGTACTCTGTTAAATATCAGTAGGAAGAGTGGTCATCACTGTTGAAGCAGACAGCTGCAGGTCACTAAGATGAAATTCTAGATCAGACACATTATGGAGAAAGGGATTTATTGAAGCTTACAGATCCAGGGGAATTTCCATAATGGCAGAAGAAGCTGGACTCCTCTTAAAGGACCTAAGAGGGATGGAAGGAGAGAGGGAGGGAGGAAGAAAATGAGTGAGTGAGAGAGAGAGAGAGAGAGAGAGAGAGAGAGAGAGAGAGAGAAGCCCCAAGTCCCAAAACCTAAAACCAGTCCACACAGCACGCGTCATGAACTCTAGGCAGAACTCAAACACTTTGCATATCTTTAGATTGGAATTTCAAATCCACCATCACACCTTATGCCTGACCCTATGAACTGCCCAATTACATCTCCTCCACCCAGGTCACTGCAGATCTAAATTACAAACTGTAATAAAATCATAAATACCTTGGGGGACATTCATTTAAACTACTATACCTGTCTTGTTGCAGATCTTAGGGGGAATGTGTCAAATTTTCTCCTAATTAGTTTGATAGCATTTATTATGATGAGATAGGATTTCTCCATTCCTAGATTCTCCAGTGTTTTAATCATGAAGGATGATGTATTTTGTCAAAGATCTTTGTTTTTTTTTTTTTTTTTTTTTTTGCATCTAGTAAATTGGTATGTGATTTCTGTCCTTGTGCCTATTTATGATGTAGTGTGTAGTGTATTTATTTTCTGTATGTTAAATCATTCTTACATCCCTAGGATGAAACCTACTTGACCAAGGAGTATGATACTTTTGATATGTTCTTGGATTTGATCTGCAAGATTTCATTGAGAATTTAAGCATCTAAGGTCATCAGTGATATTGTTCTAAATTTTATTTTCTTGTGTCTCTGTTTAGTTTTGGTATTAGTATAATACTGGCTTCACAGTAGGTGTTAGAAAGCATTCCCTCCTTTTCAATTTTATGAAATAACTTGAGAAGCAGTGGTTTAAGTTTTTCTATGAACATGTAGAATTCAGCAGTGAATCCATCTGGGCCTGGACTTTTTGGGGTTGGAAGGTTTTTAATGATTCATTATGATGTTAGATGTTATAGCTCTTTTAATATTATCTCTTTAGACTATGGAAATTTGATAGATCTTATGTGTGAGGAAATTGATTTATCTTTCAAATATTCTATTTTTGTAGAATATATGCTTTTAAAATATTCTCTCAATTTTATTGCTATATGTTGTAATATCTTTTTTCATCTCTAATCTTGCTGATTAGGGTCTTATTTCTCTTTTGGTTAATTTGGATAAGGTTTGATCAATTTTTTCTTATTTTAATGAACCAGCTCTTGTTTCATCAATTAAAAAATATTTTTTCTTATTTCTAATTCATTGGTTTCTGTCCTAATCTTTATTATTTTTTTCCATCTGGTAATTTCCATCTCTTTTTTCCAAAGTGTTCAGATGGATTGCTAGTTATTTATGAGCTCTCTATTTTTATAACGTAGGCATTTAGAGCTATAAACTTTCCTCTAAGGAGTTCCTTCATTTTGTCTCATTGGGTTTGGAATGTTATGTTTTCATTTTCATTCACTTCTAACAATTTTCCAATTTTATTCTTGACTTTTCTTCAATGACCCAATCATTGTTCAATATCCAGTAGCTTCTGTTTCTCTTATTTTCTAGCTTTATTGAATTATGGTCATATATACTACAAATAGTTATATCAATTTTTCTAAATTTTCAGAAGCTTGCTTTGTGTCTTGCTATATGACCTATTTTAGAGAATGTTCCATGAGCTACTGAGAATGTGTCTGCTATAGAATTTGGATGGGATATTCTGTAACGTTTGTTAAGTCTCTTTGTTATATGGTGTCATTTAGCTCTATTGTTTCTCTATTTATTTTCTGTTTGGATGGTTTGTCTATTGGCAATAATGGGGTAATAAAGTCCCCCACACTTTTTATGTTGGGAGTTATGTTTAATTTTATGCTAACTAGATTTTACTTTATAAAATTAGGTGCACTTGTGTTTTGTATGTATATGTTTAAAATTGTAATATACTCAGATTGAATTAGATCCTTGATGCATATAAAGTGGCCTTCTTTAGCTTTTTTAATTCCTTTTGCTTTGATGTCCATTTTGTCAGGCATTAGTATAGCTACATCAATTTTTTTTCTATTTCCATTTGCTTGGAATATACTTTTCCATCCTTTCCTCCTAAGGTGGCATTTGTTATTAATGGTAAGGTGGGTTTCTTAATGATAGAAAATACATAAATCCCATTTTCTGATTAAAGCTGTGTCTTCTGATTGAGGAGTCGAGAATACTGATATCCAGAATCAAAATTGAGAGGCATAAGTTCATCCCCATGATGTTGAGTTTGGAGTTTTGTTAATTTTATTTGCTTTTACATTTGTTCAAGTTTGGATTACTGTTTTTCCCTCATGCAGCCTCTTGAGTATTTATTTTTCTCTGTGTTGCAAAGTATTCCACCCCATATTCTCTGCATGACTAGCTTATATTAAAAATTCCAGGTTTTATCATTGAAAGTTTTTTCATCTTTTGTAATGAGGAATAATTTTTGCTGATTATAGTAGTTTGGGTTGGTAGATATGTACTTTGAATATTTGAAATACTCTACTACAAGCCTTTCTGACTTTTGGAGTAGTCATTAAAATTTTGGATGTTATTCTGATGGGCTGTCTTCTGTGTTTTGTTTTTTTAAATATATAATATGATGTTGGAAATTTCTCATCCTATTTGGTATTCTGTATGTTTTCTTGTACCTTGTAAAGTTTTCTTCTATAATTTTATTGAAGATATTTTCTATGCCCTTGACTTCTAGTTCTTCTCTTTCTTGTATGTCCATAATTCAATCTTTGGTCATTTTAAGGTGTCCCATATTTCTCTCATGTTTGTTTTGCACATTTTTTAAAACTTGTCATTGATTTTGGCTTCCCAATTTGTTTTTCTGTCTTGTCCTCATGTTCTGATATTCTTCTGGACACATGATCTATGCTGTTCATGAAGCTATCTTGGAAGCTGTTTTATTTAGTTATTTTACTTTTGCTTTCCATTAGGTTTTTCTTCAGTATCTCTGACCCTATACTGTGTACCATATTCCTTGCTTGGTTTGACTTTCTCATTGCATTTAGTTGATAGATGGTGATTTATTTAAAATGTGTTCAGATATCTGCTCATGTCCTGTTTCTATTCACCCAGGTGTCTAAGGAGTTCTTTGTGTTGATTATGGTATGTTTTATTCAGGTATTTGTTCCTGTCCTCTGAGTTTGTTGTATATTGCATTTTGGATTTCTTTGTCTAGAGTTTCCTCTAAAATAGTTTCCACTGGAGTCTTCACTTTAGGATTAGGCATTCTTGGTGGGGAGTTCTTGCCTTGGTTTCTTGTGTTATTTGTTTTGCATTGGGGTTTTCCCTTCTGGACATGGTGGCTCTGCTAGGACCAGTATTGAGTGCTTTGGTTTACCTTGTTCCAGTTGGGTGTGATTGAGTGGTCTACATGTGTGACTGTGTTGGGTAGAAGGGGAGTACTCATCTGAGGTCTGGGCTGAGCAGTAGAATTTGCATTGCTCTGGGTGAGTGTGGGAAGACAGTCTACTTGACAGTCTAGATTGAGTGGACTTGGCACACTGGGGAGCAGTACCCCTGCTAAAAGGCTTAGTTCTCCCTACTCTGGGAATGCCCTTGTCTTTTTTTAAAAAGAAGGGGTAGTCTTGAACTCTAGGGGTGTAATGTCTACTGGTGTCTGGTTCACCAAACTGCCCAGTAAGCACTCTTAATGTTCATATCCATATATTAATGCTACTCTCATTTTTGGTTAGAAAACCTTCTCTTTTAAGATGGCAGTGACCTTGGGATGACTAAGAAGGCACCATAATGCTGAGAAGAAGTGACAGAGGAGTGCTCAGCACTGAAATATCTCTGTCACACCTTCCAAGGCTCAGGGTCCATTGCAAAAGAGGTGGTAGAAAGAATGTAAGAGCCAAAGGAAGGGTAGGATTTCTTACAATGTGCTCCTCCACACACAAACTGGCCTGGATGTCCATGACCTCACAGTGCCTGACACTACTTACACAAGACCATCATAATAAGAGGACAAGATCATGATGCCAAAATAAAAGAGAGACTGATTGAGAAGGCGAGGGGATATGATGGAGAATGGAGTTTCAAAAAGAAAAGTGAGGGAAGGGAGGGAATTACCATGGGATATAATCATAAAGTTGTCAGTAAAAAAAAGAAAAAAAATATTGGACAGAGAGAGAGGGAAAGAGAGAGAGAGAGAGAGAGAATGAGTGAGCACACCAGGCCCTCCAGCCACAGCAAATGAACTCTAGAAGTGTGTACCCCCTTGTGCATCTGGATAGTGTGGGTCCTGGGGAATCAAACCTGGGTCCTTTGGCTTTGCAGCGAAATGCCTTAACAGCTAAACCATCCTCCAGGCTTCTTTGTAATTTTTAAAAATAGCTGGGTGTGGTGGCTTATGCCTTTAATCCCAGGATTTGGGCTCCTTGTGAGTTCAAGGCCACCTTGAGACTACATAGTGAATTTCAGGTCAGCCTGAGCTAGAGTGAGTCCCTACCTCAAAAACAAACAAACAAACAAAAAACTATTGGTTTGTGGAGAGGAACTTCGGACATGTTTGTGTCATGACACAAGTGTGAAGGCCCAATACAACTCTCAGGTCAGTGTTTGTCTTCCACTGTGTTTCGGGCAGAATCACTTTGTTGTTCATAGGAGGCTCTATTCAGCATCTTCTGTGAAATCCTCCTGAAGCCTGACACAACGTCTGGCTTTTATAAGTGGAGTCTGGGGATCTGAACTTAGGGACTATGAGTAGTGAAGCAAGTACTTTATCCACTGAGCCATCTTCCCAGACTCTTTGTTTCATATCACATTGCTTTAATTATTGAGTTTTATAAAGATGTCAATTTCACATCTGATCTGTTACTCTCCTTTTCTCTTTTTTTGGCAGGATTGATTGTTTACCTAGATACACTTTTACATTTATTTTACAGAGAATTTTGTTATCTTGAGTAAAATTAACTGAACCTTATGAATTATTTGAAAGAAAATTATATATCAAAGTATTAGGTAATTTTGAAAATAAAGTTCTTTCCATTCAGGAATATTTCTCAGCTTACTCAAGGCTTTTTGTGTCCTTAAGCAAAGTAAAATGATTTTCTTCATCAAACACTGCATTTATTACTAGATGTTTCATATATTTGCTAGAGTGTTTGTGAAAAGCCATTGTGGAATGAGTACGTGTGTGTGTGTGTGTGTGTTGTACTTAGCCACTAATTTTTTGTTGCTTCTTTTAGTCTTCATTTGCCTTCTTTACTCAAATATATATCTATTTTCATGCTGAGTGACATTGTAGAACATCCAAGTATTACATAAAAGAAGCAATGCTTCATGTGATTTCTACTGCTTCTCACTGTAGTACAAATTCTCCCACTGTTTCATCTCACCAATTGTTGAAGTTATGATGTTATTTTCATTTAAATATTTAAATATGTACATATATAACATTACTTATAGGCATAATAATTACATGTGTAAATAAACATTTAACCAATATTACTTTATTGAACTATTCTTAATTTAAATACTTTTCATTGACCAATCAACAGTATTTGTTAAATGTTGAATGAAATAGTGTTTCTGAAGTCACAATATGGTCATGTTTGTTGATATGTATTTTCAGTACACTTATATTTTGCTGTCTTATCTGAGAGTTTTGCATTTGTACTATCAGTAACTAGTATCTGGAGATGTGTGTGTGTATGTGTGTGTGTGTGTGTGTGTGTGTGTGTGTATAAGAGTGTGCTTTCTTCATGTATTTTGGTTATTAAAGTATGACAAACAACCAATACACATTTTATTGAAAATGAGTTCTGGTATATTTTTCATAGCGCTGACATTGTTCCTTGTGTGTTGTAGAGAATTTGCATATTCACCTATGCCATTTAAACATTTACATTTTGGGATTTCTCAGGATTTTGATTGCAAAATAAAGTTCTCAGAATCTTTCTCTTCTTAGTTAAAGTTTGATCCATTTACTTTCTCTACAGAAAACATTTCATCTGTGCATATTTTTTTAAAAAAATAACGCATGTATATACTTGCTTCTTCATTTCTAATTTTTTGTTATTTTATTTTTAATTTTTTTTTGTTCATTTTTTATTTATTTATTTGAGAGTGACAGACATAGAGAGAAAGACAGACAGAGGGAGAGAGAGAGAATGGGCGCGCCAGGGCTTCCAGCCACTGCAAACGAACTCCAGACGCCTGCGCCCCCTTGTGCATCTGGCTAACGTGGGACCTGGGGAACCGAGCCTCGAACCGGGGTCCTTAGGCTTCACAGGCAAGCGCTTAACCGCTAAGCCATCTCTCCAGCCTTGTTATTTTATTTTTATTACTCATTTAAATATAATACTTAAATATACTTGCTACAAGTTTAGCAATTTGGCTTTTTCTTCCAAACATCTATTTCTAAGACTTTCTAGTTTTCTCTTTTATCTATTTTACATTATATAGTGATTTAAAATAATTTCTTTTCTTTGGCACCTTTTTTCTTTAAAAAATGTATTTATTTATTCACAAGCAGAGAGGTACAGGAAGAGAGAGAAAAAGAGAGAGAAAGAGAGAGACAGAGGCAGAGAGACAGAGAGTGAATAGGGCACTCCAGGGCCTCCACCTACTGCAAAGGTACTCCAGATGCATGGGCTGCTCTGTGCATATGGCTTTCTGTGGGTACTGGGGAATCGAACCCAAGTTGTTAGGCTTTGGAGGTGAGGGCCTTAACTTCTGAGTTATTTCTCTAGCCCTGGCTTATTTTTTCTAACTAATAAAACAAGTTGCATATTTTAATCAATTATTTTCATATCTACTTTTTAATTTGATAGGCAACTAAGGCTTCCAAATATTTTGGTTGTAACAAAAGTTTTACATGTAAGATGTACTTTTTATAATTTGTAAATAGTTATTTAAAAAGCATAATCCTTGTGGACTTAGATATACCTTTCAATTTTACAAACAGTTGTATTTCATTGTTTCTGCTGCTTTTTGCTTATTTACAATAAATATCCTTGTAAGTTCATTCATATTTGCTTTGTGACTGAACATAGAGTGCATTTTTTTGTGCTCTGTGCATATCTGGAAGTATTTTGTGCTGACTGTGTGTACAGTTAGGTACATGTCTATAACAGGATTCTCAAGAAGTCTAGCAGGAAGAGTTTAGAAACACAAGGTGGATGTTATCCAGTATCTCCAGGACCCACAGACTGCAGCTTGGGCAGTCCATGAAAGTGGAATGACACAGTCCCACCTTTAGTTGGTGCCTGGAACAGGGGTCAAGGCCACGCTTAAATTGGGAATTGACACTTGAACACAACTTAGTAGGCAGGTGACTTTCAGGGACTGAAGGAGAGCAGTGAAGGGAGGTTGCTTGAGGGTCCTGATAAAGGGCTGGCTTTGGGCCTCTGGAAGTGAAATC
Organism: Jaculus jaculus; assembly: GCF_020740685.1. Taxonomy (NCBI): domain Eukaryota; kingdom Metazoa; phylum Chordata; class Mammalia; order Rodentia; family Dipodidae; genus Jaculus; species Jaculus jaculus. Next base: position 47,274,745 of record NC_059116.1, on the reverse strand, counting down.
ATCTGTTGGAAGGATAAAGGATAAATTCTTTCTTCTCTCTTAATGAATTCTTTAGCTATACTTTAAGCTGTGGGGCTTTTAACGAAAGGTTTCTTCTATGCGGCAAAGGCTCTGCCTAGGTGGATTTCAGGAAAGCTGAGTCACTACGGTTGAGCTTGCAACAAAGATGGCAGACAAGCCATTAGGAGCCTTAAGCCTCATTTTTGTTCAGATGAAGAAACTAAACCTGAAAGGGCCTTGGGGCTGTAAGGAGCATCAGGGAGACCCGTGAAAGAAAATAAACCTAGCCTGTTCAGTTGGGTGATTAGAAGGATCACAACTGGAGTTGCAAATTGTATTTTACCTTAAGCAAGACTGGTCAGTTTAGCAGACATTTAAGTTAGAAATAGTTTAAACAGCTATTATTGATTATATTATTATCATTATTATTTCCATTACCTTTTTTCTAACAATCAGCCCAAACCTGAAAGATATGTGCCCAGTCTTTCCGTGACTACTGTGTGGTTTGCAGTCTTTTATTTCTGAGAAATTTTGCTATAATATGTTAGATGAAGACCTGAATTTTTGTGTCTTATTTGTGGATTACACTCATAATCAATCTAAAATGCCCCTTTTGGCCTATTTAATGCATTGTTTGCAATTTTCAGACTGGTTTCTTTTTTATGTGTGTGAGTGTATACATTCAACTTGACTAAGCATTTAACCTTTATTTCTGACCTGGTTTGAGTTGTACTTTGTGTATTTTGCATTTTGACGAAACATAAAAAGCCACTGTCTATTAATGAGGGAATTGATTCCACTGATGGTGATTTTCAGAACTTGTCCTTTAGTGGACACTGCTCTCCCCTGCCCTGCATGTTCCCTTATGCCTTGATTAAGGAAGCCCAGCATTTGCTGAAATTTACTCAAACATACCAGAGAAACCTGAATCCACTCCAGCAGACAGGGGTGGGGGGCTGCTTGGTGGAAGTTTAATCCTACTTTATACCAGACCTTGCCTCTGAAGTGGATAGGGAACTCAGTTCTGGACCAGACCTTTAGAGAGGACACGGACTTGGGTATCTTGAGGTTTCTGAAGAAAGTTATAGGAAAGGATGGTCTCCAATTTACTGACTCGAGTTATTCCAGGAGGTCACCCCAGGACATGAGATAGTGAACATCAGGCTGCTTGTCTATAAAGGAAATCTTCACAGGATGGCAAGGATGGCAGAGGCAAAAGTTGTAAAGAATCCTGGTTCTTAGCCAAGCGTGGTGGTGCACACCTTTAATCCCAGTACTCGGGAGGTAGAGATAGGAGGATCACCATGAGTTCGAGGCCACACTGAGACTATACAGCCTGAGCTAGAGTGAGACCCTACTTAAAAACAAACAAACAAACAAACAAACAAACAAACAAAATAACAAACAGAATCTTGTTTCTTGATGGTGTCCCCCTTCTTCTGAATTAGTGTCTCTGTGGTTGTTCTACCTTGTGTATTCCTGTTATTGATTATTGGATTCATTTAAATCACGGTTTCAACTACTTGTAGTGGCACCTAGCCAACACAATGTCACTTTTATTTCATGTTTTTTAAATACTAAAAATTTCCCCAATTTCATACATGTATACAGTTTTTTCTGTAGGATAAGAAGTAAGAGTCTAACTTAATTCTTCTACATGTGGATACCCAGTTTTCCTAACACCATTTGTTGAAGATGCTGTCTCTTCTCCAATGTGTGTTCTTGTCAAAAATCAGGTAGTTGTGTAGCATGGTATCTGCATCCTCTGTTCTAGTCCATCAGTCGTGTGTCTTTTGTGTGCCAGTGCCGTGCTGTTTTGATGGCTGTGACTATGACTCTACAGTATTTCTTGAAATCGGGGACAGTGATACTTCCAGCAGTGTTCTTTTTGCTTAGATTGCTTTGGATATCCAAGGTCTTTTGTGCTACGATATAAATTTTAGGTATTTGTTTTTCTAGATTGTGAATAATGGTAGAATTTTATTGAGGGTTACCTATAATTGTGTAAATTGTTTTTGGTAGGATGGCTGTTTCCATGGTGTTAAGTCTTCTGATTCATGAGCATCAGAGGTCCTTTCATCTTCTAGCGTCTTTGAATTGTTTCAGTGGCGTTTTAAAGTTTTTGTTGTAGTGGTCTTTTACTTCCTCAGTTAGGTTTATTCCAAGGTCTTTTCTTTTGATACTATTGTGACTGGGATCCCCCACCCTGATTTCTTTCCTCCATATATTTGTCACTGGTATATAAGAAGCTAATAATTTTTGTCATTAATTTTGTAGCTTGTGGCTCTGCCAAAAGTGTTTATTAGCTGTAGGAGTTTTCTAGCAGTCTTTTGGGTCTCATGTATAGAATCATATCATTTGCAAAAATATAGTTTAATTCCATCCTGTCTTATTTGCATCACTAATGTCCTTCTCCTTGCTTACTGTTTTGGCTAAGAATTCAAGTACTATATTGAATAGGGATGAAGAGTGTGGACACCCTTGTCTTGTTTTTGATATTAGTACAATTGCTTCAAATTTTTCTTCATTTAGCTTGATGCTGGCTATAAATTTGTCACATATTGCCTTTTTAAGCTGAAATATCTTTATTTTATCCCAGATTTTCCAGAACATTAAAAAATTATTAAGCCTTCCTATTCTTGACAATTCTTTTTTCTTTCAATACATGTCATTTATTTTTTTCTCAATTTTTATTAACATTTTCCATGATTATAAAAAATATCTCATGGTAATACCCTCCCTCCCCCCCACTTTCTCCTTTCCCATTTCTTTTATTAATTTTTATTTTATTTATTTATTTATTTAAATTTTTTACTTATTTTTTATTTATTTGAGAGTGACAGAGGGAGAAAGAGACAGAGAAAGAGAGAGAGAAAGAGAGAGAGAGAAAGAATGGGCACGCCAGGGCCTCCAGCCACTGCAAACAAGCTCCAGACTCATGTTCCCCCTTGTGCATCTGGCTAACATGGGTCCTGGGGAATTGAGCCTTGAACTGGGGTCCTTAGGCTTCACATGCAAGCCTTTAACTGCTAAGCCATCTCTCCAGCCCATTATTTATTTATTTTTTTATTGACAACTTCCATAATTGTAAACGCTATCCCATGGTAATTCTCTCCCTTCCCCCACTTTCCCATTTGAAATGCCACTTTCCATCACATCCCCTCCCATTCTCAATCAGTCTCTCTTTTGTTTTGATGTCGTGATCTTTTCTCCCTATTATGATGGTCTTGTGGAGGTAGTGTCAGGCACTGTGAGGTCATTGAAATCCAGGCCATTTTGTGTGTGGAGGAGCACATTGTAAGGAGTCCTACCCTTCCTTTGGCTCTTACATTCTTTCCACCACCTCTTTTGAATTGGACTCTGACCCTTGGAAGGTGTGACAGAGATATTTCAGTGCTGAGCACTCCGCTGTCACTTCTTCTCAGCACCATGGTGCCTTCTGAGTCATCCCAAGGTCATTGCCAGCTGAAAAGAGAAGATTCTCTAACCAAAAGTAAGAGTAGGATTAATAAATGGGTATGAACATTAAGAGAAGTACTTACTGGGCAGTTTGGTGAGCATAGCATATACATTTAGCCAGCCACCAGCAGACATTACATCCCTAGGGCTCATTACTATTCCCCCCCTTTATTTTTGATTTTTTGAGGTAGGGTTTTGTTCTAGCTCAGGCTGACCTGGAATTCACTATGTAGTCTCAGGGTGGCCTTGAACTCATGGTGATCCTCCTACCTCTGCCTCCTGAGTGCTGGGATTAAAGGTGCGTGCCACCACACCCAGCTTACCCCTTCTTTTTTTTAATATTTATTTATTTCTTTATTTAAGAGAGAGACAGAGAGAGAGAGAGAGAGAGAGAGAGAGAGAGAGAGAGAGAGAGAGAGAAAGAGTGAGCAAGAGAGCGCCAGGACCTTCAGCCACTGTAAATGAACTCCAGATGCATGAACCACTTTGTGCATTTGGCTTACATGGGTACTAGGGAACTGAACCTGGGTCCTTTGGCTTTGCAGGCAAGTGCCTTAACTGCTAAGCCATCTTTCCAACCCTCTTCACATTTCCTTATTTTCTTTAATTTTTTTGTCTTGAATACATACATATATATAATATATATATAACATATATATATATAACATATATATATATATGCATATATATGTATAAAATACTCTTTTATCTCCTTGTGTGACCCTTTGGGCCCTCCTTAGTGGGGTTATGGTATTAATTGTGGGTCATGAAGGACTCAGTCCCTATGGGGTAGCAAGGGCATCATGACTCAGAAAATTCCTATCCACTATGACGCTCTTATAATCTTTCTAACCCTTCTTTTCTGCAAATTTTCCTGAGCCATGGTATGCTTGTTGGCAGTCTTTCCTTACACCTATATCATGGAGTGTTCTCCCTGCTTTTTATTTTTGTTGTTTTAGAGATTCAGTTTTTATATTGAGATCTTTAATTCACTTGGACTTGACCTTTGTGCAGGGTGAAAGATATGGGTGTAATTACATTCTTCTATGTGTGGCTATACAATTTCTCCAGCATCATTTGTTGAAGATGCTATTGTTTGTATTTTTGTCCCCTTTGTCAAATATGAAGTAGGTATAGTTCCTTGGATTTAGAGGTGGGTCTTCTATTCAATTCCACTGATCTACCTGTCTGTTTTTGTGGCTGGAATATGCTGTTTAGTTACTATAGCTTTGTAGTGTACCTTTGGTCCAGGTGTGGTGATACGTCCAGACATATTCTTTTGTTGAGGACATTTTTGGCTATCAGAGGCCTTCTGTTACTCCATATGAATTTTGAGACTTTTTTTCTACCTCGATGAAGAATGTTGCTGAAATTTTTACTGGAATCACATTTAATTTGTATAATGCTTTTGGTAGGTTGGACATTTTCATGATATTAATTTTTCTAGTCCATGAGCATAGGAGGTCTTTCCATCTGCTCATAACCCTTTCAATTTCTTTCTTAGTGCTGTTATGTTTTCATGTCTTTCACTTCCTTGGTTAGTGATACTGCAAGGTATTTCATTTTTTTTTTTGTGGCTATTGAAAACAGGATAGCATCCTTTATCTCTCTTTCCATATGTCTATCTTTGGCATATAGAGAGGCTAATATTTTTGTATATTAATTTTGTATCCTGCCAATTTACTGAAAGAATTTGTCACCTTTAGAAAATTTGGTGGGTCCTTTTGGGTCACTTACATATAAATTGATGTCATCTGTAAATATGATTAGTTTGAGTTCTTTCTTACCAATTTGTATTCCTTTTATTTGTTTCTCTTGTCTTAGTGCCTGCACTAAAATTTCAAGTACTTTGTTGAAAAGCAATGTTGAGTGTGGAACCATGTCTTATTCCCATTTAGTGTAATCTAGGCCTTGGGTGCATTACAAATACCTTCATTATATTGAAATATGGTCTCTCCAGTGTTTTCATCATGAAGGGGTGATATATTTTATCAAAGTCCTTTACTATATCTATTAAAATAATTAGGTGATTCTTGTGTTTATTTATGTGGTGAATTACATTTATTGATTTCTATATGTTGAACCATCCCAAATCCCTGGGATAAAACCTAGTTGATTAAGATGGATGATACTTTTTCCTCTCCCAGGTACCATTTGCCTCCATTAGGTAGCCTGGGAGTTCTGAGGTCTCATGTACCCTTCCCCCATTGACGGTAAAGACTATTAATACTTTTCGATAACTTTTACCATGAATGAGTGTGAGATATTTGTCAAAGGCCTTTCTGTGTCAATTAAGATAATCATATGACTTCTGTTCTTAAGTCTATTTATATAAGCTATTACATTTATTAAATATGTTTAGCCATCTCTTCATCTTGAAATGAAACCCACTTGATCGTGGTTTATGTTCTTTATATATTTTGAATTCAGTTTGCAAGTATTTTGTTTTAATGTAATTTATTTTCACTTATTTATTTGAGAGAGAGAAAGAGGGAGAGAGTGAGAGAGAGAGATCATCTTGCCAGGGCTTCCAGTCATTGCAAAGGAACTCTAGATGCTTGCACCCCCTCGTGCATCTGGCTTATGTGGGTCCTGGAGAGTTGAGCTGGGTCCTTTGGCTTTGAAGACAAACACCTTAACTGCTAATCCATCTCTCCAGCTTGGTTTGCAAGTATTTTATTGAGAATTTTTGCATTTATTTTCATAAGATAGATAGTTTGATGATTTTCTCATTTGGCTGTGGATTTATCTAGGTTTGGTATCAGCATAATGCTGGCATCATAGAAAGGTTTAGTAGTATTCCTTGACTTTTCTTTATTGAATTAGTTGGAGAAATGCTTTTTATTTTCTTTACAGGACTAGTTGAATTCTACTGTGAAGCCTTCTGGCTCTTGGATTTTTCTAGTTGAGAGATTTGTATTATTGCATCAATCTTACTGAGCATTTATTTGTCCTGTTCTTCCAGGGGCTCCAGATATACAATTATATTATTTGTTTGAGAGCTCTATGATTTTTTAATCCAAGAACTTAAAGATATAAACTTTCCTTTTGAGACCACCTTCCTTCTTTCCCATAGATTTTGGTATGTTGTGTTCTCATTTTCTTTCAATTCTAGGAACTTTTGTATTTCCTTCTTTATTTCTTCAATGACTTATTCATTACTCAATAGTGAATTGCTTAATCTCCAGGAATTTGTATATTTCTATGTTGCTAATTTATACCTGTATTGCATTGTGAGTGGATAAAATGCAACTACGTATTTCAATATTCCTTAGTTTGTTGAGACTTGCTTTGTGTTCTAATGTGAGATCTATTTTAGAGTACAGTCCCATGGACTTCTGAGAAGAAAATATACTGTATAGATTTTGAATAGTATGTTCTGTCTGTCTCTTTTAGGTATGTTTGCTCTATGATATCATTAGCTCCAATGTTTCTCTGTTATTTATTTATTTATTTATTTATTTATTTATTTATTTATTTATTTATTTATTTTGTATAGTTGACCTGCCTATTGGAAGGAGTGGTGTTTAGAGTCACCCACCATGACAATGTTAGTGTTAATCTGTGACTTCGTGTCTAGTTGTATTTTTTTTTTTTTTTGTGTGTGTGTGTTCAGTACATATATATAGGATTTTAGTGTCTTCTTGGTGGAGTGTCCCCTTAATCAATAATGAAGTAACTTTCTTTATCTTTTCTGACTGGTTTTGGTTTGGATTCTATTTTGTCAGATATTATAATAGCAACATCTGCTTATTTTCTTATGTCTATTTGCTTATCTTTTTCCATCCTTTTACCCTAGGTATTATCTGTCTTTGAGGGTGTGGCGAGTTTATTGAAGATAACATTTTTTTCTAGGGTTGTTGGGCCCATTCACATTCAGAGTTATTGTTGAATACTGTGAGTTAAGTAATGTCATATTGGTGATTTTATGGTTCATGTTTTGTTTTGTCCTCATTTCCTTGACATCAGATCTAGCATTGATTATTATTTTTCCCTGAAGCCTCTTGAATGCATTTATCCTTCACTTTGGTTTCAAGTATTCCTTCCACAATTCTCTGCAGAGCTGACTTAGTTGCTATACAGCCCTTTAGTGTGTCTTAATCATGAAAATATCTTTTTATCCATCATTATGTGAGATTATTTTTTGGGCATGGTAGTTTAGGCTATTAGCTATGACTTTTTAAATATTTGGCAGACATCATTACCTCTAGATTTTAGAGTTACATTGAAAAATTGGATGTTATTATGATGGGTTTTCCTTTGTAAGTGACTTGTTTCTCTTCTATGGTTTTAAGTACCCTGTGTTTTCCATGTTTTGACGATAATATGGCACAGGGAGTTCCTTTTCTGGTCCTATTTGGTGTTTTGTATCCCTTTTACATCTGGTTATACATCTCTTTTCTAGGCTTGGGAAGTTTTCTTCTATAATTCTATTGAAAACATTTTTTACTCCTTTGGTCTGATGTTTGTCTCCTTCTATGCCAAGCATTCATAGACTTGGTTCTTAGGGGGATCATAAACATCTCTTCTCTCACGCTCTGCTCATACAGTGTTTTGAACTTGATATTGATTTTCTCTGCCTGACTTACTTCCTCTTCCTTGCCTCCAGCCCCAATATTCTGTCCACATTTCTTATTTGACTTACTGTACTTTTCATTTCAGTTTGGTTTTTCTTCAGCATTTCTGTTATTAAATTCTATTTTCATATCCTGTTTTGCTTTTCTTATTTAATTTAGCTATTTTTGATCCCTTGGAGTTCATTCAGACATCTGCTCATGTCCTCTTTGAATTCATTCGGGAATCTATTGAGTTCTTTCAGTTGTTTGTTTGTGTTCTCTTGGATTTCATCCAGGCATTTATCCGTGTCTGCTTTAGGTTCATTGTACATATTCATTATAATTAGGCTTTTGAATTCTTTTTATTATATTACCTCTAATTAGCTCTCATGGGAAGCCTGTAATGTGTGACTGGGACTTCTTGGTGGTGATATATTTTTTGTGTGCCACTTGTTTTGTGTTAGGATTTGCCCATCTGGAGATATTGCATTAGTCAAGAAGTCTGGAACTCATGCAAGGTGGCAGCAAGGCCGAGGGGTGCACATGGGGTGGGACTGGGAGGCAGACACACTGGTGGAGTCGGCACTTCGGCAGTAGAGGAGGAGTGTCTGCTATTGGAGGGTGCCTGGTCACACAAGGTGCCATAGCATGGTGACCGAGTGAAGGCCATGGATGTGGGTTGTGAACAGAAAGTATAGGAGGGTCATGGCAAGTGAGAAAGGGCACAGCATGAGACGGTGCCAGGGGTTGATAGACTCACCTGCAGTGGCATGGTATTTATGACTGGGCCAGTGGGAAGTACCCACAGAAAGGACTCCTGGTACAGGTGCTGGGGAGGAGGTAGGGGTAGGGCTGGGTGGGTGGTGCACTTGCAGCAACATGGCCCAACTGTTCCATGTTGTTTAAATGTATTTTTTTTCTTTGTTTTCTTGGTCGTCTGCCATTTATGCATAGATTATGTTTTACTTGTTTTTGTTTTGTCTTATGAATTGCTATGTATACATCTGATTTTTGTTTGCTTTATTTCTTTGGAAACACTATGAAGCTAGCCATCTTTTTCATACAATCTCTGCCTGAGTGCTGGGATAGCAACACACTTCCATACATATATTTTTCAATTCTACTAAAATTGAATAGCTTAATGTATTGTTGAACCTATATTTTTATACATGCCAAAGTCAATAGAAAGCTTATTGGGATTTCATATATTCCATGCAACTGTGCACAACAGTGTGTGTACTCATCATTTAGTCCTCTCTCAGGTACTCAGACACTTTGAAAGTTGAAGTAGCTTGCCCAAGTAAAGGAGGAAGTGTCTAATGCCTATGCTGCAGATGAAATTAGGACAATTTAACTTCATGTCATGCTTTTGGTTTTCCATTTACTTCCTGTTTTTTTTTTTGAGTACTAGGAAATTTCAGAACTAGAATATTAATAATTAATTATTTTTACATTATTTATATTCTTTCAACTAAGAATATTTTCATTTCATTTTGAATCCACATTTCCTTTAGCCATTTAGACTCAGTTCTACACTTAAATGCTTTTGGTATACACTATGTATTTTTGAACCCCAATCTTCTATTCTAAATTATTTACTATAATTTATTACAGGATTAATTGATATGTTTTATTTTGATGATGTACTGTTTTCATATAACAGTTACATGGTTATTTATAGAACTCAGAAATTTTCTGCATATCTTATGAGCCTCCTCATATTTAGTACTGTTTAGAGTTAGTTTTTCTTTTTTCCCCACTGTCTAGTCTCTTTTTCTATTTAAAAAATATTTTTTTTATTTATTTATAAGAGAGAGAGTGTGTATGCACTTGGGCTTCCACTTCAAATGAACTCTAGATGTATGCACCACCTTGTGCATCTGACTTAGGTGGGTCCTGGGAAGTTGAACCTAGGTTCTTTGGCTTTGTAGACAAGTACCTTAACTGTTAAGCAATTTCTCCAACCCTCACTTGTTATTTTTTTTACCTAGATTTTGGTAATGATCTTTTTGTACACCATTCACATTGCACGAGTGATTCCTGAAAAATCCATCTTCCAAATATTAAAACCATATGGATTTAAAAAATCTGTTTTAAGCCAAGCATGGTGGAGCACACCTTTAATCCCAGCACTCAGGAGGCAGATGTAGGAGGATTGTTGTGAGTTCAAGACCACTCTGAGACTACATAGTGAATTACAGGTTGGCCTGGGATAGAGTGAGACCCTACCTCGAAAAACAACAACAACAACAACAACAGAAAGAAATCTGATTTGATCATCTAAACTCTTTCCATATAGGTCACCATGGGGAACATTTGTACAAATCTTCCTTAACATTTTAAATTAATGTACACACATACAAACGGTACTGGATTACTGTGGTTCAACTTATGATCTTTCAACTTTATGACATTGTGAAATGTAGCCCTGTAACTAATGTATTTTTTTTTCTTTAGTGTACTAATCAATAAATTGCTTGGGATACTCAAAGCTCAAATATGTAACAGGCTTTGAGTCAGCTGTGTCTGGTCAGCTGTAGGTGAATGTCAAAGGAATGCTAAACTAAGTTATGATGCTTGCTTAGATACATATATTTAATGCTTTTCCAAATCATGACATTTTCAATTGACAGTGGATTTATCAGGATGTACCCTGACCATGTAAATCAAAGAGTATCTATATCTGTGACTTCAGATGACATATAGTGGTGTTCTAGGGAAGGAAGTCTGAGAATATACAATGGTAAGTTGTATGGGTTGGTGGGGGATGGGCTAACAACAACCTGGTCACTTAAAGAAGAAGAAGCCTCTGCAAGAGCAGGTGAGGGGGCTGCTGTCCACTGAGAAGCACCTTCTCCACAGGAAAAGACATAGCCAACTTCTCAAGGGTGTGGCTTTATTCTTCTTGCCAGGCTAACCTACACAATTCCTCCCTCTCTCCTCTCTCTCTCTCTCTCTCTCTCTCTCTCTCTCTCTCTCTCTCTTCATTCTTTTTTTGAGGTAGGGTCTTACTGTAGCTCAGGCTGACCTGGAACTCACTGTGTAGTCCCAGACTGACCTCAAACTCACAGTGATTATTCTACCTGTCTCCCAAGTACTGGGGTTAAAGATGTGTTCCACCATGCCTGGCTTATACAATTCATTTTTACTTCAGCTCCAAAGCTCAGACTACTGGTGCAGATTCTTAGCATGATTCTGACCAGGGAGCACTTATTGCTTAGCTCCTCTTAGCTTTTCTCAATTTTTTTATGTTTTCTTTAGTGAGGCTTTGGGAAAAGTGAGACCCTGTAGTTACTTAACAAGGGGACATCTTGGGGAAAAAGTAGAGCAAACCGACAGGACATAAATGGGCAGGTTGTCTGGAACCCAGGAAGTAATGTGAGAAGTGTCCCCAGTGAATCTCTATAGTCTTGGTAAGAAAAGAGGGAAGCCTATTTTTATGAGAAATCCCAGCTGTGATAAGCATGGAGCTCTGACACTGAGCTGAAGAGATGCAGGGAAGGAATTTGGGGCTTCCTGCTCTAAACTTGTGAGAAAGGAGTCTGGGATTTCTCTCACCAAGCCTGCTTTCTGTGCCTAGTTTCTCAGGGATCCCACAAGATTTTGTTTCCCAAGTGAGCCAATTGAATAAGAACATGTTTTCCCATTTTAACTGCTCCCATAACTTCCAAAGAGCACATGGTTTCCAGATTACCACACTAAGCTGCTGTTGCTCTTGGCAACTGCACAGGAAGCTTTGTCTCATGAGCTCAAGGAGCTTGCTGTGTGTGGAAACCCAAGCCAGACTTCTAGAAGGTTGGAAGACAGAACAATCTACTGACTTGTATGCTTTACTAATGTTGGTAACATTAATGTTGATAAATAAACAGCCCAACAGACAGGGAAAGTGTTGACTTATGTCCCTGTGAGCTCCATCACCCTCCTAGTCTTGCTTGAGGTGGTAGGTACCTTCTGAAACCCTCAGTTGTGTGATCCTCTCCTCACCCACATCCCTCTCCACTTTGCTGTCTGCTTTATTTATGCACAGCACATCCCATTGCAGTTATATGAGGTGGGGCATTTCATTCTTTTGCATCTTTCCCTGTGGAAGAAATGCTCAGTGGTCAGTGGGGCTGTGTCTGTCTCATCTTCTTCAACTTCCGTCAAGGAAAGAAATTTGTCACAATGGGACACCCAACACAGTCTTTTAACTTGTTGAATTAACTTCAGTGTTAAATGCCTAATCATGGAATATGATGCCCAACTCTGCCAGGGGCTTGCTTATTTTAGAAAATCTTCCTGACTTTCTTTTTAATAGCCATAAGGGAATTTGTATGTTATAACAATGAGCCAGAGGATAAGTGTGAGTGAAGAAAAATCCTGAATTTGGATTCAAATTATACATTGAATGAATATAAGGTAGTAAAATGTTACTTTGACCAGAATTTATGGAAAAAATTATGTTTGGTCTGGTCTATTGTGAATTAACAGCATGAAAATCTAGTAAAAATATAAACTAGTCATGGAATAGCATGTCTAATAATATACATAATATGAGACTCTACTGTGGCCACTCCTGAATTTATATAATCATGTACCAATTTTGGTGCTTAGTGCTTTTTTTATACATAGTAATTCTTGAAAACATTGTTATGTCTGTTTTATGGATAGAGATACTTAGGTTCTGGGTGTTTAGCTTGTGCCAAGATACAGACTGATGGTGTGATGGAGCCAAGTGTGTCTTACTACAGAAGCTGTTCTTAACCTGTGAGGGTCTTGATGCCCTATATGGGCCTGCAAATATCTGGGACATTGTTGTAGGAGACATATTATAAGATGGACAATGCCCAAACAGTAACTTCATAGGAAGGCCACTAGCATGGTAAGGTGTAAGGAAACCACAGCTTATGTGCTAAGTTTAAAATGGAAGGTCATGTTGAATGCAAAGAAATATGATGGGTGGTAGGGGTCAGGAACAAGAGGGTGTCAAATGGAACTGAGCAGACCTGTCCTGTGTGGCTCCAAATGGCATAACTGGAGCAGCAGATGGAAGTTACATTGCAGCAGATTTCAGCTCAACATGAGAACTTTCTAAAGTTTGGAGATGTGGGATGCTCTTGAACTCACTCCCCCTTTCCAAGCCTGTATAGCCATCTGTCAAAGAAGTTGGATTTCAGGAAGGAGTCACTCCCACCTCTAAGAATCTAGGATTATCTAGATGTGCTTAGAGTTTATTTAAAAGAGAGAGAAAGGCCATTTGAACTGATATAAGACGAAACTTGTTGAGAGGTAGAGAGTGAATAGTACATTATTTTCCTTTCAGGAGCTACTCCTCCATTTTAGCTATAAATTGAGCAGAATTGAAGTCAGAAAGGGATACATATGCTTTTGCAGACTTCAAATCTTCTTTTAAATTCTCATATTAAATTCATTTCAGAATCTTTTCCATGTAGTTGTTTTAAATTCTGTCCTGGGTGGCTACAATATTTGTCCTGTGCCCCCTCACCAGCTCACCCCCCTTTAATTTTATCTTGTTCCCAGACCATGTCCCTTGTACACTCTTCAACCCCACTGTTACTTAGGTACACACACATTGCATATGTGGGAAATATCTGCGTTTGTAACTCGTGACACTCAAAAAGATTGCCATGAGTTTGAGGCCACCCTGAGACTCCATAGTGAATTCCAGGCCATCCTGGGCTAGAGTGGGAGTCTACCTTGACTCCCCCCAATCTAGAATTTATCTGAGGTGACTAATTTCCTGAGTGAAAATATCATTAGGTTATCATTCCTGTTTCATCCTTTGCCTCAAAGTCAACTGAAGTAAACATTAAGAAACAATTACTCATTGACTGACTCATGTAACTATAGTCCCCTCCCCTCTCCTTTCATTTTCTTCTAGTTACTCAGAGATTTCCAAGTATTTTTTCACTGTGGCTTACACTGTGCTATGTAGAAAGATAAAAAGATGGGTAAATTTCTGCTTGTGTACTTAAAAACCACCCAATCTCAATGGAGAGTTAAAGTATAATTAATTACTAGGGTCTAGGGAGATTACTCAGTCACTAGTGTGCTTATAATCATGAAGGCTTGAGTTCAATACCCATGAAAAATGCCAGTCATGATGTTATAGTTGCATAATTCCAATGCTAAGGAGGCAGGGACAGGTGGATCACTGGGGATCTCTGGCTAGTACCTCTAGTCAAGTAGGTGAGCTCTAGGCCAGTGAAGGACTCTTTTCAAAAAAGACAGACAGCATTTCTAAGGCTCAACACCCAAGATGGTACCCTGGCCTCCACAATGGCATATATACAAGCCTGCACCTGCCTATACACATATGCAAAAAACCCCAGATTATTCATTTTGACAATGTTAGAAGGGAGACTTTCTGACTGGTGTTTGGCAGGATGTTCTGTGGACAGAAGTATTTCAGTTAGAATAAATTTAGAAAATGTGAGGTTAAATAAAACTACGTGAATTTTTTCTTACTGGGAGGTCTTCATACTGTTTTAAATGATAGAGAATCATGTGACTCTCCAAAGACAGTATGCAGTTTCTAAACCTTAGAACCTTCTTTCCCCTGGAGTAGTTAATAAATACTTTTCATTTTCCCATCCATCCATCTTCTGTTCATTCATCTATTTACTATCCATCCATTCCTTCAAATTTCCTCCCACCTAACCACTATTTCTTAAGTATCCACAGTGTGTCAGACATTGAGCTACATACATCTCGGGGATTCAACAAAAAACACGTGTGTAGTATTCTGATTGGGGAGAAAGACACCAAGACAACAAACAAATATACAGCATTATCAGAGTGTGGTAGGATTCTCTGGAAAATAGCCCCAGTGCTAAGATGAGAAAGGAAAAACAATCACAAAGATGAGGTGATACACTTAAGTTGGGATTTAAGACCAGCATTTATCTCAAGTATCTGGAGGAGGAAAATGAGCCAGCTTTGCAAAGAGAAGAGGAAGAGCCATCCAGGAAGAGGAAACAGCCAGTGCCAAGTCCCTCGACTGCAGAGAGGCTTGGCAATCTCCAGGAATTGAGCTTCCTCCAGAAGCGCAGGTCTGCTTAAAGGCAGAAGGCTGGACCTGACACATTTTCAAAAATTAGAATCTCATCCTCATAAAATTGTTGGATTAGAGGAGACTCTGGCAACATTAGCTCCTAACTCCCATCCAAGAGAATCCTGACCTTTAGGGTATGGGGCTGATTATTATAAGGGATTCCCCTTTAGGGATGAGGGAGGTTACCTTCAGCCCCAAAGTACAGATGGTAAAAGTGTTGCTCCTGACATTTTACATTCTTTTGAAATGAGGTCCAGTGTAGATTAAACATATGGCTTTGTTTTTAAGGAGAAAACTGCTCTCAGAGATGAAAATCCAAGTATAAATGATCACAGTTGGAGCTGTTGACCTCCACTATCTCGAAGAAGTGGGAAGCATGCCTTCAGGGAGAAATTGATGAAGAAACTAGTTGGTTACTCTTGACTCGGTGGCCAAGGAGGGGAACGTGGCTAACCCTGATCCTTGAAGCCTGACTGCTTTGCTCCCAAAGCTTTTATCTTTCAATTCTCCCTGCAAAATTAAGCATCCCCAAACACCACTTTTATGGTCTCTGCCCTACTTCAAGGAGTTAAAATGGATCTTCTTTACTGTCAAACCAACTGAAAACCCCTCAGCGAGGCTTCAGGATGATCCAGTGCTGCCATAGTTTTCTCCTGCCTGACTTTCTCTCTGCTTTCTTCCAATAACACACACACATACACACATACACACACACACACACACACACACACACACACACACACACACACAGAGAGAGAGAGAGAGAGAGAGAGAGAGAGAGAGAGAAGAGGACTTGTTTCACCATTTCGCCAAGTCATTAAAACCACAAAAGAAAGAACTCAGGCTTTGGAGTTTCAGCCCAAGTTCTGATCTTCTTACTGCCCTTTGCCAGGTTTGTGTACTTTTCTGATCTTCAGCTTCCTCACCTACCCCCAAAGATGGCCATAATGTGTGCACCAGGTTTTATGTGGGTATTGGGGAATTGATCTTACCTGGCAGGCTTTGCAAGTAAGTGCCTTGAACTGCTGAGCCATCTCCCCAGGCCAGTTATAAAGGAATAATAATATTTATCACATGGGTTGTTATCAGAATACAACTGTTAGTGATATGTTCCTGACTACAGTTGGCAAGTCCTCCTTCCTCTGGAATCCTGTTCTTCCATCTTGCTTATGCTCTTCTGGGCCCCTGATCTTTGAAAGTGAAGGAATTTCTCTCATCCTCCTTTTCTTATTTGGATTTCATGATAGTCTTTAAAATGGGAGATTTTGTTTTCCCTTTTCTCTTGTCTTCAGTATCAGAGGCAAATAACTTTTCTCTGTTCCAAATCCATATCTCCACGTCACCCAGACATGGCTTCTGCTAATTGATGAGGGAGAACTGCAAAGTTTTTCTGAGACCAATAGAATCTAATCTTGTCCCCTTGGTATGTTTGACTTGCCTTGGTTGGCAACAGAATGAATTCTTGGGGGACCTAGTCTGTCTTTGAAGCCTCAAGTTGTGTTGACTCTCAGCAGATACCATCATATTCTGAGCCTAACCATGTCTTCAAGACCTTTGATTTAATTCCAGGAAGGCAACTAATTCAGAATGACCATAGAATAATGTTAAGAACCCAGAATCCGTCATTGTTCTAGCTGTTGACAGAGCCCCTCCCAAGAAAACATCTATTAAAACATCTATCTTCCTTTCTTCCTTCCTACAATAGACATCCAAAGTTCACAGGTGAGATGAGGATGGACCCCTCAGGTTCCTTTGCAGGTGGTGGTGTGGTTGGGAGAACAGTGGGGTATGAGGATACTCCAGACACTCACTGCTCACATCGAGATTGCAGTGGGCCATGGCCTGGTCTAGTGTGGGATGCTACAGCCTCCTCAGGCCCCTCATCACTGACAAGGTGCCAGGTCAGATCCAACCTGCCATTCACCTATTTCACCACAAAGAATACCCAAACCTCCTTCTCCATTCTGCCATACAGGTTTTAACTTTGGAAGTATTTAGTCCTCTCATTGAGGATACAGTGCATCTTCTATCTAGAAAGAAGGAGCTGTTATTTTGACAACCAGCAATTTCTTCTTAACTCTTAACTTTCCAATAACCCCCAAAGCTGGCCACAGACTGATCCCAAGTCCAGACCCAATGTTATCAGTCTTGTCTGTCTTGCTAGATTCTTTCCTTGACCATACACTGCTCCACAGCTGATAGATGATAAGTGCTGGCCACAGGTGGAAGGAGCCTAGGGCTTCAGCCTCAGTTCCATCTCAGAACCTTGTCATAAACTACAAAGATTTCTGTCCTCATAAGACCAAACACCAATGGCTTAAATGAAATATTTAAATATATGTATATGTGAAGAATGTTGAGCCATGTATATTTGCTACAAATTCTAATTGTTATCAGAACATGCTATTTTTGCTTCATTCACATCCCATTTACTTTCTTTCCCTTCTTCTCCCAGTTCATTCAGAAGCAAGCACAAACATTGTCATATCCTATCATCTGCATGTACCTTGGATTGTATGTCCAAAATGAAAGGGCTATTTTGAAAAATATAAACAAGTTATAACTGGGATAGGATACAATTATTATACATAAAACAACAAGACTCCTTATGTATAAATACCTAATAAAAGGATATTTCTCCAGTTGCTTTATTCATAGATATTTATAATTCATTTGTTTGTTTCAAATAAGTTTTCTGTTAGCTGTTAAAGAAGCACTTTGTTAATAGTTGGCATGTTTGTTCTCTTTTAACCTCAAGTTTTCCTTTTAATCATGATCACTTTTTTTTTTTGGCTATTGCAGAAATGACAAATTGCCAACTATTAAGCCCTAAATGTGGGGCAGTGCTAATCCTCACAGGTGTAATAGCACAAGCCATCCCACAGGAAGGTTGTTGTCATGAAGGATGCATCTAGGGAGTAGGTAATGGTGTCCTGAGTCCAGCCACTTATTGTGGCAGCGGGTTAAGGCATCTTCTGGCTGACTAGAGAGGAACACACACTCATATATCAGACGACACTGAAGTATTTTGTTTGTCATGGTCATTCTGTCCTGTCCCTGCTGTCCCAGAACTCGAGGTCATGGCACCAACAATGATATCAAACAGCTTGTGCACACATATGAAGGATCCAAAACTGCATGTATAATGAAGGCTGACACTGACCTTGTCCACTTTTGGTCTGATTAGGGAAACAAGATTCACGCAAGATAGAAATCACAGTACAGAGCTATAGCTGCCAAGGTGTAGCATTAAGATAGCCAGTTTCATCATTTGAAGTAGGTTCAAGGGTGTAGTGACATCAAACCAGCACTTTGATGATGGAAAAAGCATTCAGGTAGCTTCACCCTGCAGATGAATGAGCCTAATCCTCAAATGGCCTGTCTTTGGGGATGACTACATTGCTGAGTGTACAATCAGCTACTTTATTTGAATGCTGTGATTTTTGAAGCATTGGTATGATTAGTGTTAAATTATATATATGTGTATGTATATGAAAGTACACAGCATCCTTAGCAAGTGGGTGTTGCCTTCAGAGAGTGATGCTCAAACTTCTTGGCTGATATTCAAGTCTCTGCCTGTCATCTTGTAGCCTGTTTTGATTCTACTAAAATTTTCTCTAGTGAGCCAGAACTCTTGCTGTCTCCCCAAAAGGCCCTGTACTTTCCTGTGCACTTATCTGCTCATATTTTCCTACTTGTGGAATGGTCCTTCCCCATCTCTGTGTACACACCATCCAAATTCAAAGTGGTACTGCTTCTAATAAACAAGAACTATGAAGAAGCTGCAGGGGTGGGTCACCTGGCATACATAGCAAAGAAAAGATTTCTTCCAGCTGACCAGAGCTTGGTGCTAGGAAGTTCCATCTGGAGATGGAGGTGTGTGCTGGGAGAGACTCAGTCTGATCTGGAACATCCCTATGGCTGGGCTCGCCCACAGGGAAAGCTTGATGGAAACAGGTTGAACAAAATTAAACACACACATTTCTTACTGTAGCTTTCAGATTTAATAGTAGAAAACATTTATTTTGGTTTGAACTCCTCTGGTTTTTAGATACCATTTCTCTCCCAATCTAGGTCATTTGAATTATCTGCTGATAGTTCAAATCTGTAGATAATTTGCTTTTACTCACATTCCTAAGAACTAATTACCTGTACATATAAAATGATGAAATCTCATTATATTTTCTTTTAAAACTCTGACATGCATTTAATTACATTAGTCAATTATTACTGTACATGCCGAGGATTTGCTATTGACCAGCTCTTGCTGCAATATTTACTGCACAGATGTGTTACTTTAATTAAACAAATGTGATTACACACATATCAATTTTTATTTGGTTTCAAAGCCCAGAATCTAAAAGTGAGGCAGTTGGCAGAGCTGTGCAAGGTGGGTGCTGTTCCTGGGAGCTCACCGAGAGGCTTACTGAGAGAACACCAAGTGCCTGCAACTCACTGTGGGAAACTGCAGCCACAGTAGGTTTTGCCTGGGTTAGTGCTACGTAGTGGGCCGAGGTGAGGAGGAAAGAAGCCAGCTCTGCATGGTTCTTCTACGTATTCAGCTTTTGTCGCCCATGAAGAAATGAGGAACCATGCTTGGAGGATCTACAGGAGAGTTCATCTATACTGACAGTGGGAATTGCTATGGAATGGATACTTGGTTAAATAGGCCAGCTGGTCGTTAAAATCAGCAGCAAAGTAGGATGTTAGAACATTGGGCTTGGTCTCCTGGTCTCCACATATCCTATCACTGAACTGCTAACTTGTGGGGTTAGCACCCAGGATGGACAGCTCCCAGGGCTTTGAGAACAACACAAAGAGGTAGATAAAGTCAACAAATGTTTTTATAAATGGATAACTGCAAAATTGTCTACAATTCCAACAACTACACATATTTGGTACTTAGTGAACAGTCCAGGGTACTAATGGTGGTAATGAATCAATTGAATGAATCACTTGTCAACGAAGACTTTCTGAGCATTTTATGAACAGGCTTCTCATGGCACACTAGAACACTAGAAGAGGAGAGAGCTTTTTCTCTCAAACGTGGACTAGCTGTCTTCCTTGGTCTCAGTGATAGAGTTGTTCTTCTGTTTTTTATTTATTTTTTTATTTTGTCAGAGCTGAGTGGACATGTGTCTGAGTAATCAATCCAACTGGTCAAACAGTCAAGAGTTCTTTTTAGGGGATGGGGAGATAGCTCAGTGTGTAAGAGCATTTGTTACACACACATAAGGACCTTAGTTGGATCCCCAGCACCCACATAAATGAGCTAGGCATGTCTGTATATGACCACAGTGCTGAAGGGCACAAAGATAGGAAGACTGATGGGGCTTTCTGGTCAAACCATGAGCGATGGTGAGAATAGTGTGAAACTATTGCTCAGGGAAATAAGGCAGAAGAGTGACTGAGAATTCCCTACACTCTTCTCCAGCCTCAGTATAGGTGAGCATATGATACACACATCTGTACACATACAAATACATACACAACATGTACACATACACAGCATTAAAGAATGAGTTCCACTTAAACTACCTCCAGGTCTCTTGGCTGTAGACAGCGTCTCTGAGGATAACGTTGGGGCCTAGATGAAATGGAATGTGCAAGAATTCCCAGGTTCACACTGGGCATGGAAACCACTGAAATGCTGGTCATGTCATCCCCTGTGGCTGCAGAGTGGCTTCTGCTTAAGGAGAGGCGGCAAGTTGTTATAAGAGTGTAAAGGGCTGTAATGGCTTCAATATCAACTTGACCAGATTTGGACCCACCATGGAAAAACACCTCTGGGAGAGGTTTAGCTGAGCAGGGAAGACTCATCCTGGTGTGGGTAGAACCATCCCCATGGGCTGATGTCCCAGGATGAATGAAAAGTAGAAAGTGAGCATTTATTTCTTGATGCTTCCCGACAGTGGGTGCAATGTGGCCAGCCACATCATATCCTGCTGCCATGATGTCACACCTGTGATGGACGGTGCCCTCAAACGATCAGCCAAAATGAACCCTGCCTTCTTTAAGTTTCTGTTGTCAGATGTTTTGTTACAGCAACAGGAGCATAACTGCCATGAAGTTGATCTAAATCAGGAATGAAAAACCAGCTCTGATTCTTCCATGCCTATGTTGGACTGAGAGACCATTCTTGACCCTACAGGACAATCTAAACTGGGAGTGGCAATTGCTTTGAAATTGATACCTCACTTTTGGAAGCAATTCCTTTAATCTAGACTAGAGGTGAGGAGAGATGGACACATAGTTCATGTTCACACATCACACCAAGCCATTGTTGTAGATTTTATTTATTATTATTTTGAGATAGGACCTTGCTAGATTGTCCAGGCTGGCTTTAAACTTAAACTCTTGATGCCTCAGCACCAGAGTGCTGGGATTATAGGCATGAACAATCATATCTCAGAGTGGTACCACACAGCTCCACTTGGCTTGATGCTTTTGTCATGAAAGGACTTCATCTTACTGACACACAAAATCCATGTTACCATGTTGTTACAGGAATTGTGAGCCATATGTATGTGATACCTGGAATTTAGTAGGTTCTTGGGAAATTGCAGATGGTGATAACAGTGGTATGGAGGTTTGGGCTATTGCACAAGTTTGTTTGAATTTGCTCTGTCAGTTACCTTCCCTTTATTATCTGAATATGACCGATTCATTCTACCCTAGAAAGAACACTTATTATGGTTACATTCCCAGAGTTTTAGAAGAAGAAAGATTATCTGGTCAAGCTCTCTTGAAGTAAATTGTACAAGCTGTTTGAACTGTTCTGTGGCAAATTTAGGAATAAAATCCAGGTCTTACTTGGAGTTAAATGTTTCTTACATTATATTTCTTATGGAATGAATGCTATACATCATCCAAAAAGGTATGCATTTGAGAAGAGGATTATGGTGAGGAAAATGATTAACTCAAATTGGTAGTGGTATTCCATGCATTTCTGTTTGCTCAAGTGAGACACTATTAGGATATTGTTGGGATACAGCTGCCTTCCTGGTAGCTCTTCAATTATCCTACAAAGGGGCCACCATTGTACCTAGATTAGACCTTTATATATACAGTTCATTTGGCTTTAAATATTGATAGCCTTACTTAATTGGGGAGATGATGCTTTCTTCAGGCTCTAGTTCCTCCTTCATACCTGCTACTAGATAAATAGTCTCTTTTTCTTCCATGAAGGATGCAAGTTTAGACTTTGGTCTAAGTAAACCAGTTATTTCATGTGGCACCTTCATTTCTGGATTTCCTTATTATAGCAAATGCAGCAAATATTACTGAACCTCAGTTTCCTCATTAGCAAAATTGACACCATTCTTACCTAAATGATTTTGCTGCAAATGTTCACTGAAGCAATCTAGGATAGTGGCTGAAATATCACAGATGCTCCGGACTTGAATCAAATTCACCCCTTCCACTGAGGGAGCTGTAGGATATTATTTGCTTAGGTAGAGACTGTCAACAACTTCTGTCTTTTTCCCATCCTTGCAGCTGGGGAGATGGAGTCTAGAGTAAACTTGGCTGTTGATCTGTGTGTTTGGCTGTGCTGTCCCTGGCTCTTCACTGCCAGTTCTCTTTGTTCCAGCAATAGATATCTTATCTGATCTAGTCATCCATCAGAGATCAGGGAGTCAGTGCTGGTCTAGGTCTTAGTCTCTCACAATACTTCTAAGGCAGCCCAGTGCTCAGCTCAGACTCAGCACCACACCTCAACTCCACCCAGCTGGAGATCTCTTGTTTTGCCAGGGCCAATTCTAATTAAAGCTAGATTTGTAGAAAGAAACACACTAAGCACACACAACTGAGTCTGGAATTACTTACCCCAAAATAAGTTCTCTCTTCTGCTCCATTTCTTAAGCCTTACCTAGAGGTGGGGTGAGGAGAAGAAATGGGGGTAATATTGTGTGTGTTGAGGGAAGGTGATCCAGGACAATTGACAGGCAACTGGTCACCCTCTACCACACCCCACTCTGGACTGGCTAGGCTGACAGTCCAGGTGACCTGAGTGAGGTCCAGTGCAGAGGGAGCCCTTGGCCTCTTCCCCTTTGGGGTGGGTTATTGTGAGTTGAACCCAGTATTGTAGGGGTGAGGGCTGAGCTGCTGGCCCACTGTACCTCATTATGTATTCCTTCATTGTTTCCTATGCAAATTAAGTTAATGAGAATTAGGAACATAATGGAGCCCATTCACCGTTCTAGTCGCTGGAAAATGGGTTTGACTACCAATTTTCCATTACAGCTGTTTTGTAATTACCGTGGAATACTCTGAATTCTGATGGAGATGCTGAGCTGCCTGACAGCCTCTTGACTACTTTTTTTTTTTTTTTTGGAAGGTGAAAAGATAAAAAAAAAAAAAAAAAAAGGAAATTCAAACCTTATAACTTAAGAGCTTTTCTGTTGAAGAGCCCAGATTTGTCTGTGGGGATTGAGCTCTGCACTACAGCACACAGGAGCCTGCCCCATGGCTAGGTTCTGCACTTCTACAATGGTTAGATTAGCTACATGGCATTGCCACAGTTAGTCTCTGTCTTGGGAGCAAGCAAAAGAATTTAGGGTCATAGCTAAGAGCACCCTGCTGGGGAAGGCTCAGTGGGTAAGAACATTTGCTTGCACAAGCATGAGGGCCTCAGGTCAATCCCCAGCACCCATGTAAAAAGCGAGCATGACTGTCCATGCCTGCATCCTGAGGAGGCAGAGACAGAGGGTGATTGGGGCTCCCTGTTCAGCCATTCTGATCAAACCCAGCAGCTTCAAGCTCAGTGAGAACCTCGATCTCAAAGGGAATCAACTGGAAGATTGACAGAGGAGGACACCTGAAGTCCTCTGGCCTCTGCATGTGTTTGCAACACACACACACACACACACACACACACACACACACACACACACGCCTTTCTGAATCAGGATAAATGTCAGTCTACTCTTTGGTATCTGATTGCCAACCAGCCCTTCTCACCCAAGACACCCACCACAAACACCTTCCCATCCATCTGGTGCTGAATTTGATAGATTTAGGACTACAGTGGCTGCCCTAGTTTGCTCATGGGGCTATAGAAAAATGCTGTGTTCTATGGCTTGGAAGCCACAGGAGTTTGTCATTGTTCTAGAAGCTGGGAGTCTGAAATCAGGATACCAACAGATTCAATATCTGGTGATGGAAAAGGTGAAGGAGCCCTCTGGAGCCTACTTCTCAGGGCATCAATCCTATCCCCCAGTCACCTAATCACTTCTAAACTCTCATCTCCAATTACCAGCATACAGGGATTAGAATTTCATCACATAATTGGAAGAGACACAAATGTTATCTAGCATTCCACCCTGACTCCTCAAATTCATGGGCTTCTCACATGCTATTACCTCAACAGCTTAAAGCCTAAAGTCTCATGGAAATATCATCTAAATCAGAATGGGTGAGATTCGAGGTAAGAGTCACCCAGAGGCAAATTTCCTCCCCAGTTATGAACTTGTGAAACCAAGCATGTTATGTATATCCAAAATATAATAGGTCAGGCAAGTCCATTCCAAAAGGGAGAAATGGAGAAAAATGGGGGGGGGGGCGGTAACAGATTCTGAGAAAGTCTAAAACCAAATTGTATTAGAACTTAGAGCTCAATAACTTAATGAGGTAAAAAAAATATTAACTTCAAATCAAGAGAAGTTAAGACAGAAAGGGGTAAAAAAAATTGTTGTCTAAAGTGTCACCATCAGGATGTCAGGACTCAAATCCAAGTGGTCTAATTCCATAGACAGATGCATTGTTCTTGGAACAGAGAGAGAGAGAGATCCAGAACTGTGAGGTGCCTTTAGAACAATGTCATGTAGATTTCTAGCAGGAGGCTTGACAGAAAAGGCTGTACTTTAGAAGGGTGCACTGTGCATACGAGACTGTGAGGTGTCAGTACACAAAACCCGAAATGTTGCACAATCTCCTAGGAAAGGGCAGGGAGAAGCTGTGACACCAGTCAGTGTTTGTGTGACAGAATTAAGAAAAGGACTTCAGAGAAGCACAGAGAGCATCCCAGCATGCAGTGAAGCCAGGTGAAGTTGGGCAGCTGCTCTCCTTCCCTGGCTTCATGCTGTAGCTCCCGTTACTGTGAAGCAGTTTTGGCTTCACAGAGCAGGTGGGTTTCTATGGGCAGCCTTGTCATTAAGCAGAGGCCCAGGACCTCAGGGGTGCAGTGGTGAAGCTTTGAGTCCTTGAAATTTAGGGGATTAAACAAAGTAAGAATGGCCAGGGGTGGTGGCACATGCCTTTAATCCCAGGACTTGGAAGGCAGAGGTAGGATGATTGCTGTGAATTTGACACCAACTTGAGACTGCATAGTTAATTCCAGGCCAGCCTGGGCTAGAACGAAACTCTACCTTGAAAATAAAAAATAAATAAATAAAAAACCATAAAAAGCAAGGATGCACTTTCAGTCGGTTCTCCAAGAATCACAACCTGGAACGACAGTTCATCCGGAGGTAACGGGAAGAAATACTGGTGGAGGGAGTAACTACATCTCCAGTCACACTGTCCTGACAGCACTGAAAGTCACTTCTTAAGTTTCTGTACTTTTTGCACCATTGGGAGGTTGTGGTTTTTCAAAATCTTCAGGTACTGGTCCCTTGTTGGCCAATAGTTCTTTGCTTAAGTTCTTCTCTCCTTTTATATTACCACAAACAGCCAAAAGCCTGGTGTGGCCTTCACACTTTTTGTTTTCATGCTAAAGACTGTAGGAATATTTTAATGCTTTAATTACATTATGTGATAATATTGCCATCTATTTTATAAGTTAAAGGTATGAGAATGTATGAAATAGAAATGGCAGGGGAAAAAAAAAAAAACTAAACATGGGTCAGGAAGGTGAATTCTTCCAACACCAGAGGCCAAAAAAAAAAAAGCCTACAGGTCCCAAGGAGGAAGCCGGGCAGGCGACAGGTGTAGTATATCGGCTCCTGGTATGGGTTTGAGCTCATGTTTGCACCAGGAAGGAGTCGAGGCTTGTCTCCTGCCTTGGTCTGTGGTTGAGAGTGTATGTAGTCTTGTCAGTGAAGATGGAAGTTTTGGGAGGGAAAAAGGCATCTGGTTACCTACATGGAGTTGGTCCCCTGGTGGCCGCAAGTGGGTTCTGTGTTGAGGGAACTGGGTAAAATGTCGAAAGTAAATGTGTGGAAGCAAAAGTAAACCGTTTCCTCTTCCCCCCAACCCCAAATTCTTCAAGGGCACACGAGTTCTTCTCTCAGACGTAGAAGAGCCTCACTCTGGATGTGCTTACAAGAAGATCGTTGTCAAAAAACTTTGTCTCTATGATGACGTTCCCCGTTAGGACATTGGCTGCCATCATCTGGGACCTGGGCGCTGCCTCTATCAAGGACTGCCAGGTATTTGTGGAGTTAGGGATCACAAAGCCAAACTCGAAGAACCATTCTTCTAGGCGCTGCCCTTTGAAGTACACCTTTTGTTCCAGGCAGAATTTTCCCATTTGTTCTGCTGAGGAAAAGTTCATTTCTGGAGGCACTGCCTTGCACTTGAGGATTTTCTTGGGAACACAGGCTTCAGGTTCCACTCCAGGGATGGACAGGTCTTCTGTTCCTTGCCAGAGGATCTTCCCTGTCTCGGCATCCCAAACATTCATCCAATTTAGTTTGAATCCTCTCAGGATCTCCCTGGCCCGCTCATCCTTGGCTGACATGATGCGGTGGCTGCTGCCTGTGCCTTGCAGATGATGCTCCACCAACAGGTCCGAGCCGCAGGCCGGCCTGGAAGCCTCAGGTGAGCAGTGGCAGGGGCCAGACCCCCACTGTCCTCTCCCTCCCCTCAGCTCTTCGCCTTCAGCACTTTTGAAATCACTGTAGCTGGATATAATAGTTACTTGTCTTGTTGATGTGACAAAATACCTGGCAAAAGTGACTTAAATGAAGAAGGTTTCCTTCAGGAAATTACTGCTTACCATGACTGAGGAGGCATGGTGGCAGAAGTATGCAGCTAGTCACATGTTTATAGTCAAGAAGCAGAGAGGAATGTATGCTGATACTTACCTCATTTTCTTCTTTTTATTTATTTATTTATTTTTATTTGTTTTTTTTGAGATAGGGTCTTGCTGTAACCCAGGCTGACCTGGAATTCACTATGTAGTCTCAGGGTGGCCTTGAACTCATAGCCATCCAAGACACAGACAGAGAATGAATAAGAATAGACACACTAGGAATTCATGTCTCTGCAAATTAACTCCAGATTGTGGTGTCACTTTGAATATCTGGATTTCTGTGGGTTCTGGGGAATTAAATTTGGACTGGAAGACTTTGTAAGCAAGTACCTTTAACAGCTAAGCCATCTCCCTAAACCCCATTTTCTCCTTTTTATTCAATCCATAGAATGATGCCACCCACAGTTAGGGTGAATCTTCCCACCTCAGTTTACACAAACTAGAAACTCCTTCATAGACATGCTCACAGATTTGTCTCCTTGGTAACTCTAAATCCTGCTACATTGACATTAACCATTGCACTGGATGACCAGGTCAAGCTTTGCTTTTACCTTCCAAGGGATGAAGAGATTGCTGAGCTTCCAAGGACCTCCCTGTGTTCTACTTTCTTGTAATATATTCCTTACTGCAGCATCCTTAAGGTCCTTATCTCTTTGGGATAATTCAGGCTTTCTCTGCATGGCTTCTCACAACTCTCCCATTCTCTTGGCAGTGTCAGCTCCCACCCCTTCAGGTGTTTATTACAGTAGCACACACTTCGTCAACACACTGTATGCTGTAAGGGTTCAGCCATGTACACACGTGACAGGATTTGTAACCAGGTGGCAGCTAGTGAAGTTTTCTCTCCGTGCTGTGGAAGACTGAAGTCTGGGAGCAGGTGACTGGGATGTATGATCACAATAGACTATAGTCATCAGCACAGGTGGAAACTCCATGAGGATGGACTAAACTTGTGCTCACTCGTGTTGCCTCTGACCTTGGTGACAAAGTCATTCTGTGGAAGCAAGGGCTCTCCCTCATGGTGCTAAACTCACATATGTAGGCCAAGAGTGCTGAGGAAAGAAAGTGAGAGAAACTACACACTCACTTGTGGTAGCATCAACCATGTTATAATAGCATGAGGCTCTTACTAAATGTGGTTGACCAAGTTTGAACCTTCTGCCTCCACATATGTGCTAAATAAGTTTATATTCTTTGTAAATATCCTGCCTCAAGGATTTTGTTATAGCAATATGAAATTGACTGAGACAGTGATATATATATATATATAGCATTATCTTTGAAGATATTCTCTTATGATGCATGACTAATTGCTATAATGTATTTTGAAATAATGTGCCAGGAACCATCCAACATACTTTAATTTCACAAAAGTTAAAAGTTCAGAAGCATGTGAAAGAAAACCACATCTGATTTTCCTCTAAAGATGCCTGTAGTAGTAGACAGAGCCAGCATGATGAATTTATAATATTACCAGAAAACAGGACTTTTTACATCTTTATTTTACCAGTTGCAATGGAGGCTGGCATGTTTTGATTTGAATATGAAATTTCCCCATGTAGGGTCCATGTTCTTAATGCTTGTTCCTCCAGATGGGGTAGAGATTCTTAGGAGGCTGTGGAACCTTCAGGAGGTCATGCTAGCTGGTAGAGGTAGGTAGGTTAGGGTTAGGCATGAGTCTTGAAGGTTGTACCTCTCTGGCTATGGTGCATGCTGTTTTCTGGTCCACCATGATGCGAATAGTTTCCATTTCCCTCTGCCACAGAAGGAATGGCTCTTTCTTGTTTTACACATTATGGTGGATGATACTTCTGAAGTCATGGGTCAAAACAAACCCTTACCCCCTTAATTGTTTCTGTCAGGTATTCTGGTCACAGTGAGGGAAATGTAGCAATACACTGTTTACTACAGTATTTAGTCAAGGCAATATTTCCCTAAATAAAACATTACGAAGAAAGGAAAGGCAGCAGTTACCTTCTTGTTGCTGGGATGAAACACTCACCTTATGGGAGGAAAGGGTTTATTTTAGCTCACAGTTCCAAGAGAAAGTTTCATCATGGCACAGAAAACATGGAGAGCAGGCAACTGGTGCATCACATCTTATCACAGCAGCTAGGGGGAGCAGCAGCAAGAATGAGCTAGCACTGGCAATGGGGGCTTGGGCTATAACACCCTATGGCCCACCCCTAGTGGCACATCTCAGCCAGAAAGGCTTCACCTCCCAAAGGCTGGGCATCAAGTACCAGGCCAAATCACAACCACATGAGGCTATGGGGAACATTTCACATTGAAACCATCACAGGACAGGAGAATGGATATAGATTCTTAGTCAAAGACGCTTAGAACTGAGCACCTGATTCAGCCAGAAGCCAGATGATGACCTCATGACTGACTCTGCAGGAATTTGTAAAGCATAAGCAAAATCGATGTTGTGAACAGGTATTTCAAAGGTAAAATCTGTAATCAAATGGCTTTGAGAAGAGGTTGGGTCATACTGAAGCCAGTCATAGGAGGTTTGGCAAGATGGTTTGCCCACCCAGTCATGAAATTTGATGATTGATCAAAAGAAACTCCTGAGTATCTGAAGATAAGTTGGTGCCCAGGCCTACTATACTGTTTATTTATGCCACTGAGGGAGAAAATTTCTGCTCTGTGTCAAAAGGGAGACAGACATCAGTTTTAGGGCCAACAGCCCACCTCTCGCCAGGACCTAATTCACACCCAGGGAATACTTGATCCTCTGCTCTGAGGGAAGTTTAATTGAAATGCAAAACCAAAGGTCAAAACCATGTAAAATTTAAAGGCCATTTTTACTATTTGACAAGGAACAAATTGTAACTTTATATTGCTTTTAGATGCAATTTTGTTCAGTGAAATTAGATTATGCTCAACTAAAGCACCTTCTTTAGAGCTTTTAGATTAAATATTAGAACTTATTAGAAGGACCTTGATTTCGTCAGTAAATACCAAGGAAAATATTTGGTGGGAAATGCAGCTGCCTAATTTGCATTAATACAAATGAGAACTATTAAGATTACTTGATTAGCATATTCATATATACCATGTAGGCACCATGTATTTAATGCAGATTCTGATTACAAACTCTGGATATGTGTAATGCTGTGAACCAGAGCTTGGTACCATGGAACACAGATGAGTGAAGTTATGTGGGGGGGACTGCTGTAGAAGGTAAGTTATCTTTATTTGTTCTTTGAAAATTTCATACAAGTGTATATTATATTTTAATTATATATATCCTTAATTACTCTCTTGTATTCCTGTCCTACTCTTCCTGAACCCTCTGTTCCTTACACCACTTATCAGTGACTATACCATAGAAGAGAATGACTTACCTCCCCCAGCAACCATTAGCTGCCCAAAGCTCTTTAGGGAGGGATGGGGCCTTATGAGTCTCTCCACCATCCACAGTGGAATGTTGATTTTTCTGTCTTGTACAGGTATTCACAGATGCTGTCAATTCATGGGGGCAATGGGCATGTCCAGAAAGACCAAGTTCTACAGTACCCCTCTCCATTATTTTTAATAAACCCTGAATTCAGGATTGTTTCCATAACCAGGGACCATGCAGAGCCAGCCCTGTCTAGCACACTCCAAGAGACAGGACAAAGATAGGCAGGAGGTTACAGTGTGGCCCAGCAGGGAGAGAAGTAAGAAGAGAGAATAAATTAAGAGACAAGAGTGCAGAAGTGAGGTGGAGGGAACTCCATGCAATCAGGGCCTTGCCAAGGAAAGAACTCCATACGGGGCTTTGCCAGGGGAGGTGGCTGTTACTAATTGCACTAGAGACTTAGGACCCATAAAGCCATCATAGCTGCACTGCATGGCTACCTGTGGAGCTGGGACACTGCTGTCACTACGAAAAGTGGGGAGAAGTGAAGAATGATGTTTGATGTATTTACTGACACCAAGTGGATCTATCAGCTGTAGAAAGGACAAGGGTCTTCATGGAGTGGTACAGCATGGGAGGCCAAGCCTAGAGGTGCTCGCTAATAGGGCAAGTCCTTACAGAGAAGAGAAAGCAAGGCCAGTGCCCTGGGCCCACACAGCATGCACCTGAGATGAGCTAGCACAAGAGGGGCTGAGGAGAAACACAGGTAGGTGTTCCATGTGGTATGGCCCCCTAAAGTCAATGAATAGCATCTTGTCAAAGCCCATCCAGGGTGTGACCACTGGTGTGATGACTTGGAGCAGGATTAAGTGGGACAGCAGAAAGGCAGGACAGGGTCAGCCTTGAGTCTTGCAAGGCCCTCCAAGTCTTGAGCAGTGTGCTCATGAGACATGTGGGAAATGAAGGGAGTGAGAATATGAGAACCTTGAACTGGGCAGAGAGCAGACCATCTTGGCAGGCTAGGTGACATGCTTTGCTTTGCGGGTCACTAGCATTGAATGATAAGATCCCAACTCCCCAATTGTGTCTGCCCACATACCCTACCCTTCAGAAGGGGGAGAGCAAATGGCATCAGAGCCTTTGGGGAGATGACCAGAGCCTTTCTGTAAAGTAAGAATTGAGGGCCTGGAATTGGTGGTCAGATGTAGCATCTACCACCTCCCAGCATGGCCTCTGTGGACCTTCGTCCCTTTGCCTCTAAGCTGGTGTATCACTGCTGCCTCTGAGATTCTGTGAGTTAGATAGCATGAGCTGTGCTGAAAGCAAGGTATGGAGACCTAGCTCATTAGAAAAATCAAATACATTCACTTTCATGTTTTGTAATTTTTGCTATCTCTTTCCATTTAAATTGAAATAGTCATGGGCAATATTCTTTACCTAGTGGAATAAAACAACAACAACAACAAAATAAGCCACAGGGAAGCAGTCAAAGGTTGGTGGGTGTTTAGAGAATTTCAAAGCAGAACAAGGAGGCACTTGCAACTGTGGCTTCTGGCACGAGGAGGCATCGATGATGAGGTTCATGTTGCTAAGGGGCATTGTGACTGTCAGCTGTGTCCTTACAAGACTCTTCTTGAAGAAAGCTGGGTCCTAACGAGTCCCTCCAGGTAGTTGATGAAGGAGCCAGGCCAGTGCTGGGGCATCCCAATCAGCTATGTAGTTTGTCTTCCCATGCTTACCACAGTGACTTAGGCTTCACACTCCCCCCCCCCCCCATTGAGTAGCTCAGGGATCCTGACTCTGCATGCTGTCCTTATGGAAACCAAGGTGGGCAGCTACAGCTGGGCATGCCAACCTTTAATCCTTCAACCCCTGAATACAGCGGCATGAGTCTGCTAGAAAACCCCACAGTGCCTTCTTTCTGTGGTCAGAGGATGGATGTGTTGTTGGTTATAGAAACCGGCCCTCAATGGCTTCTCTCATTCACACACCCTCAGATCTTCCAGGGCTCCACTAAAGAGTCAGATGACCAAGTCAGGGCTTTACCTTAATGAAATGCAAATAGGGTGGCTCAGTTCAAAGGCCTTGTCCTGGCATATGTGTCTGAGAGAACAGGATTGAAGGGGGGCTTCACTGTGGGGAGAGTGAAGAGGGCTTAATGGGGGGGCATGCTTCTGCAGTGGGGAGCCCTAAGGCCTAAAAGGGAAGTTGGAGAGGGTTGGCCTTTGGCAGGAGGTTACCCCGTGCTGGACGGGACTGTCCTTTGTGCTTGTCCATGTCTAGCTGCGGTCAGTGCCACTCCTAGAGATGAAAATACCTCTGTCCAGGCACTGACTCTTGTCCGTACCTTCCAGCCAGTGGGCTGTGTCTGCAGGTGTCATGACCCTTTTTTGTGTCAGCATGAATGCTGGGTGGCAGTGCTCCCTCGGGGCTGATGTTTCAACCCTTTCAAGGCTGAGCTCCACACACATGCGCACGTGCAATGGTGGCGAGGGTCAGGCATGCCCCGTTAAGCTCCAGAAGCAGCTAGTGGGACAACCTTCCCACAGCCCTGCCCCCAGAAAGCTTGCGCAGAAGAGCCTGGAGGAAGGCCACAGCGACAATCCGAGCAACAGCAAGACAGTGTGTGTTTGGGGCGGGACACTTCAGACCTCAGAGCCTCAAAATTCCTCCCCAGTGCTTGCTCCGGGGCTCCTCATCTCTGGCCCGCCAGCCAGCAGCTCTTTGCTCAGGAGCCTGAAAGTCTAGCAGCGAGTCTGCTCATGTTCCCAGATGCGGCCACGAGGGGGCAGTAGAGCTCACTGCAGACTGCCTCTGCAGCATCAGGACCGAGGGTTGACAGGTGGGAAGATTCTTCTGAGGCAGAGGAAGCATCCAGGCAACCCTGGTGTTGAAAACCATCCCCAAATCACCCATTTTCAGAATGGGACTATCTGGCCTTGGATCACCTCAGCCAGCTCCTTTCTACCTTTAGATACTGCCCAATCTGAATACCTTGTCAGCATTTATTTCTGAATCATCGTCCTTATTTTGCTGGCATGAAGATCCCAGAGAGATTGAGTCACTGAAGTGAAGCCACACAGCCATGCGAGGGACACAGCACCTGTCCTCTCACAGGGCCTTCTTCACCGCTTCACCCTGTTTAATCCAGTACTCACCTGAGAAGCAAGTGCCAGGCTTGACTGCCCCTTCATTGGAATCTAGGGGTAAGGAAAGTCTTTCTTGGTGCATTTCTAAATAGAAAATCCAGATCATTTTATGTATGTATGTATGTATGTATGTACATATGTATTTGAGAGAGAGAGAAAGAAAGAAAAAGAGAGAGAGGGAGAATGGGCACACCAGGGCCTCTAAGTACTGCAAATGAACTCCAGACACATGTGCCACCTTGTGCAGCTGGCTTACGTGGGTACTGAGGAATTGGACCTGGGTCCTTAGGTTTTGCAGACAAGTGCCATAATCACTAAGCCATCCCTCCAGCCCCTTGGTGCATATTCACAGGCTTCCTGGTCGATTCAAGTTGATATCTTGAGCAATGAGCACTGTGCAGTGGGGAAACCTAACCTGAGTCGAGTCAGAACATGCTTTTGCTTTGTACTTCCTTCACCTGCTCTTTCCCCTTCTGAGCTTTCCATCCCTCCCAGCCTGGCCCACCATGTCACCTGTGTGCCAATAAAGTTAGTCAAGCTGAGGACTTGCTGTTCCACCTCTAGCCTCTCTGGAAAGTTCATCCAAGTGGAGAATCAGTTCTGGTTAGAGGAACGTGTAAATAGCCCAGCAGTGGCCAAAACCAGGCTTCCTGGGAGCTGAAGGCAGGGATTCTGGGCCTGGCAGCACAGCCTCAGTGTTGAATCCCAGACACAGCACACGGAGGATGGGAACTTCAGGCAAGAGGGAAAGATTTCCTGAAGACAGCTACCAGACACTGGGGCAAGAGTTTGAGGGTACTGTACTTGTGTATAGGTGCCAGTATTAGGGGGTGTTGTTGTTGGAAAGACCATGTATTAGATTTCTGCTTTTACTACAAGATCATGGGTATTCTTGTGAAATATTTGAGCAATATAGAAAATTACACAGGCAAACTAAAGTCCCAATGATACTTATCACCCACCTGGGGTAAGGTTATTGGCATCATTTTTGACCATGACAAGCCAGCAATGATGCTCAACCTTATCAAATGCTGTCTTTGCTGTACCCTAGGCTGCAGACTTCCCATTCTTATAATTCTCACCTGTCCCAGGGGAAGGAAGTGATGGATTCAAAGGGGTAAAAAATACTAAAGTTGAGACAGTGAATGACTTGTCCAGGGTAGAATACTACTGACAGGGCAGGAAACTACCCCAGGCTTCTCCAACTCAGAGCCCAAGTTCTACTGGGTACATCTAAACCAACATATGGTCAAAGCCACACAGAGCTCTCATGTAAATAAATCTCACAGACCCTGAACTCATACACACACCCCACAGATGTGCATTATTGAACACATGTACATGTATTATCACTCATGTACGCATCATCCATTTACTCTCACATCTCACATACATTACATTGCATGGACATACCAGGAATACACATGCATGCCCACAGAGATATGCACACATAAAAGCCTGGGAGCTTTTGTGATTTTGAAAGTATACTATGAGGTTTGATCATAATGTGTCCATCTAGTCAGATCCTAGTGATGTTTGTAAGGTTATTTAAAATGCTTGTAGTATAATACAACAATGGAAACCTAAAGGCACTGGAGATCAGGATCATTTTGTGCAGGTTCCCTGTATCATGTCCTCTCACGCTCACAGCAGCCCTGAGAGAGACCCTAGTGTGAAGAAGCTACAGACTCAGCTTCAGAGGCCCGTGGAACTTTTGGGTGGCAGAAGTGGGAAGCGGATCAAGGATCTCTCCAGCCTTGCCCTATGTGGTTTGCAGTGAGAACACATGCATGTATGCCTTCCACTGAGAAAAATCCTAGAAGTCAATGGAAAGTGTAAAGGCATCCATGACCTCCACTGTACACACAACCGTGAACTGGCCTTCAGAGAAAGGCACCAAACCTGCATGCTGATTCCTGATTACCTTTCTATTGTGCCAGGACTGGGCATTCATATTTCTATCTGTTTGTTAAGCGAAAAGATACTTAAGTACCAAGAGCTCTGCAGAGAATGTGACGGGTATTGTGATGAGAAAGCTTTGCGGTAGAGAAAAAGCATCAACATTAGAGTATGATTAGGCTTTACTGGAGGGAGGATATGTTTCCATCAGACAGGTGCCAATGTACTGGGGTTCGCAGGGCTTCTAACCTATTGAGCAGTTGTAGAAGGCTCTCAAAGAGAATGCCATGCTGTGTGGAGTTTCAAGGGTTGGAAACATTGCCTCCTGTAGGCACAGACAGTTTAGTATTTAGAAGCAGAGATAAAAGTGTTAATGATGTCCTGGGAGCCATGTTAACCTGGACACTGGAACCTTCTCCTGGGTATGCAGTAGGTGAGATAAAGGACCACTTCAGAAGTATGTGGGTGACAGGTTTTAGACTGTGCCTGTGGGCTAGCTGATCTTCACAGCTGCTTGGGCTTCTCACCCTACATCTATGACATTGTGGGAATTGGAAATTACCAATACTGTCCCCTTGAGGATATCACTTCTGCTCTTCAGCCCATGATCTGTACTGCTAGAGGCCTGGGTCTTGCTGTGTTTTTGAGGCCTGAATCTCTCACACACAGAGCCGCTTGTGGCTTACAAATGGTGGCCCTGCCAGGTTCACACATGATTAGATCATGATAGAATGATGCAGGTAGCACAGGAGTTAAAACTGGGTCTGTGTCAGATCCCCAGCCTGCCCCTTGTTCTTGTCAGCAGCTGCCTAGCTCAGCCCTGCCCTGTCTCCATCACCACCTGCCAACCTCTTTAGCACAGAGCATAGCCCTGGAGGTGGGCAGCGCCAGGTGGCTTCCAGAATTCACTCAGCCATGGCAGACTTGACGTGCCATCAAAGCTACTGTGACTCTGATCTCAAATTCAGCCTTTCTCCATGTGTATACAATGCAGAATTTTCTTACCCAAAGACCGAATTTTTAGCTTCTGTTGTAAATTAGCTTCTAAGTGGAATCCTATGGTATGGCAGAGCAGAGAGCAAGGAAGGGAGAAAGAGTTCCAAAGAGACTATTCCTTCCAGTGCCCGTGTGACTCGAGGATGTTCGTTCCTGCAGATTGTCGCAAGAGTGGGGCAGCACAGAGCAGAGAATAGTAGAATGGAATAGAATAGAATTAGAACAGAACAAAACAGAACACAATGGGAGTATGAGGTGGATAACTTTGTCATGGGAATCCTTTTTTCTGAGGGGTGATGGGAACACACATCATCATTTCCCCAATTAGGGCAGAGATGACATAACAAAGGAAGATTACTGATTTTGGTGGATTAATGATTGGGGTTACTTACATGGTGAGGAACTGCTTATAGTAGCAATGAATGACTCAAAGCAGCCCCACAGCAAGAAGTCCAGTTTCATCCTGGATGATATCCTCCCTGTAGCTGCTTCCATTCCTAGGTAGCTGCGTCACCAGAAAGCCCACCTCAGCATAGTGATGACTTCAGCAACTGTGCCTCTGGAGCACATTGCATGACCTGCAGGCAGCTCAGCTGGCCTGAGAGACTTGCACACACTACATCCTTGCAAGAAGCTCACCGGGAGAGTCTGGGGCACCGCTTATATAGGCAGCTCCATCAGAGAGGACACTGCACCACTTGCAGACAGTTCAGTTGGAGAATTTCCTCCCCAAGCAGTTGCTTCCCCTTTATATAGCCTTAGGGCAGGGACTTGAAACCCTTTCCCAGACTTGTTGACTTCCTGAGCCTGTGGAGCTTCTCTCCTGCCCCTCCCAAGGAAGGAATGTTTCAGATTCTAATTAACATAACCTTGAGGAATGGTTGTCTGACCTTTAAGTTTCAGATCTCCAAAACTTGATTTCCTCAATTCCCAGAGCATCCTTCCCCTTTTCAGGAGAGAATATATTTCAATTCGGAGGATTCTACTCCACAAGCCTCTTTTCTCCAAATGTTTGACTACTCTACTAGAGTCTCAAGAAAACTTCCCATATGAATATGTAAGTGCAACTGGCCTTCATTCCTGCCTGCATTTCTTCTGTAGGGACTCTGTGGCTCCTTGCTCCTGGAGGCTGATCATGGTTGATCCTGTTGGCTTGGGTTGCTGTTGGTGGACAGAATCACCTGTCTCCTCTCCATGCCAAATATGCTTCTGGACGCTCCAGCAACTCCATATAGATAGGAAGACTAGACAGTGTGGAGTTAAAATTTTAGGTAAATATAACATATATTGCATACTTACATAAATGTCATTTCCAATTTCTGTTTTATGTTCTGTATTATTTTTGTATGCATTTTGCACATGTGATAAGCACAATGCATTGCAACCATGTTTGCTTTAGACAGTTATCTTTTAGAGCTGTAACAAGCAAGAATAAAGGGAATGCTATTTTATCTTCAGTGATATGCCATTGCCATTGCTCTCCATTTTATTTTGTTTTTCTTTAACCTTTTACTGACAGTTTCCATACATGAATATGATGTAATTTGATCATAATCATCTCACAGTATATTATTCTGCACCCCTTACCCATCCTTTTCCTTTGAGCTTCTCTTTCCCATGAGATCCTTTTGTATTCCCTGCCCCCATCATCCATGTGTGAATGTTGATGAGCTAAATAGTATAAGCTTTTCACCTTTAAATTTTTCTTAAGTGTTTCATGTAGTAGAGGTCTTTTAGTCAAATTATTTTAGTCTTCCTTTGATAAAGAATTTTCATTTGTTTTTAACAACATTTTTTTCTGAGTATGGAGTCCTGAAATTATCTCTCTTTCCCCCCTTTCTACAGTATAAAATGTTACTTAATTTTCTTCAAGTTCACACAGCTTCAGAGGAGTTTATTATGTATAATTTGGTTCTTCATTTCTCTAGAGATAAAGCATCATTTTGCTCTGCCAGTCTCAAGGATTGTTTTTCTTTGTCTTTGGTTCCAAGTGGTTTAAATATAACATACCTTATTTTTAAATTTTATATATTTTCCTTGATGATTGTCATAATTACCATTAATTTAAATTTTTTTCCAATTTTTCTTCTGTATTGTTGAGTGTCCTGCAATATGTTTGATGTGGATCTGCTTTTTGGTGGAATCTTAATAACTCTTGTGTGCTCTCCTCCTTCTCACCCTCCTTCTCCTTCATCTCTTATGTTGGATTCAGTTTGGATCATTTCTAGAGACCTGTTACCAAGCTCATTGCTTCCTTCCTCAGCTACTGAAGAAGAATAAAAGTCTTTCTATCATGTTGGTTACTGTTTTCTTTTCTAGCATTCTCATTTCTCTGATCAAGTTGCTCATCCTGGCATTGCTACCTTTTCTTTTGCACCTTTAATGTACTAACCGTAGTTATCTCAAACTCCCTGTCTAGTAATTCCAGCATGGGTGCCATTCACGTAGATACAGATGATGTTGACACAGACAAATAGACCTTCATCCACGGGTTCTGTTGGTGGTGCTGTCTCTTTATCGTATGTGTTCTTACTCTTTCTGCATTTGGCTTGTGAGTTTTTTAAAAATATTTTATTTATTTATTTATTTTAGTTAGAAAGAGGAGGAGGAGAGAGAGAGAGGAAGAGAGAGAGACAGACAGACAGAATGAGTGTGCCAGGACGTCTAGGTGCTGCAAATGAACTCCAGACACTGTGCCTGCCACCTTGTGCATCTGATTTACTTGGGCCCTGGGGAATGGAACCTTGGTCCTTTGGCTTTGCAGGCAAGAAACTTAACTGCTAAGCCATTTCTTCAGACCCAAGGCTTGAGAGTTTTTGTTGTAGGTTATAATATTTCATAGAATATTAGAGGCTGAGGACCATAATATAAGAATGCCCACGGATTTCCCGTTGTTAAACTTAGTTTGAGGATTCATATGAATCTGCTGAGGTGTTGAGCTGAGTTTATGATTCACTGTTGTCATAGTTGCCAGCAAAGAGTCACCTGCTCAAGTTCCTCAAGTACTTCATCTTCTGGGGCTTGGTTTTCCAGTTTTCCTCAGTGTCTAGCCTGCTATCAGCTCAGACTGTCCTCTTATGATTTAGAAAGTCTCCCCCATGTTCTTGTCCCTCTGTGTGGTGCTGCCTCTACTTACCATGTCTTATCCTTGTGCTGCGAGCATATTCTTTTTCCTCTGATGTAGCCTCAGCCCGGTGGATGCCCCCTCTCCCAGCTTCCTGGCTATGGTCTCCTTCCCTGCTCCTGGGGCTAATTTTAGGTCTGGTTTTTATCCCTGTCCTCCCCTGGAGTAAGGATTTTTCTGTATTATTCTCTTCCCCTTTGTGGAGGTAATTTTCACTGTCATCCATGGGTTGGCAGTGCTCATGGACCTTCCCCAACAGCTTAAGGCTTTTAAAATTTATTGAAGGGCTTTTCACATTCTTTAGTATTTGAAGTAGGATCACACTCTAGCCCAGGCTGACCAGGAATTCAGTATGTAGTCTCAGGATGGCCTCGAACTCTTGGTGATCCTACCTCTGCCTTCAAGTGCTGGTATTAAAGGCGTGCACCATCCCTGGCTTAAGGCTTTTTTTTTTTTTTAAATGAAGAGAGCTAGGGAAGAAAAATGGGTGGGAATCAGGTAAAATCAGGTAAACATAACCCAACAGAGGACACAAAATGAAGGGAAGCCAAGGAAGCTTATAAAGTAACAGCAAAGGCCTTAGGACATCAATTATGGCAGTAAATATAAATGCTTGCATTTTTCCCCATTAAAAGATAATGAAATACAATAAAGTTCATATGTGTTTTTAATGATGTGTGAATGCAAAAGGACTATTACAGGCAAGCCCTTTGCCCCCTAATTTTCTTCTTCACTTCTTGAATGATATTTGTACTACCACCATGATGCTCTTGAGACAATATGGTAGGTCTGTTAAATCATGGATGGCCAAGGAGAGACTGCAAATAAGCAGAAAAGGACAGGCTGTGAGAACGGTCATTGAGGCCCTATCTTGGTACATTTCCTAAAGTCTGAGCTGGTTCTCAGATAGGCCACCCTTAGAATGATTAAAGAAGATTATTCTTAAATGCATTCAAATCTTCAAATCTTGCTACCTTAATCTCAATTCTCTACACAACTAGAACACTACTGTATTAGTTTCTTTTCTGGATGTTGTGACAAAATACCTCACTAAAGCAACTGAAGGAAGGAAAGAAAGGCTTATTCTGGATCATAATTGAGGGTATTACCCACCAGAGTGGGCAAGACTTGGCGGCAGGAGCAAAAAAGTCTGGTCTCATTATGTCCTCAATCAGGAAGGAGAGGGATGAATGTGCTAGCTTCTTCCTTTTCACACTTTTCATTCAGTCTTGGACTACAGTGGTGCTGTTCTCATTCAGTGTGTGTGTGTATGTGTGTGTGTGTGTGTGTATGTGTGTGTGTGTGTGGGGGGGTGTTCTCTTCCCCATTAAACTTCTCTGGAAGCACAGCCACAGAGAAAACCAGAAGTGTGTCTCCCAGCCCTTGAAAGTCCAGTCAAGTTGACAATGAAGGTTAACCATCATAACTGCCTTCCTGCCATTCTTGACTGTAGCTCCACATGTAATACTGACATCAGGAGGATTTACTCACTCCTAGAGCCCAAGAGGATCACTTCTCAGAGTGGCCACTGTGTAAGAGAAGAGATGGAGAAATGAGGCCTAAGGCAGTTGACTAGAGAAGGATGGAGATTTTTATTTGAGATAAAAATAAAAAATTAAAATATTTTTTATTAGTTTTAAGCTTTATTGAGGTATAGCTGACAAAAAAGCTGAATGCATTTAACGTAAGTGCTAGTAAATTTGGGCATATATGTACTCAAACTCATATTATGAACACCGTAGTCAAGATACTAAATATATCTCTCACCTCCCAGACACATATTTTGTGGGGTTTTGTCTTCATAAACGTCTTCCTTTAACTCCTGGATAATAAACATAGCAACCATTTGGATCAGAGACTTTTTTTTGTAAGGAGAGATTTTGGAGTATATTTCCATTAGTATTGTTCATGGTATATAAGAAAATGGAGACAAGGATGGAGGTACTGAATAATAAATGCATCTTAGAATTCAACTATTCCATTTTGAAAACAAGAAAGATCATTTGAAAGAAAATGTTTGAGTTCCATTAAAACATGTCACATTTTGTAGTTGATTTTAACTTTACAGATAAATTTACATCTTTTAATATTCACCATAAGCTTTTTGTTTAGAGGTTCACAAAGATCTGTATGACTAAGATGTTTTCTCCCCTATATCAGATATGTATGAGTTCCCAACTGTGTTCTGTGCATTATACCAGATCCAGAATTACACGACTTAGTCTATTGTCAAGAAGTTCAAAATCCAGTGACAGAGACTGACAGCTCTAGGGGTAACAAGAACTCAGTGTTATAAAAACTGTGATTGCATAATATTCAGTGTGTTGGAAGACAGTTATACACAGATCTGTCACGCTTCTGCAGCACATCTTTTAAGTGAGGTACTAATTGTTGTTTTGGGCTCTCTTTTCAAAGGTGTTAGTGTAACAAACAATCTTGAAAGATACAATTTCTTTTTACAAAAAAGCTCAGGTGAACTTATTGCCCATATTAATGGATTGTCTTCTGTCTGTTCAACTCATCTCCAATAGTCTCCTTAACAATGTTTACAGCTATCTTCTCATCCCCTTGAATTTTGCTTATAGAATTGGGAACTGCTATCGATGATACTCTGGCTTCCATAATGCTATCAGTAATGGGTTGTACCTTACCTCTGATTCAAGAATTTTATGTGTTGACATCCATAAAACTATAAGGCTGAATGTAGGAAGGATAAACTTTCAGAACTTTTATAGTTCTTAGCATATACTCTGTGGGGATATGAAGAAGGTATACCTGTTTTAGAAAACACAATAGCAATAATGTTGTTAAGCATGAAGAACTCTGGGAAAATAGTATCTGTCAAGATGTGAGGTGAGAGAAGCTGGAAGAAGAATGGAAGGAAACAAAAACCCAAGCAGAAGTAACAGTATAAGCAAGGGCAGGGGAAAGGGGTTGGGTATGGTGAAGGGTGTTTTAGTGTCATCTAATAATAGATGTTTTTATGATGGAAATATAATTGAGGGTCAGTTTTTAGATGATACTGTCATCAGATAGAGGTTTAGGCATGCCATTTTGGTAGTTGTAAAAAAATGTGTTGGCTGTTCAAGATGAAGGCAGGAACTTCCAAGCCCAACTGGAAACCTCTGGAATAGTAGAGTTAAAGCACAGGGAAAGTCTACAATAGGATCAGAGGATAAATGAAACACGTACACAATATATTATGGAAGAAGAAATGTTTTTTTCTTTTTTTTCTGAGGTAGGGTTTTGTTCTAGCCCAGGCTAACCTGGAATTTACCATTAGTCTCAGTCTGGCTTTGAACTCAAAGATTAAAGGTGTGTTCCATTATGCCTGGTCAAAAAGTGGATAGTTTGATAGGGGTGACATTTGGATTCTTTAGGATAAACCTCAAAACCTGAGTAAATGACAGAAACATCAGTCATGAAAGACGGAGAGGGACCATGGGATCAGAGCATCCACAGGAGCACTTGGCTCCACAATTGTGTAAAGTGTTTGCTTTACCTACTATAGGTGGACAGGGTTGTGTATTTCTCTTGTTTGACAATTAATTGCAAGGGTTAGGTGGACTGTTCAGGCTATATGGTCAGAAAGTTAATAGTGGAAACTTTATATAATGGCCATCCTAGTGGCCTTTTGATCTTCAATTTTTATATCCAGTCATAGATGTTTATCTATTCTCAAAGGATCTGGAGATAAAAAAGCAGAATGGAGAGAAAATTAAGGGTCAATTTATTTTTCATTATTAGACAAGTATATTTGTCAGCTCATTGTATAAGAAAGAAAGTAGAGCATTTATTTCTGACATTGTGGACAAAAGAAGATCTTCCTTGTTAATGGAAGAGCTCCAAAACATGTATTCATAAGGGTGCTGAACTTACATGAACCCCAAATAAATGTTGTTGGTTGGCAAATATTCACCTTTGAATATTCAATCATCAAATTGGGCTTGTTTAGAATATCACAGGGCTAGAACATTTAATTTACATCTATATAATTTTAAGACATCCTGCTGACCAACTCATTAAAAAGTTTTTTGGTTTCATCTTTGTTGTTATAGACAGAAATTTTATAAAGTCTGTGATGTTCCCAGAATGCTAGTTTTATATCTGTATCTCAGTTTTCTACATTCAATACAGTGTGGTCTTGTGTGATTGCCAAAGAATTGCAAACACTTTTAGTATTTGAATATTCTAAAGTGTTTGGAAGTTTCAGGCACAAGTGTGCAAGGAATACAGAGGACAACAAAATCAGAATATTAATGAAATCCACATTTAGCTAAGGACACTAAAAAGAATTTTAAAAAGGTTTCAAAAGATCCAGTGAAGAAGCCAGAGATAGAACATTTTTAAACCATATTTCATCCATCTTTTTGCATGCTCACATGTACAAATATATGGATTTTATGAGTTGGTTAGCAATCAGTTGCTTTTCATACCTGTGGAATACATGGGGCAGAATATTAAAGGATGTGAGAAATTTGAGTTGGGTATAAAAAA
The DNA here is from genome assembly GCF_020740685.1 of Jaculus jaculus. Taxonomy (NCBI): domain Eukaryota; kingdom Metazoa; phylum Chordata; class Mammalia; order Rodentia; family Dipodidae; genus Jaculus; species Jaculus jaculus. Next base: position 47,230,688 of record NC_059116.1, on the reverse strand, counting down.
TTAAATTTCTGTTTACTATGAGAATGGGTAGACTTGCCCTAAAATCCATTCAAAATCAATTTTTAATGAGAAAAAGTTCCTACTTTTGTCACATTACCTATTAGGAATTCTTTTAGTTCTTTCTGCCTGGACCTATCATCTGTGCTTTTATACCATAGGATGGGTTTCTCTAAAGATGTCAGTTTTTTGAAGAAGAGAGCACCAGTACACACTGGACAGATAGGCTTGTTAGTTTATAATAATGTGAGTCTTCAGAGTGTGTGGCCAGAATTGTATCCAAGACAGCCTCAGAGTTGATGACTCAGGTAATGGAAGTATAGTGGTCACTTGACTAAGGTAAGGGAAGTGTAGGGGTCACTTGACTAAGGATGAAATGCTTTCATGGTACTTCAGCCTTTGGGAGCAACAGAACTGCCTTAACTAGACCTGAGTTTCCACATTCCATATTGTCAGCTTGTTGATAACCTTCCCAACTCCCTCATGCCCTCTTGGCATTCTGCTTCTTGGAGAGGCAGTTTGTCTTTTCACAGAGTCGGAAACAGTCTCAGAAAACAGCTGCACTTAACTGTTGGACTCCTAATAGTACATGTCACTCTTGGTCCCTGGAAGAAAATGTCCTTGGCTCCCAAAATAACCTTAAACACAGGGTTAGTATCTTCTCATAATTGAAGAGTACTGAAAGAAAGACTCAAATGCATGAGGGCTGATAGAATTTAATTCCAATGCACTACACAATCTATTTTTTTGCACTTATTTGGTGAGGGCCTTGAAGGATTAACCTCTTGGGATCCAGACTCCCATGATGGGGTAATGAGGGGTCATGTATCCCAGTGGATTGGATCTGGAGTGTTTGTTTTGAGAGAGAGAGAGAGAGAGAGAGAATTGACATGCCAGGGCCTCAGCAAGTAAAATAAACTCCAGACACTTGTGCCACCTAATGAGCATGTACAGCCTTGCCCTTGCCTCACCTTTGTGTATCTGGCAAAGGTGGTATCTGGAGAATCAAACATGGATCCTTAGGCTTCATAAACAAGTGCCTTAACCTCTAAGTCATCTCTTCAGCCCTGGAACAATGTTTTAAAGGCTTGGTCACCAGTGCTCTTGGGAGGTGGTGGGACCTTCACAGGGTGAAGTCTAATGGCAGAAATTTAAGACATTGGGGTATCCTCTTCAAGGATATATTGGGACCATGGCCCCTCCTTCTTTTCTCTGTGTCCAGACATACCATGATGTACTGTGTGACCATATGCCAAAAGCAAGAGGACTGAGTACATATGGACTGAAACTGTAAGACAAAACACAGGTTTCTCCTACTAAATCATTTATCTAAGATATTTTGTCACAAACATGAGAATCTTGTTAACACAAAGAGAAAGCTCAAGTTGAGAGAGATTTCAGAGTACTTGGGAGAGGTTATGTTGAGGGTAACTGAGCCAAATCTTTTCATTCAATTCAACAGATATAGCTATGAGTGGTATTATCTCATGCTTGGTCTTGTTCTACACATTGAATTCCAGGGTTGTTGGGTGAGATGACTTTCAAGTTACTGAACAATACTATGGACTCCATGGTGAGCTGCTCCTAACTCACTTTCTGACACATTCATCTATCCTTTTCAGATAGTTCGTAGCACGCTGCTCTCTGTGTTGGGTCTCTGACGTGCCAGTGCACTGGCAGTGGCGCTGTTTCTGGGTCCATTCTCAGTAACTGTTTTGATGAGCATGAGACTTGTTCATCTGGCCTCCTACCTTCACGACCTATATTGCATCCATTTGCATTTCTTCACACTCCATCCAAGTAGGCTGACATTGTGCAAAACTTAGTGAGTGTATCTTGTATACTCAGAATGGGTGTATTTAGGTAGTTTGTACCTTTAGTGAAGTTCCCTCAAGAAATGGATAAGCCAGGAATGATGGAACGTGCCTATAATCCCCGCACATAGGAGTCTGAGGTACGATAATTGTGAATTTGAGGCTAACCTGTGCTATATAATGAGACCATTCACAAAAATCTACTAACAAAACAAAACAAAACAAAACAAAAAAGGACATAAGCTTTCCTTCAGTTGATTGACATTGGTCTGTCAAGGATGAAGAATTAATTTCCTCCTGAGAATCCATGCACCTGTCACACAGGCAGGGGCTATGAACATCTGGACTTGGCAATGGAGTACAAAATAAAAATAAAAATAAATAAAATAGATCTCCATCTGAGAAACCCTGAATCAACCTGGAGGCCAAAAAAGAAAAAAAAAATCCAAAAATCCCTTTAGGTCAAACATCTGTAATGTTCATTTGTTGACTAAATTATGCATTTATTTATTATAATAGACGGTTTAAGCTTATAATCTGAACTCTGTATTATATGTAACAATTACAGTTACAATCACTTTATTTCATTACAGTAAAGCAATTAAATATAAATCATGTGTTTTACTAAGGATAATTAAGATTATCAAAATAATTTATTATTATAATATATAGAACTTCTGCATTCTAACTATTGTATGCATTATTACTTGAAATTCAGATTGTATTTCTCTACAAAGTCTCGGTTTAGAGAAGTTCTATTGGAGCCCTGGTTGATGTCTTTATTGCCTTGTCTAGGCACTTCTCAAGGGGTTCAGCCATCCCAGGAGTTGCTCAAGGCCCACCTGGAGCCATTAAATTTAGAAGAAATGGATGATGATTATGTTACTTCATACTTTGTCTAAGGCTGGGCCCGCTGACTCCACACCACCTGACTTTCTGGAGGTGATGGTGGGGTACTGTCTTCTTCAGATTTTCCATTTCTAGCTTACTGTCCAAATTCTCTATAGTCATTTGCTTTCTAAGGTGAGATCTAAACACCGGACCATTGTGATTTGTTTTTCCATATTTTTAACACAAAGTTTCATGCAGCACAGGTTTTCCTTGAACTTCCAAGTGCTGAAATTACAGTCATGTGCCATCTCACTGAAATTATCTTTCTCACTTTAATTTCTATTTTTCCTACTTAGCATATTACCAAACTTCCCCATCTTGTCCACATTTTCAAATAATACATATTTCTAAATCAGTTGACTGTAGCTATTTACATAAAAAAAAAATCAATCCTGGTCCTGTTGTCTATCACACAGGTGGAGATGAACAAACTAGGTAAGCTCCATGATGACCTTAGCAGCAATCCCCCAAGGTTCTTTTGAAGTAAAATGGGTTGGTTTCTGCAGTATCCTTAGAATAGCACCCAACTTCTAGTAGGTGCTTTGTAAGTACACTATCACTGGTGTTAGTTTAAGACACAAATACCAAAGTAGGATTCACTGTAGGAAGGATTCATATAAATGGTTTTATTAGGAAACCTCAATGCCTATCTGAAGTTGGTCATACGGAGGTTTGGGGAAACCTATCATTTACTTTCTTGTTGCTAGGACCAAATGCCAAAAGAAACAACTTATGGAAGGAAAAGTGTTTAATTAAAAGTTTGGGGGCTGGAGAGATGGCTTAGCAGTTAAGCGCTTGCCTGTGAAGCCCAAGGACCCCGGTTCGAGGCTCGGTTCCCCAGGTCCCACGTTAGCCAGATGCACAAGGGGGCGCATGCGTCTGGAGTTCGTTTGCAGAGGCTGGAAGCCCTGGCCCGCCCATTCTCTCTCTCTCCCTCTATCTGTCTTTTTCTCTGTGTCTGTCGCTCTCAGATAAATAAATTTAAAAAAAAAAAAGTTTGGCTCCAGGGGAACAGAGTCCATGGAAGGCCATGGCAGGCCAGAGTGGGGAGCTAGTGTCACATTACCTCAAAGGTAGGGAACATAGAGAGGGAACAGCACATGGTACCCAACTTTAACACCTCAAGGCCCACTCCTCAGTGACACGCTTCCTCCAGCAAGATTTTACTTCCAAAATGTTTTACAACCTTCCAGAATAGCACCATCAGCTGGAGATTAAGCATTCAAACACTTGAGCCTATGGGGGATCTTTTACATTTAAACCAGCACAGGAGTCCATAGGAGACAGAAAAAGAGAGATGACTTTGGAGGGTAGAATGTTAGAATTGGGTACAGATAGGAAAGGAGTGATTTTATGTGAGGTCTTAACCAGTTATTTCTATGTGATGTTAAAAGAGTATTTGTTGCCTTCCACTTTTGACCCTAAAGGGTTGACAAAACAGATGAGTTTCTTTGCTATTATTAACAGTTCTCCTTGTAAAAGTTGATCTTTAATTGTCATGAAACTTTCCCTGGGGAGACATGAACAAACCTCTTTCACCCCAGATTGGGCACCAGTGACAGACCAAATGCACCCATGTCTGCCTTAGTGAATTGATAGGTTTACTGGAGTTACTTACAGGCGTATGGGTCAGAGGTTATTTACAAGAGCATGGATGACTCACCGACAAGCCCACCTCGTCTTGGGCAACAACTCATGACTCACACATGCCACATCCCTGAGCTCCCTGCACAAATTACAGGCAGTTTAGCTTATCAGAAAGTCTCTTCTCTCCAACAATTGTTACTGCTTCTATAATTTGGGAAGACTATTATGAATCGTTTAAATTTCAGAAGGATTCTGAGCCTTATAATTTTTGTTTACTTTTTGAGCTTCAAGGTTCTCCGGCTCTCCTTCTTTTTTCCAAAAGGGAACATTTCTTCACTATGGGAGCCACCTTCCTATCCCAGAATATTTCAATTAGGAGGAAATAGCTGTAGTATAGCTTTGAAGCTCTTGTGCCTAAACTGGCCTGATTGATGAACCTCCAGAGCAGGAATATGTGCCAGAAGTTGGATTTATGTTTGGGTGAGTAAAGTCACATGTAATACATGAGATGCAGAACTCTCATCAACAAGCCCCAGAATGACATGTTCTGGGGCAGCAGAGGAGGCTATTAAGTGATCTGCTGGGGAGAGAAACTTCCATCAGCTCAGCCATCAGGATCCACTCTTAGAGAGGAGTACACATCCTTCAGGAAGGACAAGTGAAGAAAAGTTCATATTGCAAAGATACTTGGATACATTCAAACTGCCTTCTGCGTAAGAGGCAGCTGTGTAGGGCTTGGATTGCAGCACTGAAGACTGGGAGAAAGCATGCTTTATGTACCTCAGAGCTGCCAGTCTGCTGGGTGTCAAGTCTCATGCATGAACACGTGGCTGAGGGTGGGGGCAGTACTTAGTGGCAACCAGTAGTCAGGGTCCCAGTGAGAGAAACTGAGCTCAAATTTCTGAACTTAAGCAGAGGAACTTATTAGCTGCATAACTAAAAAAAGTAGGAGTGGTTGGCTTTTTTCTATTATTATTAGCTGAGCTACTTTCCTGTACAGGTGTGCACTATGGTTTTGAAGTTGTATCATGTCACCTTTGTGACTTCAGAGAAATAGCTAGTGGTTTATATCATTTCTGTTTTTGTTTTTTGTTTTTTTTTTCAAGGTAGGATCTCAGTCTAGCTCAAGCTGACGTGGAATTCACTAGGTAGTTTCAGGGTGGTCTCAAACTCACGGCGAGCCTCCTACTTCTGCCTCCCAAGTGCTGGGATCAAAGGCATACACCACGATGCCTGGCTCATGAACTCATTTTTTGCTAACAGGAGAAACTAGCTTCTATGACAGGAAGGCTGGGGTCATGAGTTCTCTTATGAACTAGAAAATGGGATCCTATCTACAAGAGCCACAGGGAATGAGAAATAGACAACTTCCTACAATAAAGGGGGAGTGTGGTGAGATCTTTCCAAAGGCAAGAGATTCAGAGATTCAAGCAGGTACTCTATCTCTCGGTCAGGGTTGTGCTGTGAAGTCTAGCATTTTGAGGTGTTATGCTCAGCAAAGGAGGCTACAGTGTGCATGGGCCTGGGGTTTGGGAGTATGTAAAATCAGGAAGGCTCCTGGGGAAAAATGTGCTTAGAAGGAAGGTGTTAGTGGAGGGGAAATAGTGCTTTATCATTCTGCAGGGTGAGCAGAAGAGCTGGGAACTAGGCCAATTCCTCTCTTGAAGTGCCCCCTCCATCAGGGAGTGGTGGTTATTGAAGAGGGGCCGCTGATGAAGCCACTTAGTGACACTCATGCTAAGGGGTGGTGACCTTCAACCCCAGAACTGGGGCGCTCTGGCAAAGGCATCAGTAACCACCCAGAGTGTAATTTGTCAGGGATGCCAAGGTTAACATTTTTCTTCACAAAAACCATCCTTAATGACCATCAGCAATCAGGACCTCCGATTTCTGTCTCATTTGAAAGCTTTTAATGCTTTCAGAGGGATAGATGGGGTGACCTAATAGGTCTTTTCCATCTCTGATTTTCTATGATTAATGAAGTTCAATTGTGCAGAATAAAATGGTGAGTTTCTCGGTGTCAGTTCAGCTGTATTCCTTTTCCCTCCCTCTTTCTTTCCCCATTTTTTTTAGACAGATGATAATCATGCACATTTTCTCTTAATGCTTCAGAGGAAAAGGGACATTTATTTCTGAGCCAGGCTTTGAAAATGTCAAGGTGGGTATATTTGTCTTTGGTGTAAATTTTTGCCAAATGTCGCAAACCACCATGCCATAGACAGGAGACCTTTATGAAAGGCAATAGAAGCATCAGGGATGTGAAAACATGTGATGTTTGTATAGCTTATTAGACATTTCCCTAAGTACCTCCATAAACTACAGAGGTTTAATCTTAATTTCCTTAGATAGATAAGGATTTCATTACCCTGTTTTGCCTGAAGGGAAATTGAAGCCCAGAGAGGTTATAGGATTTGATCAAGTTACCCACTTGGGTAAGAGGAAGATGAGAGTAAGTTATGGACTCAGCTTGGCTGCATGTGAGGATTGTGATTTTTGAAACATATTCTAGAGAAATTCAGTGGGGCTTGTTGTCCTCTCTACCTGGAGGTTTTTCTAGATTGTGAGTCATTTGGATTATGAAGCAGCCATGCATGTAGGGAATTATTGCTAACATCCACACATGCTCATTTGGAGGAGAAGGGCTGTCAGGAAGGGACTTCTATGCTTGGACACTTAGCCCCTTTCCTGGGCTCCTCTGAATCCCTGCATTTGATTTTCAACCAGCAGAGCAGCAGAGGGACCCAGAACATAATCCTTTGTCAAGAGGAGCAGAGACTTCCAGTTTGACAGATACTTCTATTTGGGAGTCCCAGAACAGCCCTGGAAGAAGACAACATTCATATTTGCTAAAAGCTCCAACCAACCAGCTAAACAATAAGAATTCTCAAGTGACTGAATTAAGACTAACATCTTGTTTCTGAGGTTTTGGGAATTCACAAGAGAAAAATCACCAACATTCTCTTCAGTAAGAACGTGCTGGTCTGGACCATGACAGACTCCCAAACCATGGGGGAAGTGGCATGACTTTTAACAGCACTTTTCAACACCTCACATAATACATAATACATATATGATATATAACACATATAATATGATATATAATACATATAATGATACATAATAAAGGGCTGACATGGGTTTGGTCTTGTACTGGCCAAGGACTGCTGCTGACTCCAGGGTAAAAAGCTTTTTGGCTCCTCTCTCCTGGGAGAAGCAATCTTGTCTGCACTCAGAGTTCACTTCTCTGTTGTGCAGGTTTGGATCCACCTCATACATTCAGGCTGTGCAAAGGTGAGACTCTCCCTCCACAGGTCAGGATGATGAGAAGTGGGCCTGTGGAATGCTGTCTTCTGGATATGACAATTCTGCTACACTCATAGGCTCACAGCAGATGGGGTTTCCTGCACATGATTGAGCTTGTCAATATCTCATCATAGATAGAGGGATCCTTGAGACACAACATCTTCCAGAGTAAATGCTGGAATCTCATGATTGTTGGAAGAACGAAAGTCATGTCCTTTAGAGGGGTGGCCATTTGAGGATTGCCCACTCTCTTACTCAAGATTATGCAAGCAATCCTAATTTACATCTGTAGGTTAAAAAACAACAACTGTAAACAAAGCATAGGAGTAGGACAGGGATCTAATGGGAAGAAGACAGGTTTCAGTGGAAAGGGGGAAGAGGATAGGATCAAAATTCATTGCATAAATGTATGAAAATTTCAAAACTAGGACTGAGTGCTCATACAAGAGGACATGAGTTCATGCCTTTCCCTATGTGAGGACATGGCATTTTTCTGCCCCTGTTGGGGACATGACATCCAACAGTTCTTGGCAGAAGACCAGAACCTTCAAAAATGAGATGGTCCAATGCTTTTATGGCCCTTGGAACCACAAGAAAATCAATTTTTGTTCTCAGGTATTCAGTTGTACTTACAAGACAAATGAAAACAGGAGTTTCAGCCATCCCTGATGTGGTTGTTGACTTACTGCTTCTCAGAGTTAGGTGGGCCTTTGGAATGGAGATGTGTCTTCTGATTTAATTTGTCTCAGAGGCATGAGTCTGCAGGATTGAGAATGATGGTCAAGAGTGTTAAATATTTGTTATGTTGGTTTTCATCAGGTCTTGAAAGAGATAAAATATATGTAATATAAATTTTTCTCTTTTCATCCTATAAGTGCAGCTCAGTGGAATATCCTCACAGTATCCTGCACAACTCACTCTTCTCACTATCCCCAGAACTTTTCATTTTTCTTAAACTGAAACTCTACACTTGTTTATATTTTCAGTCAATTATTCTCTCTGCCTCCCAGCTAAAACTATTCTCATTGTTACTTCTCTGAATTTGGTACTTCATGTAAGTAGAATTATATCATATTTATTGTTGTTACCACCTATTTTACAACTTATGTTTTTCCAAGGTTCATCCATGTAGCATCATCAGAATTTCTTTGTGTGTGTGGTGTGTGTATGTGTAGATCAGAAGTTATCATAAGATATTAGGGTGTCTACCTCTATTGCTATCCACCTGATTTATAAAAAAATCCCTCTACTGAACCCAGAGCTTGACAGTTAAGCTAGTATACCTAACCAGGTTGTCCCAGAGAGTCATCTGTCTCCCTCTCCTGAGTGCTATGATCAAGCAGATAGCGATCACTGGCATTTTAGTGGGTTCTGTAGATATGAACTCAGATTCTCATGCTTGATAACCAGTGCTTTACCCACTGCATCATCTTCCAATGCTAAGAATTTCTTTTTGTAAAGATGAAAAAGCTTCACTGTAGGTTCATGCCATGCTTTATTTATTCATCTAGCAATGGACACTTGAGGTGCCCTCCTTTTTGGCTCTTGTGAGTAATACTGCTGTGATATTGGTTAAAAATACCTTTCAAAGTCTTTGGTTTCAAGTCTAGTGGGATTGATGGAGTCTATGTCTATGCTTAATATTTTGAAGGATTGTCAAACTGTTTTCTAGAGTGGTTGCACCACTCTATATTGCTATCAGCAATGTTCAGGGTCCCAATTTTTTACACCTAGTAAATGCCTGTTTGTTTATTTATTTCTTCTTGCTATTTTGATAACATTTAAGCTAATAATATGTAGCTATGTCTCACAGTGGTTTTAACTTGCATTTTTTCTAATGATTAGTGACATTGAGACAGGAGTTTTGACCACACTGTTCATCTCAATGGATTTTGGTATTGATTGGTTATACATTAAAACTGCTCTTGGAACTATGAACAGATGAGTGATGTATGGAACCCACCAATTGTTTTAAAATCTTGTCTATAGAGGCCTAGGCATTGGTATATATATTTTATAAAAGCCCGAGTGTTCTGTATCTCCTATCACTAGACCTGGGTGAAATCATAACATGTTACCTGAGAGTGTCCTACATTGGTCTGATGCTGCTTTTGACTCTGTATTGATGAGTAAAATATATTTGGCTTTTGCTATAGGTTTTTTGATATAGAGCTCCTAAATCTTTAGAAATTGCCTAAGTCATAGAAATGATAAGAACTTTTATTTTTTATAATTCATAAGAATATTTTTATAATCATAACTGAGTTTAAGCTAATGCTTCTAAAGACCTTGAATAGCTTAAGAGTGGGATCGTTACCAGAAGAAATACCCACATGATTTTACATTTGAGTTTACACTAATCCTCTTGAAGGCCTCAAATAGCTTCCAAATGGGAATCTGTACCAGAGGAAGCACCCATGTGATTGGGAGTTCGAATTTCAGAACAGGGAAATCTGAGGTGGACTATTTCTTAGGGACACAATGTGTATTTAACACCAGTTGAGAGATGATGTTCTCCAAAGTAAAGATGTTCCAGAATGCATGGTGAGGGAATGTGGTGGTTACAATACTTCTGGGGTTGGGGGGAGGAGAGGGACCTTCTTTGGGACCTGTAGAACACGGGGGAAGTTGGGCACCTGTGTGTGGCCCAAGCCCATGTGATCTGGTTGTCTGGAGCACTTGCTAACCTCCTTCAATGAAGTGAGGCTTGGAATGTCATCTGTCCATCCAGAGCCACAGCTGGAAACATAAACTTTGTTCTTTGAGTCTTTACCCTGGGAAAGAGGAACTTAAAAGTGAGTATTACAAAGTCACATACCTGGGAACATTGGCGGAGGGAGTGCTTATCACAGTTATGGAGAGTAAGGATGAGAGGCATCTTGCTTGTCTAGCATCTAATAGTGATTAAATGTTTGGAAATTTCAGCCTATCCCCAGACCTCATGGGCTAGTGAAGTGTAGAAGATGGAGGTCAGTCATCAATGGCCAATGATTTAATCAGTATTCCTATGTAATAAAACCTTCAAAAAGCCCTAAGGTAAGCATCCAAGTTGGTGACTACATTGAGGCACTGGAAAGGTATCATACTACAAAAGGTATGGAAGTTCTGTACACCTACCTGCTTACTTAACCCTGTGCATCTGGCTCATTTGGTGGTTCCTGAATTTGTCTTTTACAGTAAAGAAGCAATAGTAAGGTAAATTGGATTCTTCAGTTTTGTGTTTATTTGAGTAACTTACAAAACACGGGAGGGATTTGGATCCCTTCTGCATTGCTAGTATGCATTTACAATTGTGCAACCACCATAGAAAACAGAATAGAGATTTATCAAAATGTTAAGCATAGAACTACATTGTCTAGCAATTTATAGCCAAAGAATTAGTAGTGTAGATGAAAACCTGAGACATGGAACTCATGTCCAGGGTGGGGTCAGTTTTGTGGGACTGTGTATTTCACCTGTAAGGGCTACACTAATTCTAAGGGATAATGTATCAGAAATGAATTGCAGGACACCCAGCTGTTGTCTGGATATCTGGAGAACTGCTTAGTAGAATAAAATTCCACGTATTTGCCCAGGAGTATAAGTAAAAAGACATAATGACATCTTTAATATAAAATAGGAATAGTAATGTGTACTGGAAAAAATGACTGAGATTGGGATGGGATAGCGCTGTGATATTCAGTAGAGCATTACTCCTAACAGGCTTGCACATATGTTGTGGGTAGAAAAGGGAGGGTCATCTGAGCTGTTATTTGTCCTCCAATAACAACCCGGAGAGACTTACTTACTCTGGAAGGGAGGCCAAGAGACAATGAAACTAGGAAGGGCCAAGAGCCATGACTCTTGGCCCTGGCCATATATGAAAGTCACCTGGGGATTTTGAACTTTCCTGGTGAGTTGCCTATACAACTGTATTCCACAGAAGAGTCATGGTCAAGGATTCTAAGACAAGCTGGCCATCGTTTCAGGGTCTGATGATGGAGAGACCATGGTCTTTGCTGTAATAAGAGTAAATCCCATTGTAGGTCCACAGGACACAGACAGACCATTGCACTCTCCAAGGCCCTTGCCTTCAAACAGTCAGAAAATAAGCAGAAAAAAAAAACAGTGATAAGTGCTCTGTAAATCTCTTTGGCTTTAATGTGTGTCAGTAATAAGGTAGATGAGTAATTGATTTAAACATATGATTTCTCATTTGATACAATATTCCTTTAATTTCTAATTCCTATCCTGCAATGCTGGCTCACATGATTGGGATAATACCATTATTATGTTCTTTCATCTTATAGTTTAACAAAGAAACAGATGGCATGATTTCAATAAAAAAAATATTAAGTTCAGGTTCTTTTGTCTGTTGCTTGAATCCAGAAGGAAATCTCTTTGATATAATAAGACCATTATTGGATTTTAATTAAGTGACAGGTGATTATGAGAATCATGATTTTTGGCATTTTATATCTTGGTTGTTCAAAGCTTAAAAATCTATAATGCTTTCTTTTGGCAAGCATTATGTTTCATATCCAACCAATAGAGAAGCTCTGTTTGATGTTTTCTTCTTTTGGAGTACTCAGCAACAGTAATCAGTCAGGAATGTGCTCTAACTTCTGTTGCCTCTTTGTATTTATTTATTTTTCTGTGTCAGTTCTTTTGAATGAAAACAAAAAGTATGTGCCCATAAATTTGGAGCAGAAAGATCTGGGGATGGAAACTAGGCCCAGGAACAATTCCTGGCAGGATTGGAAAGTGGTCACCATTGACCTTCATCACACACAACCTAATTTACACTCCACCCCCCCCCTCAGTTCCTTATTTACACACTGCTTCAAGACCCACAAAGCTCTAACAGTAGCATCCTGGATCATGCAGTTATATACATACCCATCCCAGAGCTGATTTTCGGCTATTGACTTAATGTCTCCCTGAAAGGAGGATGGGATTGCTGAATTCACCTCCAGCCCATCACTGGTCCTAATGCGCCCAATTTGGATCAAAACCCACCATCTAAAAGCTCTTTATGCCAATCATTTGTGTGTGTAACTATTGCCTTGCAGCTTCCCATTTGGGAGAATTTCTTGTGGTAGTTTGAATGTGAAAAGTCCTCCATAGCCTCATGTGTCTATGATTGAGCCTCATCTCCAGCTGGTGGGTTCTTTTGGAGATAGAGCTTCACTGGAGGGGATGTATCACCAGTCCAGTCTACTGCGTGCACAGAGACAGCTCACTCTTTTTTTGTTTTTAATTTAATTTATTAGTTTTCTTTTCAGTAAATACAGGCAGTTTGGTACCATTATTTAGGCTCATCTGTGATCTACCCCCTCCCATTAGACCCTCCTTGTTAATGAAAATAGGTCGTGCATTGTGGAGTTAGCCCCCAGTTATTGGTATGATAAATGTCTCTGCAAATCATGACCCAACATGTAACTCTGACATTCTTTCCGCCCCCTCTTCTGCAAGATTTCCCTGAGCCATGTTGGGTTCATTTTTGGTCTGCTTCAGTGCTGAGGTGTTGGGGCCTCTGAGGCTTTGGCTCTCTGATTTGGTAGGAGTTGATTTTTCTCTGCGTTGATATCCTTCCACTTTGTGCTGGTATCCGGTTCACAGGAAAACATCACCCTTGCTTATTTCGCCAGTTGTCCTTAGTTTCAGTTGGGCCCCTTTTGAGGTATGTTGGGGAAGCTCTCTTCTTAGGATCTGCATCTATCTGGAAAAGAGAAGCAGATTCTCCAACGGAGAGTAAGTTAGCACCCGGAAAATTGAGATAACACTTACTTTTTTGATAGACAGTTTGATAGGTGTAGGCCCTCTTGTACCCCATGATTGATGGTAGCTTGATATTGTAGAGTGGGCTTGTGTTTGGGTATGGTTCTGACTTGTTTCCCAGCTCCAGCTAAGGGTCTAGTACCACTGAGTGGATCAGTTAGCCAAATCAAGAGCAATTGATTCCTCACCATGGCTGTGTACCACTATTGCACTTGTGTGGGCATCACATCCGGTTATTTGTTGCTAATTAGGTTAAACAATGTGTTGCTTGGACAGATCTTGGTCATTTCCCCCAGTCGCCTATGTAGCGCCTTCTGGCACTAGACACGCTGACTATCTGGGGACTGACTCTCTCCTGGCTTCCAGCCATGTCATTCCATTTTACGCGTCAGCTGCATATGGAGTCTTCAGCAATAGGGTCTTACCACTGGCCTTTGGTGGCTCATCAAGTACTCTGACAGAAGTCAAGACAGCTCACTCTTGCTGCTTCCTCCCACCTGCTGTGATAAGATGTGATGCCCTGGTTATGTACACTGCCTTCAGTTCCCCAGTATGATGAAGCTTCCTATTGAAACCATAAGCCAAAATAAGCACTTCCCTTCCATAAGCTACTAATGATCGGGTGTTTAGTCCCAGCAATAAGAAAGTTTTACAGAGCCTTCCCACTCGGTAAGAAAAAACCAGTGTTTTCCTGGCAATGAGCAGATGGAGACGTTATTGCATGGAAGATTGGAAGGCTGACTTCAACAAGCACCTATCTATGCTGTGGGGGAGAAAATGCATGTTGGAATAAAGCATAAGGTCAGGATTCTTGTCCTGAGGTCTTCCACCTGTGCTACCTTGGGTAGGTGCATCTCAACTTTGGTCCTTTGATATTGAGAAGGAGTGGCCTTGAATATGATATGGTACCTTCCTTGCTATGTGGCATTTCTGTTGTAATATGTTTAGGATCAGGATGGATTACAGCAAAATGAATTAACCCTATTCTTTCATCCTGCTTGCCTAACCAAGCAATTTTATATGAAAAATGTGAAGAAATGGGCTTAGGAATCAATGCACTTCTTTCTTAATGAAATAAACCACAAACTTTGTAGTTGTGATAGCCTATCCACCAGGATTTGTTAATGCTCAGACCTTCTATTCCTTGTAATCACATAGCATGTGTTTATCATACAACCATTACCTTCTTAAGTTATAATAAATGTTCAGTTAAGTGCATACAGGCTGCTTCTGTTGCTGTTTAATTACCAGTGCAGTTAATTATGCAACACACTTCATCACCATTTCTACTCAAAGGGTTTCTTGACTTTATTAAACAAGTTTGAGACTGGATGAGTGTGCCCCAAACCCTTGTTTAGAAGACATATAGAAAACAGAGTTTTGCCAACACTTACATAATATCTACTGTGTGCTAGCAATTTACAGATATGAGCTCTCAATCCTCATGTGACAATGTCTCATCTGAGGACTTCAGATGTGGGAGAGACTTTTGAGGATGACTATGGTGGCCAGAAAGTCAGTGACATATGCATCTTTGCAGCCAAGATAGCAGGTATGCTTGGGGACTACAGGGAGAAGCTATGTCACCAACATGACCTCTCCTTAAAACTGCAAACATTCTGCTCAGAGATTCTTAGGAGTCCAGCTTAGCCTGAGAAGTGCTTGAGAGAACTACTGGAAAAGCTCAAGTGATGAGCATTCTTACTCAGCTGGGGAAAAACGAAACAAAGAAGTGAAATTTCAATTAAAAGATGTTGGCTTTCACTTAAGATCCTGAAGGATTTCAAATGTACCTCCTCGTAGGAAGCTTTGGATTTCTAATAGCTGCCATGCTTTTGTACTTCAGAGACAATGAAAGGCCTTGGAGAATCAATACAGAGAGGGGAAGAAGGATGGCAGGAAATTGAGTGGGAGAGGGAAAGATGAGGAGAGTAAACAAATTATTAGACATAAGTCCCTAGGACTTGTGACTATGCTGACAGTGTGTGACCATGTAGCTCTCATCAGAAAAGAGATGTCAGTTCTGGAACATTTGTAAGAGATTTTCCGGAGACTAACTGAAGGGATGGAATTTGGAAATGACTGTGCTGAATCAAGCCCTTGATTGATTGTTAAAAGTGGAAGGCTCTTTTTCCTGAAACTCAGTTTCCTTTCGTGATATGAGCCTACAACTGTATATTCTGGCAGTGAGTGCTTAAAAAAAGTAAAATGGTCAGCTTTTGTTACTCTTAACAAAATACCAGTGCTATGAACTTATAAAGAGAGTGTTGAGATTAAGTGAAAGATTTATTGACCCCATTACTTTGGGCCTGTGGAAAGCAGCATTCATGTCAGCAGCATGTGGCAAAACTAAACTTGGTAAAAGAAAAATGAGAGAGAAAGGAGTTATGATCCCAGGTCCCCTTTGTGGTATGTCTAAATGACTCAATGGTTTGCCCAATGGCCCAAGCCTAGAGATTCCATCATCTCCCAGTAGTGTCAGTCTTGGGACTAAGCCTCTAAACATGATTTTTGGAAGATGGTCAAAATCCAAACTAGAGCCCTAAGGAGTCACTCTGTGAACCTAAGAGGGATGCCAATTTCATGCTGCCTGGGTTGATCATGTTGATTATAAGGTATATTAGCTTATTCATCACTATGGCCAAAACCTAAAAAAAGCAAGGACACAATTTAAAGGAGGTAGGATTTATATTGGATTATGGTTACAAAGGTTGCAACCCACAGTTGTGTGGTTCCATTGCTTATAGCCTGAGGTGAGCCACAATATTATGGTAGAGAGGGATGGAGAACTGGTCATCTAGAGGAATACAGAAAAAGGAAAGAGAAGGGGAGGGGGAGAAATAAACAGATGGGATAGAGATAGTATTGAGAAGGAACTGGTACTCACACAGGACAAGATATCTAGTTCAAGGGCATGCTCCAAGTACTTCATACAGCCAGGTATCTTCTGTTTCCACTACCTCTTGGTAATGCCATCAAATGATGAAGGTATTAAGGGACTAAGTCACTGATTAGGTCAGAACTCTCAGAATCAAATTGCTTCTTCAAAGTTCAATTAGCTGGTAACCAGATCCCAACACTCACATTTTTGTTGGGGGACATTTTATATCTAAACCGCAACATTAAGGCATATGATCCAGTACTGTGTAAGTAGTTAACAGGGCTAAGCCAAGCAGGAACCCTTAAAGTTTTAAAGCATTTAGGGCTGGAGAGATGGCATAGAGGTTAAGTACATGCCTGTGAAGCCTAAGGACCTCCAGTTTGAGACTTAATTCCCCAGGACCCACGTTAGCCAGATGCACAAGGGGGCTTGTCTGAAAAACCTAAGGACCCAGCTTTGATTTCCTAATATCCACATAAAGCCAGATGTACGAGGTGGCACATGCATCTAGAACTCATTTACCGTGATTGGAGGCCCTGTTGCACCTATCTATTGCTCTCTATTTGCCTCATTCGCCATCCCCCTCTTTCACATAAATAAATAATTTTTTAAAAATTTATTTATTTATTTGAGAGTGAAAGACACAGAGAGAAAGACAGATAGAGGGAGAGAGAGAGAATTGGCACGCCAGGGCTTCCAGCCTCTGCAAAGAAACTCCAGACGCGTGCGCCCCCTTGTGCATCTGGTCAACGTGGGACCTGGGGAACCGAGCCTCGAACCGGGGTTCTTAGGCTTCACAGGCAAGCGCTTAACCGCTAAGCCATCTCTCCAGCCCAAAATAAATAATTTTTAAAACATTAAAAATAAGTATTTTATTTTCATCTTTACTCAATGGTAACTCATTTCTCCACCATACCTACTCACTTATTAAATTGTTCAGGTTTAGTGGACAAGATGTGTCCATTTAACTACTATGATAGGAACTTTAAAAATACTTTATTTTAAAAATATTTTATTTTATTTATTTATTTATTTTTATTAGCATTTTCCATGATTATAAAAAAATATCCCATGGTAATTCCCTCCCTCCCCCCCACATTTTCTCCTTTGAAATTCCATTCTCCATCATATTACCTCCACATAACAATCATTGTAATTACATATATACAATATCAACCTATTAAGTACCCTCCTCCCTTCCTTTCTCTTCCCTTTATGTCTCCTTTTTAACTTACTGGCCTCTGCTACTAAGTATTTTCATTCTCATGCAGAAGCCCAATCATCTGTAGCTAGGATCCACATATGAGAGAGAGCATATGGCGCTTGGCTTTCTGGGCCTGGGTTACCTCACTTAGTATAATCCTTTCCAGGTCCATCCATTTTTCTGCAAATTTCATAACTTCATTTTTCTTTACCGCTGAGTAGAACTCCATTGAATAAATGTGCCACATCTTCATTATCCACTAATCAGTTGAGGAACATCTAGGCTGGTTCCATTTCCCAGCTATTATAAATTGAGCAGCAATAAACATGGTTGAGCACATACTTCTAAGGAAATGAGATGATTCCTTCGGATATATGCCTAGGAGTGCTATAGCTGGGTCATATGGTAGATCAATCTCTAGCTGTTTTAGGAACCTCCACACTGTTTTCCACAATGGCTGGACCAGATTTCATTCCCACCAGCAGTGTAGAAGGGCTCCTCTTTTTCCACATCCCCGCCAACATTTATGACCATTTGTTTTCATGATGGTGGCCATTCTGACATGAGTGAGATGGAATCTCAGTGTAGTTTTAATCTGCATTTCCCTGATGACTAGTGACGTAGAACATTTTTTTAGATGCTTAAATGCCATTCGTATTTCTTCCTTTGAGAACTCTCTATTTAGCTCCATAGCCCATTTTTTGATTGGCTTGTTTGATTCCTTATTATTTAACTTTTTGAGTTCTTTGTATATCCTAGATATTAATCCTCTATCAGATATATAGCTGGCAAAGATTTTTTCCCATTCTGTAGGTTGCCTCTTTGCTTTTTTCACTGTGTTCTTTGCAGTGCAAAATCTTTGTAATTTCATGAAGTCCCAGTGATTAATCTGTGGTTTTATTGCCTGAGCAATTGGGGTTGTATTCAGAAAGTCTTTGCCAAGACCAGTATGTTGGAGGGTTTCCCCTACTTTTTCCTCTAGCAGTCCTAGAGTTTCAGGTCTGATGTTAAGGTCTTTAATTGATTTGGACGGAATTTTTGTGCATGGCAAGAGACAAGAATCTATTTTCATCCTTTTGCAGATATATATCCAGTTTTCAAAACACCATTTGCTGAAGAGGCTGTCTTTTCTCCAATGAGTATTTTTGGCATTTTTATCAAATATCAGGTGGCTATAGCAACTTGGGCTTACATCTGAGTCCTCTATTCTGT
Organism: Jaculus jaculus; assembly: GCF_020740685.1. Taxonomy (NCBI): domain Eukaryota; kingdom Metazoa; phylum Chordata; class Mammalia; order Rodentia; family Dipodidae; genus Jaculus; species Jaculus jaculus. Next base: position 47,212,039 of record NC_059116.1, on the reverse strand, counting down.
TCCACTCATCTACATGTCTGTTTTTGTGCCAGTACCATGCTGTTTTTGTTACTATGGCTTGTTAGTATAGGTTAAAATCAGGTATGGTGATACCAACAGCCTTATATTTGTTGCTCAGTATTATTTTAGATATTGGAGGTTTTTTGTGATTCCAAATGAATTTTTGAATTGGTTTTTTCTATTTCCATGAAGAATGCTTTTGGAATTTTGATAGGGATTGCATTAAATGTGTAGATTGCTTTTGGTAAGATTGCCATTTACACAATATTGATTCTTCCAATCCAGGAACAGGGGATGTTTCTCCACTTTCTAGTGTCTTCTGCAATTTCTCACTTGAGTGTTTTAAAGTTCTCATTGTAGAGATTCTTTACTTCCTTGGTTAGGTTTATTCCAAGGTAATTAATTTTTTTGGATGCAATTGTGAATGGGAGTGATTCTCTGATTTCATCCTCTGTGTGTTTGTTGTTAGCATATATGAAGGCTACTGATTTCTGTGTATTTATTTTGTATCCTGCTACATGGCTGTAGGTTTTGATCAGCACTATATTAAATAAAAGTGGGGACAGTGGACACCCTTGTCTTGTTCCTGATTTTAGTGGAAAAGCTTCCAGTTTTTCCCCATTTAGTAATATGTTGGATGTAAGCTTGTCATAAATAGCTTTTATTATATTGAGATATCTTCCTTCTATTCCCAGTCTCTGTAGGACTTTTATCATGACAGGATGTTGGATATAATGTATTACATTTATAGATTTGTGTATGTTGAACCATCCCTGCATCTCTGGGATAAAGCCTACTTGGTCAGGGTGAATGATCTTTTTGATATACTCTTGTATTCTGTTTGCCAATATTTTGTTGAGAATTTTTGCATCTATGTTCATGAGGGAGATTGGTCTGTAATTTTCTTTTATTGTTTTATCTTTGCCTGGTTTTGGTATCAGGGTGATGCTGACCTCATATAAGGAGTTTGGTAGAATTCCTTCTTTTTCTATTTCCTGGGAAAGCTTAAGAAGCAATGGTGTTAGCTCTTCCTTAAAGGTCTGGTAAAATTCAGCAGTGAATCCATCTGGGCCTGGGCTTTTCTTAGTTGGAGATTATTGATAACTGTTCGGATCTCCATGTTTGTTATAAGTCTATTTAAGTGATTAATCTCATTTTGATTTAATTTTGGTAGGTCACAATAATCAACAAAAGCATCCATTTCTTTCAGATTTTCATACTTTGTGGAGTATATGCTTTTATAGTATGTCCCTTTGATTTTTGAATTTCTCTGGAATCTGTTGTGATGTTACCTTTTTCATCTCTGATTTTATTTTATTTTATTTTTTTTAAACATATTTTAATAAATTTTTTATTTATTTATTTGAGAGCAACAGACACAGAGAGAAAGACAGATAGAGGGAGAGAGAGAGAATGGGCGCGCCAGGGCTTCCAGCCTCTGCAAACGAACTCCAGACGCATGCACCCCCTTGTGCATCTGGCTAACGTGGGACCTGGGGAACTGAGCCTTGAACCGGGATCCTTAGGCTTCACAGGCAATCGCTTAACCACTAATCCATCTCTCCAGCCCCTGATTTTATTAATTTGTGTCTCTTCTCTCTTTCTTTTGGTCAGATTTGCTAAGGGTTTATCAATCTTGTTTATCCTTTCAAAGAACCAACTCTTTGTTTCATTTATTCTTTGGATTTTTTTTTTTTGTTTCTATTTCATTAATTTCTGCCCTAATCTTTATTATTTTTTCCCGCCTACTGATTTTTCATTTGCCTTGTTCTTCTTTTTCCAAGGCTTTAAGGTGAAGCATTAGGTCGTTTCCTGCGACCTTTCAAATTTCTTAATATAGGCACTTAAGGCTATAAATTTACCTCTTAGAACTGCCTTCATTGTGTCCCAGAGATTTTGATATGTTGTGTTTATCGTTTGACTCTATAAATTTTTTGATTTCCTTCTTGATTTCTTCATTGATCCATTCATCATTTAGTAGTGTGTAATTTAGTTTCCATGATTTTGTGTATGCTCTATACCTTTCTTGCTACTGATTTGTAGTTTAATTCCATTGTGATCAAATAGAATGCAAGGAATTATTTCAATTTTCCTGAATTTGTTAAGATTTGCTTTGTGTCCTTATATATGGTCTATTTTAGAGAATGTTCCATGTGCTGCTGAAAAGAATGTATATTCTGTAGCCTTTGGATGAAATGGCCTGTATATATATGTTAGGTCCATTCCTTCTATGACCTCCTTTAGTCCAGATGCCTCTCTGTTTATTTTTTCCTGGGATGACCTGTCAATTGATGAGAGTGGGGTGTTAAAGTCACCCACCACCACTGTGTTTGGTGTTATCTGTGACCTTAGTTCTAATAGTGTTTGTTTGATGAATTTGGGAGCCCCCATGTTAGGTGCATATATGTTTAGGATTATAATGTCCTCCTGTTGGAGTGTGCCCTTAATCAATATAAAGTGACCTTCCTTATCTCTCTTGACTAACGTTGGACTAAAATCTACCTTGTTAGCAACCCCTGCTTGTTTTCTAGGCCCATTTGCTTGAAACACCGTCTTCCAACCTTTCACCCTAAGATAATGTCTATCCTTTGTAGAAAGGTGAGTTTCTTGGAGACAACACATTGTAGGATACTGCTTTTTAACCCAGTCTGCAAACCTATGTCTTTTCGTTGGGGCATTGAGGCCGTTGATACTGAGAGATATTATTGAAGGTGTGTATTTATGTTTGCCTTTTTTTTTTTTTTTTTTTTTTTTTTGGTGGTTCTGGTTCTACCTGTACTCTCTTGTGTTAACTAGTATTTGAGTATTGTTTGTTTTTTCTAGGTTCCTTATATGTGTGCTTTTCCTTTTGTTCAGCATGGAGGATTCTATCCAGAATTTTCTGTAGAGCTGGTTTTGTCTTCAAATACTCCTTTAACCTGCTTTTGTCGTGGAATGTCCTTATTTCTCCATCTATTTGAATGGATAACTTTGCAGGATAAAGTAACCTTGGTTCAAGTTGTTATCTTTCAGAAGTTGGAATATATCACTCCAAGCCCTTCTGGCTTTAAATTTTTGTGTTGAATAATTTGCTGTAATCCTGATGGGCTTGGTTTTGTAGGTAACTTGATTTTTCTCTCTAACTGCTTTCAATATTTTTTCTTTGGTGTGTGTGTTTGGAAGTTTGATTATTATATGGCAAGGAGAGGTTCTTTCCAGGTTTTGTCTGGTTGGGGTTCTAAAGGCTTCCTGTATCTGCATTGGCACCTCTTTCCCAATTTGGGGGAAATTTTCTTCTATGATTTTGTTGAAGACGCCTACTATGCCTTTGAGTGGAATTCTTCTCCTTCTACTATTCCCTGAATTCTTATATTGGTTCTTTTCATAGTGTCCCGGATATCTTGAAATTCCCACTCATACTTTTCTATAAGTTTGTCTTTCCCTATGTTGGACTGTATTACATCTGCCACCTGGTCTTCTAACTTATATATTCTGTCCTCTCCTTCCTACTGGTGAGATTTTCTACAGAGTTTTTTATTTCATTAACTGCGTTCTTAATTGCTAGTAATTCTGACTGGTTTTTCTTTATTATTTCTATTTCCTTATTTATGTCTTGTATTGCCTTCTTTATTTCATGAAATTGGTGTCCTGCATCTTCTTTGATTCCTTTGATTTCCTCTTTGAGTTCCTCTTTGACTCCTTTGATTTGTTCTCTGACTGCTTTGAACATATTTGCAATCCTTCTTTTAAAATCTTTCTCAGGCATTTCCTCTAACTCTTTCTCACTGGAGGTCATTTCTGATGCGTTAATACTTTTAGGTGGATTTATATCGTCTTGCTTTTTAGTGTTTCTTGTGTTATAATGTATATATTTTTGCATCTTGGATTAAGTTAATGCTTGGATTTTCTAGCTAGCTGGGTATTCTTAGCTGTATCAATTGATTTGATGTTATATATTTTCAGGGTAGGAGCTTAAGGTGTTAGGTGTGGCTCTTACGACTCACAGAGCATCTACAAAGGTGTTCCTAGGGGTTGAGTTTTCCTGCTATGGGAGTATTCAAGTAGGCTAGTAGGCTGAGTGGAATAAAATACAGGTAGATTCTAAAAGTTAACTAAACACTGTACCCATTCAATCAAAAACAGCCCCAAGTATGTATGCCAGAGTAGTTATTATAACAACCAGATCCTCTATCAACATAGAGGTTAAGATTTCTGGTCTGTTGAGGGATCCAAGTCAGCTTGTGACCAAGTGAGACCCTTCCCTGGTGCAGTCCCAGTTACCTTGGATGATTTTGGTCTCAGTCAAGTAGCTGCCTGGTCGTCAGGTTGCTATTCTGATTTCTGGAGCTGGGCACTGGCTTTTCCTTCGGGGCAAACAAAGCCTGGTAATTGTGGCCCTACAGATCAGCTCCCCCACTGCTGGAACTGCTGCTGCTAAAGCTGCCTCTGCTGGCTCTGTCAGCAGCTGGAGCTGCTGCTGGGCCCACCACTGCTGCTGCCTCTGCTGCTGCTGCTGCTGCTGCTGCTGCTGCTGGAGCTGCCACTTCTGGAGCCACTGCTGCAGCTGCTGCTGCTGCTGCTGCCACTTCTGGAGCCACTGCTACAGCTGCTGCTGCTGCTGCTGCTGCTGGAGCTGCCACTTCTGGAGCCACTGCTGCTGCTGTTGTTGTTGCTGCCACTTCTGGAGTCACTGCTGCAGCTGAAGCTGCTGCTACTGGGTCCACTGCTGCTGCTGCCACTGAATCTGCTGCTGCTGGGTCTGCTGCTGCCGCTACTGGATCTGCTGCTGTTGGGGCCGCTGTTACCGGTGTTGGAGCCGCTGATATTGCTACTGGTCTCTGCTCCTGCTTGGGTCCTGCTATCGGCCCAAGTTGGCGTGGCTGGGTCCTAGGACAGTTGCTCTGTTCACTGGAGCTGGGCTCAGGCAGTGGGGGCATGGGAGGGAGCAGCAGCTGCTCTGGTTCTCTCGCTGTTCCACATGTTCTTCTACCTCATGGTCTGCTCCTCCATTGCTCACTGCCGCTCTCCCTTCACGTTTCCTGAGTTGTGGAGAGTGCTGGTGTTAGTGGAAGCTCCCTGCACCTGGCTTTTCCTGTGGCTGGAGCTGAGCCTGGCGGCTTTCTGGTGCGCCGCTGCTGCTGCAGTTGGAAGAGCTGCCGGGGCCGCTTTTGCCAGCCTGTGCGGGCTCTGGATGCTCTGGATCTCTTCTCCTTCTCCGCTGCTGCTTCAGTTTCCTATACACCTCACTTTTTAGTAAAAGTGTGTATTTTGCTGGGGTTTTTTGGTCTTTTTTCCCCTTAGGCTGCTTTGGTGTGGTACTTACGCCACCATCTTAACTGGAAGTCCCCCAAAATAATTTATTTTAAAATATTTTATTTATTTCTCTGATAGAGAGAGAGTGAAAGAGGGAGGGAAAGAAAGAGTGAGAGACAGAAAGAATGGGCATACCAGGGCCTCTAACCACTGCAAAAGAACTCCAGATGCATTCACTATCTTCTACATCTGTCTTTAGGTAGGTACTAGGGAATCAAACCTTGGTCCTTTGGCTTTGCTGGCAATTGCCTTAACCTCTAACCCATCTCTCCAGTGCTAAGGTAGAAACTTTATATAGCTTTTCAGATAGTGTATGTTAAGCATCTAACACAATAAGTAATACTCTTAAAGAACATTTGTTGGATAAATACACCATTTTCTACTTAAAGGTCATGGGTTGGCCATGAAGGAGAAAGGATGCACGTATTTAGAAATCTAACTTGATGTCTAATGGGCAAAACATACCAGTGCTCACCAGACACCAGGTGAACTCTGGACACATAGAAGAAAACTCTTCACACAAAACCCCTTTTTTCATGGCATTTTCATACTAGGGGCTGAGGGAAGATAAATAAAAATGTGGAGAGATTTGTGTCTATCTAGACCCAAATGGCAATGGTACCATAAAGGTCTACTTCGTAAAATGCAGACCAAATGGCTGAACCTTCACCAGACCCTTAGAGGGAACACCAGAACCACAAGACACTGGAGAGGGTATGATGAAGACTGACCGTAATCTTCTACAGCTTCCCTTCCTCCCTCTCTCTCCCTCTCTCTCTCTCTCTTCTCTCTAATTCTTGTATATTATCTTTTTCTTCCTTTTCTTAGTGGGCACTGACCTGTGACTCCCAGTACCAGCATGTGTCTACCATCGACAATGAACTTTTGATCAGAGAGACCTACAATGTTTCCTAAAAGAAAGACAGATTTCTGTCTGAGTGCTTGATGACCCATCAAAGGTTAGTGGTAAGACCCTACTGCTGAAGACACCTTATTTGGTTGACACATAAAATGGAATGGCATGGCTGGAAGCTAGAAGAGGGTCAGTCCCCAGACAGTGCCTCTAGTGCCACAGATTTCCAGATAAGGAATATCATACCAGAGATACAGGGAGACATTTCATAATGGCAATGATTTTAGTTCATCAAGGTGATATGACCATCTCATTGTTTATACATCCAAAAACATATCTACTTAATACATGAAGCCAAAATACAAAAAACCAAGTTGAAAAGTAGCAACTCCACAGTAAAGTTGATTGACAGAACAAATGAATAAAAAGAAATTACTGGGATATAATTTGGGAAACACTATCAAATACTTGTCCTAATTAGCATTTGATAGAACCCTAAACTCAACAACAACAGATTACACATTCCTTTCAACCAACTACATAAGAATAATATACCATTGATGACCATATGCTAACCAATTAAATTAGTCTCAATAAATTTCAAAGAAGAATTGAAATCATGCAGTGTGCATTCCCTGAAGGCCACACAATAAATTATAAATCAATAACATAAAGACATTCAGATAGACAAATATTTGGAAATTAAGGAGCCCACTACTAAATCATCCATAGGCCAATGAATAAACCCAAATTAACTAACACATATTTTGAACTTAATGATAGTAGAAAGCCAATATACCAAAACTTGTGCAATATAGCTAAAATAGAACTAAGAAAAAATTATAAATTTAAATACTTAAATACAGTAAGAAACTAGAAAAAAATAGAAGAAATTATTTTTAAAAAGACCAAAGAGAGGAAATGAAAATAAGAGTGACTAAGAAAATCTACAAAGTGAACAAATAACAGAGAAAATGAACAAAAGTTGATATCTTGAAAAGATTGGTAAAGTTCATAATTCTAAGCAAGATTGTTCAATAAAAAGGGAAAACATAAATCAATACATTTTAGAATAAAATAGGGAACTACTGCAAACTACATATATATTGAAAACACAAAATGTGTGGCCTGGAGAGATGCCTTAGTGGCTAAGGCACTTGCATACAAAGCTAAAGGACCTGGGTTCAATTCCCCAGTACCCACATAAGCCAGATGAACAAGGTGGTGCATGCATCTGGAGTTCGTTTGCAGTGACTGGAAGCCCTGGCATGCCCATTTTCTCTCTCTCTCTCTCTCCCTTTTTCTTTCTGTCAAGTAAATAAATAAATAAAGAAATACAAAATGCATAGTTTGAACTATATAATGCCAACATTTTTATAATATAGATTAATTTATTGTAAACTACACTTTAAACACTGACAAAACAAGGACTTAAGAATCCTATTTGTACCACACTTCCCAGAACATGAAAATGTCATCCACATGTAGAGAGGACCTGGTTTCAAAAGGTTTATTTGACATGGACCAACCATGCCAATTCTCTCCAATGTTTTCATCATGAAGTGATGTTGTATTTTGTCAAAGGCCTTTATGCATCTGTCAAAATGATCATGTGGTTTTTGTGTTTAACCTTGATTATGTGGTGTATTACATTGACAGATTTCCATATGTTGAACTAGCCCTGTGTTCCTGGGATGAATCCCACTTGATCAAGGCGGATAATGCTTTTGATGTCTTGTTGGATTCGGTTTGCAAGGACTTTGTTCAGAATGTTTGCATCTAAGTTAATCAGGGTAATAGGCCAGTAGTTTTCTTTTCTTGTGGCATCTCTGCCTGGTTTTGGAGTTAGGGTGATACTAGCGTCATAGAAGGAGTTGGGGAGCTTTCTTTGTTCTCCAATTGTGTGGCACAGTTTGTGAAAGATTGGTTTGAGTTCTTCCATGAAGATTTGATAGAATTCAGCTGAGAAACCATCTGGTCCTTCATGCTTCTTTTTGGGGAGGTTTCTTTTTATTACTTTTTCAATCTTGATGAGTGTGATAGGGTTGTTTAGGAGATTAATCTGCTCTGAGTTTAGCTTTGATAGATGGTATGTGTCCAGGAATTTATCCGTTTCCTCCATATTATCCAGTTTTGTGGAATAGAAGTTTTTGAAATAAGTCCTGATGATTCTCCCAATTTCACTTATGTCCATTGTGATCTATCCTTTTTCATTTCAAATTTTGTTAATTTGAAGCATCTCTCTCTCTCTCACTCTCTCTTTTTTTTTTTTTTTTTTTTTTTTTTTTGCTTGATCAAATTGGCCAGGGGTTTGTCAATCTTGTTGATTTTTTTCAAAGAACCAGCTCTTTGTTTTGCAAATTTTCTTGATTGTTTTCTTAGTTTCCAATTCATTAATATACAAAGCTGCTTAGGTCCAAATAAGACTTAATGGAGAGAGACTGGAGGAATTCCCATTGAGATCAGGAACAAGACAGGGGTGTCCACTCTCACCTCTGCTCTTAAATATAGTACTGGAAGTCCTAGCTCAAGCAACAAGACAGGAGAAATAAATGCAAGTATACAACTTGGAAAGGAAGAAGTTAAGTTAGTTCTATTCACTGACAACATGATTGTATATGTAAGAGACCTGAGTGACTCTATCCCAATACTCTTGAAGGTGATTAACTCCTATAGCAAAGTAGCAGGATACAAAATCAATGCACAAAAATAAGTAGCCTTTCTATATGCAAATAACAAAGATATAAAGAAATAAGGCACATGGTCCCATTTTCAATAACAACAAAAGAAAACAAAATATTTTGGAATAATGTTAACCAAGGAGGTGAAAGATCTATAAAATGAAAACATAAAAACACTCAAAAAAGAAATTGAGGAGAACATGAGAAAATGGAAAGATCTCCCATGCTCCTGGGTAAGCAGAATTAAAACTGTGAAGATGGCAATCCTACCAGAGGCAATATACAGATTTAATGCAATTCCAATTAAAATCTCAACATTGTTCTTCACAGAGAAAAAAAAAAAAAAAAAAAAAAAAAGATCTCCAAGTTCGTATGGAAAGGCAGAAAGCCTTGGATAGCCAAGCATATCCTTAGTAAAAGAAATACCTCTGGAGGCATCACCATACCTGATCTAAAGCTATATTACAAAGCCATAGTAATAAAAACAGCATGTTACTGGCATAAAAACAAAAGTATAGAACAATGGAATAGAATTGAGAACCTGGACTTAAGGTCAAGCAACAACAGCTACTTGACCAAATGGTTGAACCTTCACCAGACTCTTACAGGGAACACCTGAGCCACAAGACACTGGAGAGGGTATGATGAAGACTAACCTTAAACTTCCACAGCTTCTCTCTCTTCTCTCTAATTCTTTTATTTTAGTTATCTTTTCTTCCTTCTCTTAGTGGAAACTGACCTGTAACTCCCAAAACCAGCAGGTGGCTATCATCTACAATGAGCTTTTGATCAGAGAGATCTACAAGGTTTCCTAAAAGAAAGACAGATTTCTGTCAGAGTACTTAATAACCCACCAAATTTAAGTGGTAAGACCCTACTGCTGATGACACCATATGCAGTTGACACATAAAATGGAATGTCTTGGCTGGAAGCTGGAAGCGAGTCAGTCCCCAGTCAGTGCATGTAGTGCCAGAAGGTGCTACATGGATGACTGGGGGAAAATGACCAATATCTGTCCAAGCAACTCATGGTCTAACCTACTTAGCAGCAAATAACCTGTCATGATGCTCACACGAGTGCAAAGTGGTGTACAGCCATGGTGGGAAACCAACTGCTCCTGATTTGGCTAACTGATCTGCTTAGTGGAAAGGGACCCATAGCTGGAGCTTGGAAACAAGTCAGAACCACATCCAAACATGAGCCTGCTCTCCATTATCAAGCTAACACCAATCGTGGGCTATAAGAGAGCCTATGCCTATTAAATTCTCTATAAAAAAACTATGGGTTATCCAATTTGCCTGGTGCTAACTTTACTCTCTGTTGGAGAATCTGCTTCTCTTTTTCAGATAGACACTGATCCTAAGATGAGAACAACCCCATCATACCTCAAAAGGGGCCCAGCTGAAGCCAAGAATAATTGATGAAACAAGCAAAGGTGCTATTTTCTTGGTGAACCAGGTACCAGCACAAGGGTGAAGGAGATCAACACAGAGAACAATCAAGTCCTACCAAATCCAGAGACATAGAGGCTGCCAAGACCTCATCAGTGAAGCAGACCCAAAATGAACCCAACAAGGCTCAGGGAAATTTTGCAGAAGAGGGGGCAGAATGAATGTCAGAACCACACATTGGGTCATGATATGCAGAGACATTTCCACCTACCCATAACTGTGAGCTAACTCCACAATGCACGACCCATATACCTCAACAAGGAGGGGCTGGGGGAAGGGGTAGGACATGGTACCAACTTGACTGTATTCACTGAGTACAAAAGTAATTAATAAAAATAAATAAATAAGGCTGCAAAGATGGCTTAGTAGTTAAGCGCTTGCCTGTGAAGCCTAAGGACCCCAGTTCAAGGCTTGATTCCCCAGAGACCACGTTAGCCAGATGCACAAGGGGGCGCATGTGTCTGGTGTTCGTTTGCAGTGGCTGGAAGCCCTGGTGAGCCCATTCTCTCTCTCTCTCTCTGTCTGTTGCATTCAAATAAATAAAAATTTAAAAAGATTAAAAAATAATAAATAAATAAGGCATATTTGATAGAGATGTATTACAAACATACAAGGAATTCTTAGAACAATAAAAAGAAAACAAACAACTAGATTAAATGGTGGGCCAAAGTCTGATGGATACTCAGCATGAAATGCATACAATAGTCAATAATCATATGAGGAAAGGCTCCAGCATTTTATGTCATAATGCGAATTGAAATAATAATGAGACACCATGCATGCCTATTTGAATGGGAAAAATCTAGAACACCAACAGCATTAAGAGCTATTCAGTATTTGAAGAAAGAGGAACTCGTACTGCTGATGTAAATACAAAATATTCAGATGATGATGCACATTGGTTGGTGCCTATAATTCACAATGAGGTGTTATTGAAGATTTCAAAATAATTACAAATTTTGTTTGTTACAAAACACGTGATGAATGCAAGAGAATCTGAAAGATTCTAAGTTATTTGAGCTGTGCATCAAAACATCAAATCATACCAGATGCATACATGTATTAATTATGAAGTATTAAGTAAAAACAAGATGAAACTAATGCAAACTCTTGCATGGCCCATCAAGGTTGTTTCTTTTATGTACCCGGTTGCAAGGTGGCATTCACACTGAAGCCTGCGCATGGATGTTTATAGAAATTTACACTTGCCCATACTTGAAAGTAACCAGGATTTCCTTCAGCCGGTGAACAGATAAATAAACTGTGGCAAGATATTATCCAGCACTGAAATGAAATTACCTCTTGAGCCATGATAAGTCCAGGAAGAAAAGCACACTGCTGAAAGAAGCTCATCTGAAAGGCTATGTGCTGTGAGATTCTGACTACATGCCATTCCTTAAGTAGCAAGCCAGAGTGAGTAAAAGGACCCAGGATGCCAGGGATTAGAGTGAGGGGAAGAAAGCAGGGTTAAACACAGAAAGCATAGATTTTTTTAAAGCAAACCACTCATTATGATACTACAGTGTCACTATGCATTTCTCCAAATCCATGGAGAGCACAGAGCCAGCAATGAACTGTAATGTAAATTACGGTCCATAGGAATCATTATGTGTCATTGTAGGTTCATCATTTGTAACAAAGATGCCATCATGGCAGGGAATGTTGACACTGAGGTACATGTGTGACAGTGGGAAGGTGGGAAATCTCTAGATCTTCCTTTCAATTTTGCTGTGAACCTAAAATTGTTCCTAAGAAAATCTATCTTAAAACCACAAACAAATGCTATCAATGCAAGGCTGATTTAACATTAAAAATTGACCATTAAGATGTATGTTAATAATGGAAGGACAGAAATATTTACAATGGATGAAGGCAAAGGACTTAATAAAAATCAATATTAGTTTATGACAAAAATCTTTCACCAGATAATTGAATGGAGCAAAAGAAACTAAATGAAAACAGACTACCATACAGAGACCAGAATGAAAATGATGTAAGCAATCCCAGTGATCAATTATGGGAGGAAGACAAATGGAGAGCATATTGATATGCAAAACGTACCAGGTAATAAGATGGATTAATAGTTGTATAAAAGAATTGATGGGAAGACAGATAATGACATGGAAAAGCAAGTCAGATAAATGTGAAAAGTAGAGGCTAGCTGGTGACTATAAGAGTTTTCAATGCAAAACTCATTAAAACTTGCTTTGAAAATTATCTTAAAATGTGGGAAAAGGGAAAATAAAGTTCATATTTTCAGTCATTAAAAATTAATAGCTAAAACTCAATTTTATAGGAAGACACAAAATTTTATATACACTTGCTTTTAAGTAGCAAGAAAGTGGATTTTATTTAATTCTATCTAAATAAAGTATAAAGTAAAAGAATAGGGAAATTCAAAATTTAGCAATGTAAAAGGAGAGCCTAAAAAATTCTCAAACTGATGTGTGTGCACGTGCGTGTGTATGATGTAAGTACTTGCTCATGTGTGTGTAAGTGTGTGAGTGTGGGTGCATAACTGCCATGGTATATGTGTAGGGGTCAGAGGGCAAGTATTAAGATCAGTCCTCACCTTCCACCTCTTTTTTTTTTTTTTTTAATTTGAGACATGGTCCTTCTTTGTACACTGTTCCATTCAGAAGGGTAGCTGGAGTCTGTGAGCTTCTGATAAATCCTCCTGCCTCTGCCTCTGCCTCCCATCTCACTGCAGGTGTGTTGTGTGTGCAAAATTCCAACACAGCCTTGCTCTCAAATAAATAAATAAAAATTAAAAAAAAATTCCAACACAGCCTCTGGCTTTTATATGGGTGCTAGGGATCTGAACTAAGGTACTTATATTTACATGGCAAACACTGTATCCCCTGAGCCATCTCCTAGCTCAGCTACAAACATTTTTAAAAAGAGATATATATAATGATTTTAGAAGGCAAATATTTGTAAAGTTCAGATGTCAATATCTGCTCCAACATACCACATAATTAAATCTCTTTCAGTGGACTTTGACAAGATGCTCTTAAAATTCATATGTGAAAAACAAGGTTATTCTGATTCATGGATAATAACAATGAATCTTGCCATTCAAGTATTTGGAGTTAGTATAAAGTTATGGTAATTAAAATAATGTGCTTTTGGCCCTGGAATGAAAATAGATTAAATGAGAACAGCATTCTAGAAACATAAGCACACACACACACACACACACACACACACGACATATGATATCATAAAACAGTTAGTAGAGGGTGTCTTAGCCTGTATACAGTACTGCTAGAGTTGGTTTCCCATGTGGAATAAGGTGAACGTGAGCTATACAGTTTAAAAAAACACACAAATAGTCATGTATACTATAGACACAATATGAAAAGATATTCTTTTAAAAACATTTATTTGTTTGAAAACATAGAGAGAAGGATAGTGAGGGAGAGTGACAAAGACAGGGAGAGAGAGAATGGGTGTGCCAGGACCTTTAGTCCCTGCAGATGAACTCCAGATGCCTGTGCCACTTTGTGCAACTGGCTTAGTGTGGGTACTGGGGGATTGAACCTGGGCTATCAGGCATTGTAAACAAGTGCCTTAGCTGCTGAGCCATCTCTGCAGCCCTGAAAAGGTATTCTTAATGATTATAGAAAAGACTAGAGAGGCATATCTTTATAAAAGGTAAAAAGACTTCTCAAGCAAAAATATAAAGTGTTAATCATAAATAAAATCTCATTTATTCTCACATTGAATCATAAATATTCTGCATGGCTAGAGAGATCTGTAACAGTTACTTTCTCATTGCTGGGACAAAATATCCAATTCCTAAAGTCTGACTCCTAAAGTCTAACAAAGCAATAAGAAAATCTGGACAAGTTAACAGGAAAATGAGCCAAGGGAAAAAAAGGAAAGTGGACTAACAGTTCACAGTACAGAAACAGATATTCCATCTCTTTTAACAAGAGCACAAATGTACTTGTAGGGAGTAATACACAAGCATTTTGAAGCAAGTTTCTCTTTACATGACAAGCAAAAAGGTTAATTATTCCAATTTGTATGCATTGTTGATATGTGAATAAAAGGATCACAAAGACTGACTGAAGCCTTCATGGCCCCACAGTGAATACCATAACCCCATTGAGGACAGCCCCCAGGGTAATGGGAGGAGTGACAGATAAAAGTATACCTGTTATATTAAACACACAAACACACACACATACACATGTGCATACACACACATACACACATATAGATATGTGCATACACAAACATATATATGTATATGTATTACCTGGAGAACAATTTAGCTTATACCTAAAAGTTGCAAGTGCTAAAACCTTATGATTTCTCCTTACAACTCAGTCCCAGATGCAGAAGTAGAAGTGTACACAGGTGTACTTTTTAACATGGTTTGTGGTAGCAAGTTGAAATCAATGTACATATCTATCAATATGAGAGTGGATGATAAACTGAATGTTATATATTTTATGCCCAACTAATGCACTTACTGTCATTTCAGCCAGTGGACTAAGTGGCATGCACACACTTGGTTTTTTAAGAAATATTAATATTATAAGGTATGAAGTCCACATGTATGGAAGTTTCACTAGCAAAGATGTTTTTGTGGCTACAGGCATGTAATGAAAATAAAGTCTCAGGAAGGTAGTGATTTGGGTGTATATAAATGAAAGAAACTGGATGGAGAATACAAGGAATTCTACCTATTGTTGCAACAATCTATTTTCTCAGAAAAAAAGCCATCTGAGGCCAATATGTCAAAATATTAATAGCTGAAAATTTTTCTCTGAACCTCATCACAATTTGGATACAGATGTGGTGAATGATAAGTTATAGACATTCTAAGAAGAAAGAGGAGAGTGATGAGCAGTGAGGAGCATTTCACAGCCAGACAGTCCAGCACTGTCCAGTGCTTCCTCACAAACAGATGAGCTGGCTGTCCCTGTGTGGCCCCTGTGGGTTGTGAATAACCCTTTATCACAGATGCCTTGCTTAGAGTAAGATAATCTTAGACAACCTGGGACTATAAATTCCTCCAAGTCTAATGCGCTTGTGGGTCTTTCACTAAAAATATTTCTGGGTGTTCTAGCTGTAAATATGAATCTGGGGGAAACGTGAGGGGAGAGCGGCAGTGAGCAGCGGAGGAGCAGACCGCGAGTTAGAAGAACACGTGGAACAGCGAGACAACCAGAGCAGCCGCGGCTCCCTCCCCTCCCCCACCGCCTGAGCCCAGCTCCAGCGAACAGAGCAGCCGCCCGGGACCCGGCCACGCCAACTTGGGCTGACAATGGGACCAAAGCAGGAGCAGAGTTCGGGAGCAACATCAGCGGCTCCAGCACCGATACCAGCGGCCCCAGCAGCAGCAGACCCAGGAGCGGCAGCAGTGGCAGATCCCGCAGCAGCAGCTTCAGGGGGAGCAGCGGCAGTGGACACAGCAGCAGCAGAGGCAGCAGCAGCGGCTCAGTTTGCCCCATAGGAAAAGCAAGTGCCCAGCTCCAGAAATCAGAACAGCAGCCCGACGACCCAGGCAGCAACTTGACTGAGACCAAAACCACCCAAGGTAACTGGGATTGCACCAGAGAAGGGTCTCACTTGGTCACAAGCTGACTTGGATCCCTCAACAGACCAGAAATCTAAACCTCTTTGTTGATAGAGGATCTGGTGATTATAATAACTACTCTTGCATACATACTCGGGGCTGTTTTTGATTGAATGTGTACAGTGTTTAGTTAAATTTTAGAATCTACCTGTATTTTATTCCACTCAGCCTGCTTGAATACTCCTATAGCAGGGAAACTCAACCCCTAAGAACATCTTTGTAGATACTCTGAGAGTCTTAAGAGCCACACCTAATACCTTAAGGTCCTACCCTGAAAATATATTACATCAAACCAATTGATACAGCTAAGAATACACAGCTAGCTAGAAAATCCAAGCATTAACTTAATCCAAGATGCAAAAATATATACATTATAACACAAGAAACACTAAAAAGCAAGACGATATAAATCCACCTAAAAGTATTAATGCATCAGAAATGCCCTCCAGTGAGAAAGAGTTAGAGGAAATGCTTGAGAAAGAGTTCAAAAGAATAATTATAAATATGTTCAAAGAGGTCAAAGAACACATGAAAACAATCAAAGAAGAAATCAAAGAGGAAATCAAAGAGGAAATCAAAGGAATCAAAGAAGAGGCAGGACACCAATTTAATGAAATAAAGAAGGCAATACAAGACATAAATAGGGAAATAGAAATAATAAAGAAAAACCAGTCAGAATTACTAGCAATGAAGAACACAGTTAATGAAATAAAAAACTCTGTAGAAAATCTCACCAGTAGGATGGATGAGGGAGAGGACAGAATATCTAAGCTAGAAGACCAGGTGGCAGACCTAATGCAGTCCAACAAAGAGAAAGACAAACTTATAGAAAAGTATGAGTGGGAATTTCAAGATATTCGGGACACTATGAAAAGATCCAATATAAGAATTCAGGGCATAGTAGAAGGAGAAGAACTCCACTCCAGAGGCATAGTAGGCATCTTCAACAAAAGCATAGAGGAAAATTTCCTCCAAATTGGGAAAGAGGTGCCAATACAGATACAGGAAGCCTTTAGAACCCCAGCCAGACAAAACCCAGAAAGAACCTCTCCTCGCCATATTATAATCAAACTTCCAAACACACACACCAAAGAAAAAATATTGAAAGCAGTTAGAGAGAAAAATCAAGTTACCTACAAAAGCAAGCCCATCAGGATTACAGCAGATTATTCAACACAAACTTTTAAAGCCAGAAGGGCTTGGAGGGATATATTCCAACTTCTGAAAGATAACAACTGTCAACCAAGGTTACTTTATCCTGCAAAGTTATCCATTCAAATAGATGGAGAAATAAAAACATTCCATGACAAAAGCAGGTTAAAGGAGTATTTGAAGACGAAACCAGCTCTACAGAAAATACTTGATAGAATCCTCCATGCTGAACAAAAGGAAAAGCACACATATAAGGAACCTAGAAAAAAACAAGCAATACTCAAATACTAGTTAACAGAAGAGAGCACAGATAGAACCAGAAACACACACACACACAAAAATGGCAAACATCAATACACACCTTTCAATAATATCTCTGGATATCAATGGTCTCAATGCCCCAATGAAAAGACATAGATTTGCAGACTGGGTTAAAAAGCAGGATCCTACAATTTGTTGTCTCCAAGAAACTCACCTTTCTACAAAGGATAGACATTATCTTAGGGTGAAAGGTTGGAAGACGGTGTTTCAAGCAAATGGGCCTAGAAAACAAGCAGGGGTTGCTATCCTAATATCAGACAGGGTAGACTTTAGTCCGACGTTAGTCAAGAAAGATAAGGAAGGTCACTTTATATTGATTAAGGGCACACTCCAACAGGAGGACATTACAATCCTAAACATATATGCACCTAACATGGGGACTCCCAAATTCGTCAAACAAACACTATTAGAACTAAGGTCACAGATAACACCAAACACAGTGGTGGTGGGTGACTTTAACACCCCACTCTCATCAATTGACAGGTCATCCAGGGAAAGAATAAACAGAGAGGCAGGCATCTGGACTAAATGAGGTCATAGAAGGAATGGACCTAACAGATATATACAGGACATTTCATCCAAAGGCTGCAGAATATACATTCTTTTCAGCAGCACATGGAACATTCTCTAAAATAGACCATATATTAGGACACAAAGCAAATCTTAACAAATTCAGGAAAATTGAAATAATTCCTTGCATTCTATCTGACCACAATGGAATTAAACTACAAATCAGTAGCAAGAAAGGCTATAGAGCATACACAAAATCATGGAAACTAAACAATACACTACTAAATGATGACTGGGTCAATGAAGAAATCAAAAAGGAAATCAAAAAATTTATAGAGTCAAATGATAATGAGAACACAACATACCAAAATCCCTGGGACACAATGAAGGCAGTTCTAAGAGGTAAATTTATAGCCTTAAGTGCCTATATTAAGAAATTAGAAAGGTTGCAAGTAAACGACCTAATGCTTCGCCTTAAAGCCTTGGAAAAAGAAGAACAAGGCAAACCAAAAATCAGTAGACGGGAAGAAATAATAAAGATTAGGGCAGAAATTAATGAAATAGAAACAAAAAGAACATACCAAGGAATTAATGAAACAAAGAGTTGGTTCTTTGAAAGGATAAACAAGATTGATAAACCCTTAGCAAATCTGACCAAAAGAAAGAGAGAAGAGACACAAATTAATAAAATCAGAGATGAACAAGGTAACATCACAACAGATTCCAGAGAAATTCAAAAAATCATAGGGACATACTATAAAAGCATATACTCCACAAAGTATGAAAATCTGAAAGAAATGGATGATTTCCTTGATCTATATGACCTACCTAAATTAAATCAAAATGAGATTAATCACTTAAATAGACCTATAACAAACATGGAGATCCGAACAGTTATCAATAATCTCCCAACTAAAAAAAGCCCAGGCCCGGATGGATTCACTGCTGAATTTTACCAACTTTTAAGGAAGAGCTAACACCATTGCTTCTTAAGCTTTTCCAGGAAATAGAAAAAGAAGGAATTCTACCAAACTACTTCTATGAGGCCAGCATCACCCTGATACCAAAACCAGGCAAAGATAGAACAAAAAAAGAAAATTACAGACCAATCTCCCTCATGAACATAGATGTAAAAATTCTCAACAAAATATTGGCAAACAGAATACAAGAGTATATCAAAAAGATCATTCACCCTGACCAAGTAGGCTTTATCCCAGAGATGCAGGGATGGTTCAACATACGCAAATCTATAAATGTAATACATTACATAAATGGGTTGAGGGACAAAAATCACATGATCATCTCATTAGATGCAGAGAAAGCATTTGACAAAATCCAACATCCCTTCATGATAAAAGTCCTACAGAGACTGGGAATAGAAGGAACATATCTCAATATAATAAAGGCTATTTATGACAAGCCTACAGCCAACATATTACTAAATGGGGAAAAACTGGAAGCTTTTCCACTAAAATCAGGAACAAGACAAGGGTGTCCACTGTCCCCACTTCTATTTAATATAGTTTTGGAAGTCTTAGCCATAGCAATAAGGCAAGAGACACACATAAAAGGGATACAAATTGGAAAGGAAGAAATCAAGTTATCATTATTTGCAGATGACATGATTCTATACATAAAGGACCCTAAAGACTCTACTAGCAAGCTGTTAGAGCTGATCAAAACCTACAGCAATGTAGCAGGATACAAAATAAATACACAGAAATCAGTAGCCTTCATATATGCTAACAACAAACACACAGAGGATGAAATCAGAGAATCACTCCCATTCACAATTGCATCAAAAAAAAAAAATACCTTGGAATAAACCTAAGCAAGGAAGTAAAGAATCTATACAATGAGAACTTTAAAACACTCAATCGAGAAATTGCAGAAGACACTAGAAAGTGGAGAAACATCCCTTGTTCCTGGCTTGGAAGAATCAATATCGTGAAAATGGCAATCTTACCTAAAGCAATCTACACATTTAATGCAATCCCTATCAAAATTCCAAAGGCTTTCTTCATGGAAGTAGAAAAAACAATCCAAAAATTCATTTGGAATCACAAAAAACCTCGAATATCTAAAATAATACTGAGCAACAAAAAAGAGGCTGGTGGTATCACCATACCTGATTTTAACCTATACTACAGAGCCATAGTAACAAAAACAGCATGGTACTGGCACAAAAACAGACATGTAGATCAGTGGAACAGAATAGAGGACCCAGATATAAGCCCAAGTAGCTATAGCCACCTGATATTCGATAAAAATGCCAAAAATACTCATTGGAGAAGAGACAGCCTCTTCAGCAAATGGTGTTTTGAAAGCTGGATATATATATGCAGAAGGATGAAAATAGATTCTTCTCTCTCACCATGCACAAGAATTAAGTCCAAATGGATTAAAGACCTTAACATCAGACCGGAAACTTTGAAACTGCTAGAGGAAAAAGTAGGGGAAACCCTTCAACATATTTGTCTTGGCAAAGACTTTCTGAATACAACCCCAATTGCTCAGGCAATAAAACCACAGATTAACCACTGGGACCTAATGAAATTACAAAGATTTTGCACCGCAAAGGACACAGTGAAAAAAGCAAAGAGGCAACCTACAGAATGGGAAAAAATCTTTGCCAGCTATATATCTGATAGAGGATTAATATCTAGGATATACAAAGAACTCAAAAAGTTAAATAATAAGGAATCAAACAAGCCAATCAAAAAATGGGCTATGGAGCTAAATAGAGAGTTCTCAAAGGAAGAAATACGAATGGCATTTAAGCATCTAAAAAAATGTTCTACGTCACTAGTCATCAGGGAAATGCAGATTAAAACTACACTGAGATTCCATCTCACTCATGTCAGAATGGCCACCATCATGAAAACAAATGGTCATAAATGTTGGCGGGGATGTGGAAAAAGAGGAGCCCTTCTACACTGCTGGTGGGAATGAAATCTGGTCCAGCCATTGTGGAAAACAGTGTGGAGGTTCCTAAAACAGCTAGAGATTGATCTACCATATGACCCAGCTATAGCACTCCTAGGCATATATCCAAAGGAATGATCTCATTTCCTTAGAAATACATGCTCAACCATGTTTATTGCTGCTCAATTTATAATAGCTGGGAAATGGAACCAGCCTAGATGTCCCTCAACTGATGAGTGGATAATGAAGATGTGGCACATTTATACAATGGAGTTCTACTCAGCGGTAAAGAAAAATGAAGTTATGAAATTTGCAGAAAAATGGATGGACCTGGAAAGTATTATACTAAGTGAGGTAACCCAGGCCCAGAAAGCCAAGCGCCACATGTTCTCTCTCATATGTGGATCCTAGCTACAGATGACTGGGCTTCTGCGTGAGAATGAAAATACTTAGTAGCAGAGGCCAGTAAGTTGAAAAGGAGACATAAAGGGTGGAGAAAGGAAGGGAGGAGGATACTTAATAGGTTGATATTGTATATATGTAATTACAATGATTGTAATGGGGAGGTAATATGATGGAGAATGGAATTTCAAATGGGAAAGTGTGGGCGTGGGGAGGGAGGGAATTACCATGGGATATATTTTATAATCATGGAAAATCTTAATAAAAATTAAAAAAATAAAAAAAAAATTTGAATCTGGGCGTGCTGAGGGCATTGGCTGGCCTGGGGTGGACATGTGCCAAGGAGGGTTCTATTGGAAGAAAGGCTCTGTTGTGGTTCTCTGCTCTCTTCTTGGTACTTAGAATCACTTCCTGAGTGGCTTCCTTCCCTCAGGAAACCTTTCCTTGACCACATTGCATGTCGAAGCATAGTATTTTTCAGGAGTCAGGAGTACAGGCCCCCAGGATATCTTCTACCTGTAGTGCATATCACCAGTGGAAATAGCTGACTTGAAGTAAAAGCTCTGGATTCTCAAATTCATTTGGACTCTGATTACAAACAACACATCCTCTCATCAAACTACTGCAAGTCAGCCATTGTGTGTGTGTGTGTGTGTGTGTGTGTGTGTGTGTGTGTAGGTAAGGGAAATTTTGTCTTCTTTATTTTCTTTGCAAGGCTCAGAACAGAGCCATCTTCAGGGGTGGCTGTACCAGGAGGTCAGACCTCATGAAAGCATGCCATCTCTTCTCTAGTACTTGTAGGGTGGACCACCTGGCCTTATTCTGTGGCAAGGACTATAGTTGTAGGGAGATCCTGACTTACATCCTTCCAGCCTTACTGTCAGAGAAATGGCAAATGATGCCATAAGTAGGTATCTTCTGCATTAGCATTGTAATACACACAATTTCCTTTTCTTTATCAAGTATGGAAAGTTTATCAGAATGTACTTAGATGAGCCTGGATTAGAATCCATGTCACATATGAACTGTGGGATTGTTGCTCTTGCTTGCCAACTTGACTAGATTGAGAGATGTCTAGGACTGCTGGGATCACACCTCTGGGTGTCTGTGAGGATGTTTCCAGACAGGTTGGACATGCGTGAAGGGGAAAGATCTGCACTGAGTAAGTGCTGTGCCATCCAATGTGTTGGGGGAATAGGTGGAGTTAAAGGTATAAGATGAGAATGCTGCCAGTGATTGTAAGCTCTATTCTTTCTTAGTCCGTGTGGCTATAGTTTCTCTCCTGAAGATATTCTTCAGCCTTTTCAGCATGGACTCACAGCAGTGATTCTACAGGGAGCTTCTAGGCCATTAGCACTGGACTGGGATAGCTGAGGCTTTCAGCTACTTGGATTAAGCAGCTCTTGTGTACACTGCCTCTCTTGTATGCAGATGGCCCTATCCAATATACATATGTGTGTATCTATATCTACTTATATCATCCATATCTATATCATCTCATATATATCATTTCATATCTATGTCTATCTATATATCTATATCTTTCATCTATCTATTATTGATCTATCTATCATCTATCTCTGTTTATCTGACTGTATCTATATCTGCCTAATATAAGCTGTGGGACTTTGATTTGGGTTATGTAATACTTCCTGTTTTAGGGTTTCTAGGATTGGTCCTTATCCAGTATTTAGTACCCTGCTGGACTCAGAATAAAATACATTTAAAATACAACATCAAACAAGACTTGGGCTGATGTGACCAGGTTCATGAATAGCTATAAATGGCTGAGCACGGTCAAGGATACTTAACATAGTGACAGGGTCTAAGTTGCTTATATACTGATTTCCTTCTCATTGGTTGTGCATGTGCAGTTGGTTCTTAAGGAATGTTCAGGGCTTCAAGACCACTCTCATTTGACAGCTATGCTCTAAGTCCTTTTTAGGGAGGCTAGGGGAAGACTTTTAGGGACCTGATGCATACCTATCTTGAACAATATTGTTTTGAATACCTGGTTTGGTGGAATCCAGCTCTGGCCCATTCCCTTTAAGCAATAGCTTCAAATGTTCCTTGGACTCTATAGTAGTAAGGTTTCTCTGGTCCCCGTGTCTCCTTATGTAACCCTTAGTTCTAGTTCCTAGGGTTGACTAGTCAACCTTCTGTCAACCAGATGCCTCTGGGATGACACAACAGGGAGTGGGAGGGTGCCCCATTTGTCAACGCATGTGGAGAAACTCGTAAGCACTCCTTTAACCAGACCAGAGCAGAAATTTATATTAGTCTCATCATAAAAGACCCAGAAAGATAAAGGAAAAGGCTGGTTCAGGAAGGAAGGAGGAAACATTTAGGGATTATTTTCTTTGTCTTCCCACTTTTTCTTATTTATCTTTTTACAGCATTTGCAAAGAAAAGTAAATATATTCCCGTGTGCTAATAGTGAAAGGAAGGCTCACAGAGGGCTGCTTTCCCAAGTTGCACACCGTTTCAGAAGAGCAGAATGTTTTAGACAGTTGTGAAGACTTTAGGAGGTTGAGCCTTGCTGGAGGGAGTATGTCACTGGGGGAAGGGTGAGCCTTGAAGTGTGATAGCCTGGCTGTACTGCTTTTTCTCTCTCCCAGTCCCTGTCCTGCTGATGTAGTGATGTCTCACCAGCTTCGTGCTCCTGCCATGCTTTCTCTGCCATAGTGGAATCTACCTTCTTAAACTGTGAGCTGAAATAGACTCTTTCCTTCTCTATGTTGCTTCTGGACAGGTGTCATTCTAGCCACAAGAACATAACTGATACATGGCAGCATGGTGACCCTGATATTAAATAATTTTCATTTATTTATGTACTATTCTCCATGTGCTATGTGCACAGCCCTGTGTTAGGTCATAGAGAATGTATGACAAGTGTATCTGCTGCATGCCCCAGCTTCATAAGGCCAGGAAGGAAGGACAAGGAATCCCAGGACAGAGCAAAGAGAAAGACCAGATCTTCTAGTTCTCACAGAGCTTCAAACTTCTGTTTCATACATAAGAAGGGAGGAGGCAACTTTTCATGAACTACAAGCTATTATGTCGCTGAGAAAGCTGATCCTGAAACTAAAACTGCTGGCATTCTATGGGAAAAAAAAAAAAAAAGCCAAATTCATGCCTGGAAGCAAATTTGAAAAAAAAAAAAACAAACCTAACATTTATGTCTACTAAAGTGGATTTTTTTTTTTTCATTTCACCCCCATCTCTTTTTCCTCTATTTCCCCCAAGTGTATCAGGGTTTTTTTTTGTGAGAAAAGAGATATAACTAATTCCAGATCTATCTAATAAATGATGTATTAAGATGGACGGTGAATCATCACTCCTTTTGCATTTTTGGCTGGTGGTATTTCTTTCTAATCCTATTAGTGCACCACAGACTGTATATACTCTGGTAGACTATGTCCCACATGGTGGCCAAAATACAGACCCTTGTGCACACTGAAAATCAGCTGTCTGTGATAAGCAAATGACTATTCAGGCTATTTGCCTGAATTTCTTCACATGCAAATTGATACTCAATGTTTTCAAACTAGATTCTGTAGAGCCTTCTTGGGGCTCCCTTGGGCATAGGGTGAAACATGGGGACTCTTCACTTCCATTCACTACTTCAGGCAAAGAAGAACTGATTTCCTGGACTCTATTAAATCTTATTTGAGAAAACATTTTGTTTTAACTTGGCCACTTCCATTCTAATCATGGCTTGAACTCTTCAGCCTGTGTGTGACTGCCACACTGTATCTGCTGCTGCTCCAAATGGATGTTCTTTCTTTTATTGAATCCTTATTAAACATTAAGTGGTGACTCTCCAATTGGGCTTAAGAGAAATGAGGGAGCCCTGGAAAACCTGATGGAAGAGGTGGTGGCTCCAGGGTTGGGAGAGATTTGATAATACATCCTGTATTCCCTCCATGGACAGTAGAACCACAAATGCATCCTGTGTCTCACTGGAAGAGAAATGTCAAGATATTCCCTCTGCTTTACTTTTCCTGCTGTCAAGACAAATGCTAACAAAAGAAACTTCAGGAAAGAAGGGTTTTTATTCTGTTTCACAGTTTAAGGAGGGATTCAGTCCATAATGCTGGGCACATCACATATCAAGAGAGTGAGGCATCTGGCCATATTGTCCAGACAGTCAATAAGAAGAGAGTCATGAGTACTTATGCTCAGCTCACTTTGACTTTTACTCAGTCCAGGACTCATGCTGCAACTCCCTCACAGATGTGCCCAGGGATTTATGTTTTAGGAGATTCTAGATCCTGTTAAGTAGACAAGCAATATTTTCTATCACACTGTGTCAGTAAAAGCAAACCACTTTGCCCACATGTGACTGATGTGGCACCCTGGCAGCTGGGCTTGTTGGTTGAGGCTTTAACTCCACTGAATGTGAGGGTGGCCTTGATGATGAGTCCCTCGTCCATGAGTCACACAATCTCTTCTTTATGAGACTGATAACCAGGACATGTTTCTTCAGGGGTACTTGAGCAGTGGGATATCACAGAGAGAGAACTGAAAGAAAAATCCATATAAACTTTTGTGGCCTCCTTCTGTATATACAAACAGTAGCTATCAGAGTCATGGATTATTTAACAGAAAGACTGCTTGAGGCCAGGACTCCAAACTCTGACCCATGTACATGTTTTCATTATTATTCTGACACTTAGTGACCTTGACTTATCACACATTTTAAGTTATTTATTTGACAGAGAAAGCGGGGGGAGAGAATGGGTGCCCCAGGTCCTCCAGCCACTACAAATGAACTGCAGATGTGTGCCCCCCTTATGCATCTGTCTTGGGGAATCAAACCTGGATCCTCTGCAGGAAGATGCCTTAACCGCCAAACCATTCCTCCAATTCTCGTCACATGTTTTTAACAGCAGGTGCCCAAAGACAAAACTTTTAGCTAACTTACTTTAAAGATCTTCTTAGTTTTTATTAATGTCTCACAAATTGGGGCAATACCTCATTTTTTAATACAGAATGGGGGGGGGGGTTGTCCCATGAGCTGAGATTGAAGAGGAGATTGGCTTATTAACAAAAAAGAATTAAAGAAGCAGAAATAAGAACAAGAAGTGACTGATTATTTCAAAGTTAGGATTAAAACAGAAACTTTCTTACCATGCTTACTCAGGTAAGTGGGGCCTCTTCTGATTGCTATGAATTTCACCTACTTTTTTGTTTGATTTTGGTTTTTGGTAGAAACTGAGAGATTCAAAGTTTAGCTTAGTGATGCTTTGCATGTGACTCCATTTTGCTCAGTCCCCTGGGGCTCAGAGCAGGAGTTCAGTCCAAAACAAAGGCTTCTCATAAACTGTTGTTTGGTAGGGAAATATCATACAAACTCACAGTCAAGGCTAGTGTACGTACAGGGTATCCTGCATAAGTTCTTCCTAATGGTGATATAAAACTATCATGCTCTCATCACTTCTGCCTGCTGCCCTGGGACGGATATAGGATCAGCCTGTCAGTTCCTTCAAACCATCTCCAATGAGTGTTTTACCTTTACAAATACTTTTATTTATTTATTTGAGACACAGAGAGAAAGAGGCAGATAGAATGTGAATATGGGCATGGCAGAGCCTCCTGCAACTGCAAAGAACTCCAGACTCATGCACTATTGTGTGAATCTGACTTTATGTGGACACTGGGGAGTTGAACCCAAATCATCAAGCTTTGTAAGCAAGCACCTTCAACTGCTACGCCATCTACCCAGCCCTCACTTCTACTAGCCTCTTTCACCCCCAGATGGCTTTTCTGATCTAAATATTTCAGTTTTCCTCTGTTTCTTTTCTTGGCTGGGTTTTCTGAGACTTTAATCTCCCTCTCTTCCTCAGCCTGAGTCATCCTGGGCTGTTAAAGCTCCATCTGCATCCCTGGCCCAGAAGAGAGCATACGGCTACCAAGACCCCATGCCAAGCCTGCTTCTCTGCTGGTGTGGGTGGAATTCCCACACTGATAGCTTCAGGTGTCCTCACTCACCTGGTGCTGAGGTTGGGCCTATCATGCTACAGTGCTCCTGTGAGTGCATGTCTGTGTGTGTGTTGGTGTATGTGTGCTATGCATGTGTTTATGTGCATTTATATGTGTGTGGGTGCATGACTGCATATGAAGGTCAGATGTCCATGTCTGGTGGCCTCCTCAATAGCTTTCCACTGTATTCTTTGAGACAATCTTTCACTGAACGTAGAGCTTACTGATTCAGCTAGACTAGCTGGCAGCGATCCCTGGGATTTCCTGTCTCTGTCTCCCAGCTCTGGGATTACAGGCACTCACCATCATGGTCAGCATTTTACATGGGTACTGGGGAATCATAACTCAGGTCTCCATGTGGATCGGGCATGCACTTTACTCACTGAGCCTTCTCTCTCACCCAGAAACAGTGGCTCTGGAGTCACTTTTCTCTAAACCCATTCTCAAGGAGTTTTATTTTATTTTATTTTTGATACAGTGTCTCATGTAACCTAGTTTGTCCTAAAACTCTCTTTGGGGCTAATTGCAGTCTGGTCTTGAACTTCTGGCCCTCCTGCCTTTACCTCTAGAGTGCTGGGATTATAGCAGTACACCACTTCAACCAACTCAGAGATGGTTTACATGAGAATCTTTCTGTTTCTTGTTCATCTTAGTGCTGCAGATTGTCCAATAGCACCTTCACTTTAGGAGTGTGCCATTCCTCCTGTCACCACCTTTCAAGAATCATCTCTGGTAGGTGCCCAAGGAGGAGATGGGCTGGTGTGAATTCACCCTGGTTGTTATAGCCTGGGCCCCCTGGCTGTGCGTGAGGCAGGCCTGGGTGAACAGGAGAAGGTCAGTAAAGTAGTGACTTGAGAACAACAGTGTGGGTTGGTGTAGGCTGCGGGGCCTCCCTCTGGGCCAGCCATGGTGCCCCAAGGAGTCCCAGGAAACCTTGGTGGTGAGTGTATGAGAATCACTCTCAGGAGACAGTTTCTGTGAACAGCTTTCAGTTTATTGTTAGGGAAATGGGTTTATAAGCAGTTGAGGGTCCCAAGTGGATTGGATGTACAAGCTTGGTGATGCTGCATTAGCATTTGGAGACATTCAGTCCAGCACAAAGGCAATGGCAAGGGAATGGGCTTTTCAAGGTGCTGGCTGATACCATATATGGAGTTTCCTAGGCAACTGGCCAAAGGCCATAGAGTTATGGGCAAAGCCTAAGTCTTATCTGAATGTCCAGGCATCTCGTGCTTGGAGAGGAAGTGGCCTTACTTCCTGCCAATATTGGGGTCTGAGATTTTGTCCATGGGTACAAACTCACTGTGACCATCAAGAATGGGGGGACGATCCTGGCCACTGCAACCCCTAAGAATGGGGGAGGAGCTCCCCTGCAGTCTGGTCCCTGAGATATGACCGAGATATGACTGGCGGTTCAGGTTGCATAGCCTGGGACCTTTGTGTCAGATAGCTCAGGTTTGCTTTAAACCAGGGCCTTACCTATGTCCAACAGGTTGGCACTTTCAAAGATGCAGAAGAAGGCCACATGTTTAGCCATAAACGTACTCTTGCATTATTCAACTCTTCCGTCTCATGTTTATCTGACTCCTCTTTGCATTACAAGCTGTTGTGCTAAATTATCCACAAAATTAAGACTTTTCTCTAAGAATGAAATGAGACAAATTTTGCATTTTTCAACTATTTTTTTTTCTTTTTAGTCAGCTCCCAGAGGATCTTTGCCATTGTTTTCTGATATAAGGGAATCCAACTGCTTTCTTTACCCTGGAGCCCAAGATCAGAACTAAATTAAAGGGACTACAAATTTAAAAAAAAAAACAAAAAACAAAAAAAAAAACACCTCATTAAATACACACAAATGCTCAGGCACATAAAGTGATATAATGATAGAGAAACATGACTACTATTTAATAATATTCAAGAATTAATGACAGATTGTAGATATTTTTTCTTGTCTCTGACTTTCGCTTTCTTCAATTGTCTTACTGTGTGTGAATTTCCTGTGTTATAAGCAGAGACAGCAGACATAGATATTTTGTAAAGTGAACATGTGCCTTACCATGGTCATTTCATTTATATTGTGCTTCCATTCCTTCTTAACTTTATTATTCTACCTGTCAACTTCTCTTATTAATATTGTCAGAGGAAACAGTATAAAATAGAAACTGAAACACTTGAATTTCTCAATACTGTCTCCTAACTTGATAACATCTTCAAAAAACACCATGCATGAGTTAGTGAGATAGCTTGAAGTGTGAACACCTTCGTTTAGTCCCCAGAATCCATATAAAGAAGGGGGACATGATAGCACTCACTAGTAATTCCAGTCTAGGAAGGCAGGTATAGGAGGATCTGTGAAGCTCATTGTCAGCCACTATAGCCTACTTGGCAAGTTTAAGGCCAGTGTGATACCCTTTCTCACAAAAGGTGGATGACACCTACGGAACAATGTCTAAAGTTAGCCTCTGGCTTTTACACACAATGCACATGTATACACATACACACACAATGGACACTATATGCTTGTATATTTCCTGGATATTCAAACATCATAGCTTCTGTTTGTGTGGAAGTTTGTAGTGTGCTTATTTTCTTCCATACTGTAGACTTCATGTAACTTTGTGGGATTCCTAAGATATATACATGTGTGCATATATAATACATAAAACAAATATTTATATATGCACAGACAACAAATATATACTTATATTATTTTAAAATTAATATATAACTACATGTATGATCTTACATAATGAGCTTATTATGTTATTAATGATAGAATTATGTTTTATTTATTTACAAATTTATATAAGCATACCTGAAACTGGTCAGGGGAGCTAGTTATAGAACATCTAATCTGATGGGCTCAAGGCTTATAGAAGACCTTGTCAAAAAGCTGTACTCATCTTCATTCTCAGGAACTGTGCACTTTAGTTGGGCGGCAGGATGTTTATAAGGAAGCCAGAGTTGGTCACCTAACAGTATATAGTCAAATGTGAAATTGAGTAAAGTAAGCCATGTTTTCCCAGTAAATCATGATAAAGATTAAGGGAAGAAGCAATTAACTCCAAGACCCACACCAGCTAACTGTGGGAAGATTGCATATTTTCCTAAAACTCTTATGAGATAGCATATATAGCTTTAGTTATTATGATTTGCTATGAGAAACCAAGTTATAGAAGATATCTTAACACATGCTTTCTCACCGCCTCACTCCCTCTCTCTCTGTCTCTCTGTCACACACACACACACACCATAGTCTCCACCTTAGCTTCCAATCCTACTGCTTCTCCTTCAAGTCCTGTGCCCTCCTGTCAGATGTTGTCACCTGTCTTTCCTCAGAAGGCTTTGGTAACATTACACAGCTGAGCCTGGCAGGCGCCTGCCCCAGGCCAAACAAACAAACAGAAGAGAAATCTTTCAGGCTGGGCACCAGGGAAAAGTGATCTTGATGCTGTCCGTGGCAGGAGCCGAGGCAATTGATGACTTGGCATTCTGTCCCCAAGTCATCAATCATACAGAATCAATCCTGGCTCCCTCAGGAGCTAGCCCCCGGCTCACATAATTCTCTCTCTCTGCCACCAACCTGAACAGTCTGATCCCAGTGGTGGGAACTGTTTTGTTCTGCGTTCAGCATTGATTCACTTGGCCTTCAGTAGTATTTTCTACATTCCCCAGAAATGTCACTTAATTTATCCTCTCTAAGGTGCCTAAGTTGCCTGTGCCTCACTGCATCAAATGGAGCAGGCCAGCAAAGCAACATGTCTGCTTTCTTACATCAAAAGCATGGGCCTCAGGGTACCCAGACCTGAAAATCAGGGCTCTGCCTTGCTTAGGCCCCTGTTTCCGTAGTGAGATTGAGGCAGGACCATGAGCAGAGGCCAGCACAGGAGATTTCCAGTCAGATAGCCTTGTATTTCTCATGGCTTTGCTACTTGTTAGCTCTCCCACCTTACAGGTGGGACCTAAACACTTGTGCTTCAATGTCTTCATCTGTGAAGTTCCAATAATTAAACCACCTTCTACACTGAGTTCCCTGATTAGATTAGGTGAGGAACATAAGTGTTTGGTTTCAGGGCACACATACTAGGGTTTGAGTTATTAATATTGCCATTATTAGCACACAAAAAGTATTTGTAGGGTTGATCCTGAAGAGAATACAGTTGATGTCCATGAGAGACAAGGCTTTAAGAAGGCAGCATGCCCAGAAAAAAATAATGCTGTTCTAAATTGCCTCAGAACCCAGTATCTGAGCAGCACTTACTTACACGTGCCCACAGGTGAGTTCTTCTGCCATGTAGTAGGGAGGAGGTCCCCTCAAGAGGAGGTCAACAGAATGTGGGAGATGGTAGATAAAACAGGAAGCAGAATGAAACCATGAGCTGCACCTATTTTCTGAAGGTCAACTCAGAAGGACTTGAGCATAGAGGAGTACAGTCATCAATCCTCCTCTCCAAAGACTTCCCTTAATCTCTTGTAAAAGAAGCCTGTCTAGCATGCCATACAGACTTGCTGGCACCAAGAGAGGACAGGAAGGACAGTGGGCTTCCAAGTGGACCAGACTGTAACCCCATGGATGGTGTCACTGCCTTGGGAGGAGTTCTGGACCCTGACTAGGCAAGCTGTGGGAGTTCAAGCAACTTCTTCCCCAGTATAAATTTCTGTATATCTCTCCTCTGTTTGTCTTTCTTGCCTAGCAACTGGATTCATCTTTTCCAAGAGATTCTGAGGGCTGCTTTATTTGTTAGGAGACAAGGAGACACTAATAAATTCCTCTGTGTGAGGTATTTAATTACATAATAATGTGTACACTAATCAGGGTAAATGTGTTTGTGAAAACACCTTGATATGGGAACAGTTAATCACCCAAGGCATTGCTTCTTAACACACCTTGGAAGTTAACTTAATTAAATTAATTAGAACAATGAAAAAATTGAACTGTTTATTGGTCCACAATGGCCTGAAGAAATGCTCCCCTCAAATGCAGGAACATCTCCCAGACTGCAAGCAAATCTCCCCAAACTCTCAGTCTTTATGTTTATGGCTACACCCCAGGAGCCTACATCCAGCAAAGCCTTCCCCTGTACTTTACCTCTTGGAGACAGAAGGTGATCACTGTGTGCCTGAATGTAGGCACAAGCCCGCACTTTGGCACATCCACACAGCCATTGAGTATATATCACTAGAATGCATGGAAACTGAAGAAGATTTTATCCAGGATTTCATGCATGCCATCTCTAGTCAGTCTCTGGGAAGGCCAGGTGATGCCTCCTGAGGGGAAGAAGGAAGGGCATTTTCTCAAGGACTGATATCACCATCCTCATCAAGAAACATACTAACAATGATGGAGTTAGCTGATTTAGCCCAGGACTTTGAGCAAAGCCATAATTCTTAACCTTACTTCCTTTTTTTCTTGGTGTTTGATAAAGTGGTATTAAAGGAAAGACACCTGCTTCCTGGGGTGTATGCTGTGGTATCCAGCCCAGCAAGAACACATGTGCAAGCCATTCTGACAATTACACAGGCATTGAATACTATATATACACATCTATCATTGAAACATGAGCATGTACAACATGGAAGGCAGAGTCCATTGGGAGAGGAATGCTCAGAGTGCTGAGGGTGTTGGGAGCTCTAAAGATTGTCCTTCAAATCAAGAAAGGGGGAGATCCAATCCTCTGGTGATCTATGTGTGGTGGGTTAGTACTTTTTTTAAGGATTACCAGGCCTTGACCTTGGCACCTCCATAAAAGGGCTATCATGTCACCCTGTAGTAAAGTCATTGCCCCAGGTGGCAGGGGCCAAACCTAAGGCTGCTTTCATTACTTGAAATTCTAGCAATAAAAACAGGAGGTATGATAAAGCCTAAAATTATCTGTTGCATATACTTTTCACCTACACAGAGAAACCCCCATTTCTGAAATTTCTGAGCTCCAAGAACACAGACCAGAAGGCACATAAGGGGATTTCTCCACCCAGGGCCATTGGGCATAGTCTATAAATTTCTCTCTGGGATTTTTTACTGTCCTCAGCATAAATTTGTTAATAGAACTTTTTATGAGTTGGTCTGATTAATAAAGATGGAAACTTAGGATCATGACTTCATGTACAGAAACAATTTCCAATGGGTCCAAGCACCCAAATATTACAGAATTGCTTGTGGCTCAAAGACAAGGCTGAATTTGTCTCTAAGAACAGTGAGCAATCAACCTTTTCCCTGAGCAGTAGGATGTAGTGTCACTGGGATACTTTCGGGAAACCAGGATAGGGCAGGTGTTTGGCAGAATGAAAGAAAGCCCACAAAAGTTATCGGTGTTCCCTAAGGTATCGAAGGAAAGGAGATGTTCCCACCTTAAGGCCTCAGAAGCAAAGTATATCTTGATTTTTGAGGTATTGCACAAGAGGAGCCTAGGATGGAGAAAGAGATACTGCCAGCCAGAGAGCTGCAAGGAGGGAGCTGTGGGCACGAGTTCTTGAATCCTTTCTTTCCTTACTCCTCATACCCTGCAGGAGACTAAGGAAGCCACAGGTCTGGTCTGTCCATGGACATAAGCCTGGAGCAACACAGATGGTAGAAAGAGGAACTGGCTGTTTAAATGCTGCAAGCCCAGCTGGGGCAAACAAACATTAATGAAAAGAAACTTTTCAGATGGGGAAATAACTAAACATCGACCTCAAATTTTATCAGGACAATTCCTTTTGCATCAGATCATAAACTTTCTTAGTCTAATGTTTAAAATCTCCATATAGTGAATGAAAAACTCATATTCAATCTCTTGCCAGCCCATAACTTGAGCTTCACAATTTCTCACTAAATAAATTGGTTAGAAGTATATATCAATTATATTCTTATTGCTGGAGCAAAATGCCTGACTAGAATCAGCTTAAGGAAGGACAAGTTTTATTTTAGCTTACAGTTCTGAGGGAAAGTTTGGTCACAGTGGGGAAAGCATGGCAGAGCAGGAACTGACGTCACACTGTCACAACTGTGGGAAGGAAGCAGTGACAGCAGGTGAGGTTGGGATGCAACACCTCACAGCCCACCAACAGTGATACACTTCTTCCATCAGGGCTCCACCTCCTGAAGGTTCAAAACTCTTCCCAAATAGCACCATGAACTGCTGGTTAAGTATTCAAACAGAGTGTGGGAGGGGAGGGGGATCATTTTACACCTAAACCAATCACAGAGTGCATGTTGGGGAGGAATTTGAAGACAGAGATTCTCTGTAAACTCAGTCAGAAGGTTGGATCATGGCTTCAAGATGCAGGAATCCAAAGCAAGTCCCTGTAGAGGAGGTAATGCCAAGCAGTTATGAGCTGTGATGATTAGCCTTGGGCTTTCAAGGATTTTCAAGTTCCTCAATTTAAATCAGATTTGCCAAGGACAGTCAGACCACAACTTACCAGGTAGTCCAAACATATCTTCTGTCATTAATAAATTAATTAATTCAGCTAACCCACACTAAATTTTTAATAAGGAGAAGGTGCATATTAGGGCATGATACAGTTTAGAGTCTATTAAGGAATTTAGGTCAGGCAAATACACAGCCTCAGCATAACTCTGTACATGATACATGCTGGGGATGCCCAAGAGCAAGTTGCAGATTGAAGAAGTTTAAGACACTTCTGAAGTGGCTAACAAGGGAAAGCTGATGAGAAGGGGAAAGTCTTGGGGGATTGGGTACAAAGGGTGGACTCTGCTAGTACAATTCATTCTTAGCATATTCTGTCTCTTGCAATGTTTACTTAAGGCCTAGTCCTTAGCTTATTCTGCCATAATACACAGACGTTCAGCTTTGTGCCTTCCTTTTCAGTCTTCAGTGCACGGAGGATATCCTAGCTATCACTTGGGGGTTAAGTACAAAATGTATCCCACGGACTCATTGCTTGAACATTTCTTCCAGAACTGGTTTGGGATGGTTGTACAACTTTCAGAAAGAGGGGCCTTTTCTGGAAGAAGTGGGTCACTGGACAATGGATTTTGAGGTTCCATAGCCTCTGTTCCCTCTCTGCGTCCTCACGGTGGACTCAGTGCGGCCAGCTGTCTCCTGCCGCTTTTGCCATGCTTTCCCTACCATGACAGGGTAACTAACCAGAACTGCGACCAGAATAAACTATTCCTTCCTTAAGCTACTTCTGGTCAGGTGTTTGATCACAGTGAGGGGGAGAAGTAACAAATTTACTACTCCACAGAACTTGTCTCTATTACTTCAGGCTACAGAGACTTCCATATTCTTATGCAGCTAGAAGCCAAGTGCCTCCTCCAAGTGCTTTCTGTTATCTAGGTAGATTTTTTTTTTTTTTTTTTGCCTACCTATATTCTGGAAGACAGCACTTTCCAAAGGGAACCTGGGGAAAATACTCCCTGTTGCCATCTATGTTTCTCTTCTCTCTCTCAGAACCCTGCCCCAGCATGTCTCACAGGACAGTGATATCATCTGAGAATTGTTCTGGATAGATAGTCTAGTTATAAGGATTCCACACTTATGAAATATATGTGATAACTTTACCTGCCATTTATCTATCTCTAAATTAATGTTTGTTTATCACAGATGATTATGGAGAAAAGATACAAATGAAAGCAGAAAAGGTCTTCCTCATGATCAACTCAGCCCCCGCACCAGGATTACCAAGCACATCTTGGTCACCATTTCCCCTGTTGCCCCCTTCCTGCCTCCTTGCCATGCAGCTGACCTCTAACACTTGGCTTAGCTACTTCCTTTTGTCTTTCTCTATGACTTCTCCCTGGGCCTGAAGCCCCTGTGACCAAAGTGGGGCTTGAGAATTGCTCTCAGTTTCCCCTTTTGTTATTACCCTCCCCTCATTCTTGAATATTCTGACCAGTTCTTTAATATGCCATCTCCACCAAGAAGCCCCCCAAAAAAGAGGAAAATGAAAGAAGAGTTAAAAATTTATTTCTTGGGCTAGAGAGATGGCTTAGCAGTTAAGGCATTTGCCTGCAAAGCCAAAGAACCCAGGTTTGATTCTCCAGGACTCATGTAAACCAGATGCATAAGGTGGCACATGCATCTGGAGTTTGTTTGTAGTGGCTGAAGGCCCTGACATGCCCATTCTCTCCTTCCTTCCCTCCCTCCCTCCCTCCTTCTCTCTCTCTCCCCTTTTGTCTCTCTATCTGCCCCTCTATCTCTCAAATAAACAAAGATTTAAAAAGCTATTTCTTCCACAAAGTTGGAGACCTTTCTCACAAAGTTCACACATAAAACTCAGAACATCAGAACAGCAGCTGTACAAGGAGATTGCGTAGCCCCAAAGGGTGCTGCAGGCCAGTGTAGAGAGAGGCTGACTATGAGAACTTTAGATAGTTTATCTGGAGATCTATGCCTTCACACACTTTCCATAATCACAGACTGAGAATTCAGTACATCTGTGAAACATTATGGCTCCAACTGGGCCAAAGCTGACATAAAAGTAGCTGGAAGCTCCAGCTTTTTCTCCTAAGTTGAATTTGGGCCATTTCTAGCCCATTCACTCCTGTGGATTTTCCTATTCAATTCTGCTCATTTCATTCTATCCAATTTAATTGAAATGAACATTAAACACTTCTATATCACTTATCTTTCTCACTTCTGTGACAAAATATTCAACCAGAAGCAACTTAAGGAAGGAATAGGTTTATTTTTGGCTTACAGTTTCTAAGGGAAGTCTACCATGGTGGGGACCGCAGAAGTTGGTTGCTAGTGTTAAACTGTCAGTCACTACATCAGGGAGAAAGTAGAGACAGATGCATGCTGAGGCTCAGCTATCATTCTCCTTTTTATACAGCCCAAGACTCCTAGCTCTTTTAATGGTATCATTCACATTTAGGGTGGGTCTTCCTATCTCAATTAATTTGAAGTAGATAATCCTTAACAAAGTCATGCCAAGAGATTTGCTTGCATGGTTATTCTACATCCTGTCAAGTTGATACCAAGAGATTAACCATTACAAAGTCTTAGTTCCATCTTAAACAATGTCGTTTTAGGCTGTGGATATAGCTCACTCCTACATGGCTTGCCTAGTATGTTCATGGCTTTGGGTTAAATTTTTAGCCTCTCCTCTCTGTTGTTTGGCCTCTATAATAAAACTTTGATCCCCAAAATAGGACTTGGGGAAGTGTCTTTCCAAAGTATATTCTGTTTTTTCCCTTTTGTTCTGGGTTTTCTTGGCATAGCTTGAGTCCTGGGTTCTTGTCTTTCTCCCTAAATAGCAGAAGAGGTTGTAGAAACATGAGTGGGCAAGGATTCCTTTCTGCTATAAGCTTCCATCTATAGCTGGCCCCAAGTGGAATTCACTCGCTGATTCCTGATACTCATTATTCACAGTCAGTGAGATCACCTTCACTGGTGGCACTCACGGTGTTTAGAATTTGGATTGTGGAGGTATAATGAATAACATGAGAAAGAATTTACACAAGTAATTCAGAAACAATTATGGAGAAATAATTTTCATACATAATTAGGAATGTTTTTCAATCATTGGTCTATTTCAATCTGCCAAAGGACTTTCCCATAATTCCACAGCAACCGCACGTATACATGCTCCTACTTAAGTTGTGTCATGATTAGGGGTAGGGTTCACCCCTGACTGGAGAGGCAAATGACAATGCTCCCTCAAACCTGAGTTACAGCTTTCTGTGTATAAGTCTTAGTTGACTGACAGATCGAATACCTTTTCCTCCTAATTTCACCCTCTGTACCCTCCACCATTTCCAGATTCCACTGTGTATGGAAGTACAATTATGTTTAACCTGATTGTGAATGTTCTACCAAAAGTAAAGTACTATTTTCACTGAAAGGTCTGCAAAAGATTCTATTTAAAAAATGTGGGCTGGAGAGATGGCTTAGCGGTTAAACGCTTGCCTGTGAAGCCTAAGGACCCCGGTTCGAGGCTCGGTTCCCCAGGTCCCACGTTAGCCAGATGCACAAGGGGGCACACGCGTCTGGAGTTCGTTTGCAGAGGCTAGAAGCCCTGGCGCGCCCATTCTCTCTCTCCCTCTATCTGTCCTTCTCTCTGTGTCTGTCACTCTCAAATAAATAAATAAAAATTTAAAAAAATGTGATTCTACCTCAAACACTCGATTCGCTGTCCTATAAAAATTGTGAAGATGTTGCTACTAATCAGAGGACATGAAACTCCTCAGCAGAAAATAATTAAAGCATAATTGAAATGGGTTATGTATTAAGGTGAGAAATCAGCTAATGAAAGGAAAGCATTATGTGTGAATTTAATTTAAAAACAATGTCTGTGTTAAGAAAGATCATGAATGAGTACAGCAAACACATGTATTTGTTTTGACCAGATGTCTATGTCTCCCTCAAAGTTGTGTGGACTCCCTAACTCCTAAAGTGTCCATATTAGGAGGTGGAGCCTTAGAGGAGTAATTCAGACATGAAGGTGGAGCTTCGTGAATGGGATTAGTGTCCTTGTGAAAACATCTCCAGAGTGACTTTTTTCTCTTTCTAAGAAAGTCAAGGAAAGAGTCAAGGAAAAGTCTGTGCAGTGTGAAACTCAGATGAATGCTTATATTATAACCCAGCTTCAGTAGTCTTGGTGTTGCTTCCAGCTTCCAGAACTATGAGAACTACATTCCTCTTGTTTCAAAACCATGCAGCCTATGGCACTGTGTTGTCACTGGACAGCTACCAAGCTGTTTTCATTGTTTATCTTGCCCTGTGTTGCAGTGTGATATGATATAGTTCAATAAAACAAGTAGATAAACACTCAAAAAATGTAAATTTTCTTGACCAGATTGTCTAGTTTTGGAAGCACAAAGATAATGGCCAACTGAATATAAGAGTTAAATCCATAAAGAGTTGGATGGGGATTTTGACTTTCTGGATATTCCTGAATCCCTTTTGTAATTTAAAATCACCTATGGTCAACAGACCTTGGTAACTTCCTGGCTAGTACTGTTTGAAATATGGGTTCATACTTATCCTTATTTCCACCTATAGGTGACTTACTGTGATAGGGACCCATTTAACATGAAATTGAAAAGACAAGGGAGATGAAGAAAGGTAATTATTATGGGCTGCCATATGGAGGAGAGGAAAGGTTGGGTTTAAAAAATGTATATATATATATATATATATATATATATATATATATATATACACATATATACATATATATATACATATATGTATATATTATGAATATTGTAATATAAATATATGTATAATATAAAGATATATTATTTTACAATATATTCCCTATTGTAGATGGAAAAAGGCAACCATGGGGAATTCTGAGGGATCGTGGAAGAATTATTTTGGATCCTAGCTGTCTTAAAGAAGCTTGGAGTATTATGATAAGGATCTGGTAATGAGATTTAGTTGGCAAAGCTGAGGCTTGATGCCTTTGTGGGGTGTGAACAGTAGAACGTTCTGGAGGAGAGGTTGGCATTGTAAAATATTTGGTACTTCCTAAACTCCTAAATTAGCTGTTCTATGCATTGTTAGTGTACCTCTTACTTCCTTTATTTTTGTGCCCAATAAGAAAGTCAGTCTACATTAATAGTTAAAAATATATTAGCTCATTAATAGGTATTCAATGAAATCTCATTAGGACGAATGGCAGTATTCTGTATAAAATAAAAATGAAATTGGAAAGTAACTAGTTTTCCTGTAAAAAAAAAATCATGTAATTATTCCAGAGCTCAAAATAAATGGCTTTGGTGCTACTCATTCTTGGAGAGATAAGAGTCTCCAGCAAGGTGTTTGCCGAGAGTATGACTGAGGCACCACTGTGACAGCAATGAGAAACGAGTCCTCAGTACAATGGGCTTCTGTACACATGTATTGCAATGTTAGCTTGTCAGATGGAGATGGGACCTGGGGCCTGAATGTTGCACATACACGAACACCAGAGAGAGCGGTGGGTGGGGCACATGCGTACTGATCTTAATAGCATTATTAGCTGAGAGTTTATTGTTAGCTGTAGAGTGTCCCTGGAACTTAGTCTTGTGACTGCCAGTTTCCTTCCTTTGTAGATGTATAGAAAAACTGCCCCTGAGAAGAATCAAGGACCATTAGGAAAAGTGGTGGTAAGAACATTGATGTGTGTGGTCTGATTTGATGAGAGAAAACAAGAAACAAGGAAGATGATATGGGAGTCTAGTCCCTTATTCACTCTGGGCAGGCAAGATAATGCATCTCTACCTGGGTCTCAGCCTGAAGCTATTACCATGTTCATAATATCTCTGCAGAATGTGCGCAGGATGACAGAAACTGCTCTTTTGTTGGTCTCTGATGCTCTCAGGTTGGCTCTTGGCAAGATCCTTCATGCCTCCCCCACCTCTGCTTCCTCTTACAGCCATCCTCTATCCTGGATTCAATGCTCGGACCTCATGGGGACGGCTCTCATTGCCCTCGTGGCACATGATGGCTCCTCTGCAGTCCCCAGAGTACTGCAGCATTTTACCTGCATCATTTTTACTGCTCGCACACAAATCCTCTCTGTGGGGGGCTGTCCTCTGGTGAGTGCTTTCTGGACTCATGATTAATGTGCTACCACCTCCCTGGACCATTGGTTAAGATGAAGGGGGCACTGCTCCCCTGGTATTTGTCTTCAAACAGAAGTTCTGTGAGGAACCAAGGAATCTTGAAGAATAAAGTTCTAATGATAGAATGTCCTAGAGATGGTTTTTTAATCGAATTTTTTTAAAGGAGGGTTTGAATTTCAGCATATAGCTTGTCCCCAAACCTAAAAAAAAAATGTGCTTGAATAGCTCTGTCCCTTTGTATGTCCTTCTGACCTACAAATCCCTCAGTGGTTCTACCTTCCCCCTGAGACTGTCTCACTACTGTTTTTACAAAGCTCATGCATGTGTGTGTGTGTGTGTGTGCTTGAGTGTGACCACTCATGTATGCATGTGCATGTGTATGCACACATGGGGCCATAAGGCATCGTAGGGTGATGCTCCTCTGGAATGTTGTCTCCTTCATTCTGAGTTCAGATTGCTCACTGAACTGGACCTCTCCAGTAGCATGAGACTGCCTGGTCCATGAACACTCAGAATCCTCCTGGCTCCACCTCCCCAGCATTGGAAATGCAAGCACAAGTGGTCCTGCCTGATTTTTTTTCACATGAGTTGTGGGGATTAAAACCAGGTCTTCATACTTGCAAGGCAAAAACTCTACTAAGTGTGTTCTCCAGCCCCCACCTCACTTCTCAAGTCACTGTTGATGACTCCTCTCAATTTGGCATCTGGAAAGTGCTTTCAGGAGTTTGTCCCACCTTGTCTATGTTACCTCTTCACTTAGCTCTGTCATGGCCTCAGTCTTGTCCCCAGCCCTGATCTCTGCTCTCTCCAGTGTGCCATGAATTGAGGCTGCCGTCCTTTTCTGCAGCTATGATATTCTCTCTGTATCCCTGTTTAACAACCTATCTCAGGCCTCTGTAACCCCTAGCTGTGTGTCATGTCTATGCAGGGGCTTCCATGGTCTTATCTTGTTTCCAACTTCATTTCCCATGTTTCAACTTTGTGCATGCACAGACAGGTAGGTAAACATTGTACACATGTGTGCATACAGTGAGCTTACACACTCACAAATGTGTGTAGTAATCATATGCACACAGTTACATTACAGGTATAAGTTTATATGCACTCACAAACATGTATGATATTCAAATGCACACAGACACACTACAAACACAAATTCATTCTTGTACAGCTGATTTTTTAATAACAGGCATTAAAACTTTCTGCATTCTCACCTTTTGTCAGACAATTCTTTCTTCTGAACATACTTCTTGTCTCTATTTCTGCCAGATCAACCAGACAAATTCAGCTTGCATGACATCCACTTCATGAAATCCCTGTTGGTTGACCTCCAATGTGACGCTACCCCACTTTCTAAACTCCATATTATATATGGGAATGGTGATCTTCAAATCAGTGGATATTTTCTTGGAAATATATTTATATGTGATACACACACACATATCTTACAACTTACTTGCACATTCATCCAAGGAAACACATCTGTCTTCATTTTGCTGATGAATAAAAAAAGACTATAAACAATTGAATTAATTTTTGTTTTCTTTCTGTGTTGCTCTGCTCTAGTGGTACATTTGTCTCTCTCCTTTCTTTCGTCTCCTCTTTCTCTTCACATTGAGCTTATAATGGTAAACGTCAGGAATAAAATTACAGGCTTATGTTCCTTTAACCAAAATTCCTGTTTTTTTTCTTTTTGAAGTCTGAAAGATTTGTAATATTGTACTTTTGTCTTTCCTGTAAGATCTTCACACTCCTTTGTCTCTTCTTCCCTTGCTCTCCAGTGTGAAAGGCCAGTGACTTGCCCCAGTATACACTTGGGAAGCAGTAGAAGCCCAGGTGGCCTTTTCCCTTGCCTCCGAATTTCCATATTACCAACATGGAGTCAAATATAGTTCTGTCCAGCGTCTGATCTCCTGAAAGCATGAACATAGCATTCTATAAAATACTTAGCATCACAAGTGCTTGGTCCAACAGCCCTTCATTAGGCTCCAACTATTGATGGAACATAGAAAACAGGGATGAAGCCGGGCATTGTGGCATACGCCTTTAATCCCAGCACTCGGGAGGCAGAGGTTGGAGAATTGCTGAGAGTTTGAGGCCACCCTGAGACTACATAGTGAAGTCCAGATCAGCCTGAGCTAGAGTGACACCTTACCTTGAAAAACAAACAAAAATAAATAAATAAAAGAAAACAGGGATGAAACTGTTGCTGGAGAGATTGCTTTCTAGGCATTCATATATGAAAAAGAAAATACTCTCAGTGGACTGTGAAGCCTCTAGCCACCATAGTAGAGTATGCCCACACTACAAAGGTGGTGAATGAGTGGACAAGCAATTTCATAGCAGGAGTCATGGAAGGTGCTAGAAGATAGTGTGGTTGAAGACTGTAGGATGAGAAGAGCTCAGAGTGGCCAGGGGGAAACATAGCTTCCAGTTCAATGAAATGTTTTTGTGGTCTTCCTGACAAAAGCACTCCTTACACTGGAACCAAGACCTCTCAGCCAGCAGAACATAAAGTTGTGGAAAGAGGACATACAAATGTGGCTAATGGATAAGTGGTACCATTCCCATTTCCACCCCTTAATTTCTGGACGTGTGAATCTGGGCTACAGGAGAAACAGTACCATGTACTGGACACTTATTGAGAATAGGAAGTGGCTCTGCCGTCCTTACCTTAAGGAAATGGTCAATGTTATCAGTGGGTAGGTCAGACAATTTCTTACAGTATGAGTCACATTGCTTCCTTTTCAGGATAATGGTTTATGATACTGGAGAGGGGCCATTATACCTTGTAACATTTTGAATGTCTCATGCTAGTCTGATTACTTATTAGCCTCTCACTATGCTCTCTAATCACAGAGTAGTTTTCAAAATTTAGCAACTATGAAGGTTGAGTGTCAGTCAATGGCATGGACCTACATGCTTGGCTCCTCTTAGGGTTGTGGACAGTCTAGCATAGTGTTTTCACTATTAATTAAAACTTGATGGGTAGTAAAAATTAAGTTTAAGTAAAAAAATAAAGAGAGAAGATGGGTGGATGAATGAGTAAGAGAATGGACTGTGGCGCTCAGCATCACAGGTGGTTTGCTCTGAATGTACCTCCCGGGACTGCAACTACCTGCGTCACACCCTCACAGGGATTCAGAGTATCCCTGACTTTTGAATCCCAGAGTAAAATGTGCCACCTCCTTTCAGGTGGGCTTCCCTGTTAAGTCTAGGATGCTCTCTTATTCCTCCAGTCGCGTTTCTTAGCACTGCTTCCCAGAAACCTATCTCTTTTCCCTGTCTCTCCTGATCCCTTGACCTACTTATTTATTTCTACTGACAAGCATTCCACGAGCCTCATAGATGCTTCTCCCTGCAGTGGGAGTGAGTATCCTCCCTCTTTCTTTCTCTCTGCCTCTTCCTCCCCACTCCCACTCCATTTCTCTGTGTCTCTGTCACTGTCTTTCTCTTGTTCCTTTTCACCTGTCTCATATTTTCTTTCAGATTTCCACCTAGAAGCCTTTCCTGATTTTCTTGTCCCACATGTGGATTAGGTGCCTTTTACCTGTATAACTTGGACCCCAGGAATTCCCTGCTTCCATCTATTTGACCTTCAT
Source organism: Jaculus jaculus (assembly GCF_020740685.1). Taxonomy (NCBI): domain Eukaryota; kingdom Metazoa; phylum Chordata; class Mammalia; order Rodentia; family Dipodidae; genus Jaculus; species Jaculus jaculus. Next base: position 47,167,771 of record NC_059116.1, on the reverse strand, counting down.
TTTCCCACTAAACTGTTGTGCCCTCAGGGAACTAAATTGATCCATGATTAGGTTCCCAGTCACTAGGACAATGCCTGGCCCACTGTCTATTCTCAGGATCAACCCATTGAAGTAACAAATGAATATGTAAGTGGCTGCATAACAAGATGTGTGTGTGTGTGTGTGTGTGTGTGTGTGTGTGTGTAGCTAACACCTCATCACAGAAATGCTGCTCTCAAGACATGAAAGCGACTGAGTAAGATGTGAAAGATGCTTATGAGGCTGCTATGTAATTTTAATGGGGCTTTTATGTATCCTGCTTCATTAATAAAGGGGTGAGTGGAGTGCTCCTGCATCTTTTATCTCCCATCTGGATTCAAGTACAACAGAATCTCTCCCAGTAAAATTTCAGGGTAAATTAATGATTTTCATTTCCTCAGAAAATCTTTTTTTCCTAAGTGGATACACTGCTGACCTGATACATAAGTGTAATTTCCTGTTTAATAAGGGCATTGACTATAATCATGCATTGGAAAATGACCCTTGATCTTGTGAATCTGTGGGCTTTGGGCATAGAAAGGGAATCATTCTTTCCATAGGACAGGTGGGGCTCTGGGGCAGAGGTTCTTGCTTTGGGCACCTCTCTCATCTTTCAGGGTTCAAGGTCAGAGGTGCTTGCTTTGGGTGCCCCTCCCATCTTGTGGGGACTTTTTGCTTGTGCATGCTTGCTATGCTGTTATGTAGCAAGAAGGCCCTCACTAGAAGCCATGCCTCAGCTTCTCATTTTCCAGAATTTATATTTCTAGACTATGGGCCAAATAAATTTCATTGTTCATTATTTACCCAGATTGTGGTACTCTGATAGTAGCAGAAAATGAACTCAGGTGAGTTTTCTAGTGAATTTTTGGTGTACCAACATGTCTCCTGTAGTAAGAAGAATTTGACGATGACCTAAATTAGGATTCCCTCCTGTACACGCACCTTGTCCTGATCGTCAGGCTTCTGGTTTCAGTGAAGTTTGCAGATTAAGTATGTTCCAGATCACGTGATATTAGCTGAATGGTTGTGGCTCTGGTATACAAGTCCTTAAATACTGACCTACAGCCTAGATATTAAATGATGGGCTTGTGACTCCATTTTTGCAACTGAATGTTGGGGGCGACAAAATTTTATTAACAAGTGTAAGAGTTTTGAAATTGCAACTCCCAAGACTTAATTCACTATCAAATGTATAATGAGTTGTTTCTGGTTAGGCTTGCTCATGTTGTATTGGCTGACTCCACTGCAGCCTTGATTCTGAATACACAACAAGTGCCCTTTGGCTGTGCATGCTGTAATACCATGCAGCAGCAATGAAAATTGTCTGAAACACCTCTGTTCTGATTTCAGATTTTTGCATGCAAAGTTTTCTCCTCTTAGGAAAAAGGATGGTTTAATTACAGGCAGCAAAGGCATATTATTTTCCTACCATCATTCCTCAGCACGTAAGTATCAAATTAGTGTGTCTTGGATTGTATTTTGTTAGAATGTTTGATTTTAAAAAAAGTGATGTTTGAGTTACAGTTTGAGTTTCATAAAAATAGTTAATTTTGGCTTGGTATCAGAACAGAATTCCCAACAATTTCTGAAAATGACCTGAACATGCTTCTGTCTTTTTACACTAAGTACTTATGTGAAGTGGCATTCTCAGCATTGATGATTATGAAATCAAAATTATAATCCACTCAAATGTATTGAAGATGCTCTATGTCCTCCACTATCAAAATTTCAGCCAAGATTTAATTCTTTATATAAAAGCAAACAAATACATTCATCTCATTTCTATGCAAATTTGATTTTGTCTTTAATCAAAGACAAAATTATATGCTCTGCATAGCAAATAATTATTTAAAAGTAAATTTCTCTCTAGTTTATTATCAGGAAATGTTTGATATATATGTCTAATTTATATACACACTTGCTTGGAGTTGCATAAAAGTTACTTAGTTAAAAAGAGTCATGAATGGCAGAAGTTTAAGAGGCCCTTGTCTAGAGGAAGTTCAAAGACTCTAATGTGGGGGATCTAAGCTGAGGGAGAACCTGCACTGCAGGAAGGAGCCATGTAGCCAGTAATTCAAGAAACTTTTAAGAGATGAACTAAGAAACCAAGTTTCACAGAGCATCCGTACAAGGTTGCATCACAGTGGACACCTTGACTTCAGCCTGTAAGCCGCTAAGCAGAGTCTATAGCTCAGGTCCAACAGAACTTCTGAATGAAGTCCTGTGGGCTAGTTAAGCATGTGCTTCTTTTGAATTTTCAAGTTTGTGTGTCAAAAGCCTTTTATGCAGAAGTAGAAAATTAACACAAGATCCAAGTCATTCATTTCTACAGCTAATTGGTATTCAGAACCATTTCTCTGCAGAAAGCACTTTGGCCAAGTTATACTTCTGACTTGAAGGTAGCTTGTATCTTATGACTGATTGATAGAGGAATACAAAGTCAAGCTTCTTGTCTTACTTGGGGACAGCTGTGAAGGGCCATACCAGCATGTGAGCAGCTGGTATGCTTGTCTGAAGCTTGAATTATATCAAAGTTTAAGGTTTTCTCTGCTCCCTCTATTTCCCTCCCTGGGGTTTTCTTAAGAGCATGTACTGATAAACTTTCTAAAAGGAAATATCCCTGGAAGAGTCTTTGCCCACAGAATAAGATTTAAGACAACTTTCTAGATTAGATGTAGGCAGAGTGGTCATGGAGAAACAAGATTCATCTTATCCCATGAGTGTCTACACAGAGCAATAAAATCGTAGTTTTTCAAAATATTTCCAGTTTGAATGACATATTCCATGGCCAGCACACTCAGGCTCCATGAGCTGGGAGAGTAAAGAGAATGAGAAGCCAGGGTGTGTCAGGATGGAGTGAGGTATACAGAAGGCTATATAAGGTGACCTTTGATCTGGTCATTGAGGGATGATTCATATGGACATGCCCAGGTATTACACCAGGCCAGGGGAGACAGAAAAGCATTGACACAGGAAGCTGAGAGTACCTGTCTGGAGAGTGGGGAGCAGCAACAGCAGAAAGAGAATTGACATGAGGAACTTTTTAGGATGCGATCTTATTAATCTAAAAAAATAAGGAAATAAGCCCTCACTGTTCACAGAAGAGATGAGAACCCACAGGCTCCCTTTATATTTCTCAGGGTAAATTAAGAAAAAAATAGAAAGAAAGAGAGGGAGAGGGAAGATAGCTCACCTCGCATGGCCTGAGGCAAGACCATTTTGCTTATTTGGGCAACACCAGCCTTTTGTGTCTAATCCAGTTGCGTATTTTCCTTGTTACCATGTCTTCGTGGATGGATGACCAAAACCACAATGTGGATGCTGAGGAGCATTTCTTATTTTCATCCCATGATACTTCATAAAGGCCTTTACAATATTTGTATTTATTTATTTGAAAGCAGAGAGAGATACAGAGAGGAGACAGACATACAGAGAGAACAGGCAGGCCAGAACCTCCAGCCACTGCAAATGAATTCCAGATATTTGTGCCACTTGGTGCATCTGGCTTTTTTTTTTTTTTTTTTGGTGTGTGTGGGTACTGGAGAATTAAATCTGGGTCATTAGGCTTTGTGGGCAAATGCTTAACCACTTAGCCATATCTCCAGCCCCATGAAGTCATTTCAAACCCATTACATTTCATGCCATCCAATATTCTCTTTTGTATTTCTCATGGTTCTTTGTAAGTACACTCAAATACCTATGTGGGAAAGTTCCTATTATAGTCTTCCCAGCACATCTGAGGAAAATAATGGTGGATCTTTGCCTGAAAGTGGCTTGTTAAAACGTATTTCTGCATTACTCTCTCTTGAATTTTTCTTCCTGGATGATGGATGCCCATTAGACCCTCCAGTCATGGGTAGCACCTGTACCCCTGGCAGCACATTTGTTTCCTATGTCTTATATTGGAAACTGTTTGAAGAGATGCTTGGAGAGTCATTTCAGATTAAACATTGTTGTCTCATTCCAAGCTTGGGCAAGAATGCTGAAGCAGGATTACTGACTGCCTGGCATAGACTTAACCTCAATTTTCACCATACGCCTCCAAAGAAGTTTTGCAAGGCTTGCAAGAAGAAAGGACATTTAGAGTACTGCACTCCCTTACAGAGAGCCACAGAGTGTCATGGGCAAGCCAGGATTTGAATCTAATTCTTCAGTCTCCACATAGCTTTCTGTGCTTGTCTTAAAGTAAGAAACTCTCCTCTAACTCCCAGAGCTATAACTCTTTTTGCAGACCTATGCATGTATATATGATAATTCAGCAATGGGCCTTCTCTCTGTAAAAATGCACATTTACCCAGAATTTCTCATGGGTTTCAAAAGCAAATAGAGGTTGTCCTACTGTCTCCAAATAAGGAGTTTCTGTCCCCAGGGAGGGTAGGCCCCAGGACCACAGAGCATAGCTATTTCAGTGGTTCACCATAGCCACCTGGAGTGTCTCATTTTTAAGCTCCTTTTTTTCTGGGGCTTAAAGGGTTTGGGGTTTTGTCTTAATAGCAAAAGGCTATTACCTAAAAGGCTATTAAAGTAGTGGGACAGAAGGCTGAGCCAGCTGCTGAGCAGGGGCAAGCCTGTTCTTTCAAATAATCTAAGGTTTAGAGATGCCTCACTTCGAGTCAATAAATGTTCCTATTTGGAATAACAAATTTTGGGTCATAAGGAGACTTAGGGTATTTCTCATGATTCCCAGGCCCTCTTCTTTTCTCCAGGTTGGCTTCTCTGAGAGTCTGCAACTTGAAGTCCAGCTTTCCTTTAATGAGGCTTAAGTCCCAAGGCTGTGTCAAGATGATGACATAAATCAAGTTGACAAGCAGTGGACAGGGCTTTTTAGGATGGTTTCACATGTGATCTGGATCGATTTTTAAGATAGCCAGAAAGTATATCTGATCATGAAGTCTAGTGATAATTCAAAATATCAGGTTACTTTAAAATTTGAATTATTTAGACATTTCTAAAGGACTCCTTGTGATCCCTTTCTCTAATAGGATGAAGAACCCATCAGATTAGTGTGATTAATCTCATTCGAGCCTTCATCAGTATATTTCCCACCATTCTAGTTGAGCATTGTTGGTCCCATTCAAGTCCATTTTCTTATTCTGCCTCTGAAGAAAGCCATTCTACAAGCAATTGGAGTTCTTCCAGCTGCTCACCAAACAGCCTCATTCAGCCAGCACAGTAGGTAGAAAAGGACAGGGTAATCTCTAGATCTCGTATACTTTCTACTTCCTACATCCCAATTTCACTCTTGACAGGGGATGATAGATCCTATCTGGTAGAATTCTTACACATGAAAAGATAGGTGATGGTTTGATTCATGAATTCATTGGCTTATGATTAAATTATAGCCCTTAGCACACCTGTCACTTAAACTTATCATTTCTTTGTGGCAAGTCCATTCAGAATCATTTCTTACACCTACTTTGAGATGTGTAATGATTTATTGTTAACAATATTTATCTTGTTACTCCACAAAACAAGAATGGATTCCCTGTCTGACTATAGTATTGCACTTCATAAATATTTATGCCTCGTATTTCAATCAAAACATTAAAATAAAAATTAAAAGTGATATCTAATGTAAAGGAAATAACATTAATGGGTACTCTTAGCTTCCTTCCAAAGGTCAGAATAAGTATTGCCTCCTTCAGAAGACCTTTTTAGAAGCTTAGTCTTGAGTTACATTTTCCTTGTCTTATTCACTTATGATACAATGAAAGAGTATCAAATTCTGGGTTGCTTAAATAACAAAAGAATTATTTTCTGAAAATTCTGGAGTCTCGAGTTCTCAAATAAAGGTCTGGTAGTGTTGGTTTTGTGTGAGGGACATTTTCCTGGCTTGTAGACAGCCATTTTTCTATGTGTAATCTCTTAGACTCCTCTTAGATGGTCATTAGCGCAATTTGGTCAGGAGCACCTTTATAACATCATTAAAATACTCTATCATCATGGCTTCAATAAATACACTGGGGCAGTGCTAACACACATTTGGTCCACAACATCCTCCAGTGTAGAGCTTGCTTGGCACTTATATCCAACACCTTCACACAGTGACTTAGAAATATTTTGCATCTCCCTGAATAAATTATATATTCTATCTAAGACAGTAAACCTCCAGGACTAGAATCTTATTCTCCTGTTTATGGCTAACTACCATGAGGCATGGTACTATTTATGCATACTAAACAGTAAGAACTGGCTACTTTCTTTACTGATATGAAATAATCAACCTGGATTTTGCTTTATAAAACAGTGGGGTATCATACCAGAACGCATGAGTCAGGATGAACTAGATTATCTGTCAGTAAGTAATTTCAGTGACTTAGAGTCACAATATGTTCTCTTACCTACTAATAAATATTCTTCATTGGTGAGGATAGGGGGTCACTCAAAGCAGCCATCCCAAGATTAGGAAGACACCATCCCAGACACAGAGGGAAAAGAAAACACTGTTGGTCACTGCACTGATGGTTACTTGCTCACTCATCACAGCTCGTTATCCAGGACCAGTAAGGACCCCACATAACCTTAGGAGAAGGATAGGAACGTCCAGTCCTTCCCTGTGTCCTGAAGGCAGAGAGCTAGAACTCTTTGCTATCTACTGTGAATGACCACCACAGTGGACCATCAGTTTTCCAGGAAGTAGAAAAGATGATACTATTTTCACAATATTTATCTTTTTACTACAAAGAGCTGACTTCCATCACCACCCTTCCCCTTTCAATCTTTCTATTTAGAATTATGCAAGAAGTTTTGCACCCTCTATGAAGCTTGGGTGCTCAGAGTTAAAGCTTGTTGAGGATGGAAGGCACCATTACTTTCCAGCTAATCTAAGTTCCCTTGTTTTATTTTTTTGGGGGGGTCCTTTTTGTGATTTTTTTTTTTCTGGTGCTGAATACTGAGCCCAGGGCCTTGTGCTTGCTAGGCAAGCACTCATCCATTAAGCTAAATTCTCAAACCTCTAGATAATCTCAGGACTGGTACAATGACCCTGACCATATCCTTGTATGAGGTTCCACTGTGGTGTAAATGTGGTTTAATGGTTTAATTGTGTCCCTCAAGATCACCCTGATTGAAGGCATTGTCCCTAGTGTGGATCTATTGGTGAGAAGTTTGGAAGATGTGGCCTGGTAGGAAGTCCTTGGGGCACTGGAGTACATCCTCAGAAAGGATTTTGGGACCCCAGTTTTCCTATCTAACTTGATGTTTGGCAATAAAAGCTCTTTCATATCTACAAGCCTCTGCCATGATGGGACTGTCCTGGAAAGCATTAACCAGATCTGGGCTGCTGCAGACACTATGCACTTAAACCTCCAAAATTATGAGCCAGATAAATCTTTTTTTTTTTTTTTTAACATAGTTACCTGCCTCAGATATTTGGTAATGATATCCCACAGTTTACTAATACAGGTTCCATATGGATATCTCAAGGGAAAGATATAGGAAGAACTTTGCTCAGACTTAGTGACTCACAAAGGCATCCTTCATTTGTTTTCTTCGTGTTTCACCTGAATGCAGGGCTTCCTTGGAAAATACGTTGATAGTGCTGAGTAACATGGGAGACATAGGTATGTCTAACTGTACATATAGGACACAGATTGTTCTATGACATCATCTCCCACACTAGAAGCCAGATGTCATAGACCCAGTTGACCCCTGACTGCATCCAGTGTAGCGTAGAAGCTTCCCTTCCCTTCAGGATACTGCTTGCCTCTGGCTCATGGGATTGTTGCTGGAGCTGAGTTTCAAGACCCTTAATTTGCTCACGGACTACACCTTTGCCCCTTGGGCTGATCCATTCTGATGAGCTGAAAAGAATCCTAGAACCCCTGTGCTGGTCTGGTCCTGAGATATGACTGGCTGTTCAGCTGTCGGGCATAGGCAGGGCCCTTGGTTAAAGCAAACTTAAGCTGTCTGATACCCTTGCACAGAGCAGCCCTCCCTACTTGTTTATACAACCTTTGGCTTTAGACCAATATACCTTGCATAGTGACCTGAAGAAGAATTGAAATAGTTTCATCTGCTATGATTCCAAAATCATAATCTCAAAATGCCTAAGGCCTCTTTAAGTTGTCTTCCTTTTGTTACTTTGTATATATATAAAAGAACCTTCTGATCAAACCAAGGACTGATGAGATGTCATCAGCCTATGGGATTGACTCCATGCAAATGTGGGAGAGTGACAGAGTCCTGGATTCCAGCTTCATTAGCTTTATGCAGAAGTCCAGGAGTTACTTACAGCCACAGAAAACATGAGTAATGCACTCATATGAGTTTGGTGGAGCCAGTGGTATTGCTATCAGACCCATCAAATAGCATATATATATATATATATATATATATATATATATATATATGCATATAAATGTATATATATAATATTTTAAAGTATTATCGGACATCTATATCCACAACTTCCACATGCACAGATTCAGTCAATGTCAGAGCAACACTGTTTGGAAGAAAGGCTGGGGAGATACTCTATAGGCATAAGTAAGAGTGCTTGCCATGTAATCATGAGGGTCAGATTTTCCCTGAGTTCAGTTCATCTATCAGTCACATTGAAAGCTGATGATGGAAACATATACCTGAAACCCTGGTCCTGTTGGAAATGGAGACTGGGCACTCTCTGGGGCTTGCTAGTCAGATAGTCTGACCAAAGCACAGATCCAGGTTCAGTGAGAGACTCCATCTCAAGTATGCAGATGGAAGTGCAATGGAGGAAGGTGCCCCGTCTCCTTCCCTGGCCTCTGCATGCACATGGGACATGCATATTTGTGCTCACACACATGCATGCTCCACACACCACACTGCATGTACTATACACTCAAACAAAAAATATTTGGAAGAAAATGGCATCTATACTGAACATTACTTATACTCATTATTTCCTAAACAATGCAGTGTAGCTTTTACATTGTATTAGTTATTATAAGAAATTAAGCAATGATTTAAAGTATGAAGGAAAACACTAGTGGGTTATATGCAAATAATACATCATTTTATACAGGGACTTGGGCTTTCACAGATTTTGGTATCCCTCGGGGAACCTGTGTGTACTGAGGACAGACTCTATCCATTCCTTAGATTTCAGTGAAGTCCTTGACTTAGCTGTCAGCATGCATGATCTCCTCAGTGAGAGTGAGGATGTGAAAGTGAGTGTAAGGAGGAGAATGGAGGAGAAGGAAGAGTGAGTCAGTGTACTGAGGGTCAGAGTACTGGACGCAGATGAATCATGGAGTGGTGGACTAGGCCAGGTTAACTTCAAAAGTCAAAAATGATGAAATTCCTGGACCTTAGAGTCACTAGACCTTGTTCTTTTTGATAGGAGAATAGCAAGACAATCTCCTCTTTTCTCAATCAGCATTTGTGCTAAACATAGGAATCTTAGAGAGAGGGAAGCCCTGGGGGGGTGGGGGGGGAGTGGCGGGTTAAGAGTAAGAGGGTCAGTGTGCCTGGAATCCTTACCACCAAAGATACTGATTCATTAATTTAAGCCCATGACCAAACAGTAGCCACACCACATATATCTTCCCATTAAATGTATCTAAAAGCCATCACAAATTCTGGTTTATTACATCAGATTATGTAACTCAATCAGTGGAGCTGAAAGCCCCTGAGATTGGAGGAGGAGAACTGTTTTAAGAGTAGAGTGCTCCTGACCCAGTATTAAACTTAATTTCAAATACTCAGGGAGCAAAAGGTTGGTTAACAAGAATCTGGAGCTGAGTGTCAGTCTAGCTTGCTTATCTCTGTCATCTATCCCCTGCCACTGCCCAGCACAGCGTCAGATCCAGTAGTGTCCTTCTATGAGTAAAACACACACATTAATATGAGCAAGTGAGAGGTGAGAATGCACTAAGCAGGCATGATGTCAGATACTCCCTGGTCTTCTTGTTCTTTCACCTCAGGCTTCACCAGTAAGATTCCTAAGTTTACCAGAAATAAATTTTAAGTATTTTCTTATTCTATTGTCAAAATAGAAGGGCCCAGTAACTGCAAATACCTGTGTTGCATATATGGGGGAGGGAAGCTCTAATTTGTGTCTGTCAAGTTACAGGTTTGCCTAGTATAATCTATTAGCATGTCATGCACACTTCTTTGCCACTTGTGAGAGCTCATAGGGTTGGGTCTTTGGTGATATGTTCTGACAAAGAACACACAGAGAAAACTGGAGCCACTCCCAAAGAAACTTGGGCAAAGTGTCAGTGGCCAGGTGGCATCAAGAGGAAGCTGCAGGACCAGAGAAAGGGGCATTTGTCTCACACCAGCTGTCCCTTGGTGTCTCTTATAACCCATATAGCCTTAAATTCAGGGGTGGGCACACAGACATTCAGGTTTTTCCTGCCCCCATCTTGAGTTTATGGGGACATCTGTGTGTTTGTATTCAATTTCAACAGGAAACCAGCTTCTCTCCTATGGTATGAGTGCCTGCAATCCTGGCGACTGTTGGTGTGTAGGGAGTTCTCTGAGCCATGACATGAGTGGGTGGCTGTATCACTAGGACCCAGAACTGCTTCCTGGCCTCCTGTAGTGCTTGCATGAGGTGAATCTGCAATGCAATTTATAAGTTACAGACAGCCAATTTCCTATGGATTCAAAGAAAATGCACCAATTTTAGCCCACCTTACAAAAGTTCCAGTTAGCTTAGAATAATTCTTACAGTCAACAATAATAATTGCTGAAGTGCTGTTGAGGCCCTGAGTATTCTTAGAGTCCTGTTTACTAAGTCTTCCTGTCTATGCCAACCTCCTCAAGCAGACCCTAGTCTGTGACTTCTGAGCTTCTGTTCCTACCATCCATATGTTATGATTTGAATGTGAAATGTTTAAACATTTGGATAGACTTGTGTGTTGAATGTCTGGCTTCCAGATGGTGGCTCTATCTGGGGAGGTAGGTGGTGATCATTTTAGGAAGTAGGGCCCAGTTGGAGGAAGTCGGTCACTGGGAGTGTGTTGTTGAGGGTTATAATTCTTCTGGTTCCCTCCTCACTCTTTGCTTCCTGCCTATCATGAGGTGAGGAGCTGTGCCAAGTGTTCCCACTGCCATGCTGTTCCATGGCATGATGGGTGCAGAATCAACACAGCCAAAGGCTCTGGACTAAACCTGTGATACTGTGAGCCAAAATGAAGTGCTCCTGGAGGAAAGTGTTTTGTCAGGTATTTTATCACCATGCTGGACCTTCTAACACAGTACACTTTTGATCAAGATACTTACTTTGGAATGGCTGGTGTCCTGGTGGCTATATCTTCTGCACAATTGATCATGCTCTTTTGCTCACACTTTCCTCTTGACTGTGAATATTCTTCTATTCCTGACTTATTTTCACTTCAGATAGGCTTATCATAATGTTAACATTGAAAGAATTAAGAGACATCTGCTCCCTCCATTCCCAGGGCAAACCGCTCCTGTTATCTCCATCAGCTATATCTAAATCTATCAATGGTTGGTAGAAATCATATGTACACCTAACATTCACAAGTCCTGCAATAGGACTCTCTTAGACCTCCCTTATAACTGAATTGAAGGCCCCAGTCCTTATTATGGTGACCTATTGTGGTAACTAGAGTTACCTTTTATTAAATCTTTTTATGTTTTCTTAAGGATTTTCATGAATTATGTGATTTGGGGGGATTTATTTTGTAATAATCATGTCCTGTAAGAGAAGTGTAAATTTTTTCTAGGGCAAGACATTTGCCTCTATTCATGAATGATCTTTGAATTTCTTTAAAAATAATTAGTGAGCTTGCAGCTCTGAGCAGGTCCTGAGAGGCCAGACTTAGTGCACACATAGATGATGGGATGGTTAGTGCACAGGTGACGTTGTAGGAGACAATCTGTGGCAAGAATCTTGAGGAAAGCTGTGGTACCATAATTTCCACAGCACGAATGACAGACAGGATATTTTGAAATGGCCAATCTGGAAGACTCTGATGCCAGACCTGAGCCTGAGCCTCACTGAGACCACTGCTGTGTGATGTTCCTGATGATTCCAAGTGGGGCATGGTCAGGAGAAATACGTCAGAGTTGACAAACACCTTCAAACTGGTGTAGACCATTCTCTAATACCTGAATTGTAACCAACAATCCTCACTGTGTTAGCACTTCCTAGAATGTCCAAGAGTTTCCTGTGGGATTGAACCAATTCCATGTGTGAAAGCTGAAGATGCTCCACTTGTCATGTCATTATTCAGTCATGATGAGTTGCCATGTTCAGAAGTCTTTGCTAACTTTGGAGTTGGTTCTACTATGCTTGTGTTCCTTTCCATATGTTAAGCCTTCAAGCATTTTGGTAAAAGAAACACACATGCTTCTAGGAAAATGTCCTGTGTTTTCTTCTTATCTGCTGGGATCCTTTTGATCAACCCCATCCCGTCTTTCCCCATTCCATAGAACTCTGACCAGCATGTCACTGGGGAACATATATCTTCCTCTGTTAACATAGCTGTGTCTGAGCAATGAGATGATATCCATATATCAATTTCATTAGTATACCTTATTAATTTCTTTTTTCTTTTAGGTTTTTAAAGGTAGGGTTTCACTCTAGTCTAGGCTGGCCTGAAATTCACTCTGAATTCTCAGGGTGGTCTCAAACTCATGGTGATCCTCTTATCTCTGCCTCCCATGTGCTTGGATTAAAGGTGTGCATCACCATGCCCGGCATCCTTATTACTTTCTTATTATGAAAATATCAAGAACCTTGTCTAGAGACAAGTCATACAATTCATTCACTCATCATAGCATTTGAGGAACATTGATGTAGCAGATACTCTTTTATGGGTTGGCTACATGGCAGTGAACAAAATAAAGCTCTTTCTCTCTTGAAGCTTAGAGTTAAGTTGGAGGAGGGAGATAATATAGGTATAAACAAGTAAAGCATGAGTTAAAACAACAGACAGGTGACAGGCAAAGTGTCAGGAGACAACTTTTCTGTGTGATGTGTGATGCCATCTCATATACTGAGTGCGTCAGCCTCTGTGTCTGCTCCATGATTTCTGTTGTCCATAGCCATGGGGAAAGCAGTTTTGTGCGATGATGGCAGTAGCTGTGAGTAATGCTGACACTGTCACTGCTCTGTCCCCCAGCATCATACCCTGATGTCATCAGCCCACAGTATGGAAGTGGTCATAGGCTTCATGTAAGAATGAGATGCCATACTTCATGCAGCAAAAGGGCTTGCAACAGAAAGGGGGGTTTCATCAAATGGGCAGCCGAGTCAACAGAGTCTTACTGCTACCCTGAGAGATTTACCCAACCTCGTTAATGTAGCCCCTCTCTGTCTGCTTTATGGTCCACCTGTTTGAACTAATACGCACTGTATGCTTTTTGACACATGGATTTCTCTTTGGTCCACATACTTGAAGAGTAAGGAGGAATTCTGTCTCTGTGGCAAATCTAGGCTGGGATTCAGGGATTATTCTGTCCTGAAAAGTCTAATAACAACCTGATACAACATCTTTTCCTCAGAGAAAGATGTGGTAGCATGGAGGCAAGCTAAGGGAACTGGGATGTCTGGGGGCACTGCAGAGCACACTTCTTGAAGACATTATGAAATTCTAAATGTTGACGTTATCAGTGCTACTACTCCAGTGTCCCCCTCTGGCTACAGCAGGGGTCCATCATACCCAAGTGTCTCCTGGAGCATGGATTTATATGTACCTCTATGAGCAGTCATGATTGACAATGACTTACCCATTCTTAATTTTCTCAGCTGTCACTGTTTAAGAATCACCTGGGATGTGGGTTAGCAGGTGTTTGGGAGCTAGGCCCCTGAGGGCTGGGCTTGCTAGCAATCATTTCTCCCTATGGGGTCCTTACGGCCTCATATGACTGCTGACAAGCTGTCCATAGAGAATGTGAGTGTGGTAAAAGTGACAGTGCTTTGAGACAGACAACCTTGCAAGCATGGCTAAGAATGGCATAAAGCAAAACACTTTTGGGTTTGTTGAGATGCAGGATCAGCAGCTGAGAGTCAGGACCTCCTGCAACTGGACATTATGAGTGCTGGCTCTGTTTGTAGAATTCCAGCCCTGGTCTAACTACTTTCTAAGCTGGAGGTTTGGATGAGTTATTTAACTTCACAAAACTCCCTTTCCTCTGAAAAATTTGCTCTATAAAATGATGATTACCTCTAAGGGTCCAGTGAGGATGAGATGAGGGACCATCAGTGGGACACACCAGGTAGAGGAGATGTTTACATAGTCATCTGTTATAACAACTGGCAAGAAGAAAACAAGTAATAAAACATCAGTGAGGACCTGAGTGCAGTGGACAAGACTGGAGTTTGTTTTCCCACAGAGACTGTTTGTGATCTGAATTTCAAGAGACCTTTCCAACTTGAACAGACCTGTCATCCATGGGAAGAGTCAATAAGGCGTAGAGCTGGGCTGGAATAGGAGATCAATAACCCAAGGTATCATTCCAAAGCAATGCCTCTCCCTCTCATCCCAGAATGGGAAAGCAGATATAACTATGGGAAGCCACATGTGCTGTGATAATTACAGGTTTACCTCTAGTCAGCATTTCAAAACCTGATGTTAATATCCTAAAACACATGGAAAGCCACCACATACAAATTATTTGTGATAAAAGTTACTTAGAACTAGTTTAATGTGAGCCCTTCCTGTGTCTCTCACTCACTCACCCTAACTTCCCTATTCTGTCTCTTTCAAATTTTCCCTTCTCCTTGAAGGCCATCTTATGTTTTTCCTTTATTTTGAAGCTCTCATAACTACTCCTGCTCCTGTTTATTTCTTTGCCCACTCTGCTGTTGGAATAAGTCACCTCCATTTCTCTGAATTTTGTATCATAACAGAACTGAGAGCCAAGATGGTAACTGATGTGTCAGACATTGTGCGAGACTATGGTGTCCCCTCCTCTGATGTCACTGAGTATTTTATGAATGTCTTTGTCAACAGGAAAGCACCCAAGGGAAATACAAGATATCAGATCCCAGACAAGCATTTGGGAGCAAATGGTCCCTATGGGCACACCATGCTTTATTGACAAAATCTAGGCTGGGTCCTAGCTCTTCCTAACCAACCTCTTATAATCTTCATACAATTATGTGTTCATGCTCTGTAAATATCCACTGAATGGCCAGGTAACTGCCAACTTGGTACAATTAGCCAGAGAGAGATGCACTTGAAGGAGATGAGCTTGGCCAGTGTTGTAGCCCCATGGTGTCCATCACAACATCTGCTGCACAGGAAAAGCTCTTGAAAATACTCACAAATAAACCTTCAAGTCTCCACATACCTACTGAACACATTTTATATCACCAGAGAAGTTCCTATTCCAAAAAGAATTCCTGCACGGACAAGATCTGTATCATCTGACTAGATGGAACACCAATGTTAGCCACTTTAGATGTACAGCTGTATGCAATATTTTGGGGTCAAAGAAGATTTCTCCATGCTTTTATATACCATAACATGGATGGCTGCCCAACCCTTTAAGTGTAGGAGTGTGAAGAAATTGAAGTGATTGAAAAAAATCTAATTAATATGGTCTTAATTATGACAGTAATAATACCTAGCTCCCAGCATGAGAAGGTAGGATATTAAGTTAGTAATACTAAATTTCCCAAGGGTGGTAAGACCCTTAAGGATGAGTTAATTTGAAATTTATGGATATGAAACAGCAGAAATAGGCATATTTGAAAGATTCCAAAGGGGCAAGCCAACATCTATCAGCTAAACTGTGCAGTCAGTCAGCTGGCAATCTATGGAATATGTTAAGCCTTGGCTATAGAGAAGCAGCAGAGGGTTCTGTTTTTATATCACTCCTAAGGAGGATAAATAGGCAAAAAAAAAAAAAAAAAAAAAAAAAGCCCCTTGGCCTTGCCCATGTTATGTTGCAAACACATCAGGATATTGTTTTCTTCTTATTGCTTTTATCCTTCATTACTTGTGACAATCCCAGTTACTGTTACCAGTTCCTTCGGTGAGCTGTATAGATCTATGTGGAAAAAAAATATTTTGCATCCCTTTGTGTCTTCAACTGGCAGCCTAGTATTGGTGTCCAGTGAAAATTGCTTGTATCTGGAGATTAATTACCAAACATCATCCCTGTGAGACTTGATGCTCTGGAAGGCTTCTGCAGGAGGTGAGACTTGGAAAAGGATGGTTCTTACAGGAGAGACACGAAAGGTAAGGGTGGGTAAGTAGAATTGGCGTGGAGGGGCCATTCAATAACAGACTAGGGAATTCATCGTTAATTGCTCTGGAAATGCAGAAGCACTGGTGCAGTGGTGGTGGGAGTTTGAAGTATTCTATGAATATTGCTCTGAACACGTTATTGAAATATATAATAGCTTTTCTCCAGATCATACAGTGCCAGCCACTCAATTGTATCTTAACATTTATCTTGCTGCCAGCTCAGCTTGGCTTAGCTTTCCAGGAAGTCTCAGATGAAGGCAGGAAGTATTTTTTTGGCCTTCCTCAGATAACTATGATCCAAAACATCATTTACACTGTTAACAGTAACTTTTTTGTTATTACTCATAATCTTGTGTCAGTAATTACTTAATGAATAACTTCAATGCTGTCCCTAGATGAAAACCATCATTTGTCTGTTGACTTCTCTCTACCTTTGGTAGTATTAGACTTGACCGTTTCTTTTGCTTCCATGTTGTACTTCAAAGCTCAAAATTAACTTGCAGTTTTAAACACTGCCTTCACATCTGTGGGCCTCATGGAGCCCTCTAGGGTTCCTCATTATGAATTCTCCTGCTTTCACTAGATATGACTCTTTCTCAGTGGGAAAGCCTCCTTACCCAGCTCTTTCCTTTATCATCAGAACCAGCTGTTCTCTACCAGGTCCATCAACTGATGACCAACTCATAAGTCTCAAACCAACCAATTATAACCTCCTATGGAAACTAGGGGTGGTTATCTTACCTTTTTGTGATGATAAAATTTGCTCTGGCCTTGTATATTCAGTTTCTGAATGCAGCTGTGGCTCTTTTGTCCACTGTAGCTTTGTGCATGCCTTTGGCCATCTCTTACTACTGAATATGAGGGGTCTATTCCTGACCTGTAGGTTGAATAGAAAGTGATCAGAGCCAAAGCTTTTTTTTTTTCTTTCTAGTGCTTTTACATGCCAAATGCCGATCTTTCTGATTTTCCCTAACTCAGTGGCAGAGAGAGGGAAGCATTGTGGGACTTTTCTCTTGGTCATGTTGCCCCCTCTTAATTGGCATGGCAGTGTGTAGTTGAGTATTATTTTTCCTATATTCTCTCCATTTCATGAATTTCCTTTCACTGGCATTTAATATCTATATAGAGACAGATAGTATCTCCTGCTCTGTGTATGTTAGTCATTCACTCAATCAATAGACATTTATTGAGCACGTATAAAAACTGCATCTTGGACATATAAAGAAATGTAGAGCATCTTGGTCTAAAGGCACTCATTCTGGTTGAGAGACAAACAATAGCATCATGAATTTTGACATAGACAGATAAGTGCCCTAAAAATGAAATGAATATAATATTATGGGAGTTCACTAGAAGAGGTAGGAGCAGGAACCATAAATTTAGCCAAAAGAACTTCCAACATGGTATTATTTTTTGTTTTCCCATTACTTTATTTTATGTGTGTATGTGTTATATTATATATATATTAGTTTTGTACTCACTGAATACAGTCAAGTTGGTCCCTGTCCTCCCCCCTCACCTGGCTCCTTCTTGTTGAGGTATATGGGTCATGCATTGTGGAGTTAGCCCACAGTTATGGGTAGGATCAATGTCTCCGTCTATCATGACCCAACGTGTGGCTCTAACATTCTTTCTGCCCCCTCTTCTGCAAAATTCCCCTGAGCCATGTTGGGTTCATTTTAGTTCTACTTCAGTGATGAGGTCTTGGGAGCCTCTGTGTCTCTGGATACCTGATTTGGTAGGAGTTGATTTTTCTCTGTGTTGATCTCCTTCACCCTTGTGCTGGTACCAGGTGCACCAAGAAAACAACACCCTTGCTTGTTTTGTCAATTATTCTTAGTTTCAGCTGGGGCCCTTTTGAGGTATGATGGGGTGATTCTGTCCTTAGGATCTGCATCGATCTGAAAAAGAGAAACAGATTCTCCAACAGAGAGTAAAGTTAGTACCAGACAAATGGGATAACCCTTATTATTATTATTTTTTTTTTAGAGAGAATTTAATAGTTGTAGGCCCTCTTGTATCCCATGATTGGCAGTAGCTTGATAAGGGAGAGTGGGCTAATTTTTGGATATGGTTCTGACTTGTTTCTCAGCTCCAGCTATGGGCCCCATTCCACTGAGCTGATCAGTTAACAAAATCAAGAGCAGTTGGTTTCCCACCATGGTTGTGTACCACTATTGCACTTGTGTGAGCATCACAACAGGTTATTTGCTGTTAAGTAGGTTAGACAATGAGTTCCTTTGACAGGTATTGGTCATTTTCCCCCAGGCCTCCATGTAGCACTTTCTGGCACTAGACACACTGGCTGTCTGGGGACTGACTCTCTTCCAGCTTCCAGCCATGCCACTCTATGTTATATTGTTTCTATTTATTTATTTATTTATTTATTTATTTATTTATTTATTTATTTATTTATTTGACAGAGAAAGAGAAAGAGAGAATGAATGGGTGTACCAGAGCCTCCAGCAACTGCAAATGAACTTCAGACACATGTGCCTCCTTGTGCATCTGGCTTATATGGGTCCTGGGGAATCGAACCAGAGTCTTCTGGCTTTGCAGGCAATGCCTTGTGTTTGTTTGAATACAACATATGGCCCCAACATATTCATTTGTTTATTTGTTTGTAGTTTGCATCTTTAGCCACCTGGCTGGAGGCAGTGTCTCTGGGTGGATCTTTAGGTGTGGTAGTGGGTTTCAGATTTCAATGTATAGATATGCAAAGTGTACCTAGCTGGAGTTCCTGGAGTGTGCTGTGGCTTTTGACCTTTAGGCGTGTACTTCTCTCTCTCTGCTTGGTCCTGTGAAAGCAGGCCAGCTTCTTCTGCCATTTATGGAACTTACCCTGGATCTGTAGGCTACAATAAATATCCCTTCCTCCATAACTGTGCTTGGTCTTGAAGTTTATCCCAGAGAACCTGAAGCTGTCTGCTACATGCCTTAACCATCTGTCCAGCCCTAGTTTTCCATTATCATTATTGTTATCATCATCATCATCAACAACAACAACAACATATTTTGTATGGATACATCATGTGTTGGTACCCAATTTTCCCTCATCCCTGTCCCTAATCTGCTAGAGACCCTCCTGAGTGGGGGTGAAGGTATTCCCCATGGGGTTGTGGGTTATGTATTATGGTAGCAGTAGCCAATTATTTTAGGGGGAGGTAATTCCTCTGGGAATGATGTCTCAACCTATGGCTCTTACAGTCTTTCCACCCCCTCTTTTGCAAAATTCCCTGAGTCATGGTGGATGAGTTTTAAGTCTACTTCCATGATGAGCTCTTAGGAACCTCTGAATCTCTGCTTTGGTAGGTGTTGAGTATCCTCAGGGTCTGTCTCTGTCTCTACCTGGTGCTGATTATTAGGTTCAGCATGGAAGCAGAACTCTTGCTCATCTCCACAACTTTTCTGTGGTTTCAGCTGTGGCTTGGCTCAAGTGGAGGGACAGTTTATTTCCTCAGGTCTCACTACCTTCTGAAAAAGAACAGATTCTCTAATGGAGAGTGAAGTCAGCCTAGTTTAAATGGGATATGCGTTAGTAATTTAGGGAGAATTTGATGTATATAATCCCTCTGTAAGCCAAAGATTAACGAGAGCTTGACACTAGAGAGCATAATTTTTGTCTCCATAGAATTCTGATCTGGTTCCCAGTTCCAAATATAAGTTCCTATACACTGAGGGGATCCCTTAGCCAACCATAAAGCTATTGGTTACCCACCAAGAGTGTGTGCCACTATTCACTGGCACCTACATCATATTAGGGTATTTGCTTCTGAGTAGCTTAGACCTCTGGTTCCTCAGACTGTTATTGGTCACATTCCCCCCATAGCTCATGTAGTGCTTTCCAGCACTAGATGGGCTAACTATCTAGAGGCTGACTCTCTTTTAGATTCCAGCTAGGTCTTTCCAATAGGGTCTTATTTTTTGCTTCAGGTGGGTAATCAAGTACTTTGACAGAAAGCTGTCTTGTTTTGAAGGTTAAATGAGACAGCCAACTAGATGGATAGTGTATTTCAGACCAGTGGCACATTTTATCCTGGTATTTGGACCACTTCTTTCCTAATCTTTGTTGTTATAAACTTTAAAATTTTCTTTCTCCTTTTCCTAAAAGTATTATTTAATATTTTAATTTCCATGTAGTAAAAGGGCAAAAGCATAGGTTTCTTTAAGACATTTCACACAGGCATGGAACATAATTTGATCATATTAAACTCCTTCTACCCTACAATTTCTTTTTATTCTTCAAAATTTTTTATGAATATAAAAATTCTCCATTATTATAAAAAATATCCCATGGTAATGCCCTCCTTCCTTCCACTTTCCCATGTGAAACTCCATTCTCCATTATTATACAGGCATTTTGTGTCTTCAGGGAGCACATTGTAAGGAGTCCTACCCTTCCTTGGCTCTTACATTTTTCCGCCACCTTTTCCACAATAGACTCGAAGTCTTAGAAGTTGTGATAGAGATATTGCAGTGCTGAGCACTCCTGTCACTTCTTTCTAGCACCATGATGAGTCATCCCAATGTCACTGCCATCTGAAAAGAAAAGGTTCTCTACCAAAAGTGAGAGTAGCATTAATGTAAGGGTATGAACATTAAGAGAAGTGATTACTGGGCAGTTTGATAAGCATAGTATATATATATAGCCAGATAGCAGCAGACATTACACACTTAGGGCTCATGACTATCCGTTTTAAGGTTTCTTTTATTAAAATTTTTTATTAATTAATTTTGTATTTAGCACATACAGTCAGTTTGGTAGCATTTTTAGGCTCATCGATGACCTACCTCCTCCCCTTGGCCCCTCCTTGTTGAGGTATATGGGTCATGCATTGTGGAGTTAGCCCACAGTTATGGGTAAGATCAATGTCTCTGTCTATCATGACCCAATGCATGGCTCTGACATTCTTTCCACTCCCTCTTCTGCAAAATTTCCCTGAGCCATGTTGGGTTCATTTTTGGTCTGCTTCAGTGATGAGGTGTTGGGAGCCTCTGTGTTCCTGGCTCTCTGATTTGGTAGGAGTTGATTTTTCTCTGTGTTGATCTCCTTCACCCTTGTACTGGTACCTGGTTCACCAAGAGACAGCACCGTCACTTGTTTTGCAAATTTTTTTTTACTTTCAACTTTTTGAGGTATAATGGGGTGGCTCTCTCTTTAGGATCTACATCTATCTGAAAAATAGAAGCAGATTCTCCAATGGAGAGTAAGTTAGCACCAGACAAATGAGATAACCCTTACTTTTTAATAGAGAGTTTAATTGGTGTAGCCCCTCTTCTAGCCCATGATTGGCAGTAGCTTGATAATGGAGAGTGGGCTTATGTTTGGATATAGTTCTGACTTGTTTCCCAGCTCCAGCTAGGGGTCCCGTGCTACTGAGGGGATCAGTTAGCTGAATCAAGAGCAGTTGGGTCCCCACCATGGCTGCATGCCACTATTGCACTTGTGTGGGCATCACAACAGGTTATTTGCTGCTAAGTAGGTTAGACCATGACTTGCTTGGACAGATATTGGTCATTTTCCCTCAGTCGCCCATGTAGCACCTTCTGGCACTAAACACACTGACTGTCTGGGGACTGACTTTCTTCCAGCTTCCAGCCATGCCATTCCATTTTACATGTCAATCACATAAGGTGTCTTTAGCAATAGTGTCTTACCACTAATCTTTGGTGGGTCATCAAGTACTCGGACAGACATCTGTCTTTTTTTGGAAGCCTTGTAGTTCTCTCTGATCAAAAGCTCATTGTGGATGATAACCACATGCTGATACTGGGAGTTATAGGTCAGTGCCCGCTAAGAAAAGAGGAAATAGATAACTAATACATAAGAGTTACAGAGAAGAGAGAGAGAGAGAGAGACAGAGAGGGAGGGAGAGGGAGGGAGGGAAGCTGTAGAAGATTAAGGTTAGTCATTCATCATGCCCTCTCCAGTGTCTTGTGGTTCAGGTGTTCCCTCTAAGGGCCTGGTGAAGGTTTAGCCATTTTTTTTTCTGGCTTTTATGAAGTAGAATTTTATAATATCATTGCCATTTGGGTCTAGATTTGTGTTTCCCACACTTCTGTTGCCCTCCCCACCCTCCCAACAAATCCTATTGTCTAGTCCACAAGATGCTTGCTGTGTATGTAAGGCATTTTGGGTAGATTCAGGTTAGGTGCTATAGATGAGTGAGACTATGTGGCAATTTTTTTTCTGTGATTGGGTTAGTTCACTGAGAATGATCTTTTTCAGGTTCATTTTTCCTCCTATTTCTTTGTGTCATTTTTTCCTGCTGCTGTATAGAATTCCATTATGTAAATATACCACATCTTAGTTATCCATTCTTCTAGTGATGGACATCTGGGTTGATTCCAGCTCTTAGCTATTACAAATTGAGCCTATACAAACATGGTTGAGCAAATCTCTCTGGTTTGTGGTTTGACGGTTTTAGGGTAGATGGCCAGTAAGGGAATAACTGGGTCTGTAGGTATCTCTATACTCAGCTCTTTCAGGAGTCTCCATATTGCTTTGCATATTGCTTTTCCAATGTACCATCTTACATTCCCACCAACAGTGAATGAGTGATCCTACTCCAAATCCTCAGAAGCATTTATTTTCAGTATCAGGGATGTATTTCCTACCATGTAGTGGGCCTCCAGTGCTATTAGAGGGAAGTTGGTTTCCCCTATAACAGATGTGCCACTATTGCACCCATTGGCTCATTTGGCCTGGCTGGCCAATTATAAGGCTTGGCGTGTCCACTGATGAGTATCTTCACTGGTGATTTCTCTTTCTCCCATTGAACTGCATGCAGAATGGCTTCTTCCAGCTTTCTGTCAGCTGGACTACATGGAGGCAGTTATCAGCTCAGTTCTAGCAGGATTTCTCAGTGGTCTTGCTGTCCAAGTATGTGGAGTCTTTAGTAATAGGGTCTTACCATCTGTTCCTGGTGGGAAACTAAGGGCCTTGGCAATGGCCTATAATGTTTTGGGGACATCAGGGACCTCTCTGGCCAACAACTCATTGGAAGGTATCCCATCCCTGGCACTGAAAATTTTCTAGC
The DNA here is from genome assembly GCF_020740685.1 of Jaculus jaculus. NCBI lineage: Eukaryota > Metazoa > Chordata > Mammalia > Rodentia > Dipodidae > Jaculus > Jaculus jaculus. The sequence goes on along the minus strand of NC_059116.1, from coordinate 47,144,559 downwards.
AACAATCTGTGGCTCCTGAGTGTTCCATTGTCCAAACAAGTAGGTTTCCATATGATTTATTTGTATCCTCATAGATTTTTATTAGCCTTCTCTCTACCTTTCCTTTACTCAATCTCTTCCCCTGACCGCAGGCTTTTTCACCCCCATTAGTCTATTCTTATACTTACATATATACAATAACATCCTATTAAGTAGCCCCCTCCCTTCCTTTCACCTCCCTTTATATCTCTTTTCTAGCTTACTGACCTTTGGCTGACAGCAGTAGTTTTCTATCACGTTGTATGTATTTTTTTTCTCAATTTTTATTAACATTTTCCATGATTATAAAAGATATCCTATGGTAATACTCTCCCCCCCCCCCAATTTTCCCTTTGAAATTACATTCTCCATCATATCCTCTCCCCATCTCAATCAGTCTCTCTTTTATTTTGATGTCATGATCTTTTCCTCCTCTTATGATGGTCTTGTGTAGGTAGTGTCAGGCACTGTGAGGTCATGGATATCCAGGCCATTTTGTGTCTGGAGGAGCATGTTGGAAGGAGTCCTCCCTTCCTTTGGCTCTTACATTCTTTCTTCCACCTGTTCCGCATTAGACCCTGAGCCTTGGAAGTTGTGATTGAGTTGTTACTCAGTTCTCCAGTCACTTCTTTCCAGTGCTATGATACCTTCTGAGTCATCCTAAGTTCATTGCCATCTGAAAAGAGAAGATTCTCTACCTAAAGTGACAGTAGCATTAATATAAGGGTATAAATATTAAGAGAAGTTCTTAGTGGGCAGTTTGATAAGCAGAGTATATACATTTTTCCAGACATCATCAGATGTTACACCCCCAGGGCTCATGATATCCCCTGTTTTAAGTTTTCAGTATCAGGGATGTAATCCACCCCCCCCCCCCCTTGGAGCAGGCCTCCAATCCGATTGGAGGGCAGTTGGTTTCCACCATGATAGACATGCCACTATTGCACCCGTTGGCTCATTTGGCCTGGCTGGCCAATTATAAGGCTTGCAGTGTCCACTGTTGAGTATCTTCACTGGTGGTATCTCTTTCTCCCATTGAACTACATGTACAATGGTTTCTTCCAGTTTTCTGTCAACTGGTCTACATGGAGGAGGTTATCAGCTCAGTTCCAGCAGTATTTCTCAGTGGCCTTGCAGTCCAAGTATGTGGAGTCTTCAGCAATAGTGTCTTACCATCTATTCCTGGTGGGAACCTAAGGGCCTCGGCAATGGCCTATAATGTTTTGGGGCCATCAGGGACCTCCCTGGCCAACAACTCAGTGGACGTATCCCTCCCTGGCACTGAAAATTTTCTAGTGACAATCTATGGCTCCTGAGTGTTCCATTGTCCAAAACCAGAGGATTCCATATGATTTATTTGCATCCTCAATTCTTATGTCTCTGCTGAAATGTTCTCTTCTCAGTGAGGCTCAGCTGAGGATGTTAATTGATTGTAAGCCACAAGATCTCTTATAAACCTTGTCCTACTTTGCTCTTCTGTTATGTTTGCCCTCTTACACATCCTATAATTTACTCTAGTTCTTCATTGGTTGCTTGCCTTACTGCCTGACCTATATTCCAAGCAGGGAGATGACAAGATTTTTGCTGTTTTGTGCACTGTATATGTATGTTACACTATATATTAGCCTGAGGTACCTAGAACAGAGCCAGGCACATAGCAATCACTTTGTCAGTAATTTTTTGTTTGGATGAACAATATATTGGTGAGTATTAAGATGTCACAAGCAGACTGGTCTGTCAAGTAGATCTCAGAAAAGATATCTCAGAAAAGGGGTATATTGGTAGGTAATGCCAGGGTTTGGAGGGCTTTTTGATAATGCCAGGGCATGGAGGGCTTTATGATAATGCCAGGGCAGGGAGGGTTTTATGTGCCCTGGAGAAATAATTATAATTGTATCTTAAGGGAATTATAAAGTCCCTAATGAGATTTGAACAAGGGAATGGATTAGCAAGTTTGAACATTGATTCTACTAAACGTGAGGGAAAATTTAGGGGTTAATGTTGCTCTGAAACCTTCTTTCACAAAAGGAAAAGACCCATGTCTCATCATAAGTCAGCTACTCATCAGCCATGCAAGGCCAGGCTATGTCTTTTCCTACCATCTCCAATGAAGGAGGCCTCTATGCTTGAGGAAGCAAGATGCTAAATATTGACAAACAGACATTTCAAAGGAAAGGAGGGTTAGGGAGATAACTCAGTCAATAAAGCGCTTGCCTTGGAAACATGAGGACCTGAGTTCAATCCCCAGAGCCTATGTAAAAATGTTGAGTGAAGTGGCAAGCAGTTTTTATCTCAGCATAGGGGAGATAGAGACAGGTAGATCTCTGGCCACCTAGTCTCATATAATTAGCCAAGTTCCAGGCAAATAAGAGACCCTCTCTAATTCTCTTGTACTCTCTCAAATAAATAAATAAACATTAAAAAAAGAGATCCTCTGTTAAAAAAGGTGGACAGCAGCGAAGGCTCAAAGAACATTTCAGAAGAGGGAGCAGAAAATTTGTAAGAGCCATACAGTGGTGGGAATATCCTAGACTTTCCTCTTCCCACAGTGACTGACAGCTGCTCTCACAACTCACAACCCATAACCCTGTGGTGAAACCAGTACCCCTCAGAGGAGGGCCCCCAGTGGAATGGGGGCAGGGAGGATAAGAAGGGTACCAACACATGATATGTCCATATAAAGTTTCTACTTAATCAAAAAAATGGTGGAAAGTGCTTAAGGAATGATACTTGAGATTATTTGCTGGCCTTTGCATATATGCACACACATGTGCATGTGCACCTATATACACACAAACTTGCACATGTACAGGGAAAGACATTTTCCCATGCTGCTTAAACAAGGGAACTTACATTTTCATTTTTGCATGGGCTTCACAAATTCTATAACATGCTCTACAAAGGAAGATATCTAGAGGAGCCAAGTCATTTTTTTTTAAAGAAGCCATAAGGGGCTTGAGAAATGACTTAGCAGTTAAGGCACTTACTGCAAAGCCAGAGAACCTGGTTTTGATTACCCAGGACCCATGTAAGCCAGACGCACAAAGAAGTGCATGCATCTGGCAGTGGCTGGAGGCCCTGGCACACCCATTCTCTCTCTATCTGCTTCTTTCTCTCTCTCTCTGCTTCTTTCTTTCCTTCCTTCCTTCTTTCTTTCTCTCAAATAAATAAATAAATAAGTAAAAAATATTTTTTTAAAAAAGGAGCCATAAGAACTAGCTGTGCTTGAGTAAGATATTCTTGATGGGTTGTGGGAGCCAGAATTGTTCAGGAGAGACCAGCTGCAGGAATGTGGGATGGACAGAGTGAACACAAGGAGGGATGAGCATAACCAGTGAGGATGATGGAACTCTATATGGAGGTGGCCATGGAGAATTCAAATTATTATAGATTGAAATGTATAGAGAAAGAACTCAAATCAAGAAGGGAAACATTATATGCTGGATCAGAAACCTATGTAGAAGGAACCAGGCACAGAAAAAAGAAGACTCGGGAGTGACAATTCACCAGAAAAAAAAAATAAATAAAAGTAAGACTTTGCAATTTCTGAAGTAGAGAACTTCCAGGGTAAGCTGTGTTATATCTCATTAATAATGTTTATGATTTGCCCTTTTTTGTGTGCCTTGCATTTGCAAAAACAAATTTGCTCTCAGATTCAAGATCTAGACTTCTGAATCATAGTACAAGTCATTTTTTTTTGTATAAGTAACATATGTTTGGTGTCTTTAAACACAATTACTTTTGTATAATAAAAGTGTTGATTTGATGATGCGACATTTTCTGCAAGTGTGTTTAAGAGAGTTTATGTTTTCATAAGTTGCAATGAAACTCAATTATGTATGTGTAATAAGGCTTCTGATTGTTACACTTAGACTTTTCTGTATAATGAAGCCAGCAATTAGAACGTGCTTGCTCTATGGCTTATGAAAACACACTTGTTTTGGAGACAAAAGACTCTTAATGAGCCCCCTTTTTTGTTAATTTTTTTGTTGTTGTTAAAAACCAGTCTATAACTCAAACATATAATTAGATTTCTTAAAGGTTTGGATTTGTGTTGTTGTTGTTTCTTTCCTGCTAAACACAAAACAAAGTGAAAAAGCAATAACTTTCAGGCACACATCATTTCAAAGCTGTGGTTTTAACTAAGTGAAGCCTTCTATACAGACCGAAGAGGTAGGCGCCTGTGCATGGCAGCTGTCTGACGTGGCAGAGATGTGATCTTTACCAACCTAGCATGGGAGTTTGTCTGGGTGCTGTGCTCTGGGTGGGTACTGGTGCTCTGCTTTGCCTCAGGCTTAGGGTTCACTGTGGCACAAGAATAGAGGCCCACTCCTGGTTGCTGCTTGCTTCAGAGGCCTGCTGGTGCTAACATGGCCAAGCTATTCTTATCTCTGTGAGTGATGGCAGAATGGGCTGGAGCATCTTCCTTGCCTCATCTTTTCCAGTCTCATGATCTGCACTCACATGGCTCATGGAGCCCCTTTTTCTGCTGGTCATTCATTTCCTTGCTTGTCATTTGTGTTGTGGATTCAAGGCTATTTCCACCCTGGTTACTCTGGTATTAGAGGGAAGGACCTGTAAGCCAAACATCCTCTGTTATTTGTCATGTTGAAGGAAACCCATCTACTTTTCAGTGATGTTTTCCTTTTCAGATTGGTGATTATAGCTCACTGATAGAATGCTTGCCCAGCATGCATGGAGCTCTGGGTAGAATTCCAAGTATTGACAATAAAACAAAAGGCTTTACTATAAGAAGGGCTGATATATTATTTACCAGTAGCTCAATGACAATTTATTTTTATAATTTAAAATATAGTGTTTGAGAGATGGTTTGTATGGTATATCATTCAGTGCTTAGGTGAAAATATAGAAACTCCAGGTGTTTCCAATAAATGAAAATTTGATACCTGCATTTGGCCACATATATGTTGTAATGGCTGAAGGAGTGTACTGGCATTGGTTTTGCAGTGTGTAAAGCATATACTTGTGCTGATGGGGCTGGAGTTTCACAGCAGGCAGATGTTTCTGTCATCAAGTCACCATTCTCCACTGTTTGCAGGAACTCAAGGCTCTCACCCCAGAGACTGAAACCCTCACCAACACTACTAGAGCTTCAGTGGCTCCCAATTCCTTGTGGCTGTTGGGGAAGCCAATACAAGCACCTACCTTTTGCCTTCCAGTCTCCAGTGAGAGTTTCTCAGAAGCAGCTGGCCTGGGATTCTGGGTGATAAGGTTTCCAGGTTGCCAGTGCCTGAGATGGAGAGGCAAGCAGGGTGGAAATTGGTTTGAACATCAACCAGTAAGAGCTGGTCCATTGGGAGTGCATGACAAGTGTCTTTGAGAATATGTCTTTATAAGAGGACAGTGAGCCTCCTAGGAGCATTCCTGGAAGTTGGAGGACAGTGCATTGTCACAAGTTGGAAGTGGTCCATTGGAATAGAGACCAAGACCCTTAGAGGTTGTGATTCGGTCCAGATCTAACTGGCTGCACAACTTCAGACAAGCATTTTACCCTTTAGGGCTTTATTCTTTGATCTTAAAATGAGGGAGAGATATCTTAGTGGCTACTTGGGACTCTTCAGTGGATGGAATTTCTCTGTGCTATGACATTCAAATAAAAGATAAAAGGGATTTTGGGGCATATATTGTGCATATATCATTACCTTTTATCATAGGAAGTTGTCTAAAATGATAAAAATTACTTAAAAGCCTGACTGTCATACTTGTGTATGTTTCTGTGCGTGGACAAAGTATGTACTTGTCAATGAATATTGCAAGTGTGTGAATGTGATGTGTGGTGGTATGAGGGTATGAGCCATGGATGTCACATGGAACAAATGTACTTTGAGCTTCTTTCTGAAGGTGGAGTTTAGGATTTAATGTAGGTGGGAACTGGGACTCCTTCTGAAATCTTAAGGCTTATTATCTCCCCTGCAGGGTGAATCAGGCAGTCTGTATCCCATGGAGGTAATCGCCAGCAGACTCCCAGCAAGCCTCACATACAGCTGTGGATTTCATGTTCAATCAACTCTCTGAGCAGCAGAGGAGGGAAAACGCAGTATGTGCATTCTGTCGGGAATTATCAATATAAACGAATGACAGGTCAAATCTGATCACTGGAATTAACAATCCTCACACCCAAGAAGTATTCCACTCAGCCTCCTCTCAGAGGCAGACTTTTAAATTTTAAACAAAGGATCCAATTAAATTTGATCCAATTTAAATCCATTCAGCTTGGAAACCTTTATTAAATATCTAGGATGGATGGTGCCCTGGGCTAGATATTGCACAAGGTACACATTTGTGGCTGGCAGGCAGGCGCTGTGCCGACACCACAGCTTTGAGCTGGAATACACTTCTGCTCCCCAGAACTCTTGGTTTGGGTTCCTTTGTTATTTAATTGCATAGACTACATACCACTTTGGGAGAAGCATTATCACCCTCGTGTTTCATATAAAAGGTAATTTATGCTGAGAATTTTCTGTGTGTTCAGAACTGTGCTAAGCCTGAGAAAGGCACCATCTCATTAAATTCTACCACAGTCCTGGGACTCAGATATCACTGTAAGCTTTCTTGCTCTTCTACCCCCAGGAGATGAAGAGGTTCAAATTCTGATCTGGCCAAGGCAGCCACCGGGCCGTAAACAGGGACAACTGGACCTCAAGCCCTGTGGTCACAACACTCAGATGCATGCTGTCACCAGCCTCACCATTCCCAAGCACATCACCAGCTTTGGCTTTTGTGATCTCGTGTTTGGAAAGAGAGGTTGAATGAAAGATGCTCTACATGGAAGCCAGGCTTCCAGGCATGTGTTTTCAACCTTTGATTTTTCCCTGTTGAATTCTCACTGTCCAACTGGTCCCCTTATCATCTCTCTCACAAATTATTTTTGTTTTATATTCTCCAGAACCCAGTGGTTATACTGTTTTTTTTCTGGGACATTTACTACTTTCTTTCTATTTGCCCTGGTTAGACACCTTTCCCAAGCCCTGTCTCCTCCAGGTGGCCTTCAACATACCACCAAAACACAAAGTGCTTTCCCCTCACTCTTAACATTCCTTAGCACACTCTTCCCCATCTGAACTTCCTGCCTGACAATGATAAGTAAATTGCATTTAAAAATATTTTTATTTATTTACTTATTTGAGAGGGAGAGAGAGGCATAGAGAGAGAGAGAGAATGGGCATGCTTCTAGCCACTGCAAATGAATTCCTGACACATGTGCCACCTTGTGCATCTGGTTTACCTGGGTCCTAGGGAATAGAACCCAGGCCCTTTGGCTTTAGAGGCAAGTGGCTTACTCACTAAACATCTCTCTAGCCCCATAATTGGTCATTTTCATTAGCTTCTTTCATGGGCAACTATTGTCTCTCAGTGTTTGATCATGGGAAGGCAGGAATTGAACATGTGCCATGCTTTTTTGAATCCCTATGCTGTTTCATATGTAACTCAGTAGAGAGTAGATGTTGCTAACTAACAGCTAGCAAAAGAGCTATACATGGTCTTTGCATGTGTCCCTAGCCCAGGCCAGGCAGAGGCCACAGAACACCAGAATAGTTACAAAGGGATCCCTTAGAAGGTAGACACTCAGAGTAGAGTTCAGAAGTTTGGAGAATATTCAGAAAGACAGACCTAATTCAGGCTGTAGAGTGAAAATGACACAGTACAAATAAGAGGAAGTAGGAACAACAATTATGCCTTTGGTAGAGGCTGTGCAGAGAACTGGCAAGAGGCACATAAAGTCAGGTTAGTGTGTGAGAATGTGGGCTCAGGACATGGAGCATAGAGACAGACCAGCACCAGAGGTGGCTAATTAAATCCAGAGAGCTGCTGAGCACCTTCTTTGTGCTGGGGAGACAAAGTTGAGGAAGACATGACCTCTTCCTGATTACATGAGAGTTTGTATTGAAGTCTCAGAAAGACAAGATCACAGTGAGTGCTCACATTCAGCAGAATATAATTTATGTCAACAGAAAAGGTGTTTCTGGGGCTCAGAGATGGAATCAATACAGCCTGTACTGTGGGGTTCAGACATAGGTCCCAAGGAAAGAAAGCCGAGTGTACATCTCAGCACTGGTGCTTACTGGCTGTCTTATTGTGGGCAATTCTCTGTCTTTTGTTCCCTCATCCGTAAAATTGGATGTATTGCCTAGTCATAGGGTTATTGTGAGAATTAACTGAGAATGAGGATATGAAGTGAAGTATTATGTATGTGTGTGTGTGTGTGTGTGTGTGTGTGTGTGTGTATTCTAATTTTTAGCTGTTCTTAGATCTTTATTTATAGGGAAGAGAAAAATGACAAAGAGTTAAAAAGACCCCAATGGAATTTATGAAGGTGCCTCATCGGGTGGGGCAAAGGGTGGGACTTATTTCTGGCATGTCTCATGTGTTATTGTGATCTGCACAACTGCACTCATTATACCTGGAAAAAAATCAGGAAAAGACAAAGAAAGACTATGTACATGTGAAGCTATGGATTTTCAAGCACCAAAAAAGTGCTCAAATGTGGGGATTTGAGGCTCAGCATTCTCAGAACAGCATCAACCTTGGGAGTTGTGTGGACCCTTGAATGTACCTGGATTCTGTGGGGAATAATACACAGTCCTGTTCATAAGGAGAAGATGGAATAATGTAGACAAACAGTGGGAATTCACATGTCAGTTTGGTCAGAATATTTTTAGTGGTATAAGCAATGGAGTTGAGCATTGGTGTGGACAGAACCAATTTGCACTAGACATGGCCCAAGAAGGGTTCCAGGGCCATACAAAGAATCCATCACCAGGCCTTCAGTGGTTAACCAATCCAGGCAAATTTACTTCTTTTTTTTTTCCAAAGTCAGTCTCGAGGAGAGAAAAGCTACGTGAATCCAAATATCCGGGCAGCAATCCCCAGAGGCGCCAAAGGTAATGAAACATCAGTATCTGCTGCTCCTATCTGTTATTGCTGATATTCAGATAATGATGCCAATACCCAGCCTGGGAGGAGGAGGAAATGCGGCCTGTCGGGCATCCTGCTTAGTTCATCTCCTGGAGAGTTGAGAGGAGGGGGAAGTGCTAGAAAAAGATGAAGGTGACCCCAGGAAAAATAAACCCTTGTCGTCATCATTCTGGTCAAATAAGCTACTCTCTATTTCCAGGACCCATCTGAGAACCAGCTGGTGGTGCTTAAACTAGCAGCAACTGCATATTAGATCTGAACAGTGTTCATACTTTCAAAGTGCTTTTGCATTGGGTATCTCATTGACTGTTCACAGTGAGTAAATTCACACAAGGGCTCCATCGACCCATTCCCATTTCATCATCTCTAGCTCATAGAACACACTGTGAAGGATTAGGGAAGGTGAGTCAGATGGCAGACTGAACTCTCTATGCAGTCTCTCTGGGGCCTCTGGAATCAGAGATGGGGGTGAGTTACAGAGTGGTAAGCCTGCCTTTCCTAACCAACCAGCATCTACCGCAGACATAGAAGTGGGTCATAATGGGATTCCTCTGAGCTCAGAGAAGACAAGGTTGGCAATCTACCTCTAATTGATCAGAGGTAGTATTTTGGATGAAATCTATTTGCTGTCCTTGCATTTGGTATTGTTCAGCACATTTCCTAGTTAAAATGCCAGTACCAGGAAACATTAGTGTATTAAGTTATTATCAGCTTGGCAACTTCATGTGAATTCATAGGTCAAATTGCTTACTTCTATGAGTTCATGGCCTTTCAGACTGCATAGCCAATGTTTTGCAGAGCCAGGTTTGAACCCAGGTATATTTGAGCATTTTTTGGTGCATAAAAATCCAAAGATCCACATCTACATATTTTTGCTTTGTCCTTTCTGAATGTTTCCAGGCAGAGTGAATGCAGTTGTGTAGCTCACAATGAAACATGAGACATGCCAGGAATAAGCAGATGCCCTGTGGCCAGAACCTCTGTAGATAGGCAAAGCTGGTTGGAGATCAGAGATCTATAGGAAATGGTGATGAAGTCAGTGGGAATGTCAGAAGGCTACACAGCAGCAGGCATGTATGCAAGGTGAAGAGTAACTTGTAGCAGAGACTTCAAGGAGATGTTTGCACTGGACTAGTGTGAAGCCCAAGCATAGCCTGGTGGGTGAGAGTTCAGGACACCTGATATGGAAGGCTGCATCTCTGGTGGAAGCCACAGGCTTTCTGTTAGGGTATGAATGTAAACCCTGAGATGAGTGCAGATTATCCAAGTTGTTTGCAGATGTGGGCAGTGACCTACCTTCTACTCAAGTTAGTTACTATCACTGCATCCAAAAATGGATATAGGATTGAAGGGAGTTTCTCAGTGGGTAAAGTGCTGACTCTGCAAGCATGAAGGCCTGAGTTTGGATACTTAGTGCCCATCTAAAGTGCCAGGCATGGGGGTGCCAGTGCTCGAGAGGTGGAGACAGGGAATCCTTGGGGCTTGGCTCACTGATTAGCTAGTCTAGCCATACTCTAGATTCAACAAGAGACACTGTCTCAAAGAATAAGACAGAGTGTTACTGAGGAAGACTTTAACATCGACCTGTGGCCTACACACATACACAGGTACACATGCATATACATCTCCCACAACCCCCCACATCAATGCACAAACACATATGAGCATGTATACAACCTGCACATATATACATAAAACAATGGATATGTCCTATAGCTACATATAACTCCAATAATATATGCTCACTGAGAAGGGCAGTGGCATAAGTAAGTACCAGTTATCTAAAGGACTTTTAGCTTGGCTTCTAAGTATTGGAGAAATTTTATGGAGTTTGGAATGTCAAAACAACAACAACAAAAAATACACACACATTTGCTACACACTTTTGGATTTGGTGGTTTGATAGTAAGTGATCTGAGCTAGCAACACGTCATTCTTTTAGTGTTCCTAATGGAAATTGTGATAAGAGACAATTTTACTATAATAGCTGATTTTTCAGGCTGCTATGCCTAATGCTTTAAATAAAAGATTGGTATATTGGACCAAAAAAAACAAAGAAAACTTTCTCTCATATGCTAGTTAAGCACAGTTTCTGGCACAAACCAAAGTCAGTATTAGGAAAAAGGAAAGGATTGCTATAACCAGTAGCTGGCATGGGGCTAGGTCAGCTCCACTGCCTGTGGTTTTGCTCCACATGGCAGAGAGAAAGCTGAGTGTTTTCAGTCATCCAGAGAGACTGAGCCCATTTGCTTCTGCATCAGAGGAGGAGTCAGCAGAAAGACCATGTTTTCTGGCTCGTTCATTGATGTGCAAATTTGTAGTCAATCCACCACCAGGAAGTTGAGGAAAAGAAACTTGAAGGATGCAGCTGGGAGGAGAAAATCCACAAAACAAACAAGAAAAGCCAGTTGGAACAGGCTGAGTGTGTAGACTGTGGTTCAGCCTCCAGATTGAGAAGTTGGTACAAGGATGTAGCTTAAATTAATAGTGGCAGTTTATTGAACAGTTTAGAAGAGCTTCAAAATGACACTCACAGCTCACTGAAGGCCATGGCCCTGGAAGAAAAAGGTACTAGCCAGGAGATCTGAGGAAACTGTCTGGGTTAAAGCAGGACCCAGCAATGGTCACCATGGAGAAGGGCAATTTAACTCATTATATGCAATATTAAAGCAGAGTTGTCCACACATGGGATACTTTGCCTAAGGCTCTTATATTCTTGTACTTGAAGCATCAACAATATGGGCCAGGTTTATTGGCAGTATTGAAAAGACTAGTTCCAACACCTGACTGTAGACAAGGTTTATTGGGAAATTGTCTATTTTTAATAGGAATAGTCCAGATTCTTGACCTCCATTGTTGGAGGATATGCTTTAATAGATAGTGGGGAGAGATTGGAATCTAACATTTTTTTTTACATTTTATTTATCTATTTTATTTATTTATTAGAGACAGAGAGAGGAGGAGAGATTGAAAATGGGCACACCAAGGCTTCCAGCCACTGCAAATGAACACCATATGCATGCATCACGATGTGTATCTGGCTTATGTGGGACCTGGAGAATCAAAATCCAACCTGGGTCCTTAGGTTTTGCAGGTAGGTGTATGCTTAACCTCAGCCATCTCTCCAGCCTGAATCTAACATTTTTATTATTTATTTTTATTTTTTTAGATTTTATTTTTATTTATTTATTTATTAGAGAGAGGGAGGGAAAGAAAGATTGAGAATGGGCACACTAGGGCCTCTAGCCACTGCAAACAAACTCCAGACGCATGCACCCCCTTCTGCATCTGGCTAACATGGAACCTGGAAAATTGAACCAGGGTCCTTAGGCTTCACAGGCATGCACTTTAATTGCAAAGTCATCTCTCCAGCCCTGAAACTAACATTTTTAACAATAGTCCCTAGTGACCCTTGTTTTTGTAACAAACTTCTGGAATAACTTTTTTTATGATGAATATTAAACTATTGTTTTGTAATTGTGTTCAGTGTTTTACAAACACATTCCCTACCTGAATTCTAAACCTATTAGAATTTCAGCCTTAAATTAACCTCTAATCTTCTCTGGCTACTGAACCCTGAACAAATGAAATGCTGTGGCTCCCTGCCTGTACCCAGTGTTTTTTTCTAGGATATTTTCCTTTTAATGTGTTGGACTTGGCCCCCAAATCAGAATTCCTTCTCATGTCTCTGTGTTTCACTCTTATAAGAGAAAAAGATTTGCTATGGTCACCACTGGTTCCTCTATTATGCCCCTAGAGAATATTTTGAATTTCACATAAAATACTCATAGTTTATCCAGGAAGCACCCATTTAGAAAGAAATTGCTGATTTCCTATTTTATATGATAAGTTGGTAAATGGTTATTTCTTAATACTGTTATGCCTTCTTTCATAATTCCAGAAAGAAGTTAACCTGGGTTTATACCAGTTTGACATTCCTTCTATCACTCAAATGCCATTTTACCTTTTATATGTTTGATGGGTAGGATGGGAGTTAACTAACTCCTTTTGCTGTCTTCTGCATTTGCATATAGAACAAATAGTGGGAATAGAATGTAGTCACCTCATAATTCATTCATGTCAGAATTATTTAAAAAATTTTTTTTGAAGTATAGTCTTCCACTAGCCAAGGCTGACCTGCAATTCACTATGTAGTGTCAGGGTAGCCTTGAACCCAAGGTGATTCTCCTACCTCTGCCTCCCAAGTGCTGGGATTAAAGATGTGTGCCATGATGCCTGGCCTCTGGCAGAAATTCTTTTATTATTAATATTATTATTGTTATTATTATCAGTTATGTACACAGTGTGTATACAGTCATATTGGTACCATCATTAGCCTCCTTGTCCTCCTCCTTTTCCAGGGACCCTCCTCATTGGGGAATGCATTGTGAGATTAGCCAACATTTATGGATAAGAAGCAATGTCTCTGTGCATAATGTCCCAACATGTGGATTTAACAATCTTTCCACTCCCTCTTCTGTGAATTTCCCTGAACCATGTTGGGTTCATTTTAGATCTGCTTCAGTGATGAGGTCTTGGGAGCCTCGGTATCTCGGGATATCCAATTTGGTAGGAGTTGAGTGTTCTCTGTCTATCTCCTTTCCCCTTGTGCTGGTACCAGGTTCACCAAGAAAGCAGCACTCTTGTTCATTTCCCCAATTAATCCATTGTTTCAGCTGGACTGCAAAACTGAAGTGTAGCAATGGGAATCTAACACTTGGGTAGGCAAACACCTAACATTAGGTCATACCTTCTACTGCCAGGCAGCCTCTAAGAACAGACAAGACTGTGCTAAACTTCATGGTCTACTTGAAGTCCCTCAGTCACACTCTCTGAAGATCAGAAATACACAACAAAACTGAGAGTCAATATTAACACAAAACTATTTTAGAGGAAAAAAATAAGGGGGTTGCTCAGGAAGCAGAAGGACATCTAGTCAGCATGGGGCAGAATACGCTGTCTAATTGAGTGTCTGTTCTTGACCCATCCTGACTCACTTCTTCGGGAGGGTGCTGCACCCACCTGCTGTAGAAGCACCTTGAGAGGAAGAGGTAGATTCAGATTTAGGCTCCGAAGTCTTGGACCTTCACTACTGGCAGAGGCTGTAATGATGGCAGCCTCATATTTGGACATTGTAGGCATGAGAAACAGGCTACCCACCATGGAGATCCTCTCAGCACAGAGTCCGGTGTCAACACCAAGGCAAAGAGCAGCAAGCAAAGGAAGGATGACTTCCATACAGTATTCGAAATGAACCCTTTCTGATCCTTCTGGGGGATACATGGAGAGCGAGGAGCTGAGATCCTTATCTTGGAAGGACATATGCTGGGTCTGTGGGCAGCCTCTCCTACTTTGGAGAGCAGTGATCTCCTAGGGACTGGTGAGTCATTGGCCCCGGGGACACTCACGGTGCATTTAAAGTTTCCACACATTTCAGAAGACACTGGAGAAATCATGATGATGATGAGAGAGAGGATATTATTTAACTTGAGAAATAAAAGGGTTTTGGGGGGACAAATAGATCACATGTAAGTCAGATCATAATGTTCACCCTTCCTGTCTTCTTACAGGAGACTTGATAAATTTGAGGTCGAATCAGTGGCACACACACCTTTATGTGAAATCCAAACCATCCAAAGCTGAGCATCTGGAGTTAAAAGGTGATGAAAGAACAAATGCTTTCAAGTTCTGCTGCTGACTCCTCACACTTTCCCTGTTCTGGATCCCATTCATCTTTCTCCACCCATCCCTTTCAAGTTTATATCATAGATACTATCTTTTGAAGGAATTCCATAGATTTATACTTTATTTTGACAACTAGAATATTTATCAGTTTTTCCACACCTCCTTCATCACCAATTGCCTATCACATGTTTAGCAAGTGATTTTACCCAGCATGCCTCATGTCAAGCACGATTCCAGGCACCAGGTCTACTTTGATGAGCACAACAGCGCTGCAATCCTCCTATCTTATTGCCTAGAATAAATAGTATCTTTTCTAGAAAAAAATACTAGCAATATCATTAGTATTAATAGTTAAAGCTACTGTCAGCTCACTTCTAACATAAAATGCACATAACTTAAAAATTATTTGGAGAACAAAATATTTAAATGGAGAAGATGATGTTTAAGCAGAATGTTCCAGTAGGTAGACTGTAGAGTTTTCATAATGAGAGTGGGAAATGGGTCAGCTACTAGATTTGTTATAAAAAGAAGCCAGTAGCTGTGGCTGAGATTGGTTAGTGTTTAGGTGCTTGCCTGTAAAGCGTAACAACCCAAATTCTATTCCCTACTATCCACTAAAAGCCAGATGCACAAAGTGCTGTATTTATCTGGAGTTCATTTGCAGTGGCTATAGGCCCTGGCATGCCCATTTTCTCTGACTGTCTCTCTTCTATCTTTCTTTGCTTGCAATAAATAAATAAGTAAATAAATAAATAATATATTTAACAAAGAATCCAGTGGGAAGGAGTTTTACTTACCTCTTCCTGGCTCTCCAGGTTAAATACTCTGGACATCTGTCAGGCTCAGTTGTAGCTTTTTTGTGTGTGAGTGTGTACATTAGTGTGTGTGTCTGTGCATATATGTTCATACATATATATATAGAGGTCAGAAGACAACCCCTGGGTCATTTCTCAGGACCAATGTCCACTTTTTGTGAGGCAGGGTCTCTCAAGGACTATGTCTCATTTATTATGCTAGATTGGCTAGTCAGTAAGCCCCAGAGATCCACTTTGTCTCCACTCCTATGTGCTGGGATTATAAATATACCATCACGCCTGGCATTTTTATGTGGATTCTGGAGATTAAACTCAGGTCTTTATGCTTGAAGAACAAGTATTTCAATGGCTGCGCGTCTATTTCCCCAGACCTCAGTTGTAGCTTTGCCTCTATTCCTAGTTTAGAGCCGATATTATGCCAGGGATCAAATTTTGTGACCTGGGGTGGGTTAACTCTTGTTCTGTGAATTCTTTTCTTAGGAGAAGCTCATGAGCACTTGATACTCCAGGCAGGAAAACATCACCATAGCTACAGCGATGGAGTCTTTGTCCCTTATTTCTAAGTTTATCTACCCTGTCTTCCTGCTGAGTCCATGAAATCTTGTGCATCATTGCATAAAGCTGGAGCAGAGACACTTAAAATCTCAGGTGAGGGTCTTATGATCTTCCCTCCTCCCCTCTTTGTGCGAGTAGATTTAAGAGGCCCAATCTTGAGAGCATCTTTGTGATTAATCACATTTGCTTCTGATAAAATACTTGATTTTCTTGGAGAACTGTGTCAAACAACATTCTTCTAATTCAATGTTTACTCTTTTGTAAATCAAAGTTACCTGGCCCTTATTTTAGTAATTCAATTAGATAATATGTTGAACCCCTCAGCAATGAATCAAGTATTTAATGAGCACTTCATAGGCATCAGCCAGCCATGCCAGGGTAGTTCTGGATCACTAACTCCCCTTCCATTTGTATGTGTTGGATATTTAATCTCCTGGAGGTCACCACCATGTCTTGTTTTCTTGTGAATTTTAACAGCCTGGATCTAGTAAATTTCTACTGAATTGCTTCTGTTAGTGTTTTTCACACATAGTAGTGAGTCACCCACCCATGATTCTGTTCTCATACAGACTTCTTCATGCTTCCCCATGGTTTGCAGGATAAATCTTTTGTACAACCAATTGAGTTAAAGCATTAATTACACATGGTTCGTGCAACATCTGAAGTGACTGAGGAAGGAGTATTTAATTACTCAAGGGCAGAAGGGCCCTGCAACCAATAATAATTTATTGTCTCTAGTAAGTACCTCTGGATGCTTGCTGCAGGGAACATTTTATTTTATATACAAGTGGCACCATCCATTCCTATGAGATCATGTGTTCAAGAGTCAATGTCTGCCACGCAAAGGAAGGAGGGCAAAGTTTCCCTTTCCCAGTGAGGTCACAGCTTATTTTCCTGCTTCCCCATGAGAGGCAGGGCACCAGGGAGGCTGCTGTACTCAATGAGGTCACCAGCAGTGTGAGCACCGAAGCAGGAAATGATTGGCTACAATATCAGAGTCTGACGACCAAAGCTAACTTTCTGAAGTTTGGAATGCCAAAGCCTGGTTGTAAGTGCCTGCTGTTTGTTACAGCGCAAATGCTCACGCAGAGGTGACACATGCATGCTTTCACATCAGTACACACATCGAAAGCATGTGTGGGCAGACAGATGTTATAGTTTATCCTCTGTCACTTGGCCCTCTGTCTCTTTTTCATCTTGCATATATGTGTACATTGGTGTGTTCATATGTGTGGAGGTTCATGCATGTGCAGGTTCATGTGTGTGCACATTCATGTGGAAGCCAGTTGAAAACCTCAGTGGATTTTTTTTTTTTTTTGGCATTGTAAACATTTTTTTTTTTTTTTTTTTTTGAGGCAGAGTCCTTCACTGATCTGGAACTTAATAGGTAGGCTAGATTGTATATCCATCAAGCCCTAGGGATTTGCCTGTCTCTACCTTTTTAGTGATGAGATTACAAAGCTGGGCCAAAATGCCCAGCATTCTTATATGGTTTCTGGAGATCAAACTCAGGTCTTCATGCTTCCAAGACAATAACCTTATCAACTGAGCCATATCTCTAGCCTCTTTTCCTTTCTTTTTGGCATAATTATTCTTTCTCTCTCCCTCTTCCCCCAACCATCTATTTATCAGTCTATCTATCTCATCTATCACATATAATTTATCCTTCTCTCTGGCATCTATTAAAGTATTTTTATTTACTTATTTGCAAGAAGAGAGAGATAGTGAGAAAAGATGCACAGAGAATGGGCATGCCAAGAACTCCATCTGCTGCAAATGAACTCCAGATGCATGTGCCACTCTTTGCACCTGGTGCATGGATACTACAGAATTGAACCTGGGCTGTTAGGCTTTGCAGGCAAGCACCTTAACTGCTAAGCCATTGCTCCAGCCATCTATCTTTTTATTGAATAGCCAGCAACATTTTATTGAAAGTCCAATATGCCTGGTACCTGGTCAAGTTTAACTGTGTTGCTTTCAGTCCTCTTAGGCTGCTTTTGTAATCTCAGATTATCTTGAGGAACCAAGATGTGGGAAATTAAGTGATTTTCCCAATGTCAGAAAGCTTATGAGTGGCCCAGCAGCAATCAAATTTAAGCAGGTACAGCTCTCCATTTTATTTTTATATGCTCCAAGGGCCAGTGTGTCTTCCACAGTCTCATTCTTTCCAGTAACCCTTTAGAAATGTTGCATCCAGAACCCTAGCCTTATACCTTATTGAGATGATCCCTCCAACTGGGATCCACCCAGATTTTCCCACTGAAGCCCCCAGACATCAATGTGAGTGTGTTTCTATTTTCCTGATCTATTACAGAGCTCATTGATTTTAGACTTGAGTTATAGGACCTTAAGGAAGACCAAGTGTATGGGATGCTATGCCTCCTCTGTGCTTCCATTCATCTTAAAACCAAGATCAGGCCCAAATCTCCTTTGAGAAGCCTCTAAAGAAACAGAGCTGTTCAGCTCTTCTAAAACCAGACACAGAACAGAGCTGAAGGTACCATGAGGATTCCAGAGGACAATAGGATTTCATGTGTGGGGTTCTACCGTCTTGTTTTGTTGGGAATGTCAGATAAATTTACTTTGCCCATGTAGTCTATCTACAAGACAAGTTCCTTTGAAATGTGGAACTTCTCAGTCTAAGGGAAGATGTTATCTGGAAAGACAGATAGAGTAAGTAACTCTGGCTATTAGCAACTTAGGATGGAACAGTTTAATGGACAAGCATTTAAAGGGTACAAAGACCTGAGATTCTGTCAGGTATTATAGTTGAACCTAGCTGTATGGAATTATTGGACACTTAAAATTTGGCTAGTTTGCATCGATGTGCAAATATAAAATGCACACTGGATTTGGAAAAAAATAGCATGAGGAAAAGAGGTTAATTTGTTAACAACTGTTTTATATTGGTTACACATCAAAAAATAATACTGAGTATATTATGTTAAACATTAAAATTAGTTTGACCAATTTATTCTTACTTTTAAAAAACCTTGTGACTAGAAAATTTAAAATTACCAATATAGCATGCCTTTGTAGCTTTTGGTCATATTTCTGTTTAGTGTTATCCCAGAAACAAAGTGAGATTTTGGAATTAGGATAACTGCATTTAGGTTTAGAGGTGGGTGGGGGTTTGGAACATGCCATGCCCATTCTAGCCTCTCTTGGTGGGGACCTGCTTACAGTGGCTTCCTAGAGAGGCCTGTCCTAGTAAGGAAAAGGTGTATTGTATGTGTGCATGATTCAGCAATTTCTTTTCAAGCAATCCTTTTGGCTTCTAATCTGGAGCTTCATTCTACCTATTATATTTTGTTCCTTGCTGCTGTTTTTAATCTGGTCTACTTTTCTATTGCTCTCATTCTAGCTTTGTGCTGGTGTGTTTAACTCCTTTTTCTTACTTATTTCTACATGTTCAATGCTATCAAAGCTTACAAAAGCTTTCCTGCTACATAACACTTCCCAGGTACTTAGTTACTGAACAATACCTTGATCACACACTCTCCCAATTGTCTTTTATGTCGCACATGGAGTTTGTCCCTGATGTGGCCATGCACATTCAGTGCTTTGATAGGCACTTCACAGCATGCATCATTGCTCCCTCTGTCTTACCACATGCATAGGTTCTGTGGAGAAGCGTGATGACAGTCATGTAAGGCCAGTTGCCATGCTTTCTTGGTACACTGTAAGCCTTATGCCATTCACCCAACATGTGTGTAAGTGTTACGAGAAGAACCTGATGTCTTGACATCTGGGTGGATTAGTTGTCCCACATGTGTCTCCCATGGTCCTGATGAGGACCTTGGTTCCTGTACTAGAGATGAACTTCTTGTTATTGCTGGATCTTCTCTGAACACATTCAATCCCACGAGAAGGAACATCTGTTCCCTTCATAACCCAGAATGCAGCAAGGACTTTGAAAGATGCTGTATAGGACAGAGATGGTATCTGAGAAATAGAAAACATGGAGGAAATGTAGAATGGGGATGTTGAAAGAATTACTTAGCTACTTCCTCAAATATTCTGCTAGCTCATCTGCTCTTGGGTCTAGAAAACATTCACATCTTGGCTATTTCTTTATCCCCAAGAACAAGGGTGGCAGCAATAAATCTTGTGACAGCAAATCAACAGAGCCAAGAGATCAAACCGTCTGTCAAACTTAAGAGCATTCTTGGATTTGTGGAAGCCTTGAGAAGGATGTTCAGAGGAACCAAGGATAGAGTAGTTATTAGATGAGATTAAAGGGTATTAGCTAGTGCCTCAGAAAATTATAATTTTAAAAAGGAAACAGGAGACTAACTTTTCCAGTTACTGAAATTTCAAGGAGGAGTGAGCTGGCCTGTGAACCATTACCACTTTATATTAATTCTCCTGTATGGTTCCATCGAACCCAAATACATGGCTTTTTCAGTTGGAAACGCCCTAGTCAATTTTGCTGTATAATACAAAGAGGAGCTAACCCAAGAGACTAGGTAGACATGTCCACCTCTGATGGTATTATTCTCCAAAGGATCTTAAATTCTGTTCTGAAAATAAATGACTAGTTTCTAGGACACATATGACATGAAGAGGGGAATTATAGTGGCATCCATTTGGGGATTTGAGTCCAAGAAAAGTGAAAGCACAGATCCCACTAGTATAGCTGGCAGTCAAGCGCATTACTAAATAGCAACTGTGGCCTGCATTGCAATGACAGTTACTTTGCTCGGTGTTAGGACAGTACAAGAAGGTAGCAGGCTACCACATGGTGAGTTTAAAATAATCCTAGTTCTTCCCCTTCAAAGCCTCTTGTACTTCACTCAAAGGTCCAGAACTCCTGTATGTGAATTGAATACATTACTGTTAGTATGCAAATAATTTGAGCAGTGCCATGTTTAGTTGATACAGACCACTTACCCTGAAGTGAGCATCAGAGCTCTGAGATCTACTTTTCCTTTACTTTATTTTTTAAAAAGTGGGCTGGAGAGATGGCTTAGCGGTTAAGCGCTTGCCTGTGAAGCCTAAGAACCCCGGTTCGAGGCTCGGTTCCCCAGGTCCCACGTTAGCCAGATGCACAAGGGGGCGCACGCGTATGGAGTTCGTTTGCAGTGGCTGGAAGCTCTGGCTCGCCCATTCTCTCTCTCTCCCTCTATCTGTCTTTCTCTCTGTCTGTCACTCTCAAATAAATAATTAAAAAATGAACAAAAAATGTTTTTTAAAAAAAGTGCTTGTTTGTTCATTTTTATTTATTTATTTGAGAGTGACAGAGAGAGAGAGAGAGAGAGAGAGAGAGAGAGAGAGAGAGAGAGAGAGAGAGAAAGAGAGAGAGAGAGAGAGAGAGAGAGAGAGAGAGAGAGAGGCAGATAGAGAGAGGGAGAATACCATGGCCTCCAGCCACTGCAAACAAACTCCAGTCACATGCACCCCTTTGTGCATCTGGCTAATGTGGGTCCTGGGGAATTGAGCCTCGCACTGGAGTCCTTAGGTTTCACAGGCAAGCGCTTAACTGCTAAGCCATCTCTCCAGCCCTGAGATCTACTTTTCGAGGAAGCCCACATCATTAATGTTGGTGAATAATTGATGCAAAAAGGGATATGTTGACTTTGCCACCTTCAAAATTTTGTAGTTCAGACTTCTAACTTTGATGGTAATACTGTATAATCTTTTTCCAAGTAGGATTTCACTCTACCCCAGGCTGACCTGGAATTCACTATGTGGTCTCAAACTCATGGCCACCCTACTATATCTGTCTCCCAAGTGCTAGGATTAAAGGTGTGTGTTGCATGCTGAGCTAATTCCATACAATTTATTATGAAAAACGATGACCAGAGCTTGTGAGATGGCTTACCGGTTAAGGTACTTGCCTACAAAGCCTAAGGATCCCAATGTGATTCCCCAGTACCCATATAAGCCAGATGCATAAGGTAGTGCATGTGTATGGATTTTGTTTATAGCGGCTGGATGCTCTGGCATGCCCATTTTCCCATTCTCTCTTTCCCTCTCTCTTGTTCTCTCTCTCTCTCTCTTTCTCTCTCCAAAATAAGTAAATAAATAAATAAAATATTACAAAAGATTGGCCAGAACTTTGCTTAAAACTCTTTCTATTGTTAATAAGAATGAAACATATTAAGTAGCTACATATCAAAACTTACACATGACGAACAAATTGAATGGAGAATTCTGGCTTCTTATTGCCCTTTCTACCTGTAATATGTATATTTATGCTCCAAAATCTGGTAGATCTTCAATAGTTGCCTGGTCTATAGCATGTGGCAGTAAAAGACACAGAAATGGCATGATCAGAAAATGACTCCAGACAACTTGACAGGAAAGGGAAATTATACAAGTAGCCACAAGGTTTTCAGGGTACATCGTGGCACAATGTGCCTGTCAGGGAGCTGTCCTCACTTTGTGTCGAGATTTCTCAAACATCACTGTCATACTCATAAAACCACCACTGACTATCACCAGGGTAGCAAGAGATACAAAAGCATTTCAGAAACAGAAGGTTTGACCTTCTTGAGTGAGCTTAGAGTAGGTGCAGAGAAGAAAAATTCAATGTATTGGGCTCCAAACTAAGGGTGGTGATTAATGTACACCATTTCTTTAGTTCCTCACACTTCTGAGTGATGGGTGATACTGTCCCCATTATAGAGAAGAGAAAACTGACACTGGAGAACGAATGCCTGAGCTCACTGCCTTCAGGACTCTCTGTATCCGTGCCTTCCTTTCTCCATAATCACTGTGGGCTGCTGTTTGTGTTACTGCTGCTCCCCACTTTACCACAATCATTTCTTCCTGCATCTTTTTGCTCATTTGTTTTCTCCCTCAGGGTCTCTCCTTTGTTCTGTCTACATTGTATTCCCTTTCTTTGTTCAAGCTCTAGCCATATAGAAAGGCTGGTTCAAGTTCTCGGGGAATGTCTTACCACACACCGCATAGAAAGTGGTGGTCCTTTCTGTCCTATGTGCACAGTATTTGTGGCATCTTTGAGTTCTTAGTGATCATTTTCTCTCTGCCATTGGATTGATTGTTGCTCATTCTATCCAACATTGTGCCTGGCTTTGCTTCCCCATCCAAACGTTTGCTTCCTTAGACCAGATATTCTGTCTTTTTTGCTCTGTTTCCTAATACCATGGCACACATATTTACTTCCATACTAGCCCTTGTATTTTTAGAATGGCCAGAGACTGCAGTCACTTCTGCACTCCTGTCTTTCTGACTAGCTGATATCTATCTGTGTTCTCTCCAGCAAAGCAGGAATATTCACAAATCTGCCTCAATCCCCCTAGTTCTTTTTTTCTCTTCCTCATTGGTCCTGGCCATGAAACACCTTCTGCCTAATCTCTGCCTAGCCAGAGGGGTACCAGGTTCCTAGCTTTGAAGTCTTTCATGACAGTATTTAAGTTGAATACATCTCAGGTTTATTGTTGCATCCCTGAAAGTTACATAAAACCAAAACAAAGTTCTTCCCCACATTGTATTCCAGCCACACTGTTCTTTTTCACCATATTTTCGGGGCAAGAAAAATTTATCCAGTGTCATTTTCCCCTTTCTGTTGCTTTCTCTCTTTTGTTTTTTTCCCACCCTCCCTCGCAATCCACAGTGCATGCTCCTGCCTGATTCTCCTGCCATCTCCAAGTCTCTAAGAGCCACTGTCCTTTGCTATCTCAGATGCTTTCCTCCTGTTCTCTGCAGGTAAGGTCACTTCCTCAAACTAAAGCTCATTAAAGGAAAAGGCAGAGAGCGATATTCAGCACCCTGACCCCAGATATTGTAGCTGAAAAAAGCCGTTTGCCTTTTATATTTCACCCTGAATAGGTGTGTGAGTCAGTCGAGGAAGGATTTGTAGCTGGCACTCAATAGAAGCCGCTCTCGAATTTTGACAAATCCCATCTTGAGCCAAGAAGAGAAACAGATATTGATCCTAAGTGTACCTAATTCATCTCTGTACTTGTAATCCCAAAAGAAAATGCCTTCTATGACCAGAGGGCAGTCAATATTTTTTCCATCTTGTAAAATAAATAGGAGTTATTTTGGTGGGTCTTCATGCGTCTGAGGCAGCAGAAGTAAACAAAGACTTGTGTTTTTTTTGTTGTTTTTTTCTTTTTCTACAGTGAAGTTATAATAACCACCAGGTCCCTTGTTTGGACTAATTAAAACCCCATCAAATAATTTGGATTGATGAGTAACTAGGGGCAATTGTATCATACTTTGGCCACATTAACAAGGAAGTCTTATCCCCCAGGCCAGGAGTGGTTTATCTGCTGAGATTGAGCTTTGAGACATACAATAAATTGTAGGAAGTTCATTTTAGGGACTCTCGGTTACTCTGGTAGTATTACAGTGTTAGCCACACCAGGGAGGTGTTCAGACTACCTGGGGTCTACTTACAAACATGGCTTTATTTATTGTCCTTCCTCTCCTTTACCTATGAGACTAGAGTTACTGATGGAAGGACTTCTAGAAGGTCAAGAAGTCAGGCCAGATAGAGAAATGCTATGTTTCCACAATCATTTGGTATATTCTCAACCCACATGGAAGGTCACAAGTTGTTGAAAATACTGAGAAACTGATTTGTGTCTATATTGATCTAAGCCCCACATCACTTCCCAACCACTTCAGGTCAGTTCCACCCAAGGAGCACAAACTCTCTGAAATGATACATGTCAAACACTGGACCTACATGTGGGCAAACTATCTTCTAGTTATAGTTTTGTCTATCCATTTTAATATTTATTTTTGTTATTCCATCTGATTAGTTCACTAGACAAACAAGCTTCCTCATTTCTTGAAGTATAAGAAAATACCAAAAATAAAATTTGGGGCTGGAGAGATGGTTTAGCTGTTAAGGCATTTGTCTGTAAAGCCATAGGACCCAGGTTTCCTCAGGACCCACATAACCCAGCTGCACAAAGGAGTGCATGTGCCTGGAGTTGGTTTGCAGTTGCGGGAGGCCCTGAGTGCCCATTCTCTGTCTATAAATAAAAATAAAATATTTTTAAAAATTTGGATTGGTCAGGAATTTGAGTAGGTGTTCATTTCAAATTTATAATCATTCCTCTTAGAATTCCCCTGATCTTCCACAAATTTTCCCTTAGTGCTGGGAGTGGTGGCATACACCTTTAATTTTTTTTAAATTTTTATTTATTTGAGAGAAAGAGAGAGAGAGAGAGAATGGGTGTGCCACGGCCTCCAGCCTCTGCAAATGAACTCCAGACGCATGTGCCCCTTGTGCATCTGGCTAATGTGGGTCCTGGGGAATCGAGCCTTGAACCAGGGTACTTAGACTCTTTAGGCAAGTGCTTAACCACTAAGCTATTTCTCCAGCCCTGCACACACCTTTAATCCCAGCACTTGGGAGGCAGAGGTAGGAGGATCAGAGTGAGTGAGTTCGAGGCCACCCTGTGACTCCAGAGTGAACCCCAGCTCAGCCTGTGCTAGAGTGAGACCCTACCTCAAAAAACAAACAAACAAATTCTCTCAGTGCACTATCAGAACATGAGCCTTATTCAGGCAGGCCATTCCAATTTGCTCATAATCAGAGAAATCACTTGGGTGCTGGGCAACCAAGTCATCATGAGATGGTACTCACATTTCCCATCCTCTAGCCAAGCCATCCTGTGCCTGCTTTTCTCCAGGAAGCACAGATCCTCCCACTGTCTAACAATGGTGTGCTCAATGGTCTTCTCAAGCTTGTTATGAGTAGACCTGCAGATTCTGTACTCAGCTCTGAGAAGCTTCCTCTAATGGCACAGAAAGTGTACAGCCAGGTCTTATCCTGAACATAAATGTGGAAAGATAGACAACAATTAAACATGATGGTTTCTAAAAGTATAGTATTTCTATCTAACACAAATTTTGGGTAAATAGCAATACCTTAGTGGAGACATTTCATTAATATGAATGGGCAAGTGACTCATTAAAAGAAAGTATTTAATGATGAGGAGTGGCAAACTCTGGTAATTATCCATATCCTTTTCCCAACCAAAGTCTGTGTCCTTGGTTAAGTTTGTTAACCAAGGATTTCAGAGTTTTGTTACCCTTGTTAAGTAGAGGTGTTGGGATTAGAGAGCCTTCAAATCTCCTGCTGCTTTAATATTCTATGAGTCTATATCTCAAAGGCATGTAAATAAGCCATTTTTGGTGAGATTTACATTGTTTTCTTCAGAACTATAATGCAAAAATTGAGATATTGGGTTTATCTCAGCATGGTTAAAACTTGAGAAGTATCAGGCTTATGTTGTGAATCTCTTTAGTGGATCAAAGCATTTTCCAAGGCTCTTCTTCAACACTTTCATCTTCTAAGGACTTGTGGATGAAAATGTGGGACAGGTTGCAGAAGCTAATACTGTCATAATGTACATTATCTGTGGCATTCCATTTCATATTATAGGTGACATATTGACATGCATGTGACTTGCAAGTATATGTTGATGATCATGGGATATATGTATTATAAAGAACTGCCAAAATGCAACAAACTCAGTGACAGTCTCTTCTGGCCCTCTTTGTAATAGATTGGATTATAAGGCTCCAGTGAAGACAAGTTGCCTTAAGCTACCTAACTAAGTAACAAAAAATAAATGAGAGCTGAATGTTTTAGTGGCCACTACTATAATCTATATGCTTGTTTCCTCTAATTCCCACAGGATGTAGGCTTTGAAAGCCTAAAAATTCTGATGTTGAGGTAATATATAAATATATCTTCATTAGTTTTGTTTGTACTTGTAATCTGCACTGGTCAATAACAAATGCACTCTTCAGACCATGAAGAATAACTAAACATGCAGAGTTCAGACCTCCTCCTCAATCTGTCCAGGAGCTGACATCTCCAGCCCCCTTGACTTTACCTCATCTAGATTCACAGGGAAATCACAGCAAGTCTAGATTTCCCTCCCTCATGTTACTTTCAAAGTTGGGCCTGAAGCATGGCTGGCAATGCTCAGTCAGTGCTTTGTCTGTTTCATGTCAATGTCAGATTTACCCACCTTCCATCCTTCTCCCACCATGTCTGCAGTCTCTGCTTGAATACATTCAGTGAGTGGAGCTCTCCACTCATGGGAACAACCACTTCCTTCATAAGAATGCTGCTTCTGATTCTCACTTTATGCTAGATGGCCTGTGACCCATCCTTACACCTGTTTTGTTTTCTTCTGCCTTGTGTAGGCCCACCTACACCCTGAAACTGGTTACACTTTTGAAGATAACCACAGTGTTCCTACCATGCCCATCTTCTATCACCAGGACTCAGCTTTCTGATTCTATTCTCCCTTTCATCCTTCACAGTTTCCTCTCCTCAAGGCATTTCTCATTGTCCTTGGGAAAACATTGTGCTCCAAATAGAACACAATTCCCAGATGTTCTCTGATCAGTGTAACAGTATAAAGGAGCCATTATCAACCATGAACAGAATACTACGTTGCCATCAGGCACAGAAACTCATCAGTTTCCACTTATTGCTTTGTTAAGGGGTGATGGATTTACTCAATCCTTACCTTGGATTTTTAGCATAAGGCAGGCAAAGGAGCAATGGGCTTCATTTCAAGTCTCTCTTTCCTGCTAGAACACTGAGGAGCCTGTCAATATCTTTTCTAGGTGCATTTTGTCAAACCGATATTCCAATAGACAACCATTAGCACCTCGGCCTGTGCCTCAGAATCACATTTGAGGGAATTTGCTTTGACTGATCACAGCTTGCAGGTATCATTTGGTTCTATGGATCCAATCTTATGTTTCAAAACCATTTCCTATCAGTGATGTGTGTACCCCTTGCTTAATCTGATTTGCAAAGGACAGGATAGAAATGAGTCCTTTGATTTTCTTAGAGCCTTATCAAAGAAGAAAAGATTCTCTCTCCACCTCTCCCCTATCCAAATAAGAATCAGCCACTGAAGATAAAAGATATAGCACCTTCTTAAGAAATGTGAAGAAAGAGAATTGTCACTCCATTGACATATTGAGATGGCAAACCACACAGCATACTAGTTTATGGGTCCCAGCACCATGATTGTTCCTTCTGGGAAGGTATCTGTCTTGGGAAGTATATTGTTCTGTAGATTGAAATGTGGTGATTGGTCAAATCAAACAATTGTAGGCATAGTCATTCTGAGTTGTATAATAAAATGAGGATGTATTTTTTATCAGGGCCCCTAAGAAAGATACAATTTCTAAGCCGAGGAAATCCAAACACATAATTCTTTTCCACTGGAATTATGTTATATACAGGGAAGCATCGCTTAATAGGCCACAGGTAACAACTGGTAACCTTAACAATAGATTTAAAAGGAAAATATGTGATAAGAAAGAAACCCTCATTGTTTGGGACACCTGTAGTTAATTATTACAGCTAAATACATTAAAATCAGTTTCTCTGCTCATATATCTTCATAGACTCTTTGGCAATATTAAATGACAAAGGCTTAATAATCAAAAGTACTGAGTTAGCAAATGTTTTCTAATTTTAATAACTTCTTGTTGTAATTACCAAGTCTTAGAGTGAAATGATTTAATTAGAAAGTAATCAAGAAGTGTCTACTGTTAATTGAAGGAATTATAAAAGATCTACATTTTTAATATATTTCTGGGGTAATAAAATTAGAGTTTACCATAATTATTTTACAACCACTCTGATGGGGGAACAAAGTATTTGATTGTCGGAAGAGTGATATTCATCCTTGAGTACAAGTGGGGCCACAAGAGTTCCTGTCTGATAAATAATGAAAGAAACAGCAGCAAAAACAATAATAACAACAAAATGGATAATATGTCTGAGAACTTACTCTCTGTCAGAAAGATACAATAAAGCAGACATTACAACATTTCCTTGACCAATGTATCTTCTGTGCACATCATGGGACACTAGTGAATAATTTGAAATCATTAACATAGTGCAGAATTGAAAATAAGAGACTGATGTGGTCCCCACTTCCATCCCATGATATTAGCTTGCTTACACTTGTCATTAGACCCTTTCTTCTGGTATGTGTTTTTTTTGAAATGGGTACATACATTTGTTCTTTCCCTGAATGTTAGAGTATGGCTCACATTTTAACATCTCTTTAGTTCAAGTCAAGAGTACAGACCTTGCCACAGACCCCAGAGCACATGTTTTCACTGTTACATATTCATCCTTCTGATACCCAGGCATCCAAGCACTTGATATTAGTGGGTATTAGCAGGATGGAAGCAAATGGAAGAGATTTTAAAAGGCAAAGTAGGGAACAGAGAAACACAGAGAGAAAATAACACCAATTCCATGGAAGAAGGGCCAGTGCATCTGAATTTTGCAAAGGTAAAAATCACTGTTTCATATTGCTTGTGTGGAGTTGAAGAGGTGGCATTTACTTTCCAATATGTCACTGTAGAAAGCAGTCATTACCACGGGTACTGGAAAATTCACATCTTGAGTAAACCCACTGATCTCTTGCTGTCCCTCCCAGGCCCATCTCTATGATATTCCTGCCTCACCATCCAGTCTTTAGCCACAGTGAATTACCAGGAACTTAATAGTTATCTGGGTTTTAATGACTCTCCTGTGAGTCTTGGACCATCAACTCCTTCTGGACTCTCATTAATCCCAGGGGCAATGGCTTAGACCATGATCATTATTGCTTTAACAAACACTTCCAGTAGACAAGAGTGACTTTCCATTTATCTTCCATAGAAATTCATTTCACGGGACAGACACTGTCAGCTGGAGACATGCTATTGTGTTGAAGTTAAAAAATGGCATTATTGCTGTCTGCATTTATTATATCGAAAGAAAAAGGTAATTAAATGTTAAAGTTCCTGGCTGCCTGGAGATAGAGAAATGCTTGCCAACTTTTTTTTTCACAAGTTTTGTTATATATGAGATCTTTGCTAGTAGGAAGGTGAAAGAGCTATTGAGGTCAGGCAGTAAAGAATGGATACCTTTGAAGGGTTAGTATACAGAAAAAAGCAGATTTGAATGAGCTAAACCATTGAGCAAGTTAACTAAGTAACTAACAGATGTTACAAAATTGTACTTTTGGCATTGACCTATAGGTTTAGGTTTGTAGACTTAACTTACAAAGCTATTAGTTGTCACTGTTGTAAAAACAGAATGTAGATAAGCTTGTCATTCACAAATGGCAACATTATTATGTAGCAAAATTTGCCTATCATGTAAATTAGTGGTGACCTATCGGAGATTTAGACAATGGTGTGAAACTGTACACTATAATAAAAGAATATGTAAATAGAATAACAAGAACAACATGAAACAGGGAACCTATGCAAACATACACTTTGAGAGTAATGTTAAAAAAGAGCCAGTCCAACATGTAATTGCATACTTTTCTGTAAGTCCCCAGTACTTTCTCTTAGAATAGTAATCTCAATTTACTTATGTAATTATAGAATTTGGATATTTTATGATCCTGTTACTTTATTTGAAACCAAAATATTTGTTCCCCAAGTCAGAGTGGTTTGTTGTAAAGTTTATCACCCGTGATGTTTCTACATTTAACAGTGATCAAACCATTGGCTGCAAGAAAAAGCCTCCTCTGTTTCTGTACTCTTCCAAGGGTTTCTTTCTTAGTGTTGAAGAGGCAGGTAAAAGGAATCATATAGACTGCCCCCAGGCTTAGCTTCCTTTGGTCAATGTCCTCACATTGTCCAAGGTGTAATAGATGGACAATAAAACTCCTGTGGCTGCCCTTGTATTGAACTACTATTTAAGCATATAGAAGAGGCTCTGCTATAGGACTCTTTACCCATAAAGGTTTCATAGGAGGAGAAAAGTATGCTTTTATTTGGCCATTTTTGCAAAGAGCCACTTTCCTATTCATTTTCTAACATGTTAGGGAGACCTCACCATGGCTTTTCCTTTCCATTGCATCCTGCTTTGAGCAAAATCATTCATATATCAAATATTAGTTCTGAGTTTTTAGAAATTATTTTCACAAATAGATTTCCCATGAATTGAGAAAGCTAGACTCTATATTTCGGGGGCAACATGTTCTTTGCATGATTCAGAGTAGCTCACAGATCCTTCGATAAGTATAGGCCTAATTGTCCACCTCATCTGTAAGATCTTTCTCTTTAGAATCTCCCCCCACACACCATGAACTGAGAAAGCTATAGTGTATATTTCAGGGGAGCCAACATGTACTTTTCATGATTCTGGGATTATGAGCTGCTCTGAATCATGAAAATAGCATGTTGTTTCCCTTGTAATATATAAGCTGGCATTCTTAGTTTATAGGCAAACTTTTAAAGAGAAAGATCTTAGACATGAGGTAAAAAAATAATTATACTGTTGAACTCTGTTCTTAGAAAGTTTAATTAATGAGAAGAATGAACTGAAATAGCAATTTATGTTTGTTCATATTAACCCATCATAGAGCTACCTGTCACCTGACCCTGGACTCAGAATTAAACAATCAAATTTACTACCCAATTCATGACCCTGTAATTCCAACCAAAAGGAACAAAGCTATTAGCTTACACAGCATTATGATGAAGAAAGTATTTGTTTCTCATCTAGGGTTTTGAGATACTGAAAAGTATATCTCAACCACATTTCTATTTTAAATGTTCTGAAGATCCAAGGAGCCAAAGTGATGGCCAGCATTTATAAGATCTGATTGACAATTTACTGAAGGTGACAAAAGTAACCATTGGTATTCCTTATCTTTGGTCCTAAAACATTGAGTGAGCTATCATCCACTACTTTTCATCTCAACTGCTTTCAGAACTTGTTACATTTTCCTCTTATATGTCAATTTACCCTCATGAATTTGATCTCTGCTTTAGTCTCTCTTCAGTATTTTCTTCAACTATTGTGCTGTTCTTCCTTACAACCAGTTTTCATTTAAACTTCATTATCCTTCATCATCTTAGGATATTTCTCTAAAACCAGATAGCCCACCATTGTGAGTTCATGTGTGTGTATCTATATGTGTGTGTGTGTGTGTGCCCATGTGTGCACTCATTCACAATGGCTATTACTCAACATTAATTTCTTGATTTTCTTATGGATCTGTGTTCTCTAGTCATCCACTAATCACATCAGACCAGTGCTTATTTATTTATTTATTTTAGTTTTCCAAGGTAGGGCCTCATTCTAGCCCAGGCTGACCTGGAATTCACTATGGAGTCTCAGGGTGGCCTTGAATTCATTATGATCCTCCTATCTCTGCCTTCCAAGTGCTGGGATTAAAGGCATCACCACCACTCCTAGCTCAGTGTTTTTTTTATTTTGTAGTGTTGAATTATAATAACAAACTGTGGGAATGAAACATGGGAATGAACCATGGGAATGAACTATGAGAAAGAACTGTGGGGATATTTCTTATAGACATTTCAAATAACTTTTCTAGTATTATTGCTGTGAGATGCAATATGCTTTACTTGTCATTTACCCTAAAGTTAATCTTAGAACTATAGAATTCAAACACTTAAAGCAATGAGAATGGAGAGAAGCATGAACCCCATCACAAGTTGCTCAGGTATGATCATAAAGAAGTTCCATTTGCATCTTGACCGAGGTAAGATGAACAGCAACAGAAATCACCCCCACCCTTTTTTCCCCAATATTTGGGCACAAACTGATTGAAGCCTCCTCCCAGAGAATAAATATTTCCTAGATGATTGAAACATATTAGGTTTTTAATAAAAAAAAAGGAATTGGAGAGAAATCAATTCATATGGAGACAATTTCAAAAGGCATCACATTCTATGAGACCATATTTGATGGATCTACTTGATGATCAAACTCTGGCTCGAGAGCGCTGCTGGAACAATCCGTAGAATCACTGCAGGGGAAGTTTCCAATGGTTATTCCCATGTCTGTATTTTACCACACTGAATATGAGAAAAGCCAAAGAATGTCTGCCATTGTCATGGACGCTGACAGTATCTATTTGAACTTTTGTTGGTCAGTGCCCCTTGGCATTCCTTCCACATCTAAGAACATATACCTCCTTTTCTCTTACAATTTTTTTTTCCTGATTTTCCAAGTCTTTTTTGCCTTACAAAATTAGGTAAACTCTTTGTCAGGCATTTCCAAGTTTATCAAGGAAAACTGTAGTGAAAAACCCCATAATTTAAAAACTTTTTGCCAAGAAATTGCTGAAATTATCTCCCTCTTGTCTAAGCCCAAAGTGGAATGATTGGTCTTTTAAAAGCAAACCGTGTTCAGCTGTCACCAAAGTGTAGCAGTATAATCTTCCTGCTTTCAGAAAAGCTTATAATGTAAGATTCTTCTGAAGCACATTAAGGCCACAATGGAGAATATTTCCCCAGAGCAGTTTGAACAAATTTGGAATAATCCACCATCTATTTGTAAAGTGAGCTTAAAAAACTTCATTTCAATGAATTTAAAAATGACCATATAAAGATGTATGAATCCACACAATTAAGCTTATAATGTTTTCCAACCTCCAGCCACCAAACCAAAAGGTCCTACCTTTGCAAACAAAGACAGTTTGTATTGAATTGGTGCAATGTTTCTGTTCTTATTTTCATTCAGTGTTTGTGTAGGATGGGTCAGTGTTGTAGACAACTTCAGGTTCACTGAGATGAACTTCCAGACCAGGCACAGTTATGGAGGAAGGGTTTTATTGAAGCTTACAGATCCAGGGGAAGTTCCATAACGGCAGAAGAAGCTGCCTGCTTCCACAGGACCAAACACAGATGGAGAAGCACAAGGCAAAAAGCCAAAATCCACACAACACAGCACACTTCAGAAACTCCAGCTAGGCACACTTTGCATATCTTCAGATTGAAATTGCAAACCCATCACCACACCATAAGATCCACCCAGGGACATTGCCTCCAGCCGGGTGGCTGCAGATGCAAACTACAAACTAATAAAACACTGAATATATTTGGGGGCCATCTATTCAAACTAACACAGTCAGTCAGACATTTGATGGCCTCTTCCTCACCTACTGCTGATAGTGAAGTGGCCAATCTAAGGAGGGCATTTACACATGAGCATGGTAGCTGGTGTTGTGAATACTGGGGTGTCTGTCATCCACCATGTGTTGTTGTTTGAAGGGGAAATGTCCTCTGTAGGCTCATTGGAGCCACAGCTGGTGACACAGGAAGGTTTTAGTACCTTTAAGGGATGGCACCTTGCTGGAAGATGCCCCTGGGGACAGACTTGGAGGGGATATAGCCCAGACTCACTTTTCTGCTTGGCCTCTGCTTCCTGACTGTGGCTGCAACCCTGAAGAGCCAACTTCCTTCTCTCATTTCCTGCCTTTCCTGCCATGATAAAAAGTATCTCTGAAAAACTATAAGCCTGAATAAACTCTTTCCTTCCTTAAGCTGCTTTCTGTCAGGTATTTGATGATAGCAGAGTAAAGTGAATACTTTACCATTGCACTTCCTAATTTAATAAATATGGGCAAATTCTTGCAAACTACTTCAGCTCTACTTTTCCTAGAAGGCAGACACATGAGCTGCAAGGATGCAATTAGAATGATGAGGCATAGAGTGACTTGGTTTTTGCTTATTCTTCAATGGTTTGATTGTAAAATGTCCCTCATAAGCTTATGTGTTTTAACATTTGACATTTAACATCATGTTGTTGATGCTGTTTGGGAGGCTCGTGAAACCTTCAGGAGGTAGGTTGAGTCTTGCTGGAGAAAGAGGGTCACTGGGAGTGGGCCTTACTTCCTTTTATTCCTGTGATTTCCTAACTGCAGATGTGACAACTATGGTGATGGATTCTACCCTTTGAAGCTGTGAATAAAGCTCCTTTCCCTAAGTTGCTTCTGGCTAGATATTTGGTCACATCTTGGAGAAAGTTCCAAACACCATTCTTTTGACCCTATTCAACCAGTATTCCTATCCATATGATTCATGTAGCCCAGAACAATTTATGTAGCTATTTTCTATAGAGAAATCTTAAGTGTCCTGTGTAGCTCAAGTAGATGACTTTTGACCTTCTTTTTGGGCATTGCTTTTCTTCTTGGGGTCTATTGCCTCTTGAATTGCCTAATGGGCAGTTTTTACCTACCACCATCTATTTTAGGCCGAGGGTACTCTGGACTTTTTCAAAAGCATCAGCTTGATTAAAGCTTCAAGAAACCCTTGAAGGGAAACAGAATTATGGTTTCTTTTGTTGGAGAATGTGAGTCATATTCATTAGAAAATACCAGACTTCAGGTTTACTGAGTTTATTTTACCGGAGAACTGAGTATTTTCACAGTCATATGTGGCTTTTTGTTGAACTGATGAAAGAGTCCAAATCGGTCAGTGGTTTTAATGTGAAATGTTCCCTACAGGCATAAACTCATGTATGTGAATACTTGGCTCCTAGCTGACAAGGCTATTTAGGAAGCCATGGAACCTTTAGGAATTGGGGCCTATCTAGAGGAAGTGTGTTGTTTGGGGGTTGTATCTTAAGGGTTATGTAGTCTGGGTCTGATTTTAATCCTAGTGTTTCTCTATCTCTTTTTCACCCTTCTCTCTCTATCTTCTGGTCTATTATCATGGAGTCACAGGCTGTCATAACTTCCCTACTACAATAGACTGTATTTACCTCAAACACTGAGAGAGGATAAATTCTTCTCTTTTGTTGTTTCCTTTGAGGTGTTTAGGCACAGTGAGGAGAGAGAAGTAATTAGTAAAATAGAGTGTAGTGTTACTTTCTTGTTGCTGGGACAAAACACCTGCCCAGAAACAGCTTATGGGAGGCAAGTATTTATTTAAACTTATTTTCCATGGGGAAGTTACATTATGACAGGGAATGTATACCACAACCAGGAAGCAGGCTCACATCTTGTCATAGTAGCAGAGGAAGGAAGTAGTCTGAGTGAGCAAATCTAGGAACACCTTGTGAGCTAGATTATAAACCTCAAAGTCTAATCCCACTGACATACCTCTTCCAGCAAGGCTCTTCCTCCCAAAGGCTTGACCTGTTGGAAATTGAGTATAAGGGTTAATCACAAACACATGAGACTATGGAGATCATTTTACATTCAAACTACCATATGTAGCAAACTGGAAACCAATATTTCCCACACTTTTTTGTTTTTTAATTATATATTTTGTTAAAGGTGAGTTAGCCATGAACCTTACCTAAAGATAATCTTAATCTGCTTAATGACATAGTATTAATCATGTCTTACATTTACTCACATGAAGACTTACAACTTCAACACTTCTAAGCTTTTAGGATGGATGATTTTTCATTATGCAGAGCTGTTTGGAGCATGATAGGGCATTGAACAATGTTTCTGGCACCTACTTGGCTAGTGTTAGTGATATTACCTTTCAGGAATGACAATGAAAAGATATCTCCAAACCTTGCCAGATGTGGGTGAGGGGAAGAAGAGACAAAACTGATTCCTTTTCAGAAGTGCTGATATAGATCTTTTGTTTTTCCAAGCATTTCTCTGTCACTTTGCAGTCTCACAGCAAAGTTATCAGGAAGTCTTGTTATCTTCACTGGACAGAGAAAGAATTGCAGATGCAAAGAGCTTTAGACCTAGAGAACCATGGAACACATGTTATTGTTAGTGTTTGGGGTACAGTTTCTGCTCTGTGTATGCGTATCGATGAGTGGAATGCAGCATGACTACACTTCATAACAGGTATGAAATTCAAGCCTAGCAAGATAAAAGAAAAGAGTTATGTGAATGTGATCATATGACTTAATTACTTTTCCTCTGTTTAATATCAGATTGATATTCTACTTGGTCCTCCAGATGCTCCAGAATAAGAAATACACTAATTCCTGGTCAGATAACATGTCATTATAATATAGTAACTTGTTTAATTGCTTTTAGTATTTTTAATATATTTTTACTTGTTCTGGACATATTTACTATGTAAACAACACATGCTGGTACCATCCTTTCCCTCATTCCTGCCCCTTTTCCAATGGGGCCCTCCTCATTTGGAGATGTAGGTCATCCCCATGGGGACTGTGGGTCATGCGTTGTAGAAGCAGCAGTCAGTTGTGGGTGAGAGGCCATGTCTCTGTGCATAATGACCCAACTTATAGCTCTCTTCTGCAAAATTTTCTGAGCCATGTTGGGTTTGTTTTAAGTATACTTCAGTAATGTGCTCTTAGAAGCCTCTGGATCTTTTATTTGGTAGGTGTTGAGTGTTATCAGTGTCTTATCTCCTTCACCCTTGTGCTGATACCAGATTCACTGAGAAAACAGCACTCTTGCTTAGCATAAATAATGATGTATCTACTGATTTGAATTATTCTTAGCAATATAGAATTTTATTTTATAATATTTAAGTGAAGAAGAAAGGGATACAGATGTTGGAAGTGTTATTTGTCCCCATCTTTTATCTTATCCTTTGCAACTTAAAAAATTTAATGTTATGGTTGTGAGATCTACCAATCAATCAATGAATCATCTTTCAATCTGATTCATTTTAATTGCATAATATTGGTACCACAATTTATGGATGTGTTTGTTAATAATTACAATGTGATCTGCTGATTTTCAGCATTTTAAACTAGTCTCCAATAAGTATTTATGGATGTATCTCATGAGACATATGCTAAGGTTTGTCTAAGGGACTTATAGAGAGTTAGATTTGTTATGTGAACTGGGAATCCAATAACTGGGGGAGGACTAGGTGTCAGTAAGTAAAATAAAAAATGTATTTTAGAAAGAACTAGTGGGCCATGTAGAAACATGTGGTGGTATCACTGCATATCCATGGAAAAAGATTAATCTTTCTAAATCTTCCAAAACTGAACTAACAATGGAACCACATGGCATAGGAACTTGCAACATAACCAAATTGGCAGATTACTGACACAAATCAATGGAAGCATCTTCATAACTAATTGCATTTATAGGAGGAATTCAAAACTGGTTCATTATCTGCAAATTGATCAGTGTAATATCTTTGTTAACATTTCAAGAAGAAACAACACATTACCATTACAATTGATGCAGAAAAATCATATAAAATTATCCACCTTGATAAAACTCCAAGTACATAAGAAATAGAAGACAACATCTTCAATCAGATGAAATGACATTACAAAAATCTTACAGCTCACTTTGTGCTCAACAGTGGAAAACTAAATTACTTTTCTTTAAGACAGGAAGAAAGCAGCCTTTTCCACACACTCATCTTAATTGGTATTTCACTAGAAATTTTTGGTAGTGAAGAAACACAGAGACATACATACATACACACAGAAATGCAGATATTGCCACTGCACATGGATACAGACATGAAGACACACACACACACACACACACACACACACACTTACTCAGACACATAGACTGAAAGATACATACATACAGACACACAGACATGTAGACAGATACAGACAGACTCATGCATAGACATTAATGCAGCAGTGTGAGGGACATAATCAGGGAGAAATAATGTTAATTTCAAAAGAGGAATTAAACTCTCCTGATTTAAAGATGATATGATTTTTTCCCTGT
Organism: Jaculus jaculus; assembly: GCF_020740685.1. Taxonomy (NCBI): domain Eukaryota; kingdom Metazoa; phylum Chordata; class Mammalia; order Rodentia; family Dipodidae; genus Jaculus; species Jaculus jaculus. Next base: position 47,106,161 of record NC_059116.1, on the reverse strand, counting down.
AGAAAATTCCCAAGAACTATTTGAGCAAAGTTGAAGATTTAAGATTATCAAATTTATACAATACCAAATTATCATATGAAAATAAATTTCTTGATATCAGCAAAGTAAAATTGGATCTTAAAATTTAACAAAAAACCACTTAAAAGCATTCATTAAAGAACTGGGACCTACACTGCAGCCCGTGCTGGTCTCAGACTCACAGGCCTCTCTGAGACTACAAAGTGAATCCAGATCAGCCTTGGATAAAGTAAGATATATATAGATCTCCTTATGTATTTCTTCAATGGTACACTGTTTTCACAAAAGTATGCTATCTCATCTCTAAGCTTTTGTGTCATTTTTGTGTTTTCTCCTGCTTTTGACTTTTATGATTATTTTGATTTTTATAATTTAAGTATTTTTATTTATTGCAAGAAGAGAGTGATAGAGAGAAGAAAAACAGAATGAGTAGGTGTGCCAGGGCCTTCAGCCACTGCAAATGAACTCTAGATGTGTGTGCCACTTCATGCATCTGCCTTTACATGGGTACTGGGGAATTGAAGTAGGGTGTTAGGCTTTGCAAGCCAGCACCTCTATGGCTGAGCCTTCTCTTCCCTACTTTGATTCTTTTACATTTGCTAGGATTACTTTATGGCTCAAAATGTGACCAATGTTTGAGGACTACTGAAAAAGATGTGCATTTCATGTCTATTAGAAGGAATATTCTTTTAAGTCCAATTGGTCTTTGGTATAGTTTAGCTTTATGGTTTCTTTGTTGACTTTTACTTATGAAGACGTATGCAACAATGAGTGGGGTAATGAAGTCACCCAGTTGTACTGTATTAGACCTCTCTACCTCTTATGCCTTCAGTAGTGTTTGTGTTATCACATTAGGAACCTATCAAACTTCATGCTTATACATTTAAAATTTTTAGATCATCTTGATGAATTGTTTTTAATTTGTAGTAGGATTCTTTATCTTTTCTGTCTAGATTTTTTTGAACACTATTTTATTAAATATGAGAATAGTTACTCCAACTTGCTTTCTGATTCTGTTTGGAACATTGATTTTCATCTTTTAACTATCAGTTAATGGATGTCTTTGCCAGTGGGACAATAGATACTTGGATCTTGTTTTGTTATGCAGTCAGCTAGTCTAACTTTCAAATGATGAGTTGATTGATTTGCATTTAAGACTTGTTCAGACTGATTTTCTATTTCCTATGGTTTTATTAATTGTTGTTCTCATTGTCTGGATTATTGTTGATACTTTTCTCTCTCCTCTATGAAGAGTTGGTTGGTCTACTGTTAGACTTAGGATTCATTCCTAGATATCTTTGGTCTGCTTGCATTATTTTATATGCACTTTCCTGGTTTGATGTTTTCTTTTGAATTGATGCTCTGCAGGACTCTTTTGTGGGGAAGTTGACTACAGTAACAAATGAATGCTTTGATAGCAGTCCCTGTGCTGACTTGGCAGTAGACAGCATTTGTGTACTTCACTTCTGTGCCCAACAAGGTTTAGAGGCAGGTTTATAATCAGAACTAAGGTACAAATAGAAAAAAAAAATACTTACAGATTTTAAGTTAAGAGTATTAATAATTAAGCAATAAAACATGGAGGTAATGGGAAAAAGAGAAGAGAATAAAGTTTAAACTAGAAGGAATATATATATATATATATATTACAAGTCTGAGATATAATACAGTAAATGTTAGAGTAGCTGAAGGCTCAGGGAACATTGGGGAAGATGGTGCCTGAAAGAATGTAGAATCAGAGGGTCAAAAGTAGTACTTTGTGACACTCTCTTTCAGATATGAAATGACTGTCACATTCATGACCTCATCATGGCTGTCTACCATAGGTAATGCCACATGACCTGCATGATATTCAGCCCAACAACATTTTTCCATGCATGATGGAATAAGACAGAAAGAAAATGATATCAAAGTAGAGGAAGCACTAGTTGACAAGAAGAATTTCAATTGAGTGGAGGTGAAGGACAGCGATATAAAATAAGGTAATGAGAAGGGCTTTGAGATAATCTTACACCTCTAGGTAAAATGTTACCTTTATAATAATATTATAACATGCACATAAAATTCAAATATTTGGTGATTTATTCAGGTGTTTCAAATATGTAGTAATGAAGAGTTTAATGTATAAGTTAGCTTTTCTGATATGTTCTTGTCAACTCTCATGCCAAACATGTGCAATTACAATGAACAACTGGGCCCTTTCATTGTTTTAACTTTGAAGTAATTTGTCTAATAGGTCACCTGTCGTTGGCTCTTCTTTGTTATTTTCTGTATTTCATAGCTTATATTTTTCTTTTCATTGTTACAATGTTTTCAAATGTTTTACTTTCATGGTGAAATAATAATTGTATTTAAATTTATAGTCTTTATTATTCCAAATCTTTTTATGACTGTCCTATTGTTATTTTAATTTCATATATCTGTTGATTGATTACATTATTAATTAAAAATGCTGCCTTTTAATTTTTGCCTTTTTAATTCTAATTTTTTTTTACTTGTTTAAGTTAGTGCATTTATCTTATTAATTTTCTTAGAAACACTTTCTAAACAATTTTGTTTCTCCTTCGTATTGTTTCTCTGTTTTTTTTTGTTTCCTTATAAACATTATAAAGGAACAATTAGCTAATTAATTTATGATTTTATCATTGTTATTTCCTCCTACTTTCTTTAGGTGATTTTTTTTCTTTAAAAAGCTTTTTGAGTTGAAACTTAACTCATGTACTTTCAATCAGAGATTTTAATTAATATTTTCATAGCTAAATTCAACTTAAGCATCTCCTAATTTCTACTGTGACTTCCTTCTTAACTCACAAGTCAAACTCACAATCATTAAAACAATCCAAACTGTTTCTCTGCCTTTATTCTGCCATTTTGATTTTATGAACCAGCATTGTGGTAGATGAATATGGTCTTTATAGCATTGAACATTTGAAATTACCTCATAGTTGATCTTTGATTTCATTCATATGTGGTGAAATTGGAACATTTTTCATATGTACTTGAAATATCATGCAATCTTTACTTATTTTTCAAAGCATAACTGCACAGTGCCTATCAGATAAATATTTTTTCATTGTTCAAAACTTCCATATTGTAAAAATTTTCTGTCATTTAAAGATGTCAATTCATGACATGTGTGCTTTAAGATTTCCTGTATAATTAAATATTAGTCACTTGTTCTTAAAATTCTGTCAGCTTTAGCATGACATATTTCTTCACTGAACAACCCTCTTCTGTACTTATTAATTTAAAATTTATTTTTAGTTTTTAAAGTAAAGGTTAAATGTATTTATAATGCATAAGTAATTAAATACTCATTTAAAAAACTCCTGTCTGTGCTCATCACTGTGAGTTTTATCTCTAAGTACACATTCTTCTAGTAGTAGGAGATACTTTATGCAGTCTATTGTCTACAAAGTCAATGGAGAGCTGTCCACGTAATTCTTTTCACTTTTTCTCCCCTTCAGATCCTTGGGATTCTTCTCATCCTTAACCCTATCATTTCCCTGACTCTTTCTTATGCATGTGTGGTACTGACCTCCACTCTCAAATCAATGGGAGGTTGTCAACTTTATCCTCCTTCACCTGTGGTCAACATTTTACACACACCACTCCTTTTTCTTTGTGATGCATACCACCTTTCCTCTTTGTACTGTTCTTTATATACTATCGCAGACTTACTCTTTTCTCCCTGGTTGGCTTTGCTGGAGAAGATCTTCATGTTTCAAGAAGGTTTTGTGACAAGGAACTGCAGGAGACCTCTAGGAGCTGAGAGTGTCTAGTAGCCAACAACCAGCAAGGGATCTGTGACCTTAATCTGATAGCTACAAAGAAAGAACTTTTGTAAAATAGCCTGAATGAATGCAGAAGTCGATACATTGCCAAGGTGAGCCTCTGTGTAGGCATCCATCCCTTGTCCCTTAAACTAGTAAATTGGGAAAATTGTTTTAAATAAAGAAATGGACAAAATAGCAGAGATAGTGATCTCCTCTCAATTCATCATATTTTAGAGTGTCTGATTTCTGTTAATATGATGTCAATAAATTTCAGCTATGCTTTGAAATTCATAGCTACATAGTGTTTTATCATGAGGATATGCCATATTTTTGGATGTATTCTTATATGGATATTTTGGTTGTTTCTAGTTTGGCTCACATGAATAAAGCTGTGATGCATTTCATATATTTTAGAAAGACATAAGCATTCATTCTCATTGAGTATATATCCATAAATTATATTTCGGAGTCATGTTATACATGTGTTTGGATTTAAAAGCTATTGCCAAACTAATTTCTAGTGGGGCCATAATGATTTGCAATCTAGTACATTAGAAATTGGAATTGTAGTTCCTTAAAATTCTTGCCAAACCATAATATTGAGAACATTTAAAATTTTAGAGATATTTTTGAGCATGTAGCATTATTTTACAGAGTTTTAGCATTTATCTTCATGATCACACGATGTAAAGGCACACTGAAATACATAAGCAAGTAGAAGGTTAAGACAGTGTGCTTTTAAAAGAAAACAAAGGAAACTTTGTTCATGATCTTGAATAGGCATGCATTTGTTGTACATGAGAACAAAACATCAATACTGAAGAAAATGATAAATTTGGATGTATAAATCGATTTTAATATGCTAAGTTTAATATTTCCTGATAAGTCTTAAATAATCACCCATTTCTTTTAGCATTATTGCTTTTGTGTATGGTAATCCTTCCAATGGAAATTTATCTCCTCAAGTGATTTTTAGCATATACTTATTATTACCTATAATTTGTAAAATCTACTTGCTTTGGAATCTAGTCTTTTCTGGACTATTGAATAATTCTTTGACAACATGCTGTTTTTTACCCCTCTGGGGATTCAATAGTTATGGATAAGTTTTATCTTTCATCTCAATTTTGGGTGTGCATTCCATACAAATATACTTGAAGCTTACATCTATACTTGGGGCAAGACTGAGTACCAAACATCTTTGGAATAATAATACTGATAACCTCAGTATAGTAATTTGATTTTCTGTTGTTTTTCCAGGTCAATAGGTGGACTATTTCTTCATCCCCTATTGCACAGATAAGAAAGTGCATGGAAAGTCCCTGATTTTATGTTTCAGTTCCACTTTTCATCTAGCACAAGATCGTGACTATATTGCTCTAGGATGGGTGAGAGAGAGAGTCAGTCAGTCTGGACTCCAGTTTTGATTCCAAGTTCCTGCTAGGTTTGACTGTGTTTCCAAAATGTAGAACTTCTGGGCTATACCTAATAAAATCTCTGAAAAATATATTGTAATTCTAGATTAGAGGATATAGAGTCAGGTCTTAGTCTACTCTGTATTTATCCTCCAGCATAGCCGCTCAATCATAGTTCATTAACCATATGAATAAATTTGGATTAAATTTTATCTGTAATGCAGGCTGAAACTTGAGAATATATTTGGAATATATTTTCTGAAGACTACATTTAATATGATGCAATTCTTGTTTGTGTGAGTTACAACCATTTGACAAGAGTCCATGAGAAAGAGAATATGATAACCCTTTTGTCAATACCAAGAATGTGTCAATAATGGAAAAACTCTGCTTTGCAGCCTGTCCTGGGAATGACAAAGTAGACAGTACCCATTATCCATGTGTCACTTCCTGGTTGAAGACATAAAAACAGATCAAGGTAAAACCCATCGAGTGTTTAAATTAGTGGCACAGATCGATGCCCATATTTCTTAGTGTCATGTTCCATTATGTTGAACTATTTATGTCATCGTAACCCAAGGCATCTTAATGTAACCTGACATCCAGGTTATGTTGCATTAAAAAGATAAGAAGCTATTGCATTTTGTTAATAGGTTGGAAAGTGTTCTAGGACTCTCTCTGCTCAGTTAAGGCTTAGCACATGTTGTGTGTTGGGGAGGACTACAGATTTGTATTAAAGTTGAAATTTCTGAGACCTTAAGTTAAATCTGTCAAAAATATTTCCTTAGCTTGTTCTCTTAATTTTATACTTTATCTTTGATATTCACTTTTGATTCCAGCTGTGGTGACAGATGTTCATAATCTCAGCACTTAGGAGTTGGAAGCAGGAGGATCAAGAAGAGTTCAGGGTTTTCCTTGGCTACATACCAAATTCAAGACCATCCTGGTCTACATGGAATCCTGTCTAAAAACAACTAAAATTAAAAAATTTAAAATAAAAAATTATATTTTTGTTATTGAGCAAAATTGTTCTTCATGAGAGATTTAGAAGAAATCATGTAACTTTGGCCAACCATTGCCATCAACTCCTCAAGTGAAAATAGTACTCAAAATTTTAAGTAAATATTATGACTTCTAGTATGTTCTTCCTTCTTTTTAAAAAAATATATTTACTTTTACTTATTTGAGAGAGATAATACAGAAATATGCAGGTAGAGAGAGAGAGAATGGGTATACCAGGGCCTCCAGTCCTGTAAATGAAGTCCAGATGCATGTGTCCCTTGTGCATTTGGCTTATGTAGGTTCTTGGGAATTGAACCACGGTCCTTTGGCTTTGCAGGCAAGCACCTTAACCACTAAGCAATCTCTTTAGCCCGCTGTTCTTCATTCTTACACTTTAGTTTTATCTTTTCTGAAATTTGTTTGCAAATTATTTTTATGCTTACGGACTATATTATATTACTATACATTTTTAGGAAATGCCTTAGTTCTATAAATACTGTCTTTTTTCATGCTGAAGAATAGCTTGATTGATATAGTTTATAAACATAGTTTGGGGTAGTGTTTAGAAATGCATTACTTAGGCTGGAGAGATGGCTCAGCAGTTAAGGGTCTTACATATAAAGTCTAATGAACCAGATTTGATTCTCCAGTATGATGTAAAACCAGATGCCCCAGATACAACAGGCATCTAGAATTTGTTTGCAGTAGCTAGAATCCCTGGTATGCCTATTCTCTGTCCCTTATCTCTTTGTCTATCTGCCTTTTTCTCTATATCTCAAATAAATTAGTTAATAAAATATTTTAAACGAAATGTATTACTTATTAAACTACTAGTCTGATACAAATGGATATGGGGCGAAAACCTATAATGTTCATTTGTAAGATAAGACTATGAGAGAAAAGATAAAAGAATACTATTCTGTCCTTAGGCACAGAGTAGATAAACAGCTGAAGATGAAAATTATAGTTTAGAGGGAGTATATCTAAACTTGATAGAAAATGCTAACACATAACAATGATATGTAAGATAGTTAAATTTTCATTTGGAACAATGAAGGCCAGAAGACAATTGAATGGCCATTTTTACAGTACAAAAATATAAATAAAAAAGCCCAATGACCAAGAAAACCAGGAATCTGCATGCAGTGAAAGTATCCTGGAAAAATGAGAGAGGAAAAAACAAACAACTAAATATTTGTATGCAAATAAAAGCTGAGAAAACTCATTGCTAAATTGGCATTAAGGAATACTAAAACAAATTACTGAGAATGAAGGAAAACTGTGTCAGATTGTATTAGAGAGGACAGCAAGCAGTAGCATGGTAAACACAAACATTAATACAAACAATGAACTTTTAAAAGCTCCTCTTTAAAGGAAAAAAAATGATTCAGAACAAATGTGACACTGTAAAGTGCTGTTGAAACATGTAGAAGGGGCTGGAGAGGTGGTTTAGCAGTGAAGGTGCTTGCCTCCAGAGCCTAATGGCCTGTTTTTAATTCCCCAGTACCCACATAAGCAATATGCACAAAGTGGTGCATGCAGCTGGAGTTCTTTTGCAGTGGTTGGAGGGCTTGGCATGCCCATTCGCTCTCCATCTCTCTCTGCTTGCAAATAAATAAAACATGTAGCAGCAAAAGCCATAAGATAATATGAAGCAATGCAATGTGAGGCATATGAACTGAAAAATAGTATTTCTAATGATGCTGTGATAAATTAAAGATATATGTTATCATTTGTAAAAGAAGGAACTATAATAATAAAGTGCAGGGAACCAAAATAATAAAAAATAGTAAGAGGAATAAGAACAGTTAATAAGCCAATGGAAAATTTTAATATCAAAACTAGTCAACCAAAGGTAGGAAAACTGGACAAAAATGTGTTATATGTCACTCCAACCAATACAATAATTAAATGAATAAGTAATAAAAACTCAAAAGGTAAATATTGTTAGATTGGATATAAAAATAAAATACATGCTGTATATATGTGATAATTTAAATGCTAGCAGGATGAATGTAGAAGGATGAAAAGTATATAGGGATATAATCCTAGATGAAATGTTTACATTTACACTCACTGATTAAAATTACATATAAGTAAAATTCATTTATACTAGAGAGAATCTAAGCCTTATTACTTACCACCTTGATTCTTTCACATTAACAGACTATCAAACACAACATCTATAGAACACACATTATTTTAAGTAAACATAGACATTCAGACCAAGAGAGATTGTTTATATGTTACTAAAATGCATCTCATTAATTTCAATAATCTGAAATCTTAAATAGTGTATTTTCTGAGCAATGGTACTCAAAGGAAAATCATTAAGAATAAAGTAGTTAGGAAATATCCAAGTATTTGGAAGTTAAAGAACATATTTCTAAATAACCCATGTATAAAAGAAGACATTATAATGGAAATTAGAAAATGTTATGAGTGAGTTATCATGAACAGTAAAACAGTCTTTGGTGCTCTGTGAATTCTAAAGAAGTGATCATAGCAATTTGGGCTGTATGGATGATGTTAAAAAGCTTGATGGTATACAATGCAGATATAGATTTATTGACACTTTCATGCATTGATCACAGGACTGCAAAAACAATCACTTGAGACAATGTGCTGTCCTTGCTTTTTCTTTTTTAAAAATATTGTTATTTTTGAAAGGGAGAGAAAAAAAGAGAGAGAGGGAGAGAGAAAAAATGGGCATGACAGGACCATCAGCCTGCTGTGAAGGAACTCCAGGTGTGTGCACCCCCTTGTGGCACATGTGTGACATTGCATGCTTACATCACTGTGTGTGGCTATGTGGGACCTGGAGATGTGAACATGAGTTCTTAAGCTTTGTAGGCTAGTGACTTAACTGCTAAGTCATCTCCCCAGCCCTGTCATTGTTTTGAAGGTAGTTGTATTCCTGTATGTGGACCAGGAACCTCACTCCACTTATCCAAGAGGAATAAAAGCATTTTTCTATAAAATGACTTACATAACTACATTACTACATGACTTACAGCCACCCCAATGTACATACCAAATGGGTACTAATAAGAACATGGAAAAATTAATCATGCCATATTTATACGCTGTACATTTAGCAATGAAAATGAGTGAACTGCTGATGGCTATAACAGCTGGGTCCTCTAGACTTTATGCTGGGAAGTTAGCCACAAAAACTATTTTGCAATCCCATGTATGTGAATTTCAAGGAAATACAAAACAGATCTGTGGAGACTGGCACTGTAAACTGTGGTAACCTGGCTCACAGGCTATAAAGGGTCATCTTATTTCTGTGATGATGTACATGGCTTATATTTTGACTGGCACAATGATTTTGTCAAAATGTGTTCCATGAAATCCTTAAAATCTTTGTATTATTTAGTGTCTATACCACAATAAAGTTCAGAATAATAATTAAGGAATCAACTGAAGATCCAGAGTCATGAGTTCCCTCTGCAGAAATTATGATGATTAAGTTCATAATGTGAATCATACACAGGAAATTGTAATAAGAAGACTTGCTGATCTTCCCAATCATATGTCCATACACTGATCTGATATAATATTGTATATCCAGAAATATTGATCACATTTCCAAAACTAAATGAGTTAGTCATTAGCTACCTGAATTTGTCACCTCTGAGTTCTATTTAAAAAAAAAAAAGTACTAAAACCTTCTTTCAAAGTTTTTGCCCAGAATCGACCTGTATAAACTTCATTCAAATCAGAAAAAAGGTAAATTCATGTCCACATTTGTTTTCTCATGCTATAATAATCAAAGCTCTAGCTTTTGCTAATGTTCTTTTCCCCACAAGAAAATCTTCTTTCTTCCTTGTTTCTTTTGAAAGCTCAATGACCCAAAACCCCATTCAACTAGGCTTGTTGCTGAGTATCTAAACAGTAATGATTTTCCCTTCTCTAAATCCTATAGTTCTTATTGACTGATATTTTCTGTCAGTCACTTACACACATCCCATACTGTATGGTTATTCCCTTCCCATGTGGTTTGTTTCTCTTCAATAATACTGCAAACACATCAAAAGTACTTCTGTTTCTCAGATTCCTATAGCCAGCCTTTCTCTCCTGTCATGCTAATTAAAAGTACAACAGGCACTAATATACTTTTAGATTAAGAACACAGGTTTTGGGGTCAGATGTGAACATGGATTCCAATACTGCCACCCAGACACTGTATACTACTGGCAAGTTGTTTGTTTTCTCTTTAAAGAAAGGGACTGGAAGTTCTTTTTCATCAACTTATTTTAAATTATACAAAGTGTAAAACATGTATAACACTTACTGTGTATCTGACTCCTGAGCATTTACAGATGTTGGCTGCATTGGTGGTGGGGATGTCCTTATTGGGTAGCTGTGACATTGTTATTTAAATTGTTAAAGACCTTTAGATTTGAGACTGGTTGAGAATGTAGAATTTTTATTTATTTTTTTATTAGTTAGTTTTGTACTCAGCGAATACAGTCAATTTGGTACCATTATTATGCTCATCCATGACCTACCCCCCCCTTGGCCCCTCCTTGTTGAGGTATATATGGGTCATGCATTCTGGAGTTATCCCACAGTTATGGGTAGGATAAATGTCTCTGCATATCATGACCCAACATGTGGCTCTGATGTTCTTTCTGCCTCCTCCTTAGCAAAATTTCCCTGAGCCATGTTGGGTTCATTTTTGGTTTGCTTCACTGATGAGGTTTGGGGGGCCTCTGGGTCACTGGATTTCTGATTTGGTAGGAGTTGATTTTTCTCTGTGTTGATCTCCTTTACCCTTTTGCTGGTTCCTGGTTCACCAAGTAAACAGCACCCTTGCTTGTTTCGCCAATTGTTCTTAGTTTCAGCCGGGGCCCTTTTCAGGTATGATGGGGTGGCTCTCTCTTTAGGATCTACATCTCTCTGAAAAAGAGAAGCAGATTCTCCAACAGAGAGTAAGTTAGCACCAGGACAAATGAGATAACCCTTACTTTTTTATAGAGAATGTAGAAATTTTATAGTATAATCCACTTATCCCTGTGATTAGAAAACTAAAGAGAGAGGGGGAGAGAAACCTGCTGTTGTTTATCCTGTCTTCAAAGAATCAATTTCAAGCTTCAAAGCTTATATTTGGAATGATATACATTATGTAATAATTTAATAGCACATTGGTCCTCTACAGAGAATATTTTCCCAGTAAAAATAAAACAGTACCCACTTTAATATGAAAGATGAAAGTATTCATATTCATGTATTTTTCTCCCCACATGTATGTTACAGAACACACCCATTCTTATATATCCACTCATGTTCAGGTCACCTTCATTCAACAAATGAATAAAAAAATTAAATGAACAATTCTCCATGTGCTGTGATCTCAGTACTGAAAGCAGTCAATGTGAAGTACATTTGCCGTGATATGGATTTTTTTCCTGTATAAAGGGATATGCAAGCAAGTATGTGTGCATGCATATATATATATATATATATATATATATATATATAGTTTTTTATATAAATCCAGGTAGAGGCCAGAGGTTGATGTTAAGTGTCTTTCTATATTGATTTCCCCCTTATTTTCTGAGCCAGGGTCTCTCACTGAACATGGAAGTCACTTGATTTACCTAGACTACCTGGAAAACAATCCTCAGGGATCGTCATATCTCTAAATCCATAGCACTGGGATGACAGATGCGTGCCACGCTGCCTAGTTTTTATGTGGGTACTGGGATCACAATTGGATCCTCATGTGTGCAAGGCGTTTTTATCCCCTAAGCCATTCCTTCATCCCTACCTCCAGCTCATTTTGGTGATGTACTCTGGGTCCATTAATTTGTTTTTATAAATTTTATTACATTTGTAAGTGTGTAATATTCATGTGTGAGTATATTTTTGTAAATGTATGTCCATGTAAATGTGTGTATATGCAGGCCAGAGTTTGACAGTGATTATCTTCCTCTGTCCTCACTATCTTGTTTTCTGAGAAAATGTTTGTAAGTGGAAGTAGGACTCAACTGATTCAGCTAGACTAGCTGGCCAGTGAGCTCCACAGATCTTCATGTCTCTGCCTCTCCAGAGCTGGGATTATAGACACACTTTATAGCACTTAGCTTTTAAATGGTACTGGGATCCAAACTAGGTGTTCATGTCTGTATGGGAAGCACTGTACTGGATGAGCTAACTCCTCAGCCCCCATACAGGCCCATTTTGGTCATGTACTCCAAGTCCATTAATTCTTGACCAGTAAGGCAAATGTCTCATCCAGCCCTAAACTAGAAATCACCAAATGACATAAAAAAGCCTATTTCTCCTGTGTCTTCAAAGGTGTCAGAAGATGCCATTCTGTGATGAGGTCTTTATGAGACTTTAGAGGTGGGAAAGAGAAAAGATAGATGACCGGGAGTGTGAAAAATAGAAGCAATGGATGCTGAGGCATTTAACAGATGGTAGAGGCTTGGTAAAGTGGCATTTCACGTGGCAGTTGTAGTCTTTCTTAAAAATGTTCCTCCTGTTCTTTGAAGTTGTGTGTGGGAGTTCAGGTTCTGAGCTGCTGAGTCATGCCCACCCCTCTCTTACCCCTTTCCTTGGGCTCCCAGTGTGTCTGTGGTTAAGTGCCCTAAGAACTACTGATTACTGTGATTTCCTTTAACCAGCTCAACACATTCTTTGCTTTTCAATTTTTGAATGTCAGCCCTAATGTGTTGGGCCAAACACGTCGGAACTTGTTAAGATTCTCCAAATAGCTTTTTTGTGCTAGAGAAATCACACCAGTGACAGGCCCTTGCTCCATCTCCCTGGAGCTTTTATGCATGTGTTATGCCCCCTACTGTCCCCATCACTCTGTCTCACAGAAGAACTGACATTCTGAGCCAGATTTCAGACATGAGGAACACTTATATTTTTAAAACTTCACTTCTCTGTATACTATCCCCTATTCCAACTCAAATGCTAAACATAATAAAGTTGCCAAAACTCTCCCTCCATTGGAGTGAAAACCATTCATTTGTCATCTCAATTTAAGATTCCTGACTCCAAATAGGAGGATACTCTCCATGGACGTAATGGGACATTTAGCAACTCATTCATTTTCTTCACATGCTACTTATTTAGGCGCTCAGCAGTTGGTGGCTTTGATGTGGAGTGGTGAAATTATAAAGACATTACACATCATAAGATATATAAACAAAATAAAAACACAGACCCTCTTTTATAACAGGCTAAATTGACAGCTGTCATATTAAGTGTATTTTCTTTTAGAAATTATACCTGTTTCAAGGTGTTCCCTTGTGTGACTCACTACTTTCCCTTTTAATTGTTTCATCTTTCTTTCCTTCTTTTTAAAACAAAACAGGTTTCTTTTACTAACACATTGAAATAAAAATTCTCAGGGCTCAAATATTAAAATCAATATATTTGATATAAAACTCATTTAGAATTTGGAATGTGGGTTGGCAAGGCAGTCATATCATGCATGATTTATGTCAGACATAACAAAAGGTCTTTGGAATCAGATCAGATCATAAATTCTGATCTTCCACATTCATTTTCGTGAAGAGGTTCCACAAGCACAGTTACCTCTGCGATATTTACTGGGAAGCTGGGGCTGCTGTCCCTAAGACCCTGATGACCCTTCGAGTAGCCAGTTCTGTGTCTGTCCATCATCTCAAGGCACTTAATATAATTCCAAGGCTTGCTCTCTGCTGGGTGGGCATGACTGGTAGGCAGGCAGGCAGACAGCAGCTTCAGGATGAAAGCTAGAGCAGAGCCACATGTACCAGTTTCAGGAGCCAGGGCTGGGGCTGGGGCTGGTCTGATGCAACAGGTGGGGGATCGTATTTGGTTATTGTTTGAAGGATATGAGACTTTGTAGCCCCATGAAAAGACAAGCTAAAGGAGAAGGAGGAGGAGAGACATGAAGTCAAGAGCATCAAAGAAGAGTCAAGATAACAAACTCAGCAAGGAGGGAGGCATGTCATGTGGAACTACAGGAACTAGAAGAATAAAGTCAGAATAAGGCAAAAGGTGGAAATGTAATAAATTGTTGATAATATTTTGAGATATAAGTACAACATTTTATCCATGTCTTATTATTTCTAAGTAGCAGAAACTCTGCATGATTAGACTATTTTCTAGAGAAAGCTCTTTTCTTTTAGCTAAGAACAGGTATTTAGGAAGAACTTCCTTGGACCATATGATTTAACCTAGTATTAGAGAGGCTTGTCCTTGCTGTTGTTACAATATTCAGTAAGTGACAAATGTTTTCCCTTCTTTATTTCCCTTTCTAATGAATCGTTCCTTTCACTCTCCACATTCGATGAGCATGTGACTTGGTGACTTGAAGTGAAATTGACTTGGTTTTCTTCAACATTACGTAGGATTCGGGAATAGATTATCAAGAAACAGTTTGTAGCAGTTAGTGACAGATTCTCAGTGTGCATCATTGCTCCAAAGTCAGAGCTCAGAAAAAAATACAAAGGGTTTTTTTTTTTTAAATTTATGTGTGTCACAATGTCTCTAGTTCAGAGTAAAGACCAGGATGCTTCAGTCATCCTTTCCTTCTCAAGTTGCTCCCTCCTGCCTTGTTAGAGCTTATCTGGTAACCGTGGCAATGATTTGAAAATTATAGTGTAATAAATTCTTAATCCAGTTTTATTTCAACATCTTCATTAATTATGTGGAAGAAGGAGACAACCGCCCGCTAATTAAATTTTCACATGTTGCTAAACTAGGAGGAGTTGGAAACACAGCCAAGAGCCAAAACGCAGCATAAAGGAATCTGGGGAAGTTATGAGGAAGCAGGTAGGGAGAGAACAAGTTAAAGATTAAAAGCAAAGAAACTGGGGTGATTGAGAAAGGAGGAATATATTAGATCTGAAGTCCTGAGAGACAGCAGTGACCTCAGGACCATGCAGGTCATGTGCTGTGGTGGAGTGATAACAAGATGCTCATGGCAGTCTTGTGACAGACCTTCCTCCTTTGTGAAATGATCTTGCCTTCTATGGTATCTGTAGTTTGGCCATGAAACCCTTCAAAAACAATCAAATCAAGAGCTCTAGCTAATTAGTGGGTGTGCAAACCTGGGCTCCATGCATCCCCTACCATACCTAGCACCTTCCTGGGCACATGGAGTTACCTAATGTGTAAGAAAATGATGGATCACCATGGGAAAATTAAAATGCTGTTATTTTTCTAGAGTGATAATAATTATCAATTTTGGTTAAGTTGAATTTAATTGAAGTTGATTGGGGAAAACAGGGCACATGTGGGAGATGATAGCAGAGGAGAAATAGCAGCCAAACTGATTAACAAGAATTTTTCCTCCTATATGTATTTGGTCCATTTCTTAGAAATTGACTAGGGTTGCTTGGATGCTAAAGACTTTCAGTGACTGAATCATATCCCAGGACTGAAACACTTTAGTGGCTCTATTAGCTGTTTTTTTTTGTTTGTTTGCTTTTTTTGTTTTTCAAGGAAGGGACTCACTCTAGTCCAGGTTCACCTGGGATTCACTATGTAGTCTCATGGTGGCCTCCTCCTGCTTCTGCCTCCCAAGTGCTGTCTATCAGCTTTACTAGGCCAGGTTATGTAAAGAATTCAGCGAGGAAAACAAGTATCTGAGGCCATGGTGATACATTTAAGCACTGTAAATATTGTCATAATTAAGTGGAGGAAACTTTTTCCTAGAACTAACTCCCTTATGATTTGTTTTTATAGAGCATCTTTAATAATCTTAGCACCATAAGTCATATGTTTATTATTTCTTGATCATAGCCTCTGACTACCACTGCACATGCTATTCTAATGTACTTTTTTTTTTTTTTTCCTTTCAGCTGGGTCCTGTTTGTCACAATGGGCATAGAGGACAGAGGGTGATGACACATCTCCATTGTCAAATTGATGGCACTCACAGTCAAGCAATGGTTCACACCTCTTCACCATAACTTTAAGGGCATCTCCAGGAAGGGTCAACTGAGTGAGGAAGGCCCTCTCCCCACAGTGGGCAGCACTGCCAGTGGAAGCCTATATATAAAGAGGTTCCAGGAGGCAGTGGCCCTGGAAGTCCTTGCTACTTGCTAGTGAGTGCATCCTTCATTGACAACAGAACCCAATTTCTTCAGCCTCTCAATGTGGGATGAAGACCAGCTGCTCTCAATGAATCCTCCAGACCTTCAGTGCCTACAGATCTGAGGCATCAAGGATGGTAGACTGAGTAGTTATCAGGTACTCAGCCATTTTAGCATACAGATGGGCATTATTGAACTTCCCAGGCATAGACTATATATATATAGACTATGCCTGGGAAGTTCAATAATATATATATATATAATATATTTAATATATATAATATTTAATATATATATAATATATTTAATATATATTATATAATATATAATATATATATTTTCCTTCTATTGGTCTATTTGTCTAGAGAATCCTGACTAATACCCAGTAGGTACAAGGAGATGGCCATCCAGTGCTCACCATCCCCAGAGCTGGATAAAACCCCATTAGCAATATGTGTCCAGCTAAGAGAGAAGAAACAATTTCATCACATATGAAAAACAGTGGCATCATGACACTTTTCTCCTCTTATAGGTGAGTTTTATCTATTTTATCCCCAGTATCCTTTGAGTCTCAGGTTACGTAATACACTCTTTCATCTTCCACTGAATCTAAGAAGGAGTGAGCAAAAAAACAAGCCCCCAGCCACCGATGGAGGTCATTGAGAGAAACACTGTGTCTCCCACATACTGACACTCTTCCATTAGAAAACACTGGGAGGGGTGTGTCCTCCTTTACAACTTTAGTAAAAGAAAGTCTGTGGGTTGATATGACACATTTTCAGTCCAGGAAATGTCAGATAGCTCTCTTACCACAAATCTAACTGACAGGTACACCAAGCAAGGTTTGGCTCCTGTTACCTCCTGGCTGCTATCTGGTGAATTGTGAAGTAGAAGAAATGAAAAAAGCCAGTGAATAAGTTTAGGATTATATGGAAAGAGGCTAATTGGGTTTTCACCTGATTTTCCCCATCATTCTTTCAAGGATTAGGTTAAGCCTTCATGTATGTTTCACCAGGGCATCATCAGGATTACAACTTGCCTCTCTGTCTATCATGCTGACGGCCCTGTGATGTTGACTCGATTTTGATAAGCCCTACCATTCATCATACAGCTTCTTTTAGTCAAAGCAGGTATATAATTTATGGTGCCCAAAGCAGTTGTTACTGTAAAAGAATTAGCTAGGAGGGAGGCATATGTATCAAGACAGTTGCTGCATCCTTAAGTGTCCATTCTTCCCTGCTTTGTGAGCATTGTTGTTTTTAATCTATCATTCCTAAGCAAGCCACAGATACATTTGCTGTTCATGGGTGTCTTTTCCTGATTTAGGAAGAAAAACAAAATCATAGCGCCTTTTAGTTTCAATATCAGGGCCTCATTGGTGGAAGAAACCTTGGAAAACAATGTGGTTTGCAGCATTCTTGGCTAGACCCAAATGTCAATGGTACCATAAAATTCTACATCCTAAAAATTCTAGGGAAATTGGCACTAAGGTAATGCTTGTGGAGTGAAGAGGAGGTAGAGGTAGGTGACTCAGTGGTGGTAGAGTTTGATGTAACAAGTAGGATGAGGCATAACAGAGGGCAAGGCTGACAAAAGCCACCTGGATTTCTGAGGGGACTTTCCATGTGAGTTGCAGATCCGGATGGGATTAGGAGACTCTGAGCCAATCTGACAGATACCTGGAGTGACATCTGTGGAGTTTCTTTTTCAAACATGCTCAGACTCCATGGTTCTCTAAGCTACAACAATGTTGCCTAACCAACCCATGTATTATTGTTATGGCTTCAAGTGTGTCCCTCAGAAGTCCTTTTATTTCAATTTTTAAATGCTATTTATTTATTTATTTGTGACACACACACACACACACACACACACACACAGAGAGAGAGAGAGAGAGAGAGAGAGAGAGAGAGAGAGAGAGAGAGAGAGAGAGACACATATAGATATAGAGAGAGAGAGAGAGAGAGAGAGAGAGAGAGAGAGAGAGAGAGAGAGAGAATGGGCATGCCAAGGCCTCCAGCCACTGCAAACAAACTCCAGAAGTATGTGCCTCCTTGTGAATCTGGCTTATGTGGGTCCTGGAGAATCGAACCAGAATCCTTTAGTTTTTAGGCAAATGCCTTAACCACTAAGCCATATCTCCAGCCCAAAAAAGTCCTTTATAAATTTTAAAGCCCTGACCCTCTAGTATCTCATAACAAGGTCTTGTTTGGATTTAGGGTTTTCACAGAAGTAATAAATTTCAATTCTAATGGTGGGTGAGCCCAGTCACCCAGTCAAGCATGACTAGTATTCTTATAAAAAAGGGAAAATTGGACACATAGGCATGCACTTGGAAAAACACCATGCCAACTAAAGGTAGGCTCATGAGGATGCACCTATAAACAATGGAGTTTCCAAGATGGCCAGTCGAGCACTGGCAGCTAGGGAGTGGCAGGAAGCAGGGTTTCCTCACAGCCTTTGGAAGGAATCAGCTCTGTCTACTCCTTTATCTCAGAAGTTTGTCTTCCAGACTGTGAACCACTAAATTTCTATTGTATAACCACTAGATTCATGTTACGTATCACGACCAGGTAATATACAATAGCCCTGTAGAGAAATTCTTAGTGCCTTAAAAAATCATACTGTCTCAACAGAGAAGAATGCCATCTACACTGAAACAAAATTTCTAGAGTAGATTTAAAGGAAGAATTAGTGGGACTCAGATTTCTTTTAGAGATCAGGTCTCTACCTGGGGTTTAGGAGATGTTAAGTGCTTTTTTTTTTTTTTTTCCACATAGCACACAGTAAATAAAGGGTTATGGTGTGGCTGAGATCCAGACCTCCTCTTTGAGGTACCAAGTTCTAAAACCACATGGTGCAGGGCTAGATCAAGGTTTTCAGTAGGCTGTTAGGAAGTTTCTCTTTTATATCTTCCAACACTTTCAGCTGTTTTTTGACTCTAAATTTGGGCATCTTCTGTCTATAAACCATAATCTCCACTGCTTTTTTGGCTCTTCAATCTCAACGAAGGGGTGATTTTCTGTGTGACAACAAATCATTTCTGTGCTATCCTTGGGAATGAAGCTTCCCACATAAGTCAGTGTTCCAAGATTTCCAGTACTGATCCTTAATGTTGCTGTTAAGATTCACAATTTTAACAAATTCAAGTGGAATTATGTATAAAATATACCACTCAAGCTATAGTAAGGCATTCTTTTTCCTTAAGTAGAATTTAAGTCATCATGATTGCACAAGAACATTGTTATTATTATTAGGTAAATTCTGCTGTAGCTAACAACTTATTACTTTTTCCCCTGCCCTGAGCAGGATCTGATATGATATACTCTGGAAGATTTTAGTGGAGAACTAGAAAATTTTATCATCCATTTTGGTATAATGAGTGATCCCCAAACCTGGTGCCTTAAACCCACAACTTACTCTTTTCTGTCAGTCCTGTAGGTCAAAAATTCAGGCAGATCACAACTGGATAGGTATTTTGGTCCTCTGGGCTCATTCATGCAGCTACTTTGAACAGAGAGCCTGGCCATGCCTGGGATATCTAAGATACTGCAGCATGCTCCACCGTCTCTTCTCTTTTTACCTCAACCCAGCACGGGATAGGACTGGGCTCCAAGAGAAAGGAAGTCGGTGCTGCAAGTCTTCTGAAGTCCTTTGGAAACAAGCATTTTGGAATAATACTTCCACCATAGTATGTCTAGGAAAGTAACGCTCAAGTTTATCTCAAGTTTAAGGTGAGGAAAAATAGTCTGCCCTATTGAATGGAAGAAATAACATGTTTTATCAGAAATGGAAGATTATTTTTGTAGCCATCATGGAGGTTTAATAGCATTAAATGGTGTAATAAGCAGAGATCTATGGTAGAAAACATTTTCTTTGAACTCTTTCTTCCTTTATCTTAGTAACTAAACTTACCCAGTGCCTAAAAAGAAAAGAGGAGCTACAAAAGTATCACTGGGTTTTAGTGACTGGGTCAACTGAGAGAGATCTTGAGGGATGAAATGTAGACATGTGGCTTCTGTATTTTTCTTTTTCTGGAGTCAAAATCATCCTAGAAGAAGGAAAGTCAAGTAAGGGGGAAAGAGGCTTATTACTCATTCAAATGTCTGAGAGTAGAAAGTGAAAAATCAAACAAGCAAAAAGAAATGTAAAAATATCCCCTGTTAGCAAGACTGGCAAATGGCTGACAAAGTTTTGGACAAAATGAAAATCCACTTTCATCATAGCCTAGTTTCTGCTTCATATCCCATTTGGGGGAGTCACCAACTATGACTTCCTTGTGTGATGGACATATCTGTTTTGTGCCATGTCCTATGTGGCTTTGAACTTACTATAAAAACTAGGAAATGCCTTTCTGTAATGTGTTTCTATAATCTCTAGAGAAAAGACATCATCTCCTATGCAAAGGTGGGGAATGACTTAACATTTAGATATCCACTTTGGCTTTTGATGTCTTTCTAGGTTCGTATGTAGATTCATATCAGGGTTGTAGCTGTCTGCTGATGGTGAGTTTGAACAGCAAGGTAATATAGTAACTTAGGAGATAGCACATTATTTTTCAATAAGGATCTAGCCAATAAATAATTTACAGTTTTTCATCTGCAACATTCTATTAAAAGTGTTTCACCATGTCTTTGTAGAGTGAAAACAGACTTATGCATGTGAAGAAGTACATGAAAAAATAATTTCTGAATGCCCAAAACGTAGATTCCATGTGTCATGGAAGATAATTATTTGAATATTTTCTTACTTAAAACCATTCTTAGCTCTTGGAATTTATGAAAATGGGAAAATGTTTTTATTTGATCTAAAGGTGAATTTTTGTGTGGCTATGTTCAGTAGTCATGAAATAATATTAAAATGAGTTAAATGAGTAAACTGACATTATATTGGGGAATCTGTATTAATAATTTCTAAATTTTCCTATAAGACTTAGCTCAGTTTTTACTTTCTTCCAACACAATTTCTTTCTTTCTTTCTTTCTTTCTTTCTTTCTTTCTTTCTTTCTTTCTTTCTTTCTTTCTTTCTTTTTTGTTCTCTCTTTCTCTCTGTGTGAGTGTTCATGTACACATGCATGGATGTGGCGGTTAGAGGACAAGTGTCATTTCTTCCTTTCCATCTTGTTTGACACGGGGTCTTTTGTGCATGTCTGTGTTTGTCAGGATGATTGACCTGCAAGCTTATTGGGACTCTCTTCTCTGCCTCCCATCTTGCTGCAGTCACACTGCATTTAGACACACTCATACTATTGCACCTGGCTTTAGGTGGGTTCTAAGGATCTAAACATAGGTCCCTACACTTCACAGCCTTCTCTCCAGACTTCCTCTAATTTTTCCTATGAACGCATCTCAAATGTGTAGCAATGATGTCAATAATGTTTGTCCTTTTTCATTCAATCGCTCTTTGTAGTGATAACTAGAAATGCATTACCCTTTCTTGTGTGAGTCAAAGTGCCTCATTCAGTGTTGATTACCTAGCAGTGTTCTAACCCTATTTAATAATGTATGAAGGAATAAATACAATTTAGGATTTGTTCTGCAGCACTTAAATTAATCCTTCTTCAATGACTGTGTAGGTTGTGTCTCAAAATTATACTAAACTTATATGTTAATCATATAATTATAAGCATTGATGTGGATTTAGAATGTAGGTACATCAATTTTCAGAGATATTAGCAAATAAAACAAATCCATAGTCAGATTACATTCCAGTAAATATGTCCAATGTAATACCCAGAGTCATGTCAGCAACATCAGAAGACATACCAGGTGTTTTGAAAAGAGGAAGGTGAAGTTGTAAATGTAACTTGTGGCCTTCCTACTGTCACCATGGAGAAGAGTGTATGTGAGAGGAAGTTTCAGGCTAATGATAAGAGATATAGTCTGTCTTAGCTTGTCCCTGTAACTTCTCAGCTTTCATGCACACCACTTTCCACCTGTACTTACATCTTCATACAACAATAAAAACAATTTTGCCTCCACCTAGCAGACTGCAACTAGCCCTCATGGTCACAGTGATTACCTCACCTTTTTCTATTAAGTACAGGCCCAATATCCTATCCATCACTGCACCTGTGTTTGGAT
This sequence comes from Jaculus jaculus, assembly GCF_020740685.1. Classification (NCBI taxonomy): domain Eukaryota; kingdom Metazoa; phylum Chordata; class Mammalia; order Rodentia; family Dipodidae; genus Jaculus; species Jaculus jaculus. The sequence continues at coordinate 47,083,818 of NC_059116.1, read as the reverse complement.
GCTGTTGAGCTGGTAAAGTCACCATTCCATTCTGTCTGGTATTCTGTATATAATGTGACACCTAACTCACCAGGCTTGCCATCATGGGCACTCCTAATACAATAATATAGGGGAAAGAGAGGGCAGGAAACTGATTAACAAAGCAAATCTTTACATACAAAGGGAGAAAATACACACTGTGATTGTTCTCAGTTCTGAAAGTTATTGTAAAACTACATTCCTAGCAGCCCCATTTTACTCCCAATCCATTCCACATTTCCTTTGCTCTATGCCAAGATCTCAGTTGGTGAGTGTTCCCCCAGTGGCTAGCCTACATTTATTTCCAGTAATTCTGAGTCTTTAGTAGTGCTGATTTCATTGACTTGCTATAGATTTCATTTACGATTTGACTTAGAAGCAGGAAAAGATGCTTCCCAGCACCCCTTGAGGCCTGGGAGTATGTTCTCCATCTGAGGGTATGAGAATTTTTGGACTCAACCCCCATCATACCTACATGTGGCAGAAGGCAGATGAACCCCACTTGGGGGACCTGTGCCCTCTCCTTTCCTTGCCATCCCACTATGTGATTGGTTGCTTTTCTTCCCTAATTAAGCATTTTGAGCTGCAAGTCATTGGTAATGATTTATGGCAGCTGTGGTTTGCCAATCTTACCCAGTATTTTTCTTATTACTTAATTGTTTTAGCTGTGCTTCAACCATTAGTTTCTGAGTTCTGAAAACAGGAAACAGAAGTCTTCTATTATAGACGCCTGCCTAATTAGCTCTGAGGCTGTCTAATGGGGGCTATTAAAAATGCAAATGAGGTGTGATCAAACATTGAAAAGTTGGGTCTTGACAGAATACATTAATGTACCTCCCATCCCCCACAAGAGCCACCACAACCCTGAGTGCAGGTTTCTCCCTCCCCTTTACCTTGAGAAATTCTTGACAGAATTTTTCATTTCTTATTTGTTAGTCTGGATTATAGTTTTCAAAGGGCTCCTAGGGGGAAGGTATCCTTCCTTCCCATTCAGTCTAAGACATTTAGCATAAGGCATTTGATATCATGTGAGCATACATCAGAGTCTCTTGGAGGGCTTCTTACAGCACAGCTGCCAGAGTCTACCCCCAATCCTAGGGCAGGCTAAATACCTGATCTACAGAACCCCATTTTGAGAACCACTGATCTAGGACATACTGAATTCTTGCCTCCCCTTTGAGTTATAGGGATAACCGCCTAAAGAGTGAAAAGTAGAAATTTATATGGTCCAAGTTATAAAAGTCATGTACCAGATTTATAAGGAAAATGATGACAATAGAAAACATACTATTTCTGAAGCCGAATTTATTATGGTCTGTGAGACAACTCATGATAAGATGGTGGGCATGGGGTTGGGAGGCGACACCCTTTTCATTTCCTACCATGTCATTGTCTTCTGGGATTTCTCCCTTTGTCAGTACTGGAAATTGATCATGGGTTCTTGTGTGTTAAATATGCCCTCTACCAGTGAGTTTCACCCCTGACCCACCCTGTGCATTTTCTTAATTAAAAACCTACTATGGCTTAGGTAAGTCAGGTGATGACTCTGTGTGAAGTGTCTCTGATCCTCCATCAGTCTAAATCAGACTCACACATTCATACTTTGTGATTATACCAGTATCATATATTCAACAATGAATAGGATACTTGGTGAATCTAAAGGTTATATAATCAGAGGATATTTTCAAGAGAAATAATTTTAAAATAAGCATCAAAGGCAGTGAAAGGCCCTAAAATCCATAGCTAATTTGACTCTATATGTGATACAGATTCTTTGCATCCGTCCCTCATGCAGTAGAATTCAACCGTATATATCTTCAGAGTCCAGATACTGCCTGATATCTAGTGGATGCTTAAACCATATTAGATGACTCAATCTATTTATATCCTTTTAATATTAAGAGCCTTATACTGGCTTTTCCAGACTCACACCCCTTCTACACTGAGGTGGGTTTCTAACTTTCCCCATATCAGCAATGCACTCATTGGTCACATTCTCCAGCCCTGTCTCCACCTTGATGCCTTCAGACATTTTAGCCTGCCTGAGCAGCTAAGGCTCCTGGATGTCTCCCTGCATGCATTCGTATACTTCCCCTTCATGACCAGAAGAATTACTGTTCATTGAAATTTCATCTTCTTCTGGAAATGCCACTGAGTCATTCAGGTGGAAAAAGGCTTGCAGATCATTGCGCAGACATTCCTGACAGCATGCTTCAGGTCTTTCTGCCCCTTGCTTCCCTGCCGGGCTGCTATGGAAGACTGTGTAGGTTGCAAATAACTGAATAGTCATTATTGGTTGCTCTTCCTCCTGCTGTCTGCCTCTCTAACTCCAGTGCTTACCACTGTAAAGTCATGATAAATATGAATCAGTTGATGAATGAATGAACAAAAAATGAACCAACCCTTGCCCAAGATATCTAACTAGGGTGGGGGAAGCTCTGCTGCCCACAGGGCGGGGGGAAAAAAGATATGTACAGAAGAGGCATTTTTTTCCCATGTTCAAGACCCTCTGCCTCCTTGCTATACTTAAATTAGAGACCAAGTCCGATCAGTAAGTCCATCTTATTCCTGGCACTAACCTAGGAGCCCCACTGTGCTTCCTCTTACCCTTCCAGGACCTATGTCCAGGCCTAGCTGAGTTTGTTGTTTGAAAGAAAACATACTTGATCTGTTGCTAAGGTCATGGAACTCCTGAATTTTCTGGGCTTCCATCAGCAATGGGGGAGGAGGGGACAGGAGACTGTAGGAATGGGAAGGAGGGTTAAGAGGGAGAGGCTATGCTGGTGCTTTCCTGCCAGAAGCACAGTGGCTCTATCTAGTTCCACACTCTGAAGGAAGATCTGAACCATTAGTCTTTTCTTTCATGTACTTTAGAGAACACAGCACTCACAATTCAGTCACATACCGATAAGTGTTGCCTTTTCTGTCTCCTCCTGGGTGCATTAGTAAAAGGAACTGCCCATCATTGGCTGTAGTTCTCATCACTGAAGCCCAAGCCTTGCCCAGTGAATGTGGGTGTTTTGAGGAGATCCCTCACTCTAAGGTACCCTGGCTGCTAGCCATTACTTTCCAGGTCACTATGTGTTGGAAATGCAAAACACAGTACAGTCCATGCCAGCCAGAATCTGTGGGACCTCCAAAGTTTACAACAGAAAGTTTTGCTGTGACGTTCCATGCCTCCTAGAGGCTCTCTTACTCTGCCTCTCTCTCATTTCCTCCAGCTTCAGAAGCTCTGCCTCCTTGATTCCCTGCCACGTCCTGAGCATCTTGTTACCTCACTTTTGTACTTACTTTCTCACTACTTGGACAAAACACCAGACCAAAAGCAGCTGATGGGATGAAAGGATGTATTTTGGCTTTCAGTCAAAGGGGAAACTCCATGATGGCACGAAAAAGCATGGCATGATCAGACATCACCTATGTAACAGCAGGTGAAAAACGACTGCAGGGGAGTAAGCCACACACTAGAAAAGGGGAGCTGGCTATAACACTCTTATGCCTACTGCAAATAACGTACCTTTTCCAGCAAGGCTCCACTTCCCAAACTGCTATGATCTGGACACCCCACATTCAGAGCAATGATCCAAACCACTATACCTATCAAAAGGAAGCTGGCCCGCTGGAGTTCTTGCCTCTCCCCTTAGCAGTTGAAGTTCACAGAAGTCCAAGCTTTATTTTCTCAACCAGTACATAGAATTCTTGCACTCACTTCTTAATTCTTGTTCTAGCAAGTAAGCTTCCAATCACAGGGGAAATGTAACATCACAGGTACTTAACTTACACTGCATGTTCCCGGGTCATAGTGTTTATTCCAGAACTAAGGACCACATGTGCCCATTGGTGTCTTCATGTGCTATGTGACCCTCACCATTACCCTCTTTCAATCCCCCAAACTTAGATACCAGGCCATTCTTTGGACAATTAACAACTCAACAATTCTCTTTCCTCCCTTCCTTTTTCCCTTCTTTCTTTCCTTCCTTACCTCCTCCTTCTTTTCTCCCTCCTTTTCTTCCTCCCTCCCTCCCTCCCTCCCTCCCTCCCTCCCTCCCTCCCTCCCTTCTTACCTTCCTTCCTTCCTTCCTTTCTAATTTCTTTCTGTCATCCTTCTTTCCTCCAAAGATTTTCCTGCTGCTTTCTCTTTTTTGTGTCCCCTGCTGCCACCGCCCACAGCAGGCTTCCTCTGTGTTGCTCTGAGTTTATGTGGCCCCAACTGGGTCACCCTGGATTTGCTTTCCTTCCACTTCTTTCTCCTGGGCAAGCACTGTCCAGAAGTGACAGCCTCAGAGGTGTCCAAACATGGGTCCAAGACAAGGCATAATGACAGAGTGGGGACCCCCAACCTGTGTGACTAGAGAATGCTGACAATTACAGACCCTTGAGGCCTGAGAGAATCATCTTCCTCAAATGCTTCCATGGTGAAAAACACTGGTTTGACACCTCTGTCTGGGGCTTTAAGAGTTATTTTTGTCTTTGAAGTCTAATAGCAGGTTATTGGTAATTATAGGAAAAAATGAAGTGGAAATAAAGGGTATTTTTTAAAGTTTTATTTTCTTTCTGGTGTTAGGGTTATATTTTGAATTTCCTTTTCAGTTGGGTATAAGCCCTGGGATCTTGACCTCTGCTTATAGCAGAGCAAGGCCCTCAGGGGCCACGAGCTTGTGGTTTCTCCTCTGTTTTGATTGCAATAACCAATGTAATTTTTCCAACATAGTAGAACAGGGATGTTATCTGCATTCCTGAATGGCAGGGTACCATTTCCAAGCACTGAGGTCACTTGAGGTCAGGTCAAAGAGTGACTAAGCAGATCTCCCTTCACTGGTGATTTATCCAGGGCAAGCAGAATGTTTGCTTCCTCCAGTTCCCTCTATGATTCCACACTGATGACAGATGGAGAACCTCACCCTCATCCAGATCTTGTCTCCTTTGCTACATGTAAGTCAGTCACTGTCTTCGTCATTCATTCATTAGTTCAATTCTTCACTCATTCAATGAACTCAGCTCAACTATCTATTCTACTCCTCTCTTGTATTTTGTACATATAGACAAGAAAAACAAGTCTTTTTTCTCAAAGGTGTAAGAATATAGAAGGTGGAAAACCAAAACTGCAAGAAACAATGTCTGAGACAATGTCATAGAGGTCTGAGGCTCAAAGACATGAAAAGAAGAGCGTTTTTTTTTTTTTAAAAAAAACCCCAAAGGGAGTTAGAATATGGACTGGGAAGACTGCTTACAGCAGCTGGCTCCTGAGTGCCTCACACATGTGAAGAGGAGCCCTCACCTATGGACACAACCTCAGGGGTAAGCACACATGCAGGTAATAGCCACAGGAGCTCTAAGACTGATACAGATGACATTGACAAGGCTACAGGGGAGATCAAAGACTAGAATATATGGAGAAACATGTAGACTACATGTACATGGATAGCCATAGATTGCGTGTGTGTGTGTGTGTGTGTGTGTGTGTGTGTGTGTGTGTGTGTTTAGCCTAAACTGAGTAACAAAGAGTGCCTCAAGTATGTAAAGGAATATCACATCTATGAAAATTATTCTAAACATGAAGAATAATACCAGTTCACTGATTCGATCATGAAACTTTCCTACAGGAAGGGCTCGGCCACCCATCTTGTGTTTAGAGTAGTTTTGTGGATGCCCCTACAAAGGACTTTGGATAGTTTTAAGAGTGAAGGAGTGACTCGTGGGCGAGAGGAACTATCTCTCATGCTAGGACACCCATGGCCCCTGTACTGTTCACTTGCCTTACTGAGGAGCCTGTTGGTACTACCGTGCTTATGGCCCTACCCTTGTGTGAACACCAACATCAGGAGGTAGTGCCTGGACTTTTGTACACTTCCTGTTTCAGATACTGAGACCTGAAAAGACGCCATCCAGAGAGAAAGAAAGGGTCACTTTCCATTTCTAGATGGACCACACAGATCCCAAAGCAGCCTTGCTAGATGCAGAGCTTCATAAAGATCTTGTTGAGCAGCTGCCTTAATGGACTTCCTCCTGTCCCTTCTCTTATCCAGAAGCGACCAGGACTTACTCTGGGGTCCAGATCATGACAGACTCTCTCATTACCTCCCTCACTTGACTTGTGTCTTTGTTTTACCTAGTTAAACACAAATGCATCCAGTTTACTGTCGTTTTGCCAGCACAACATGACTCGTTAAAGACAGAAGTATCTGGCAGCCATGCAACGGGAAAACAGGGCATTGCAAGCTCAAGAGTGAACTAAATGCTAGAAGTAAGCAAACAGAATATCAGGTTTCAAAGTCAAGGACATCAATGTTGAAAAAGTGGGAGAGTAAGAATGGTGAAAATCACCTAAAATGTATTGATTTGATCTCAATTCTTTTAATTATAAAGGTAAATGTATTAGAAATAATAGAAACCTGGATGGGGAGATAGCTTAACCATTAAGATACTTACCTTCAAAGCTGAAGGACCCAGGTTATATTCCCCAGGACCCATGTAAGCCAGATGCACAAGGTGGTACATGTGTCTGGAGTTCGTTTGCAGTGGCTAGAGGCCATGGTATTCCCATTCTCTCTCTATCTGTGTCCCTCTCTCCCCTTATGCTTCTCTCTCAAATAAACAAAATAAAAATATTAAAAAAGAAATAATAGAAACCATAATAATTATATACAAATAACTATGCAAAACATAAACAGAAAGATTGTATCAATTGAATTACAAACTGAATAAAAATAGTAGTCGGAATTCTTAAATTTAACAGATTGCCAAAAGAAATAAATAGGGCAGCATTATGCTACCTCAGAAGTATTCTATACTTTAGCATCCTATATTCAATATGATAACTATCCTTTTGATTTCATAATTTATCTAAAATGAATCATCTGAGCAAGATGACAAAGAACATAAGCTAGAAATAAAAGGCAACAGCAATCACACCCTACAATGATCACTGAAGACCCCACTGAAGAGGTTCTTCAGTAAAATGGGAGCAGAGGAGAGGGGACATGAGAGTTTATCCAATGAGAATACAACCAACTTGCAATAGGTTTACATACTACAGTTCTCAATAACTTTTAAAGGCAAATGGATACGGCCAAATAGAAAGACAATGAGAAAACAAAGTACTATTGGAAATGGGAATATCAGTATAGGCATAGTTAAAGTAGAGAGAGAGAGAGAGAGAGTAGTCAAAGAGTGTTGAATCCATGTGTAAATATTCATTTAAAAGGAATGCTGGGACCAGAGAGCTCTCTCAGTGGTTAAAGGACCTTGTCCTTGCTAAGCTGGTGGGCCTGGATTCAAATCCCTAGCCACCACCAATGGAAAGTTGGATGGATATTCATTTGCATGGCAAGATACTGTGTGTGTACATACATACATACACCCATACACATGCACATAAGTGAATATATTTTTATGGAAAGAACACTCCTGGTATGAAGATGCATACAAATGTCCTAGCACCAGAGAGACAGAAGAATCCTCAAGGCTTGTAGGCTATCTTATCTGCCCCAGTCAGAAAGTTCCTGGTTCAGTAACAGACCCTGTCTTAAAATGCAAGGTCTAAAATGATCAAGAAAGACATCTGTCTTGAAGTCTGGCCTCCACATACATGTGTGTGAATATCCACATATCCATGTGCACCTCTTCACATTTGAGCATGCATGCACATAATACACTCACATGCAAAAATAGAAATATTATACATTAGGAATGTAGTTGGTGCTATTACCTGTAGAGGCTAGTTCTTCCTCCTTTCTTACACTTGTGTTATTTCTATTTCCATTTCTTCCACAGAGACATATGGATACATTCTCTAATATATTTAAAAGCATTTTCTAAGACAATGTTCTTATTTGTCAGGAGTGATGCTAAACCTTTGAACACACTTGTCTCAGTTTTCTGTTTCTTTTTCACATTCCAGAAAAACAAATAAGGGGATTACTATAGTCAACTCCATGCTGTTGGGACGTACTTCCAAACAGACACAGTTTATGGAAGGAAGGGATTTATTTTGGCTTACAGATCCAGAGGAAGTTCTGTCTATGGTGAAAGAAGATGGCCTCCATTCACAAATCCAAGCAGAGAGAAAAACCACCAGCAGCCAGCAAATACCAGAAGCAACAAACACAAACAGGCATCAAGCAGGACCCCCCAGAGCTCAAACATCTCTGCATACCTTTCAGCTGGAATTAAGAGTCACTGCCAAACAAATCTTTGGGTTGGACCCCAGGATCCACTCCCAATGTCACCTCCTCCAGCCAGGTGGCCAGAGACAAAGTTATAAGCTTTAATAAAGCACCTAAATCTATGGGACACATACATTAAACTATCACATGGATGGAACTGGCATGGACACTGAACTAGCAACCTGGACTTGGAAGTGTGTGTGCATGAGGAGCCATGTGCCTTGGCAGACAGTTCTTCACCCTCCACGATCTGGAGCTAATCCCAAGGATTAAGTGAGCGTCTGCTCCCTACTGCTGACAGCTCCTTGGGGCAAGGCCTTCAGCATAAACAGAGCAGGTGTGTCATACTTAAACAGAGATGCCAATTATGGATGGGGCCAGCTTCCTTGAGAGTTATATAGATTTGACCTGACTGCTCTTGTTCTACCTTTCTAACAGGTTTCCCTTCAGCCCTCACAGGTCATTTAGCCTGGATACTGCAAAACACAGTTAAAGGTTAGTGACCAGAACTAGAGGGAGAGCTCAGCCAGCAAATGCTTTCCTTTGGTCTGAGTGCCATCCCAGTGCTCATGAAAGAAAGCATGGCCTGTACTTGTAAGCCCTGTCCTGAGGAGATAGAGACAGCTGGCTCACTGGGGCTTGCTGGCCTGCCAATGTAGCCTAATTGGCAAGCTCCAGGTCAATGAAAGACCCTTCCTCAAATAAGGGTGAATAGCATTCCTAAAAGCAACAACAACAATACAAATGTACACACACACACCTGCACACATATGAGCATGTACAAATGTATGCATGTTCACAAACACGCATGCATTAAAAAAGAGTGGGACTCAAACTGCACAAGTTCAGTGTGGTGGTGTGAACCTGATGTTATCCATACATTCATGTGTTCTCAATGCTTGGTCCAATGCTAATGGCAATTTGAGAGGTGCAGCCTTGCTGGAAGAGGTGTGTTGTTGGGGAGGGCTTTATGGTGTTATAATCAGATACTCCTTGCTAGAACTCAGTCTCTCTCTGCTGTGGCAGAGGTGCAGTTCAACCACTGCTCATGTCAGGCTTCCCCCTGCCATCTGTAGTGAACAATCGTAACTTGCTTCTTATCACCCACTTTTGTTCAATTGTTTTGTCACAGAAATGAGAAGGTAAGTACAATAGTCAGTCTCTGTCTTGCATTTCTATATGCATGGCATGGCTGAGCAGATTGCTCTGGACACAGGGCCTCAGAACTAGCACATAGTATGGGAACTCTAACTGTGAAGGTTCAACGAAGTTTGCCTCTCAGTGGGCCTTGGCCACATTGGCCACTGGGCTGCTACCACCCTGCTGTTCCTCTTTCCTTTGTATTCTCATTGTAACTTCAGGTCAAGAGTCACCTCCATACTCACAGCATTTGTAGAGTCTCCCTGTTCTCTGCCACCAGTTACGAGGGTACCCATTGTGGTAGTTGTATGGTCTTGCAATCAATCTCATGGATTGGATTCTGTGTGCTCCTTTGGGTTGGTCTATTGTGAATCTTGACTGTGCAGAAGCACATTCAACAGGGCACAGGGTGATGGAAGGATGGGGATGAGGGAGGGAGAAGTGAAGAAACTGACTTTGTTTGAATCACTTGCAGTGGCCATATTTGATCATTCCCACACCCCTTGTCTTTTGAACAGAGCAGTTTTCTGAGGTTCTGCCTAAGAACATAAAACTCAGCAGAAAGCCATTATGGCTGCTCTCAACACACACTGCCAGGAAAGAGACAAAGACCTGAATCTTTTGATGTCATCACAGTGGTGATGGCAAGGCAGGAGCTCCAAGGGAGAAGCGCTCCTTCTGCAGGTACAGGGCAGGTAAGAATCACATGGAGTGTTTGGCCATGGTAAAGCCATCTAAGTCCCTTTCCACATAGGATGACAAGAAGGGAAAAGCTTGAATCTATACAAAGGGACTGGATCCTGGGCAACATCAGGAGCCTGGCTCAGGCAACACAGAACAACATTGATGGTCTGCTTAACCTGTGAGTCCTTGGCATTACATCTGGAAAATGATAGGCCAGACTTTGAGCACAGGGTCTATTCTGGCCCTGATATTAAGTGGCTTTTCTCAGCCTCTACAGATATCACTGTCTCAGTGAGCCTGGAATTTAGAATAATGATGGTGAGTCATCGAGAAGAGGTGATGAAGGAAGGTGGTTCTGCTCCATTCATCACACTGCTCTACAGTTAGGGGTGCTGAGATCTGGGGGCAAATTCAAAGCTAAATCTTCTGATAGCTGAACAGCATGTACTTCATACATAAGAAACCTACATTGATTATAAATTGTTTAAAAAATTAAACATTCTTAGATCTTATTTTTTTTTTCATAATGTTTTCTTGTCAATTCTTTTTCTTAGCAAGGACCAAAGGAGACCTTGTACTCCTCTGGATGACCCAGGACTGTCATTCTACTTGAGAACACTGGTAAGGCAGTCATACCTTATGAGAGATGAATGCACATCACAGGTTTACATTGTTCCCCCTGGTCTTCCCCTGAGATATGATTCACTCAGGTCTGATGGTATTCCAGGGGAAAAAATATAGAAGGACATGTGCTCCTGGGCCTATAAGGTTTAGTTTTACACTTTAAGTCCAAAAGGTAAGTGACATAGCTAGGAAAAGTGGGTGATAAGAAGTAAGTTATTATTTTGCATAGTGGGATAGCTCTCTTCACTGTGTGAGCCATAGTCTAAGTGGACTCCAGAGGCTGGCTTGCCTGGTTTATAGTCCTTTATTTTCCTTCTTGTAGGACCTCTGAGCCATTCAGTTCATGTGGCAAGGTTGGTTCCTCATGGACCTGATGCATATTATTTCAGTTGAAAACTACCCTGTTAGAATCCACTGTACATCATATTCTGTAGTTCTTCAATCTGCAAAGATTCTTTGCTAGGACTAATAAGATTTAAAACAATAACAACAGCAAAAGAAACAACCACCTACAATAGTAACCCAGAGTTCTCCTCTGGCTTGGGTAACTAGAGAATCCCTGGCCATAATCAGGTATAAATAGCAATATCCTACAGGCATGCACCACTACAGCTGGCTAGTCAGGTATAAATAGGATAAAATTCTCTTTTACCTTCTCTGTCTGCTCTCCTGTCTGTCTGTCTCTCTCTTCCTTCCTGGTTAAGAGTCTCTAGTAGTACAAAAATTATTCCTCCTATAAACTCTACTGGGATGTTGCATTTTCCCCACTCCATGAAAAAGCAAAACTGTTCATGTCCTCCTGGCCTGACTAGAAGTGACATTCTATTCTGTTCCCGATGATTGTGGAAATTTGATTGTTCACCCTAAAAGATGACAGGGAAATTATCTCTCCAGGTCATAAGTGGGGGCAAGTATGCAGAATGAAGTGATGATTCTTTCCTCAGAAAGGATATGTGTTGCATCTTTTGGCTGATCTCAAGTGCAAAAAAAAAAAAGCATTCACACAAACAAACAAGCCTCCCCCACCCCCGATTGTTGGCTGTGATGACTTTATAAGGTAAGTAGAGCTCAGGTAGGCTGCGTTCTATTTCCTATATGTTTTGGGCTAGGGTAAGCTACCAAATAAACTCTCAGGGAAAATTTTAAAAAGTGCAATTCTTCTAAATCCTGGGTTAGGTGTAGAAGTTTCATTCTGAGGCAAATGACTGTGGCCTTTGCAAGACTCTGTTCGTGTCAGAGGCATCAAGAATGCACAAGAATTTGAATTTATCCTCTGAGGCTGAAGCCCATGCCTGTACATTCTTGCTTGATCTTGGTCTTCAGCCCTGCTTTAGTTTAAACCCCAGGAACATTTATTGGTTTTCTTTTTAACAAAGTAGTATATTAGTCTATTACATAGTGTTATGCTAATTAGTGTCATCAATTAGTAAGTAGCCCTTTCTCAATATTATTAGGATATAGACATATTAGAGTGTGGGAGGCAAAATGTTCAACATTTTAAAGGTCTGTTACCATGTTGGTCCCTTTGAAATCTGGAGGCAATGAATGATTGTGATACTTTGGACATTTACTGGGTGATACAGGAGGTTGCTAATTTGGAGGTGGTCTGAGAATACGAGATGGCTCTGTGATAGGTATAGGCTGTGATAAAATCCGTTGCCATTTGGACCATGTGATCCATCAAGCCCAGTGAAGTGCTATGCAGCCTTGGAGGATGGGGACATTGTGTGGAGTCTGTGACAAATCCCTTACAGATGAATTACAGTACAGGCCTGTAATGTTTAGGTATGAAATCTTTTTCTTTCTTCTCTAGCTAGTCTCCTCTTGAGATATGGATTTATTTCTGGGCTTTAATAGTTACTGAATGCTTGACTGTGGGCCACCAAGTTACTATGCAACCTGAACTTCTCCTCACAAAATTGTCAAGCCTTGAAGTTGGACATGCACAAACGTTTTCCAGATACCCATGGCCCCTGCTTTTGCTACATATTTTTCTGTCAACATTTCCTCCTGGGAAACTCTCTTGGACCATTTAGCTCCACAGAAAGTCTTGCATTTGTGTTTAGCAGCTGGTTCTGAAGGATCTTCAGGCACCATCATAAAGTATAAGGCTGCGGCATGATAGCCCACTTCCAGATGGCTCTGAAAGATCCTAATCAATGGGGACATTTTGAGTGACAGAACCTTGGGTAGTGCCCAGTAGGAGTGATGACAAGAGTTACATAATATACAGTAATTCATACACCACAGATGGCTTAGCTCAATGGTCCAGAACTTGGGAAGAACCTGAGTGGAAAATCAGTCTCAAAGAGATTGGTAGATGGATGCATGTGAATGAGTATCTAGTGGGAAGTAGCTATGCCCTATGTTAATAATCACCGGAGAGAAATCCCAGCAGGGTAGGTTTTTAATAATGTGTGGTTAGGATGACCCTATGGACATTATTTGAACTCTTTTCTCAGCTACTCCTGTCACTGCCTAATATGTTCATCAACAAAGTGGCCATGGTGGCCGGGATAGAGAGGACACATGAGCTCAGAGATGTGTCCTCCCACTCACAAGGATGGCCTGCCTAGAGTCACTGCTGAGTGCCCAATCTGCTAGCAGCAGAGACCAGCCCTGACATGGCACCATTTCCTAAGTGACCGGCCAGCTACCTGGAGGCAGGTTGATTACATTGGCCAGCTTCCATCCTGGAAGGGTAGTCCACTGCTATTCCTGGAGAAGACACTCTCTGTCTGCATGGATTTTCCCTAAGTGACACATGGGATCAAAATAAATTCTAAACATTAATATGATGCATTTTGGTGAACTTGGCCTATATAGGTAAGAGCCCATTGAAAGGGCTACTTATAATTTTATGTACAATTGAAGACAAACAAAATATTTATTATTTTATATTAATGTTTGTATAATGTCCTAATTACAAAATAGGGAAGTAAGTCTCTTAGGGTGGCTGGGCTACACTGCATTCAAAAATAGCTCTAAACTCCTCATTGCTTAGCATTTCTTTTTCTCAGACATCACTGTCATTTGGTTAGGGGCTTCATTTCAGGATTGTGGTTGGTAAAACAAATGCTTCTGGAATTCTGCCGGTCATGATGGCAGATAGAAATGACCTCATGTTGCTTATACATCTGACGAGGCCCAGAGGTCACAGAAAGCACAAACCTACCAGAGCCATAACATTTGGGTGATCAGAGCTAATAAGTTCAGAGGGGAGAGAAAGATATAACTACCAGCACTGTCCACCCCCACTTGAACATTGATGAATGGCAGCTATTTTTGAAGGATGAGACAGTGGGAAGTATAGATTTTGAGATGCAAGGCTGAGGCCGTTTGGTTCAGGGGCAGATGGTCAGCCACACGGCCCCATGTTATTCAGTGCTGGCTAAACCAGTACTGATGCTTGGGTCAGATCTGAGACATCAGGACAAAGTAAAATGGTGCTGTTTCCTGTTTATTCTTTAATAGGTTTGGCCATGTATGTTATAGTTTAGAATTATGCCAGATCCTAACATGTTGGGGTTTTGTATATGAGGGATACTATTTTTAGGTCCTTATTCTAAAAGGCACCACAGTGGAGACACAAAGATGTTGTCAGTAGAATTGTTGCTATACCACCACTGGAGCATATTCCTGAGTGAATCAAAACACAGGAGACAGGGAAGAAAGGTGTAGCCTTACTGGAGAACATCCACTTATGTAAGTCTGTCAGTTGGCTATTTTCAGCTGCTGCAGAAGAGAATGTGTTGGGGTGACATGCATCCCTGGATAAGACAGTCTTGAACAATATGAGAAATCAGTGGCATTCAGGCAAATTAAATCTAATTTAGTCTACAAATTGCCAAACTATCAGGCCTATTAAATCTGTTTATTAAAAGGCAGGAGAGCCGGCCTGGGTCGCAAGCTGTGGCTGGGATAATATGACAAAGAAAAAGCCCACTAATGTAGATAAATCATGTTTGATTTGCAGGCCAACAGTAGCCAATGGGAGGGCTTTCACCTTCCCTTCCCTGTCATCAGAGGTGACTGCAAGCCAGTCGAAATGTCCCCAGAGTCATGCTGTTCTGATTGATTCCCATAGCACTGAAAGCTCATGTCATTGCCTTTAATCTGGGGTCATTAATAAAACTAACGTTATTTATCTCTAGTTATCCATTCTACAAAGTACAATTTAAGCAGGCCTTTATGATTTGTGGATCACTGAGGTAAGCAGAGTAGAGTGGCAGATACTAATGGTGGCAGAGACAGGGCGGGGGGCTGGGCTAAACATGCTGAAATACTGAAGTATAACGAGGAAGGTCGCAGTAGAACTTTTGAGACAAGTTATTTGGTGTTATACACAAAACCTTATAGGTTTTAGGTTGGATTTCACATCTTGTTAACTGTGAGCATGTATATACGATGAGGGAAAAGAGAAATGAAGATTAAAGCCTCATTTTAGGACGACTAAACCTTGTTCATCAATTTCAGATGCCCTATCTTGTGGTCTGAAGTTATTAAGTTCTGCTTTTCCATAGAGGTCCAGCCTAAATCCTTTCTGGTCTCAATAATCTCTCATTTAATATTCAAGTCCTGAGCTATTCTTTTTTTTTTTTTTTTTGAACTTCTGCCCCGGTGAGTATTAACAGCACTTGGCTTGACAATAATCGTATTCTTCACCACACTGCACATTGATGAATCTCATGACATGTTTCCTTCAGACTTTAAAATAAAATACATGATCTTGGGTATCTTGCCCAAGAGCATATAATTTATAACGTGTGATTATTCTTAAGTTCTTCCTTAATATTTTGTTCCATGGAGGTAAATTGATCTCAGGGGAAGAGAGAGACCTCATATAGGTTGTGAGTAGAGGTTGGTTACAGAGTGGTTTAGGGATACAAAGTGAACCATACCCCTCCTTCTTCGGTTAGGGTACTCAAAGTAAAGCACGTGCAAGCAAACAGCATATGTTAAGTCCTCAGCGATGAGATATCTTTAGGCACCTCCTTGACCCGTGCCTATGCCTCCCACTTTGTCATGGGAATCCTTCAGCTCAGGCATCTTTACAATGGGAGGCTGTTCTTAATCTAGAAGTAGGAAAATGATTGAAAACAGGAAGCAACCCTTCAGCACAGAGCTTCACACCCTAGAACTTAACTGTGTGGTATGAATTTGTAAGCTCTGGTCATCATGTTGTACAGTCCAGTGCTGGCCCAGGAAATGTCTAGAGAAACACTGAGGTGGGAGAAAGGAGAGATGAAAATTGCTCACAGTAATCCAAGGCCTTTATTAGACTGTAATTAGGAGTGATGGGAGAGGAAGCCAAGTGAGGGAGAATTTAAGCTGAATTGCAAGAAAAAACCCCGAGTCCCTAACAATGAAGAGTACTCAGCTGTGAGGGAGGATGACAGAGACAGAGCAGTGGCAGTCACTCATAATTTCTTTATTGGTAATTTGGTCTCTATATTTTAGATGAAATACGTATCTGGGAATTATGCCAAGCTATGCAAGGGATGCCCTTTAACCGGAATTCAGGGTGATAGCATTAATGGCTCAGAGAGGAAAATGAGATAATCTTGAGAACCAACTGAGAATGAGAAGTCAAAAGAACAAAATGTTCTCTGAGGTTTGGTTCTGAGTGTCTGTGTCACCAGAGCAGAACCTGGAAGGCTCTCATGCCACTCTCCCATATCTCTAGAGGACATCTCTTACTGACCCCGATCTTAAAAACATAAAGAGTTCACAGAGAATCTCTAGTCTAGGCAACGACAGTTTAAGATGATACTTGATTCCATGCAGTGCATTTATTTTACAAGGAAGAAAAGAGCGGGGTTAGGCTTTAAAAAGTAGTTAAAACACACACAAGCTTCCCTGCATCACCATGGTGGTAAGACATTTAAGAAAATAAGCCTGTGCTGCTTCCTGGCTGGTGTTTTAAGTAGCCATTTATTCAGCCCTCCATCCCCTCTCCAGGTGGATCTTTGCATGCTGCTATTTTTATGTCACATCTCTGTTCAAATTTTCCAAGGTCTGCAATCTGTTCTCAACTTATCTTTGTAGCTATTTCTGATCTAATAATCTTCTATATTAAATTTCTGATGTACTTAACATTTGCTCAGTGCTCATGTGCCCAAACAATACTTGTGCATGGAAGATAAGCAATAAATAAGCAAGTGTAATAGCATATAGTATGCAATGTATTTTGTATAGTTATAATTGTATGTTCTTGTTAGATAGTGTATATAACCATATGGATTTTTGCAACATTGTATTTAGTAAAGTATACACACAGAGTATAGGATAATGTATAATAATATATCATGAAGCAAGTGCTCGGTTATAATATGCAGGAAAATATAGAGATGCAAAATGGAGTAAATGTGATCCTTTTTTAAGAGGGAGTTAGAGAAAACTGAGTAAAAGGTAGGTTTTACCTTTCCTTCTAAGCTCTTATATTCACCTGTTAACATTTCCCTTTCCTTAACAAATGATTTCTTTTTGCAAATTTGATTTTCAGAAAGCTCAAAAGAGGGGGATCTTGTGGGTGACTGAGTGAAGGGTATTCTAAAGAGGAAGAAATGAAAGTGCAAAATGTCTAAAGTAGAAAAGTGTTATGCAAAGGACACAGTCCAGAGTACATGAAAGAGGACAAGAAGAAAGGCCATAAGTAAGGCACTACCTGGCTGGAGCATGCTGGCTTTGTAGATCATGACATAGATGATGGAGCCCAGACTTAGTGTCTTTAACTGACAGCCGCATTTCATTGTTGTACACAAGCCTACCCATCAGCTGCAGAGCGAACACCATGTGGAAACTCAACTGGGTCTGGGACATGCTGGATAGCTTCATTCATATATGTTATGTTTGGTACCCTGATAGTCTTTGTGTATCTAATCTTGAGCCTTGAGTCTTTCTTGGGTGGATTGCCAGGTCCAAGTAAACAAAACAGGGTTTCATTTCATATAGCACCACCGCGTGCTGAATAGCAGAGTCTGGAGGAATTGAATGTTTCTGATTTGTACCATTTAGAGATTTTTGTCAGTCATTCTATTTTCAGTTACCAGTGGTTTGACAATCAAGGTGCCAACATCCTGCAGACTTAGTTGTTTGTATTTCTGAAAACAATCCTGGTGCATGCTGCCTGGTCCACATGCTGGAACCAGAGATATTTTCAACTAAAAATGGTTCTATCTGGGTGTGGTCGTGCATGCCTTTAATCCCAGCACCCAGGAGGCAGAGGTAGAAGGAATACCGAGAGTTTGAGGCCACCCTGAGACTACATAGTGAATTCCAGGTAAGCTTGAGCCACAGTGAGACCCAACCTCGAAAAACAAAACAAAACAAAAAGTTCTGTTCCCCAGAATTTTTTTTAACTAGGCACAAATGGCTGTGTTTTGTCTTTTTATTTTATTTATTTTTTAATATTTTATTTTTATTTATTTATTTATTTGACAGAGAAAGGGGAAGGGAGAGAGAGAAAAAGAGAGAGAGAATAGGTGTACCAGGACTTTCAGCCACTGCAAATGAAGTCCAGATGTGGGTACCCCTTGTGCATGTGGCTAACCTGGGTTCTAGGGAATTGAACCTGGGTCCTTTGGCTTTGCAGGCAAACACCTTAACTGCTAAGCCATCCCTCCAGCCCTGTTTTGTCTTTTCATTTATTTTTATTTTTTTAAATTTAATTTATTAGTTTTCTTTTTGGCAAATACAGGCAGTTTGGTACCATTGTTTAGGCTCATCCATGACCTAACCCCTCCCAATGGCCCCTCCTTGTTGATGTAAATGGGTCGTGCATTGTGGAGTTAGCCCACAGTTATTGGTACGATAAATGTCTCTGCATATCATGACCCAACATGTGACTCTGACATTCTTTCTTCCCCCTCTTCCGCAAAATTTCCCTGAGCCATGTTGGGTGACTATGATTTGTACCCAGAAATGAGAAGCAGTACTTGTAATAATCTACAGGCAGTACAGGGAGGGTGTGGGTCTAGTGGTAGATTTATATTAGTTATAAAATGAGCATTCTGGAGACAGTTTCCCCTAAGTTCATTGACCACAGGGCATAGGACACAGAGCAAAGTGGCTGTGCTGGAAAACAAATGTGCCCTCATGTCCACAGGTATGGCGGGGGCAAGGCAAAATGTGGATATTCCATTTTCAAAGCTGGAGAAATGGGATGGGTGATTCTGTACTGTAAAAATTATTGCTTAGAAATAGGTAGCAAAAGTGATTTCTGAGATACATTCAACTGGACTCCTTCCATTAATAGGCAAAGTAGCCATAGAACCTTCCAGAATAACTAAGATTGCATATGCTTATGGTGGGCCACTGATCTCAGTCCTTCCAACTAAGTTGCTAAATGCCAATTAGAGCATCATGCATTTATTTTCTGCCACTACTGGGCACTTTGATGGCATCCTCTAGTCTTCATGAGATGTGACAGAAGATGTAAGAATGCCAAACTCATCCCCTTGTAAAGTTGGGGAACTTTTGGGGGAAAGCCACATGAAGGATACATTTTTTACTACAGAAACTGACAATTATCTTCAAAGAGGTTCCAAAAACTGCCTCATAGATGTAGAATCTCAATCACATCCTGATTATTTAATGGGGAGATCTGAAAATTCAGTTCACAGAGCTGATACTTCTAGAAGGGAATTTTCATTTGAAATAGGCTGGCAAGTAATCAGTGAGAAAAAAATGGCCTCTGCACACTCATGGCACACTGCATTGTATAAGTCTGCTCCTGATCCATGGAACCTCATCTAGCTCTGTACACAGACACACACACACACACACACACACACACACACACACACACACACGTCATACCTTGGCAGATGTTCTTACTGGCTTAAACCACTTTCCTATTAGTTCTTCAAGTCTGAATACAACTTCAAAATCTAGATTGATATTACCCTCCCTAGGAAAGCATCTTTGTTTCTATGCCCATTCTTCCCTTGTCTCTGTTCCTGTTCTCTTTCTCTCTTTCACTCTCTCTCTTCTCTGGGAATTGAAGCCAGAGACTTACTTCTACATGCTAAGCCCAGTGCTCTACCACTGAACTACATTCCCAGTTCTCATCTATTCTTTTTATTTAATTCCCATGACATTTAAAATCTGTCCAAATAATTAAACCTCTCTAAGAATATCAATCAAATTGAAATTTATACAATCATATTTTCACTAATAATATAATTTTAGCATGGCATGTGTTGTGCAATATTACTTTAAGTACACAAAGCTTATACCCAAAGTTGGAAAGAATAATGAAATGAGCTTGTTAAGAATAACTTTGGTGGGAGAAATTTATGATACTTTGTCCTGCCCGGGTAGGTTATATTTAGACAATGGTCTCTCTCCAGTGACATTTCTATCCCAAGAATATACTGGTTTGTGTATTTGCCTGTGAGCATCAGTTTGAGTGAACCACTAATTGCTCTGGGGAAAATTTTTGAAGAAAGTTAAATCCAAAACATATGCTAAGTGTATATTAAGTGCAGGTAAGTGAGCAATGTTTGTATGCATGTTTGGAAAAGGTCATCTGGGAATGGGGGATGAGGTGATAAAGATGATTCAGACTACTAAGTTGGAATTCTGAGTTACTTATGGATACTTCGAATAGATACTTGAAGGCAACTTTGTCTCTATGGGCACAGGGGCCATTCTTCTAATATTCTGGTCAGCACTGTATGCCCAGATCCTATCACAAATTTATTGCATTCAGGTGCCATACAATTTTCAGAAGTGCAGAATTCATTTCCAGAATGAATGAGAAATGCTTAATAGTTAGAGGATGAGATGAAGGAGAAAATGTAGCTTATACTGGGAAAATAATTAAATATCTAATAGAAGCCTACTTGACTCTTAAACCAGATAGTCACTGACTTACAGAAAACCTGAGATTTTTGGAGAGTGAGCACTCTGTAGTGTAGAGAGTTTGGTGGGGCATCAGGGTTCTACAAGTTAGTTGTAGATATAAATGAATTTGGGACAGAAACTGGGCTGAAGGTAGTGCTAATAACTCAAATGCAAGGGAATTACTTTTTTGGTCATGGGGGAGCCAGTGATTGTCTTTCTTAGCCTTAATGCCAGGTATGTTGAAAGCTATCTAATTAGAGTTTTAATAATGCCAATAAATATACTAGTTACTTTTCCCATTGTAGCAGAAACAATTTAAGGAGGAAGAGATTGCAGAGAAAATAGCTCCAGTTTGTTGTCGGGAAAGTATAATGACTGGAGCAGTCATAGTGATGCGAGTGAATCAGTAGGCAACAATCTCATTTGACATTGACACTAGATAGAGGCAAGACCCAGAACAAGACCAGGCTATCACATTTCCAGAAATGTCCCTGGTGACTCATTCCACAGCATGTTCTGAGGGGTCCAAAACCTTACAAAACAGCATTACCAACAGAGGAGCTAGTGTTCCAACTTATGAGTCTGTGAGAGACATTTCAAATTCAGGCTGAGAAAAGTAAATTTTATTTTAAGAATGGATAAATATAAAGGAGGTCTTCACGCTGGTCTAATATTGTAACCAAAAGTAATGATAAAACAGTCCATAAAAGATTGTTGATAATTCAGGAAAATATTATAACCTGAAAGATGTTGAATAAACTAGAAATTTGCTGTTATAATTTCCTCAAATATATTTTCTTAAAATGTACTTGGGTTGAAAAGTGAGTTTGTGATAAACTAGTAGAGCCAAATTTGTATCTACATAAGACACCTTGTATAACTAGAGCAGCCATGATAGTATAGGTTTAATATACACTGATGTCAGCATGAAATTCATCACAAGGTGTTAGGCCAAGTCTTTCTGAAATGTGTAGCATACCATCTCATTGCCTTCACAGAATATATTACTATAAATAATGATTTCAATTTCAGCAAAAAGGCTAACATGAAATTATGATTACATAATAAAAAATGTAAATTTTAATTATTTCATTTTTCCTTTATTTTAAAAATTTATACTTTAATGTACATTTTATATAATGAATGAATAAAACATAGTAGTTTATGACACATATTTGTATTTGACTGTGAAATTTGAACTTGTTGTCCCTAAATATCCAAAGAGGATATTAGTGTGCATGTGTGCTTCTGTATGTTTATGCTTGAAGCCACAAAACTGAAGTTGAATGTTTATAAAATACTATATAACAGATGAAAACTGCTTCTAGAATGTTCCATAAGATGGAGAATACTGTCTGAGAGGCAGAGCATAGGGCCAGAGAAAACCATGATGAGATGGGCTGTATAATGTCAAGCAGGTTCCAACAAAGACCTTATTACAATGAGATGTCTCTATTTTCCTAGAATACATTCCAAATTCTCTCTCTTCTTTAGGCCCTACTGGCCAATCCTTTCCACCTTCATATGTATAACATTTCTGCATGGGCCCTCCTCTTTGACCTCAATGAATATATTTTGCCTCCATATAGAGATAGAGCTCACTTTCCTAGAAGTTTCTTTCCTACACCCTGTCAGAAATGCCCATCTTGTCCTATTAACCTTGTGGTATCTGAAGTCCACGTGTCTTTCAGAATCAAGGTCATCTCCCCTCCTTCTTCAGCCTTCTGGAACCACTTGATCCCACAATTTTCTCTTTCTTTTCTAAACTAATAGCAGTTTCTATCTCTGCCACTCATTTGACAATCAAGTATATAATGCATTGTGACAACCCCAATATCACATTGTTCCATATCGTTATTACCCTCTTCTGTTTTTTTTTTAATCTATTTCCCCTCACATTTTGCTTCATAACCATAACTTCACTCAAATGTCCTTTATGTCAGGGTTTGACACACCCTATCTTACTCTCTCTTAATCTGTACTTATCATGCAATTAGATTCAGAGAAGTGGTTGTTAAAATAAAGGATAGGCAATTCTATTTGCTGTTATATTTCCTCAGAAGAAATAAGGATAACAAAATATAGGGCTTATGGAAGGATTAAATAAACAATGTATGTAAAAGGCAAGATGAAGTCATGTGTACCTGGTAACTTTCTGTAAGCTCATAGTCCCTAGGCTTAGCTCACTAATGGAAACTTTCTGTTCCACAGCCATTTGTAGTTTAGATACAGCTGCTGGACAAGAATGAACGATTTGAGGCATGTTCCATCCTCTTACTTAAATTAAGCACTACAGAGTGAGCTATACATTTCATTTTAGATTACCCTCCCATATTATTATTGTATCAATTATTACTCTTCAGTATTTTTTCTTGTGATCATGAAAGGGGATTATAATTTCTTGACGCATTGATAACTAATGTTTATAGGATGAAAATCTCTAAGTAGTCAATGTACTGACCACTATGGAACAAAAGAGAAGAGAAAAAGACAGACACACCTGTAGTGCCCTTAATCAGACCTGAAGCACACCACTGACAGATATTTAACTCATTAGTTCTGCTTGGCTGTTGCTCTCACACCATCACTATAACACAATATGAAGTGCTAATTATTACAAAATCCAATGATTCAATTTACTGAGAGAGAAAATCCTTTTTCTCTCTTTATTGGAAGCTGCCTGCTCCTCTGCTAAGTTTGATCAGGTTTTAGTGTAATGGAAGTGGAGACCGCAGCTCTGCATTTGCCTGGAGCCCTAACTAATGCAAAGGACAGTTCACTCTCAATCCATGTTATTTTTCAGATAATTCAGGACATCAGTGGGTACTTAAGGGTTTCTGTTAGTAATCTAACAAGACAAAACAGATCTGAGATGCCCTGTCCTTTCCGATGGGGAGTATGACTGAATAATGGGCAGAGGCTAGGGCTCTGAATCTATATGAGTGTGTAGCACTGAATACCCACCCATCCATTATATCCTATTTCCTGAATTTAATCAGCTGGTCAGTTTCCACATTACATCCAGGTCTGGATTTCTTAAAAAACAATGCTACGGTTACTAGAGACTTCCTTGAGAAGTATTATGAACTCTGTAGTCTGGGACTTATACTAGTCGTGGCCAGTGGTCCTTGCGTCTACCCTAAGCAATGCCCTCAAGCCTTCTCTAGGAATAGCTGTCTCCCAGGGATGCGAAAGCGAATGGGGGCTTTAGTGAGTCATTGTGTCCTTCTCATGGCTCAGTGTGGGTCTCATAACTCTTGCAAGACACATCCTTCCCTGAAGTTGGTAATCAACTAAATAGTCATTTTACACCTGAAAACATTATTAACTTGACCCATTTCAGCCGTTTTCAGAAGTTTCTTTCTGTTTAATATTATCCATTTCGTGTTGGTGTAAGTGTGGTCTACAACCCTGATGCTTTGGCTGGTGATCTGGAGCTGGGCACATGGCACTGCTGTATGAGAAGGCAAAGTTGAGTGAGGGACAGGGGAGATAATGGAGTTACTGCATAGCTTCTGCAATGAGCCCTGGTCTTCTAGGCCATTGATTTTGCCTCTTTTAACAGAACCTCATTTATTAATTCCACAGTCCTCATAAAATATAGCAACAGGAGAGGAAGGGCAAGGAAATTTTTAGGGTACAAACCTCATTAAAAAGTTTATTTTAACCATGTGAAATGAATTAAATATTGAACAAATGGAATATTTTTATACAATAGTGTAGAACTGACTACTTATATCACAGTGTCTTTCCTCTCATGTGTCAGCAACAAGTACACTGAAGGAGGCCTAATTATCATACTCACAGGGGGACAGGTAGTAAAACAGTTATGTTTGGCATTGCTCAGGATGTTCAGAGCTGAAATAGATAAACTATGTGGGAGACTAGTAATAGGTAATTATTCTCTACTTACATATTCAGCCTCATAATTCTAAATTAAGGTAAGTAGAAAAAGCTTATAAAATATTCAAAGCTCCTTTATCTTTCCTCCTCCCTCTTATTAGAAACTGTGCATGAATTTGCATAGAATAAACTGAGCTCATAAATCAAAGAAGAAACTGCAAGAATGCTCTTTGTAAGTTATAATTTAAGGTTAACTGTAGCACATTTTGCTTACTGTATTATTAATGACTTTCGTTCACTCATGACAAGATTACATATTAAAAATTGTTGGTAGACAAAACTCAGTTCATAATCAATTTGCTTCTTAATGTGAGCAATCTGCGTGCATCCCCATGGCGGAGGAGGGTTTAGTGAGGATAATGGAAGGAGTGCCTTGGGATGAATGTCACACCACTGTGCTCCCTCAGGGGTTGTGATAAACAGGTGGCTCCAGAGGGGAAAAATGCTCCTGGAAAGTAGTAAACCCTGAGTGAGTCAGTCAGGGCTAAAGGCTGCTCTTTGAGGCCACTCCTACTCCAGTGAACCCCGTCTTTTCTTCATCCAACCACTTGCCAATAACCTCAGGTCTTTATATCCTCATGGTCTTATTTTTTTATTAATTCATTATATTTATTTACTAGGAATGGGATTTTGGCCCATTGTTCAACCTATTTTCTTAAAACAAATTTTGTTCATTTTTATTTATTTATTTGAGAGAGACAGAGGCAGGGAGAGAGAGAGGAGAGAGAGAGAGAGACAGAAGAGGAGAGGAGAGAGAGAGAGGGAGGGAGGGAGGGAAAGAGAGAGAGAGAGAGAGAGAGAGAGAGAGAGAGAGAGAGAGAGAGAGAGAGAGAGAGAGAATGGCACAGCAGGGCCTGCAGCCACTGCAAAGGAACTCCAGATGTGTCTGCCCCCTTGTGCATCTGGCTAACATGGGTCCTGGGGAATCGAGCCTTGAACCGGGGTCCTTAGGCTTCACACGCAAACGCTTAACCACTAAGCCTTCTCTCCAGCCCCTCAACCTATTTTCTTATACTTTCTTAATTCAGGCTTTCAGGCATTCTAATCAGGCTCCTCATCTTACCTTGTCTTCTTTCTCCTGTCTTCCTGTGTGCCCTTATCCTGTCTTCCTGGGTGCCCATTTCCTGTCTTCTTGGGTGTGTCTCCTGGCTTCCTGTGTGTCCATTTCCTTCTGTGTTGCAACATTTCTGCTCTGCTTCACTATGTTCAGCCATAGCATGGTAAAAACTATTTTGGTGGCTATAAGCATGGACAGGTTTAATATTTTACTTCATTGTAGGGTTGTAGCCTGTACCACTGAGAAATAATTGATGATAGAATCTAAAATACCACAGAGGAAAATTCATGGGAGAGTTGCTTTTAGTTTATGTGAATTTCTAAGGAATTGGTCTACTTACCCTCTTAGTTTCCCCAGCCTCAGGAACATGTGACCACACAATCTCTGCATAGAAACCCACCTAGGAAATTATGCCTTTTCAGTGACTGCAAAGTTAGAGGAGGTACAGTGTCAATGAGTGTGCCAAGGTGTGCTTGGGCAGAAATAAAAAGAATTGAGAGTGATAAATGAATCTCTACATGAGGCAAGCACGAGGACTTAAAAAGTGAGCTGATTCACCCAGACATAAAAAATCCAGGAGGATGTTAATTAAACTTAAATAAGGGTGATGAAATGAGAAGTCAAAAGGGATTTGAGTTCCTTTGTCATATTTAAAATTGAATGCTCTTATGGATGCAAGGTCAATCATTTCTTCCTTGACTCAGTTGTTGGCTGACTTTTTTGACTCTGCTAACCCCTTATCATCACAAAAGACTTTCCCATCTCACAGTCCAGTCCCGAATCTCACATTATATGCTTTTAATACCCCTTCTGTCAGCATCTCACATTTCCCTGCAATTTCCACGTAGTCCAGTTGAACTAATGCTCTTCCCTATCTTTGGACTTGTCCCTGTTACCGACCCAGCCCCTGAAAATGATCTGTGAGTCTTCTGTATCACTGTCCTCTCTTGGTTTGAGAACATGCAGTGTTATCTAACATCCCCCAACTCATGTATCCCTGCGGCCCTTGGAAGCTGGATTAGGTCATGCTCTAATGCCGGTGCCACTGCCGTGGTGTCTTTGGTAGCTCCTTTGCAGAAAATTTTAGTCACCTGTGTATTCTCTTCACTGCCAAAGAGTGACCTGTCTAAAACCAACCGTTAGTCATAGGGTTTTCCTAATTTAAACCCTTCACAGTCCCTTTATATGATATGTATATCAAGACTTTTATCATGGCATATGTACACCTTCCTGGGCTTCTTTTTTTTTTTTATTTCCAGGCTGGCCTCGAGCTCCTGATCCTCCTGGCCTCCTCAGCAATATCCTACCAGAATGTCCCACCACAACAGCCTCATGAGCTTCTTCATGCCTACCTTTGGATTATTTTTTTTTTCTGTCCATTCACTATAGGTTTCCTGAATTGAATCTCTTTCTTTCTCTCCTTCTTTTTTTCTCTCTTTCCTTCTTACAATACTTAAATTTTAGGCTGCAATTCTTTATTTCATATTCAGCCAAAGGCAGAGCTTTTATTTCTGTGATGTTGCTAAAAATGTTAATTTAATTCATTAAAAATGTATTGTGCATCTAATATGAAATCCTAGTAGTTGGGGAAATTGGGAAATGAAGCAGCTGAGGGAAATCAGAGAATATAGGAAAACAGAGAAAACCCTGAGGACTTCGGGAAACTTTCCTGGATCCCTTTCTTTCAAGAGCAATCAGCAGCCTTGGGGACCAGGGAGCTGAGCAGAGGCCACTCTACCCTGGGACCAATTGCAATCTTATCTGGCCTGACCTCCTTCAGTGGAGATGGAGTAATGTATGCGAACTGATTGACACTTAAGAGCTATTTACCCAGCTTTTTAAGCTCAGGGCACAATACTTAGAATCAACACTTGAAATGGGATTCTAGTGATCACAGTTTGTTTTTCATATGGTGACATAACTCTAGCTGAGCCTGCCTGTAAGATTTTAGGCTCTCTAATTTGCTGGGTCATTTTGCCACCAGCAAGTGTTTAGTTACTCAGTTGCCATGAGAGCCATCACAGAGAAAGGCCCTTATGTTAATTAAAGCACCATGTCACCTTTGTACCTTGGTGGGAGCTATATGGGGTACAGCAGTCTAGGAACTAGGAGGATTCCTGCCTAGATTCCTGTCTAAATGAGGATTTGTGCCTAGATAAGGACCTTGTATTCTGATTTGGAATAAGAGGAATAAAGGAACATTCTAGAGTGGTGATGGGACAGGAAAAGGGAATTTAAGAAAAAAAGAACAAAGGGAAGCAGGAAGTTTATATTCTCCCACTGGCTAGAGTCCTACGAAAGTGTAAACATACAATGAGGCATTTCTTATTAGCTCCTTTGAAAGTTACCTCCTCCAAAGTCATAAAATCATTCATAATTAATTATCAATTGATTGATGCAGACATGTGGCACTTGGATTTGAATGGGTGAGATCAATGGAGAATGAGGCACCCAAAGGGACTGAGGCACTCAAAGGGACTGAACTAAGCATCATCTGAAAGTGTGACAAGGGCTGTTTCTTAGGGAAGGAACATGATGTGGGATGACTATGATTTGTACCCAGAAATGAGAAGCCGAACTTGTAATAATCTACAGGGAGTACAAGGTGTGGGTCTAGTGGTAGATTTATCTTAGTTATAAAATGAGCACTCTGGGGCTGGAGAGATGGCTTAGCAGTTAAGCGCTTGCCTGTGAAGCCTAAGAACCCTGGTTCAAGGCTCAATTCCCCAGGACCCATGTTAGCCAGATGCACAAGGGGGCGCACGCATTTGGAGTTTGTTTGCAGTGGCTGAGGCCCTGGCTGCCCATTCCCTCCCTCTCTCTCCCTCTTTCTCTCTGTCTGTCGCTCTCAAATAAATAATAAAAATGAATAAAATATTTAAAAAAATTAAAAAAAAATAAAAGTGTGGCATAGGAGGCACACCAATTTGGAAGGTGGGATGAGAGTGCCCTCTGCATGACGTGATTAATATTCCAGGTTCTGGACCGTCTCTAGGAGGACTGTGTACATAGCTTTGTGCATATCATCTGTTCACCTGCAGAAGGCCCTCCTTGAGGCGCAGGCTGAAATCTCTGGCTTTAGGATTCTGTTTCATGTTGGAATCTAGTTTATATAGAAATAGGCTGAACAGGGTTCAGTGGTTAAGGTGCAAAACCTAATGACCCTGGTTCTATTCCTGAGTACCCAAATAAAGCTAGATGCACAAGGTGGCACATGTGCCTGAAGTTCATTTGTGGTTGCTTGAAGCTTGGCACACCCATTCTCTCTCTCTCTCTCCTCTCTCTGGTTGTAAATAAATAAAATTATTTTTTTAAAAAAGAGTTAACCAGAATTCCTCTTCAATTTTCCTCCTCTGGAATTCTCTTTCGCTGGAAGACATGTGCAGCTCTAGGCACTTTGATGAATGCCCTTCAAGCTCCCTTTCTTTGCATTGATGCACATAACAGATGTATTCAAGTGGATACAAGCATTCATACATACTTGAAACCTAAATAAGGTAATCTACTGTCTATCATCATTCTACCTGTCTATCTATGTACCTATTTATCCATCCACCCATCCAGCACCTGACTCATAATGAATTTGCCTATGATTTTGTGACTTTATAATGTTGCAAAAGTAATATTCATTTAATAAGATATAACCTTTGAAATTTGAGCTTGATTAG
The DNA here is from genome assembly GCF_020740685.1 of Jaculus jaculus. Lineage (NCBI taxonomy): Eukaryota > Metazoa > Chordata > Mammalia > Rodentia > Dipodidae > Jaculus > Jaculus jaculus. The sequence continues at coordinate 47,054,710 of NC_059116.1, read as the reverse complement.
TGATGTGTGATTCAACACTTCCTTGTGATATTGCCCAGCATCTGTTAGCTGCCATTTCTAGTTAATCATGAGGTGAGGGAAAAGTCTTTGTCACAGTCAGTTTCAAGTTGCTGGCAGAAAACCCCTGACCAAGAGCAGCTTATGGGAACAAAGGGTTTATTATGTTTACAGACTCAAGGCATGCTCAATGATGGCAGGGGAAAATGATGGCATGGACAGAGGGTGGACATCATTTCCTGACCAACATCAGGTGGATGGACAACAGCAGCAGGAGGAGGTGCCAAACACTTGCAAGAGGAATTTGGTTATCACACCCATTACCCTGCCTCCAACAATATACTGCCTTCAGGAGGCTTCAATTCTCAAATTGCCATCAGCTGGGGACCTAACATTTAGAACACATAAGTTTATGGGGGACACCTGAATCAAGCCACCACATTCTTCCCCAGCCCCCATAAAATGATAACCATCCATGTAAAATGCAATTCATTAAGTTCAACTTTAAAAGTCTCCATAACTTTTTATCAATCCTAATGATGTTCAAACATCCCCATTGACCAAGGTCTTTTAACTGATCTGTAATACCAAAAACCTGATAATAGCACAGAATAAAGTTTCAAATTTATATTTTCAAATTTATTTTCAAATTATATAAACAAAGGATGGCATTGGGCATAATATTATATATATGTAAGTAGAAGAATAGATTAATGGGGATGAAAAGGCCCAAAATGAGGTCTGGGGAAGAGATTGAATAAAGGGAAGGTGGAGGGACAGCTAATCAAAATCTAAGAGGTTATAAATAAAACATATGTAATCCTATTTTTTTGGACAATGGAACACTCAGGAGCCATAGATTGTTGCTAGAAAAATTTCAGTGCTGGGGATGGGATATCTTCCAGTGAGTTGTTGGCCAGGGAGATCCCCGATGCCCCCAAAACATTATAGGCCATTGCCAGGACCCTTGTTTCCCACCAAGAATAAATGGTAAGACCCTATTGCTGAAGACTCCATATACTTGGGCTACAAGGCCACTAAGAAATCTTGCTGGAACTGAGCTGATAACCTCCTCCATGTAGACCAGCTGACAGAAAGCTGGAAGAGGCCATTCTGCATGCAGTTCAATGGGAGAAAGAGAAATCACCAGTGAAGATACCCATCAGTGGACACTCCAAGCTTTATAATTGGCCAGCCAGGCCAAATGAGCTAACAGGTGCAATAGTGGCACATCTGTTATGGGGGAAACCAACTGCCCTCTAATTGGACTGGAGGCCTGCTCCATGGGAAGGGAATACATCCCTGATACTGAAAACTTAAAACAGGGGTAGTCATGAACCCTAGGGGTGTAACGTCTGCTGTTGTCTCACCAAATGTTTATACTATGCTTCTCAAACTGCCCAGTAAACACTTCTGTTAATGTTCACATCCTTATATTAATGCTACTCTTTCCTTTGGTTGAGAATCTTCTCTTTTCAGATGGCAGTGACCTTGGGACGACTCAGAATGTATCATGGTGATGGAAAAAAAATGACCACAGTGCTCAGTACTTCAATATCTGTATCACACTTTCCAAGGCTCAGGGCCTAATGCGGAAGAGGTGGAAGAAAGAATGTAAGAGCCAAAGGAAGGGCAGGACTCCATACAACATGCTTCCTCCAGACACAAAATGTCCTGGATATCCATGGCCTCTCAGTGCCTGACACTGCATGCATAAGACCATCATAAGATGAGGAAAAGATCAAGACATCAAAAATAAAAGAGAGACTGATCGAGATGGGGAGGGGCTATGATGGAGAGTGGAGTTTCAACGGGTAAGTGGAGGGAGGTATGGTACTACTATGGGGTATTTTTTATAATCATGAAAGTTGTTAATAAAAAAAAGAAATATTGAGCCAATACAAGATTTGAAACAAATAGGGAAAACATCAAACTCTGTAGTTCCTCGTCTGGCAGTTTAACCTGTGACAAGTTTCGGTAGTTCCAATTCCACCCCTTACAGTCCCAGAAAACTTCATCTGGTGTTGGGAGCTCTCCTTGGCAGCCACCCATAGTCCTGGTATCTCCACTGGTCTCTACTGTAACCCAATGTCCATCCACATAGCTTCCTTGGTAATCCAACAAGCCTGCTTCAACACTGCCCATGGCCATTTTCACAAAACAAAGCTGTGTTGCAAATATAATGGCCCTTGTTGCAGTCAGGTTCACATTTCTGGCAGAATTAACCCTACCAAGAGAAGCTTGTGGGAAAAAAATATATTTTTCTTACAGACCTGAGGGGAAGCTACATGATGGCAGGGGAAAACGACAGCATGAGCAGAGGGTGGACATCATCTCCTGGCCTACATAAGGTGGACATCAGCAGGAAAGTGTATCAAACACTGACAAGGGGAAACTGGCTATAACTTCCATAAGCCTGCCCCCAACAATCCACTCCCTCCAGGAGGTGTTAATTCCCAAATCTCCATCAGCTGGGAACCTAAAATTCAGAGCACCTACGTTTATGGGGGACACCTCAATCAAACTACCACAGCCCTCTCTTTCTTGCATTTGTTATACTTGATAGTATCAGGTAGGGTGCCAATTTGTTAATACAGATTGGAAATAAAGCAAACTTTGAAGAACAGGGCATTTTTTTCAGCACTCAGGACACTACAAAAGAGTATATTCTTCCTGTTGTGCCAGAGCAGGTCAGCTGGCCCAATCTAAATGGTTGTAATCTCTCAGACAATTACAGCTGAATAGACAGCAGGTTTACCTCAAAGTCTTATTTTTTTCTGTGCCAAATCCCTCTGCCCACACCAGTCCATTTCTATGCAATGCAACCCTGCAAAAATTCTGATGACATGGTCATAACTACAAACTGCTGCTAGCACAGCTTCTTTTTCACCCCTATAAGCCAAACCTCACAGTCCTTAGTTCTTACTGTATTCATGTCTTTCAACTCTAACCAAAATAGTCCATTAGGCTTCTAGCTCTGCAAGGCATATCTTAGGCCAAGGTTTCAAATCTGTTCACCTTCCTCCTGCAAAGCAGTTCTAAAAGGCCAAAGTCACAAATCAAGTTTCCAGCAAAAATGATCCCACTTCTCAATACCATTTTTACTGTTGCAGTCAGTTTCAGCTGCTGTCAGAAAACACCTGACCAAGAGCAGACTTGAGGGGAGGCTCAGTGATGGCAAGGGGAAACAATGGCATGAGCAGAGGGTTGACATCACCTCCAGGCCAACATCAGGTGGAAAATAGAAGCAGGAGAGTATGCCAAACACTAGCAAGGTGAAGCTGACTATAACACCCATAATCCCACCCCCCAACAATACTCTGCTTCCAGGAGGATTCAATTTCCAACCTGCCATCAGCTGGGGGCCTAAGCATTCAGAACACATAAATCTATGGGGGACACCTGTATCAGACCACCACAGTCCTTGTACTCTACAGGGTGCTGTGATGTTTGAAAGGTATATGAAGGCACTTTAAACTTTTTATTTTCAATATTATATTTCAATGTTTGGAGGGTACATAAGCTCACTGTACTCCAGAAGTAACTATATGACTAGTGAGTTGTTTAATATATTGCTTACACACATAATTTCATGTTATGTCCTTCTCAGTTGCCCCCATTCTTTAGCTCTGTGATTTCTGATAATGAGGCCTCAGTATTCATTTATATGTATATAGATGTTTCTTATTACTTCTCTTTGCCAAAAGTAAAGCTCCAAAACAGAAACAAAACATCTTGGTACTTATAACTTTGGACTAAGTATATATTTCTCCATAGGATAAGCTCATAAAGTAGGATTACCAATTTGGAAACGACCAAATTAATTGAGTTTTATAAGGATTCTATTAATATCCCACCAAAGAATGTAATGTGAATTAGTACTCAGCTCTGTACATCAAAATTGTCATATTTTTAAAATTGGTGGCTTTATTTAAAATACATTTTCTTAGTTATCACTGAAATTAAGCATCTTTTTGTTGAGTTTTATTGTTCCATAGAAGCCTCATCTCTATTCTTCATTAATTAGAATCAAATCACTTGGGGCTCATCTAAATTTCTCCTAAACATCATATACCTAAGCCTAGTAATGTGAAAGTCTTAAGTGAGTGAAGTAATCAATTGGTCAATATGTATTCACTAGGCAATTAACGCCTCAAGTATATGTGGGATATTGTTGAAGATGCAGACCTGGCTTTAAAGACACTTACATCGTCTTTTAGGACCATAACACTCTGACTGTAATCAACAGCATTACCACTGTTTGCCAGACCCCAAGGACTAAGTCACAAAGGCAGAGATGCTCTACAGCAGGGGAAGCTGGGTTTGTTGAAGGAGCCATAGTTCTACCTCAGCTGGATGTTGTGCATTTCATACTGTAAAAATAGTGTTAGCTAAGCTGCAAAGTGCCTTTCAGAGGGTAGCAAGGAATGTAACCATTCCGAAGCAGGGATTATGGACACAAAAGTATCTGTGTATGGTGAGTACCCACTCATTCCCCAGACACCCATCAGCAGATGAGGGTCCTGCCTCCACCCATTCTTGCCTTGGCCTTTCTGGAGGAGCCTGTCCAATGGGTCTCTGCTTTCAGGCTCCAGGCCCAGGAGGACAGATAAGGACAGGTCACGTTTCTCCCTTTCAAACACCAGCAGATCCCCTCGGAAGTGGCTGGATCTAGGACCTGCCTGATTGCAGCCCCTAAAGCCTCATCATTTTGTCCAGAGGTGCCATTGCTGCAATTACAATCCAAACTCAGAGTCAATTACTCACTGTGTGAATCACCCCCCAAAGATTGCTTTTTCCTTTTCCATTAGTATCACACATAATTGCACTCTGTGTGACTCCTCAACTCTTTTTCTTGACTTCAATGTCCATGAGCATCTGGGTTGATTATAAAGTCCCTTCACCTCCTATCACTGACCTCGTTGACACATTCCATAAGGTTTTTTTCTATCTGATTCATCAACAATGCACTCACCTCCTACCATTAATTATTTAGCTTCTTGTGAGAGAAAGAATCACTATGTTTTCCCTGCTGATTTTTCCATATGTTCATCCCTTCCTCTTTCTGCCTTGTCTCCTTATTAGTGGGGATGTTAGTACTCCCATTCCCTCCAGTTGTAGGGATGGCTGATTTTTCTGGCATGGTGCCTTCTCTTTTATAGCTACTATCTTTGTGTATGTTACCTCTTGGCCCTAAAGGACATAATGAACCGATTCAGGGCATGACCTCTCTTGGGCTTTCTATTTGATGTAATTCCAAGCAACAGCTAACCTCTACCATCACTTTCCTCCCGCTATTCAATGTTACTGTCCCATGTACTACCTGCCCTTGAGGCTTATTAAATGGCATCAACCAATTAATCATCAATAATTTACCAGCTGCTAACTACAATAGCACAAGGTGACAAAGATGAGTCATAGCCCTCAAAAGCATCAGGGTTTGGATAACAACCAGAGAGTGGGATAGTATAGACTGCCATGCTGCGCATCTGCTTGGCTGGATGAAGAGAAAGGGCATGTCATCTTCCTTGCAGAATCCAAGAAGCAACAATGACCTTGTTCCAAACTGGGGCAAGATCCAATGTGCTAGATGCTGAGTCTCATTAAAAACAAAATGACTCATTTGTAGGATATTTGAGGCATATTTCAAGAAAGGCAGCATGCATTGGCTCTTGGGGAAATTTTATACAAACATATCTACTGATGAATGAATATATGTCAGGCTGAGATATTTGAAAAGCATGAAAGAAAATGGTGAGAAAATTTTACAGATAGATTGCTTCAGCCTAGGTGCTCAGGGACTGTGACATACTGAACTCTAAGTGCAGCTATTCTCATTGGAGCCATATAGTGAGCAAAGCACAGACTTAGGGAGAAATATAAGGAGTATGTTTTTTTTTTTTTTTCAGGAAGTATAACTTGGTAGTTGGCCAGTCTTGAGGCATCAGTACATGTGATGATAGTCTTATTTGGTTCTGGGATGGGAATGACTCCAGTTTCACTTCACAGAGCCTGGACTTAGAAAGGCTGATTTGCCTATGCCTGTGGAAGTGTGAATGTATAAGGCACAGAGGCTTCTCTCCTGCTGGGCTTCAAAGTTGAGAGTCAAGAAGGCACTGGAGGTTAAACATGAATGCTATGTCATAGTTGGAGTTTGTCAGTGTGTACGTGATGCATGTGTGTGCTTATCTTCTTAGCAAACAAGTAATTCATAAGCCTTTTGTAAGGAATTGCAACAAAAGTAGTTATTTTAGATAATAATCAAGGAAGATATGAATGGAATAACCTTTTTATAAGGTACTCTGGCACAAGAGAGTGATGAAGATATTAATGCAGGGACACATGCAGTAAATAAGATACAGCTTAGAAGAGGCAAGACCATTTTTAAAGCTAAAATGAAACATGCTTCTGAGGACGGATATCAAGAAATAAAGAGGAAATTGGGTGTAGTTAGTGGGAAAGACAAGAGATGCTGCCAAAGAAAGGGTAGATCATACACGTGTCACCCACATAGAAGTGTCTTGTTACAAATCATTACATGTGGGGACTGTTAACAATATTTCCACACTCATGGGAATTGAATGGTTGGAGCTAATAAGTCATAGGAGATTCATTAGTTAGTGATCATTTTCAGAGCTCTCAGTGTCATGCATATGCTAGCCACACCGGTATAAACACAACTCTGATAGCCAGAGTAGCATTTAGTGGCAACAATGAAGGAGAAATTTTATCACCAAGGTTGAATTGAGTACCAAACCAGTGGACTGTGCACTGTGCACAATAGAGACATATGGAAAGATAAATATCAATGAGTGGCATTTCTGAAGATAATTTATGGAGTACTTTCTAGAAAATCTCAGCTTGCCTACTTAATTAATTAGTTATACAGTAGGTGGGAAATGTTACATACTAATAATGTTAACCATCATTTTAATGAGATTGGTCATTGAATGTTTCAACTCATAATAACACTGTAAGTAAAATACTGTTGTTTTCTTTATTTTATAAGGTAATTGGAATTTGCAGAGGGTCAGTTGTCCAGGAGCACACTGACAGAAAGTGGGTGAGTTGGATTTCACACCATGTTTGACACGAGCTACTGAGCACCTACTTGTACTAAAGCTGTCCTTCCTGGTGTGAAAGGGACTGGCCCCTGAGACCAATGAAATGCTTAGATGTCTTTCTCAGGAGAAAAGGATTGTTGAATCCCAACTTTTCCTGTCTCCTTATTTAGCAGTACTTGTTTTCAGACAAGAAGCATGCTACTCATTTTGTTTGCATAAAGCCATATCCATATTGTCTTGACTTGAATTTTTCCCATTTTGGTTTCTTTAAAATGATGGTGGATATTATGAATGATGACATCTTGGAGTTTTATGACTTTCTTCCCCCCTATAACTAAGATCTCACTTTAATTTAACAGGGTTTGTTGTGTTTTGTTCTCTCCAAATTGCCATCATAAAATCTTTTTAATTTAGATTTCATGAAAGAAATGATTATATTTCTTGGCATACATATTTTATTGGTTGATATATTATTTAATTAAAATGTGTCATTATAATAGCAAGCCCAAATGGCAAAAACATATTTGGATATAATTATGAAGACTGACTTAGTGACTGTGGAACTTGTGAAGTGAAACAGAATTTACTCCTGGTCAGCAGTGTGACTTGGGAAATACAGACACCACCAACTAATACTAAGTGTATGGAATGTGTAAACTACTGTGACTCACTGTATTGCCTTTCTAAGCAAAATAAGAAAAGCATAATGCCACAAAGAATGCAGTCTCAAGGGCTAAGTAAGGGAATGCTACCTAAAAATTAAGAATAATAAGCTGCTTTGGTTTTATGTTTACATATCTCCATATAAACATGAGTATATGTATGTTTTACAAATAAATAATTTATGACCACTTGAAGGCAAGTAAAATAGGAGAGGTGAGGCTAGAAACTAGATTTCAGAGAATTGGGTGTCTAAATGGTGCAGGAGAGACAGCAGGAAAGGAATGAGGTACACAGGTAGAGGAAAAAGATGGGGAGATGAAGGCACAAAAGGAGATAAAGGACTGTAGTAAGAGAAAATGAAATTGTGTTCATAGTATGAAAGCATCATGCTCATAACGAAGGTTATTGGAATCAAGAAATAGAAGGAAGTGAAGTGGTGAAGATAATACTCTACAAAACAAACAAAGTGTGTAAGTACCAGCCCCTGGAGGAGCATACACGCTCTGGACCAAGGCAAGTATGTAATCCCAGTTTTTCATTACTGTGGCAAAATACCCACAGCAAAGAACTTTCAAAGAGAGATTTATTTTGGCTCTTGGTTTTGGAGAGTCCAGTCGGCTTGATGGCTTTTGGTCTTTGATGAGGCATATTATCATGTCAGGGACCATGGGGTAGAGCAAAATTGCTCATGTTATTGGTCTTAGTAGCAATAAAGGAAAAAGGAAACAGAGCTTCACTGTTTTCTTCAATGCTGAATCTCCAATGATATAACTTCTTTCCAACTAGCCCCACCTCCTAAGGCTTCTAATAATGCATAGGATTGTGACTCTACTTCTAGCATGTGGTTTATGAAAGACCTTTAAGAACAAAACTATCACACAGGGATATATATCCCAAGAAATAGGATTAGATACCTCTCTACAGGAGAGCATTTTCTCTACAGATCTATAGTCAGACACAATGTTTTGACTACAACGAAGGCACAGAACCTACATGTACACATGATGTAAATAAAGAAATGAGGAATCTGGGCATGGTGGCACACGACTTTAATCCCAGCACTCGCGAGGCAGAGGTAGGAGGATTGCTGTGAGATCGAGGCCACCCTGAGACTACATAGTGAATTCCAGGTCATCCTGAGCCAGAGTGAGACCCTACCTCAAAAAACCAAAATAATAACAACAATAACAACAACAACAACAACAATAATAATAATAATAATAATAAAATAAAGGAGGACATAAATAAGAAAATTCAGGTAGGTCAGCAAAAGATTGAAATATAGTGTAAAATCCAGGAAACCTAATACAGATTCTCTGCAGTGGCATGGAAAATGCATCACATGGAATTGGACAGTGATAATTCAGTGTTGTGCTTTGGTGTGCATTCTGCTTGAAGGGGGAGAATAGGGGCTGTCCAGGGCTTATGCAGGGCAAGTCAGCAGGGATAAAATCTTTGGTATTATTTTCATTCTTATGATAAAGTGGCGGAATTTTACCCTGTAGTTTAGAACCCTCTGTCTAGCAGTGGTCTTGGAAGGTGTTATACATGTTTATCATGGTGTTCCTGACTGATTGTCCTGCAAGAAAATTGACAGCTGTAATGCTCTTCCAAGGGTGTTTTAGTCCCATTTTGAGGAGTTCTTTCTTTTTTAAAAAAAAAAAAATTATTAATTAGTTTTGTATTCAGCAAATACAGTCAGTTTGGTACCATTATTAGGCTCATCTGTGACCTACCCCCTCCCCATTGGCCCCTCCTTGTTGAGGTATATGGGTCGTGCATTGTGGAGTTAGCCCACAGTTATGGGTAAGATAAATGTCTCTTCATATCATGACCCAACATGTGGCTCTGACATTCCGCCCCCTCTTCCGCAAAATTTCCCTCAGCCATGTTCTTTCTTAAGCAACTTAAAGACACATGTAGGATTTGATGCATGAAGCAAGAAATTCACAGTTCATAATTTAAGCCTATTAACAATTCTCAATAGATACATTTCTGATTTAGAAGATAAGATGAAAGAGCTAAAATGTACATGCTACCTTTAGATTCAATAAAGCATTTTTAATATTCAGAAAAAAGAAAGAAAGATAGAGGAGGAAAAAAAAAGAAAGAATGTAGAAAATAACATTATGCTCAAGATCCCAGGGATGGGAACAGAGGCTAATAGAAAAGCTATATGTGAACTATCATCTGAGACGGAGAATTGACTGTCCTTATCCCAGGCAGGGGGAAATCAGTTCTAAGGAAGGACAGTTTTGTAAGACTTTCTGAGACGTCTAAGTCTTCTGTGAGTTTTCTTTCCTTCTCCTTTCCTTTTTCTTTTAAACATCGACCAGAAAGCTTTGTTGTTTCAGAAAGGGTGAAAGGATGTCTGGCTGAATTGGAATTGACAAAACTAGGGAACTCAGACAGGGCAGCCTCAGGAGCCTTTAGCCACAAAAGAGATATTGAAGACGATGTAATCGATAGAGCAGGCACGGACACAGGAGGAAGATGATGAAACCCATCAACTTTGATCACTGGGCAGGAGTAGCCAGTGTCAGATTCCTAAGGAAGGGTCATTCGATGTCAGTCTCCATTCAGGGCTTTCAACGCCCCTGCTGATTGTGGTCTTAGGATCATAAAGTTCCAGTACCAGGAGGGAATACTGCAGGCTGCCTGGGCTGCACTTAGGGACTGGAATGCCATTTGCTGGGGTCTCAATGTGTAAGTGTCCTAGACTCATGGGCTTCAGAGCTGCCCTCTCAGTGACTTTGAGGTCATTCACAGGTATCACCTGTCTTTCTGAAGAAAGTCAATTTTTCCTTCAGCTGTCCAGCTATAATTTATTCCTATACATACTAAGCTTCAGGCAATCTGGCTACAGAATCTGTGAAGATTCTCTGAAGAGCTGAAGTTTATTTTGCTGGATTTAGCTCCTGATTTAGCCTAAGGAGCAGGAAGGATGATATACTATATCTAAGCTCAGACATGTGACAGTGACTGACATGGATGCAGAAAGAGTTCAAATAAGACAAGCCTCAGGTCCTATGCTGCATTATTCAGTAAACAAAGGGGCTCAAAATAAACATATGAATATTTTTAAATAATTTATGTACTTATTTATGTGTGTGTATGCATGTGTGAGTGCAATGTGACGTGGCACGCGTGGGGCCCAGAAGCCACAAGCTTCTAAAATTCCAGAGAATTCTCCTTCTTCTGCCTCTCGTCTCATTAACAGCACTCGAGGATTGTAGAAGCCTTCCTTAGTTTCCAGCTTCTTAGGTACTGTGGTCCATAAGGACAGACAATAAACCATGATCATATTTCCTTCCTTCTGCCCACATCTCCCCCTCCCAAATCCCCTCTCTGATGACTCTCTTTTTCTCTTCATTCAGTGGGATCTGGGGAATGAAGTCAGGTACTCAGGCTTGATTGACAAGTGCTTTATCTACTGAGTCATTCCCCAGCCCCTAAAATGAACATTTAATACACCAAGTTTGGGAATCATTTATTGTTCTACATGATTGTATTATTGAAGGGTAGATGTAGAGAGGATTATAGTGAGAGGGGCGCAGAAATCTTGCTGAGTATCTAACAGTGCTTCTTAAGGCCCACCAAAGGAGTTTAAAACAGATGACCATCAATCTTAAAAGTGTCCTAATAAGTGATTCATGAACTTCAAAAATTCCACCATAAAATTTAGGCAAAACTCTTGTTAACTGTGAATTTGGATGGATTTTTCTGAACACCCACCTATAAAACACATGCCAAACAGACAACAGTAGTTGGTGGAGTACCAACAGGGTACTCAGAAACAAAGGAGAGTACTTGCTGTCACAGGGAGGGAGAATGGTGTCTTTCTTCTTGGTAGTGGATGTGCCTGCAGCAGAGTGCATGCATCTGGAATGACGTTAACCACACGTCATTGGGGCCACAAGCCTTCTCTTTCTGCTGCTTCCCTCAATGCAAACAACCCGTGGATTATAATTTGGCCTTATGGATATACTTGTCCACACATTGAACACATGTTTATCTATAAACAATGGCATCACATCTACTTAATAGTTATATTTCTCATTGCAAATTAATGAATCAGGCTTCTGGGTTTTATAGATCATCCCTATGAGCTTGATGAATCTATTTATTATGTTGCAGGCTCTTTAACTGCTGGTATGACCCCATTGGTACCTTTTCTCCAAATGTCATATTGGCAGCAGAGTCCAGGCCTCAGTCATTCAGATCAATGTTCCTTTCACTTCTCCATATGGTTCATTTTAATATATCTAGTGTTCCCTAGGCATTAATTACTCTGAGGTTTATGCAAGTGTTTACTCACTGAAAGCTCACAATGGCCCTATGAATAACACTATTAAAACTTTATAAATAATAGGTTGGCCAGACAGCCTGATTGATAAATTGCTGACTTCACATGCATGAGCTCCTCTGTTTGACCCCCAGTACTCATGTAACTGCAACACGTGGTGAGTGGTTGAAACTCTAGCACTGGGGAGCTAGAGACAGTAGGGTCCCTGATACTCACTGGATAGCCAGTTGAAAATAATTGTTGAGCCTCAGGCCAGTGACATACCTTGTTTCAAAATGAACTAAATGGTATACCTGAGGATAACATCTAGGTTGTCCTCTACCCTTTCTATATGCACACACATACATGCATACCTCTCACTCATATTTACTTCTTTGCACTCTACATGCACATACACATGCAAAAAATAAATAAAACTGGACAAATGAGCTAGAAAGGATGAGAGATTTATCCACTTCAGCAAGGTCACATTGGTAGGAAGAGCAGAATGAGAATCAGACTAAAGAGGTGTGATTCAGAATACTTGCCTATAGCCACCACCCCAAACTGTTTGTCCAACGCACCACAGTGGCTTTTGTCTTCTTTCTATTTAAAAAAATCTAGAGCATCTCCAAACATCTGTCAGACTAATTCTAAAGTTTTCTTAATGACTTTTAGAGCCCTCCTGTAATCTGATCTCAACCTGTTGCAAGAACATCTACTCCCATGCTTCATGTAGCTTAAATAATCAATTACTTGAAATGTTTTATATTCCAGACATCAGTATCTATGCTGACAGAGAACCAATGATAAGCAAGAGACTTTGTAACCTAAGTAGTACATGAAACATACATCTGTCAAATAAGACTAGCAGAACTAGTCAGAAAACAAATGATACTGTGAATGTTTCCAGAGAGGAAACTCACTTCTGAATTGGAGACAGCAATGACAAAGAGTGGAGATAGTATATGAACACAGCTCTGTGAGGACTGTGCTAGCCTGAGAGGAAGGGAAAAACCAATCCATTGCAGATAAGAAGAACAATGTAAGTGAAGACAAAATCTCATAAGAGCCATGGTCATTATGGGAATAGAAAATGAGCAAGTGTGATAAGAGCAGAGCATGATTGCAATTAATGTGAAAGATGTACATTGCAGGTACATTGTGGATAGGTTTATAGGGTTAAATTAGAAGTGGTAGGCCAGGACTGAGATGAGAAATTATATACTATGGTTTCAATACATTCTTAATGACTGCAATTGTATTACATTCCCAATGAATTGACTGCTGATGTGTTCAGACTTGAGATATTCATGGTGACTAGCAAAAGCAATTGGAATAGCTTTTGACTTCCTTTTCCTGCATGTCACCCTGGTATACTTTATGGAACATAGTGGGATGTCACAGGCTCTAATTTCCATTTCCAGGATTCTCTTCCGGGTTTCAGAAATCACTTTAAATTCTTCTCAACAGTTGTTTACCAGTATCATACATGCTTGTGTCTACTCTTATATACTAGCAAATCTCAGTAAGATATTAAAGATCATGAAAACTCCTATAGCATGCAAATGTAAATATATTTTTAAATTTTGTTTATTTATTTATTTATTTGAGAGCGACAGACAGAGAGAGAAAGGGAGAGAGAAAGAGAGAGAGAGAGAGAGAGAGAGAGAGAGAGAGAGAGAGAGAGAAAGAATGAGTGTGCCAGGGCCTCTAGTCACTGCAAATGAACTCCAGACGCATGTGTCCCCTTGTGCATCTGGCTAACGTGGGTCCTGGGGAATAGAGCCTCAAACCGGGGTCCTTAGGCTTCACAGGCAAGCGCTTAACCACTAAGCCATCTCTCCAGCCCAAATGTAATTATTTTTATCTGGATAGTTGTTACAGAATTTCCTGATTCCGGGAACCACTGTGATTATCACATAAGTGGTATTCTGTTCTTTTGAAGCTTTGGGGATCTTTCATCCAGGTGATATCCTTCCCTATGTAAATGATGCAATGTATCTTATCCCCTTTGGGAATCATCAACAGAGTGCAGGGCTACCAGTGGGGCAGATAAACTTTGTCCTTTTTGACTGAACATTGACGTGATTTGAATGAATGATGGAGCTAAATCAACATTTAAATGGGTTGAGTGGAGCTAATAACTTCTGACTTGTTTCCTAAGAGTATCAAAGAAATAGTCAGCAAACGTATTGTTTTGTATATCCAAAGATAGTCATTAGTATTATACAGATATTCTAGTTCAAATACTGAACTGTGTAAGACATGTGGCAATATTATAATCAAATCATTTCTCTGTACTTTTAGACTGTTGCCTCTAGACTCATGTGACCCAAAATAGCATGACCTTAGTTGAATGCTAATCTCATGAGATCTAAGATGCATTTTACAACGAAAACATAGTTTACACACTAGTTGCCCTAAAAGTGATCTGTGTATAAAGGCAATTAGGAGATGCTGCCCTCAAATCTGCCACTTTGGCCTATAGATTATTTTGAGCTAAAACCACTGAGAAGCAGTAGCTATAGTAGGAACTCACAGCTCTCCTTTCTACCTAAAACAGGGCATAAGTTTCCTTTTGAATATGTGCCTATTTCTCCCATATGAGGAGAGGAATACAATTCCTATCACCAAAGATGAACCGAGTCTCCTTAACAAACCCTACTAAACAGCCCTTACCTGAGGTTCATTCTACTTTTCATGATTTACCACCTCTAGAAAATCATCTGAAATATATCAGCCTATGTTAAAATAATGTATAAGCCCTAGGGGCTAACTGCCTGTGTGAGTTTTCATTTCTTTTCTGTGAAGCCCCCATGCATTGTAAAAAAAAAAAAAATAACATTAATAAAGAGGGATTTTCTCCTGCAACTCATCTTTCATCAGTTTAATTGGCTGTCACCACTCACTAACCCTGGAGGGACAGAGTAGAAGAGTATTCCTGTTCACATATGCAAGGATTCTGAGTTGGGAACTTGGAAAGCAGGGTTCTGGGGAAATTGCATTCATTTCTGCATCCCGTTGTCTCATGGTCTATTCAAGGTGGGTTTTAGACTAGACCATGGCCACATTCCTCTATCAATTTAATGCTGATGATTTTAACCACACGCAAAAACAGTGCTCTGCACTTGTGATCATAAATAAGGGATATGTGGAGTGGGCCAGGATTTGGAATCCCACTCTGTTTCAAGGACATACTGAATATTTCCATTCTTATTTCCTCAAAAGCATGAACTCTCCTTTCATGTTCAAATTCAGTGTGTGAGTATATGAGTAGAAAGCTGTACATTTTTATGCTTAATTTTTTCATAGATTTTGAAAGTTCACTTCTGGAGGACAAGTGCCTATTTGACTTATCGTGTCATTTGCCCACCTTGATCTACCCTAATACTTGCTACCAGCCTAGATGTTTTTTCCTGAACTCTAGACATCAGGGGTCATCACTCTTCACTATCATGAAATGCCCAACCTGGTTTGAGCAGCACATATGTAATGACCTCAACTTTTGCTTCGGTTTTTTGGGGGATGTATTTCCAACTAACTATTGGTAGAGGTGGATGGAGAGTGCCTGTAAAGGTAGTATAAGAGAGAGTAAATGCATGGGTAGAAAACAATGAAGAGAAAATCAGGCTGGACAAACTGTACAGCTCTGGTTGCAAAGGAAACCTTCAGTCTTTGTTATCACTGTATTTGGACTGAGAAACCTGCCTATGCGGCTGGCAGAGAGACTGGCAGCCAACCCCAGAAATGCCAATATGTCAAAAGGAAACCTTTTCCATTCAGCAAATAAAATATTAAGAAGGCTCAACGAAAGCCAGTGGGAAGTGGCCTAGAGAAGGAAATGAAAAATTAATTTTAATGCATGGGAGACTCAGTAATTCACTTATTTCACAACCTCAATCAATTTTAATATTTTAGTATTTAATGCAAATAGGGGGTATCTCTTCAATAATATTTTAGAAGTAGTTTCTTCCCTTTTGGCTTTTGTCCTCCCAGTCCTTAAAGTTTTCTTAGCTTTTTCTCATGATAGGAAGGTTTCTGTGAATCTCAGCTTACACAAGACAAGAGTCTGCCCTCTTCTATCTTCATCAGTTTAAAAAGTTACAAGATTATTAGGTTGGGAGTAAAGGCAACGGAAGAGATCCCAAGCCAGCTTTGTGGCAGGCTGATTTTTGGAGAGGTCCCTGAACCCCAAGAGCCTCTCCAGTCTTGCAGGCAGGCCATTGTGTGGAGAGGAAAATGGAGTCATTTAGTCATTAGTTTCTCAACTATCAGCCCAAGAGGGGAAGCTGTCTGCCTTTCTGCACAATTTAGACACTTATCTTACAAATTCACCAAGCTCCGTGATTTCTGAACAATGCCAGCTGTTAGGGAGCCATTTCCCTGGCATTTTTCCCCATAATTTGATTTGAAAGGAAAAGATTAAGCTCAGTCCGACCCAGAACTGTCAACCCAATGCCCTCAATGAGTTTGACAAGAAAAGAAAAAAATGAAAGAATAAAAACTTACATACTCTTCCAGATAAAGAAATCACCTTCATCTATGCATTAAGTAGGGACAGTGAGGCCCATGCTCCACTGCAGAGATTGGGTGTGGGAAAACCCCTACAGAGAGATCTTCTTCCAGAAGATGGGTTACAGTGAACACTCTCCTCAGCCCTTCTGTATCGCCCGCTTTCAAACAACAGTATGAATGTACATTGGATTGCAACTGATTAGCAATCAAGTGGTATAATTATATTGGCAATTCCTTCCTTCCTTCCTTCCTTCCTTCCTTCCTTCCTTCCTTCCTTCCTTCCTTCCTTCCTTCCTTCCTTCCTTCCTTCCTTCCTTCCTTTCTCCCTCCCTCTCTCCCTCTCTCCCTCCCTCCCTCCCTCCCTCTGCCCCTCCTTTCTCCCTCCCTCCCCTCTTTCCTTCCTTCCTTTTTTCCTTCCTTTATTGTTCTGGATCCTAGGCTAGACTTGAACCCTCTATATTCCTGCCTCAGCCTCCTAAATTCTGGTATAGTACCCGTATCACCACAGTTTGTGTAGCTTTAAAACATCTTTTTTTTGCATATGTATATGTGTATGGGGTGTGTGTGTGTGTATGTGTGTGTGTTGGTATGCTTGTGGGCACATATGTTTGTGTAGCTGTCTGTATACATGTGTGTGTTAGTGCATGCAGAGGACAAAGGTTGACATTTATTGTTCTCCACTATTATTTTTTATGAGGCAAGGCCTTTCTTGGAACCTGAAACTCAACAACTTCACTATGAAAATTTACTATCAAGCCCCAAGAATTCTTCTCTCTCCACCTCCTACATGCTGTGATTATGGGTGACTACCTTCATGCCTGGCATTTTACATACATGCTGACCTTTTGAACTCAAATCCTCAGACTTGTTCAGTAAGCACTTCACTAATTGAGCCATCTCCCCAGCCCCTATATTAGCATTTTAAAATGGCTATAACAATGAAGTTTTTCCATAGTGTGATGCTACCTTTTCTAACATACTAAACATTAGTTCATGCAGTATTATACATATTAAAATGTTTGTATTTAATTAAATACTTAGTTTAAATAATTCTATATCATAAAACCATTTTGAGCTATCTTATCTTTACTATTTTTATTTAAACCATATATTCTTGAAGAAGCTAACTTCTTCAGAGGGAAAAAGCTTCAAATATGGTTTAGGGCTATTCCTTATCCTCAGATTGCAGAGGTCTGCCTACTACATGGCACAGTTCTGGTTTTGCAAGATGTTTGAAGATATCACATGGCTGACATCACTTGAGAGGTCAGCCTTTTTCCTATAAGATACTCACTTCTGTTCAGGGTACAGTATAGGTATCATGGAGCTATGTGTTCTGTTCTGGTAAGTTCTGCTGTACCTGGAATCCAACAAGACTCAAGAGGAGATATTGAGAATAGTGACTTTTCTCTGAGTCTTTAGTCAAAGTAAAAGTGACAAAGAAGCATAAATGAAGGCAGATGCCACATTTTGACTCTGTTTAGTTATCTGTGGACCTGAGAGGAGTCAGTGCATTTTAGCAACAGCATCTTTGAGATAGAAATGTGTTTATTTCTATCATCCACATTTTTTAGCACAAACAGTTCATGATATCCTGTATGAGTTCAGCCTCACTGCAAATGTGCCCTGGGTCAAGAGATACTCATGATAGAACACAGTTGCCTCTACTAAGAAATGTAATTCAGGAGCAATTCCAAAATCATAATTTCTTTTGAGAAATAAGTCAGTGTTCAATATCAAAAAACATATTAAGGATTCATAACACATCCTTTCAGGTTATATACAATCCAATTCCTCTCTTTTCACAGATAAAGAAGGAGCCAAACATAGCAATTAACTTTCCCAGGACCATGAAGCTTATTGGTGGTTCAATTAGAGCTAAATTCTGGGATAAAACCTAGCACTTGAAGATTCATGAATGATATCCTTTTGTGTCTGTATCTTTATATTGATATATTTCACCTACATCATCTATCTATCTATCTATCTATCTATCTATCTATCTATCTATCTATCATCTATCTATCTATCTATCTATCTATCTATCTATCTATCTATCTATCTATCTATCTATCTTCCCTGTCTCTATAATATCTACTGCTATGTGTATCTCTATCACATATATATCATCTGTATCTCTGTCTCTAATGTCTATTGTCTCATCCTGCCATAATTTCTCTTTATGTACATGTTTATCATCTATCTCTATCACCATTATCTCTATCATCACTATTGCTATCACTTTATTTTTACTATAGCCCCACCTTCCTCTAGGTATATCTAAACAAAATATACCAAAGGCATTAGTACTTTTATTTTTCCCAGAAATTCACCATTGTTGGGAATTCATTTCTTGTTTTCCATGTTTTCACAATTATGCCTTAAGTTTTCTCATTCTGTCAGAAACATTGTCTTCATTAATTATTTATTATCTTTGAAATGAATTTGCATATGCTTTTGTGTTTATATTCTTCAGTATGTGTTTTTATTATTTTCCATTTATTTTTATTGATAGCCTTTCAAATTTTTTGTGAACTTTAATATGTAAACATACTAATGTTTGATCATATTCCCATCCCATTATCCTCCTTGGCCTCTCTCCCATACCTCCATTCCACTGAGGATTCTTCTCTTTCTAGGTAGTCCTTGGTCTATTTGGTTGTTTCATCCCTTTTGTCCTCTTTCATCCTCCATGGCAAAAATTTGGTGTTCTCTGAAAAGTTTAGGTGTTGTGGTGGTATGAATATGTTCTTACTACTAGCCAGAAAATCTCCGTGGAGATGGCAGTAGATATTGAGGAAACTCAAAATGCACCCAATGAGGGAAATAATAGGCTGTGGAGAGGACTATATCAACACTATAGGATCTATCTAGGACACACTCCAGTGCTCAGGAAACATGGAGGAAGAGGGGGGTGAAAGGAATGTAGGAGCTCCAGGGTAGGAAGGAGTATTTAAGAGAACCATCCTCCTAGAAGGAACCAGTTGATAATCCTTTAAACTCAATTTGTCATTTATTGAGACATCCAAACCTATATTCCAAATGTTAACTTGGATGTCACACAGTTTGATTCTGTTTCTATCTCATTTGACATTGATGATCATTTCTCAGTCTAAATCCACATTTCTGATCTGGCTGTTGTGGCATACACAAAGAATTTAAGCACTTGGATGGCAAAAGCATGAAGACTTGCAGTGGGAGGTCAGCCTGAATCACACAGAGGGTTCAAGGCCAGCCTACACTACATAGGGAATACACTATCTAAAACCACTACCACAACCACCATCAGTGACAAAAAGGAATCATGAATTTCCTTTTCCATATGAACCCCAAGAATAACAAGTAATGAACATATAGTGAAATAATCAAACAAACAAAAATTAGTTCACTTGAGATGTTTGGGGAGTTCTCTCTATTTTCATTTTTAAGTCCTTGATCTTATGATGAAATAGAGACAATTGGAATGGAAATTTTCACATGAAATGGACAAGCAATAATGCATTTGAGAAACATGATCTGCAATAGAAGAATGTGAGAGAGGAGCTCCAGATGTCCAGAGAGGGTTACTTAGGCTCTAAGGCAATCATTTTATTAAATAATATCTAAAAATAGAATTATGCTTTCAGGTTTTCCAGAGATTGAAAAGAAAGCTAATGAAATTGAGGGACACAGTGCAAATATTTTCATTTGATATGAAATACACACACAATCACATCACACATAAGTAATAATGATGATGACTGTACATCACATAAATAATATTCTTCGTGTTTTAGTTAATTGCTTTGTACTACTTGAAAGGACATAAGATAGCTTACAGAGATTCATAAACCATGAATACATATGACACTAGTAGTAGAAAGCAAAAAAGAATATATCACAGAAGATATAAAATGGAGCCAAGAATGGGGTACCTTTCACATTAAAAACACCTTGATTTATATAGGTCAATAGTATTCTAGGACCAGAATGTTTATTATATTTCTTAGTTGTCTCAGTTTGGATTAGTCTTTTAGAAAATATCTTGTTATGTTTTCACTAACAAAGGTTTTCACTGACCTTTTGGTAACTGGTAGTCTTGGTATATTAGGCTTATTAAAAACCATTAAAATATGAAAATATGTACTTACATATATCCATATATCAGTATTTTCTATTGTTCCTGCTCCCTTGATGCCAACAGTGTGGAAGGACACTAGTAGAAGCAAGTGTGTCTGTCTTGTCATTTCACATAAAGCATCTATTGATGTGAATATGAGGTCCAGAGAATTCCCTTGATGGTCCCGTATTAGAGAATGTTTTCATCACATTTTCTTGGCAGAAGCCATCTTCTGTTGCATTATTTCTTCTGGTATTTTTCTTTTCACCATAGTCTTTCCTGTATAGGGTTTTTCCTCTCCAGGAGTGTCCTCAGTAGCTTGTCCTTGTATTTCAGCTTTTGTCATTTGTATCACTTTCAATGCCTGTGTTTTCTTTTACCCCCTGGGGTTAACTCTCATTTAACTTTGACACATGTGTTCATTATCTCCTTGAGAGAAACTCCAGGAGCCTGGGAAGAACTGCTGGAAGTGGTTCATAGTTTTACAGAGACAGTAACAACTGGGTAACATAAATTTTACAGGGTAGAGAGTTGTTAGATCTTGAACTGGCACATCCCTAAGGCACTCTTGATATGAAGTGATGAAAACTATTGTTGGGGGAGACCAAGCATAGAGGTCCAGTGGATCCTTAGTTACTTACTAGGACAGCAGAGCATCCCTCAGTCCCAAGAGGAATGATTCTATCTTCTGCAAATCAGAGTTTGAATCCTAGGCCATCCCTTCCAGGAGGATAAAGTCATGGTGGCTTTCTGAAAAGAAGCGATTCCAGCAAATGTCACATATTGATGCAATGCTTAATATTACACACATTTGTTTTCCAATGGAGAGCTCAGAAGGTTAATACCATCCTCCATTTAAATAAATACCACACGAACATTGGGTTTGATTAAGTGGACAAAACATCCCAGTTGAATTTATCGATGCTGTATTCTGTTCTCTTGGTTTATATGTCTGTTTTGATTTCAGCACCATGCTATCCTTGTTACTATTACTCTGTAGTATAAGTTGAGATCAGGTATTTTGATACCTCCTGCTGTGTTCTTTCTCCTTAGAAGTTCTTTGGCTATGTGGGGTCTTTTGTGGTTTCATATGAATTCCTGGATCAAGTTTTTCTATCTCTGTGAGGAATGTCATTGGAGTTTTTTTTTTTTTAATTTAAATATCTATTTGTTGGTGAGAGAGAAAGAGAGAGAGAGAGAGGGAGAGAATGGGCACACCAAGGCGTCCAGCCACTGCAGACAAACTCCAGATGCATGTGCCTCCTTGTGTATCTTGCTTATGTGGGTCCTGGAGAGTCAAACAGGGATCCTTTGGCTGTGTAGGCAAATGCCTTAACTGCTAAGCCATCTCTTCACTCCTCATTGGAGCTTTGATAGGAATTAAGTTGAATGCATAGATAACTTTTAGTACAATAGCCATTTTGCACAATGCTCATTCTGCCAATCCTGGAGCATGGAAGGCCTTTCTATAATGTGGTGTCTTCATTGATTTAGTATTTTATTGTCTTAAAGTTTTCACTGTAAAGACCTTTCACATTTTTCATTAGTTTATTCCTAGTGTTTAAATTTTTGCAACTCTTGGTGGTTCTATTGAATCTTTTAAGTATGGAAGCATGCCATCCTAAACATGGATAATTTGACTTTATTCTTTCCTTTCTTTATTCTTTTTATCTCTTCTAATTGTAACTTCTAACTGCTGTAGCTAAGACTTTGAGTATTATATTGAATAGAATTGGGAAGTGTGAGTGTCTTTGTGTCATTCCTGAATTTAGTGGAAATGATTTGTTTTGCTCCACTTCATATAATGTTGGCTCTGGTTTTGTCATATATGGCCTTTATTATTTTGAGATATTTTCCATCTCTTCCAGTTTCCTCTGGCACTTTCATCATGAAGACATGTTTGCCTTTGTAGATGCCCTTTATGCATCAATTGAGTTGATCATGTGATTTCTACCATTTAGCTTATTTATGTGGTGCATTACATTTATTGATTTATGTATGTTAAATCAAACTTCCATCTCCACTATGAATCACACTTGTAATGATGGATAATCTTAATGTGTTCTTGGATTTGGTTTGCTAGAATCTGGTTGAGAAAATTTGCACCTATGTTCATTAGTAAATTGGTCTGTAGTTTTCTTTTCTGGTTGTGTCTTTATCCAGTCTAGGAATCAGGGTCATGCTGGCTTCATGGCATGAATTTGTAAGTATTCCTTCCTTTTATTGTAGAACTCCTTGAGAGGAGTTGTTAGGTCATCTCTAAAAGCTTGATAAAATTCTGCTGTGAGTTGATCTGTTCCTGGACTTTGTCGGCAAACATTTAATTATAACTTCAATCTCATTGCTTACAATTGGTATGTTGAAACTATTGATATCATCCAACTTTTAATGTTGGGGAGTAATATGTATTTAGAAATTTGTCTATTCTAAAATTTTCCAGCTTTTTTTAATGTTTTGAATATTTTCAGAATATTCTCTAATGAATTCGGCATTTCATTGGAATGTATACATTTTTTGTCTCTAATTTTGCTCATTTGACTTTTTTCCCTTCTTTTTTTGTTCTTTTCTTAAAGAATCAACACTTTATTTGCTTAATTCTGTATTGTTCTTTTAGTTTCTATTTCATTAATTTATGCCCTATCATTTATTAGTTTTGCCATCTGTTGGGTTCAGGGACGATATGTGGGAAAAAGACAATTTATTCAACAAATGGTGCTGGAAAAAGTGGCTATCCACTTGTAGAAGAATGAAATCAGATCCACGGCTCTCTCCTTGTACCATATGAAGTAAATGGATCAAAGATCTCAATCTAAAACCTGAAACACAGAAACTGATAGAGGAGAAAATAAGTAGCATGCTACAGGTTATAGGCATAGGAAACAAAACTATCTGAACACGACTCCAGTAGCATAAGAGATAGCCCTAAGAATCCACAAAGGGCACTACATGAAAGTTAAAAGTTTCTACATAGCAAAATAAACCATCATCAAAGTGAACAGACAACTAACAGAATGGGAGAAAACCTTGCCATCTATACTTCATACAGGGGATTAATAACAAGAGTATACAAAGAACTACAAAAAGTGAGTCTTTAATCTCAGCACTTGGGAGTCAGAATCAGGAAAATCACCATGAGTTTTAGGCCACCCTAAGACCTCACAGTAAATTCCAGGTCAGCCTGGTCTACTGCAAGACCTCAACTTGATAAGCAAAAGCAAAATAAAATCAAAACAAAACAAATAACAATAAAAAAGAACTGCAAAGTTAAACATCCCCAATAGCCAATAAATACTTTACAATATGTTCACCATTCTTAACTAGAAACTAACTAGACAATTTAAATAAATTAAATGTCTAACTAGAAAAATTTAAATAAAAAAATATACCATATTTCCCCAAGGAGAATGACTATTGTCAAGAAAACAGATAGCAAATACTGGTAAGGATACAAGGGAAAAGGAACCCTTATCCGCTGTTGGTGGGAGTGAAAACTAGTGTGGCCATTGTACAAGTCATTATCAAACAAGTTAGAAATAGTCCTCCTAGTCATACTAATCCCAAGCCTATACCCTGAGGAATTTTCCCTTTACTACAGAGATACTTTTACACCTGTGTTCATAGCTGTTTATTTACTATGGCTAAGAGAAAATGACCTAGATCCCCAGGGACAGATGAATAGGTAAAGAAAACAGTGGAACATTTTCACAATGGAATTATAATTGACAGTATAGAAAAATAAAATCATGAAATTTTCAGGGAAATGTGTGGATTCAGAAATAATCATATTAAGTGAAGTGACTCAATCTCAGAAAGACCAGAACCACATATTCTCTCAGATACGTGGGTCTTAGCTAGTGGTATTTATGTCTATGTAGTGAGGGGGCCTATAAAAATAGAGTATTATTAAGAGTGAATATAAAGAGATGAACTGGGATATGGGGGAGGAATGGACAAAGGGAACATGTGGTAAGTAATTAAAATAAGGGAAATGCAGAGGGGTGGGATGCTGGGGTCCGGGAAGATGAGGGAAGAGAGTAGGAAGGACAAGAATCAACAACAACAAATTGTATTTGAAAATCCCCCCAAAAAATAAAAATGAAGAAAATAATACAGAATTTGGAAGATGCCTGAGTGTGAGTCCACAAGCAGTACACTATTGTAGTATAAGGAAATGTTCAAGTTTTAATGTTTTAGTTAGATTTATAAAACTTACTAGGAAAGTTTTAGCTTTATAGCAGGAGATACTGAACATAATTTAAATTATATTCAACTTTACATTATAAGATATATTTTGTATTTTAATTTATTGGTACTATTGGAAAATTTTAAAGTTTGCCTAACTGATTGTATTATACATTATTTCAAATTATGTGATTTGTCAGCTCTGATAACAATTTTCTGTTGTTTTACAGTCCTGTGTGTACATAACTAAAATAACATATACATGCTTACAAAAATGCATGCATATATAATATATAATGACACATATACATTTTGCAACCGATTTCAGTTTTATAAAAAGATGTTTCTAATACAGAGAGTATTTAAAACCTGAATATCTTTACTTTAGTATTCAGTTTTGCCTTGTAATTTTGAGTAAGTTTTAATTTTCAGTTAAATCAAATGTATGGGCAGTTTTATGATCACAGGACAGTCTGAGCAGGCAGTCTCATGTCCATCAAGTGGGGTGTCTACAGGGAAGCTATTCTCTCACATTTTCCCAGCCAATAGGCAAACCTGAATTCAGATTCTGATTTCCTACTTTGGAAAGACAGAAGTGGGGAGAAGCATCACTTTCTTCTATCTGAAGATGATGATGAATTTAACCAGCATACCAGGTCATCTGATGCCAGCTCATGGTGGCAGTTTTTTCTGATCTTTGGAATTATATACCCTTGGACGACCCCATGCAACAATTGCTTGAGCAGAGATTGGCTTGATATATGGAATGAAAACTACCATTCCTGTGTCTCAATTTTATGTTTGTTTTGGCATCCAACATTAAGAACCGGAGGCCTCCTGAGAGATAAATCACTTAACCGAGGAAAATGTTTGTTGTTGTTGTTTTTTTCTGTATTCAAACTGAGATGGGAATTGGATGCCTGGAGTCGGCAGTGGAGTAAGAACAGATCAACATACACTATATGAGTGGTGAGAGCGGAATTGAAGAGCCATGCCAAGCATAAACACTGGCTGCCTAAGAGGAGGGTGCTGAGAGCCAAGTGGAAAAGTACCAAAAATCTGTATCAGGAAGTATGTGGCTAAATCAGGAAGCTGGAGGAAGCAGGAGACTCAAAAAGTTAGAAGGAAGCTATCTGGCCACAGGATTCTCTTTAGGCCTGATTACTGGGGCAGCTATCTACAAACTCATCTTGTCTCTGCTCAGCTGTGGGGACTCAGCCTGGGAGTAAGGCAGTGCCATGGGAGATTTTGTAAACCCCAGAAGACAGCATGTTTACTGGGATGCTTTGTACAAACTTAATTGTCTGTGTCCAAAATCTGATATACTGGGTAAGAGCAAGGACTGGCAAAGTTTTATAATAAGGGCTAACAGTGAATATATTTGGCATTCTGGGCCGCATGCTCTATCCTGGCTTCCCTTCTGTTGTAGCACAAGAGCTCCTGCACCCAACATGTAAATAAACAAATGTGGCTATGTCCCCGTAACAAATGCTTATAAAGCAGATGTGTACCAGGTTTGTCCTGAGGACAATGGTTTCCTGATTCTTGTTCATAGAAGTCTCTTTTCCTTTCACAACCTGGTGACCTAGTCTGTCTGCACAAGTTACAAAAACAGAGCCCTTCAAAATAGAAATGTGGGCATTCCTTTTAATCACATACATTTGTGCAGATAATATTATGACTTGTGTTCCATATCCATCATCACAGGTAGTACAGAGATGGGCATACAAAATCATGGTAGCAAATATGGTTTGGAAAAGAGTTGTTTTCCCCATTCCCTAAGGAACTTGCTAAATGCCTGCTCTCATGTTCGAGATTTTACCTTCACCAGGACAATACAGATCATAGTGAACTCTGTTTGAGATACACTTATAAATTAAAGAATCCTTTCTCCTCTCTTTACAGGGTGAGAGATGTGTATTTCCTTTTCAACATTTAGATACCCTGGGGAAAATCAACAATGAGTATTGAGATGAAAATGCGTTAAAGCAGAAATATGCAAATTACTCTAAGCCGGGATCTAACAATGACAGCCAAGCATAATTGTTTTTAAAGGCCTTTCCAGTGAGGTAAAAGTTGACTGGATTGTGGATCATGAGGAAGAATGTGCCTTCCATACATTTCATGTTGAGAGCAGACAGGTTCAATTCTTGCCCTCTTCTCTTCCTCTCAAATTTGAACCCAATTTGTCCTCCACAGGGAGTTCCCCTGGTATTTGATACCTGGGAATAGGTGACCAGGTAAGCCAATGAAAGACAAAACATTTATTTCAGTTACAGCTATTTGCATTTTCGTCCAGTTAAGATATTTGCTTTCTGTTGAGGGTTTTATATCCTTTCCTCATAAGAATTTACTAATTGAGAATCTTGTTAGGAGATTATCTTAACCACCTCACCTCGCTGTCACAGTCGGAATGGTTTTGGAACAGAATGCTGTAGTTAACTGAGTGTCAGGAGAGTTAGGTTTTTGTCTTCTCTGGCGTTTCTAAGTTAGCTCTAAAACTATGTTCCCATTATGGATCTCAGTTTTCTCATTCAATGAAATTATAGTTTGGAATTACACAATTACTACTTTGACCTCCAAGATAAGCTAATTTACACTAAAGTTTTAATGACTGACAGTGGTTTAATTCCTTTGTTGCCCAAGTACAGTGGAACTTTGAAAGCCCTTAGACTCAAAGGTTGTAATGCATTTATATTTTAAGCAGCACTGATATTGCAGTACTGCAGAAAATTCCTTAGGTTTTGTTTTGTTTTTGGTTTTGGTTTTTGAGGCAGGGTCTCACTCTAGCTCAGGCTGACCTAGAATACACTATGTAGTCAGTCTCAGGGTGGCCTTGAACTCATGGTGCTCCTCTTACCTCTGCCTCCAGAGTGCTGGGATTAAAGGCATGCACCACCATGCCCGGCCCTTTTAAAATCATATCCTATGAATTACAGGAACAATGAAGGTGGCAAAAATGGGCAGAAAGTTGATCTATTATGGATAGGTACATGCTATAAGTTCATTGAGGATTTTATTTTTATAATTTTTACAAGTGTGTGTGTGTGTGTGTGTGTGTGTGTGTGTGTGCATCCCTATGCCAGAGTCCAGGTTTGGAGGTCAGAGGATAACCTCAAGGTGTCTGACCTCTTCTTCCATCTTCTTCCACATTCATTGAAATGGAGACTCTCTTGGTTTGAAGTTGCATGTACCAGACTAGCTGGACAACCAGCTTATGGATTTTTCTGGCTCTTCTTCTCATCACCAGAGGCAAACTGGAAGCACAGGTGTGTGCCCCACTTTGCATCTTGCTGTGTGTGGAGCTGGAGAGGACCAAACTTGGGTTGGCAGGCTTGTATGCATGCAGCTTTAACCACAGAGCAATCTCCCTAGCCCCTCCTTGAGGGCTGTGAGTGAAAAGAAACTTTACAAGTATCAGGGTGATAAGAAAGGCTGGAGCTGGGAAGTAAGGTAGTGCTCTAGAATGTAAATGTTGAAATATTTTAAGGCAGAGAGACTGGCATATGCTAGGCTTTGGGAAGGTAGGTGCTGACAATTTGAACATGCAAACTAAACATTAATGCACTTTTTCTAACTCATTATTCTTCACACTCTAATTCCAGGTGTTACTCAGAAAGTTTTTCTTTATATAAACAAAATACTAGCCCTAATATCTGATGCAGATTGAGGACTATGTATATAGTTCTGCCTTTAACCCGCTCCTCCTCTCTCTTTTGTGTATGCCATTATGGTAGGTACAGTTCTTCTCTTTCATTTTGCACACTGTGAGAGACTATTTATACTGGTATGTTAATACACTGAAAGTTAACTTCTCTTCATCTTTCTTGATGTGTTATTTAATTTCATTAATTGATTTTTTAAAATTTTATGCTATTTTACTTTTATTTATTTACTTGAGATAAAGAGAGATACAGAATTAGATTAGGGGTGGGGGGAGAGAATGAATGGGTTTGCCAGGGCCTATAGCCACTGTAAACAAAGTCCAGATGTGTGTGCCTCCTTGTGTATCTGGTTTACATGGGTCCTGGGGAGTTGAACCTGGGTCCTTTGGCTTTGCAAGCAAACACCTTAACCACTAAGCAATCCTTCCAGCCCCAATTTTATTTCTTTATTCAACAGATAGGAACAATCATGTTGCATCACCCTTCTGTAGGTGTTAGGGCTAGTTAATACAGCAGACTCATTCCTCAGGGGCAGATAGGAAAGGAAGCAAAGGAAAATGTAATAGGAGGTTATGAATGTCTTCTATGAGAAGAATAAAACAGAAGAAATTCCTCACAGCAAAGGACAAAAGGTGGACACTTTTGTGGATGGGGATGTCAGAGAAGGTCTGTCTAGTCAGGAGAACGTTGATCCGACCTGAAGGAGTTGAAAAATTTGTCACAAGGGAATGGGGCCAACTCTATTCCTGTTAGCAATGAAGAGTCCATGCACACACTTTTCATAATTGTTAAAGGCCTTCGTCCTGTGTGTATATGGCCTTTCCTGCTGGGCTCTCTTTTCTTGCCACTCATCCTGAGCCATCTCCAGATTAGCCCTGCTTATTTAAAGCTGACCTTTCTATGTTGATGGATTTCACCTCTGTGAATTTATGTAACTGCTGAAATCACTTGCTATCCCTAACTCAGTGCCCATGGAATTTTTTGTGGTCAGTCATAGACATATGCATGCATGGAGTGGAGATTGTCCCACGTCACTAGATGTGCATTTTTCCAGGCTGTTTTCCTTGTCTTTGCAGTCCAGCTTCCCATCGTCTAGGCAGTGTGGCACTTCTCATGTCTTCATCCCTTTCCTGCTTCCTGTTGGTGACTTAGCTGTCTGTATATCTGATTTGACTGTTTAATGGTGAATTGTTGTTTTCTACTCCTAAGCAAAGCAAGGCTTGTGATGTGCAACTTCATACAGGAACAAACTAACATGACAAGGCTGAAGGAGCAATGTTTATGTATGTGTGTATATCTATGTGGCTTTTAAAGGGAAATGCAAATAAAGACACAGTTGTAACCAGAAAAACTTAGTCTTATTTTTGCCCTAGGAACACACTTTAGGGACTCTACTAATTCAGTGCATACGCAGTGTTCCTAGTGATTTCCTGAAATTTATATCAGCTGTGAGAAGTGAGAATCCTCTGGTTCTGCTAGGTCTTGTCTCCAGAATGATTTTGGTGCCCATTGTAGTCTAATTAATGTTGCACATATTAGTTTTTGAGCTCCTTTCCTCCATGTTTATGCTTTATGCCTTTCCCCCATCCACTCCTTTTTCCCTCCAGGTCACC
Organism: Jaculus jaculus; assembly: GCF_020740685.1. Taxonomy (NCBI): domain Eukaryota; kingdom Metazoa; phylum Chordata; class Mammalia; order Rodentia; family Dipodidae; genus Jaculus; species Jaculus jaculus. The sequence goes on along the minus strand of NC_059116.1, from coordinate 47,024,624 downwards.
CTCTCCCATCTCTTCCCTTTCCTTTTCTCTCTAGACAGGTTATATGTAGTCCATTCTCCAAGTCACTAAATAGCAGAAGATGATCTTGAACTTCTAATCCCCGTCTCCACCTACTTAGGGCTGGGATACAGGCTTGTGCTTCCATGTTTGGTGTGTTTGGTACTGGAATGCCAGGGCTTTGTGCAAGCTAGATTAGCACTCAAACTACGGCATCTTGTTGATCTATCACTGTGGCCAGCTCCTGACCATTGAATATCAACCATGTGCCCAAATTGAGTTGATATTTTTACTGAGTGACAACTGAAAAGTAAGCATGCAGAGGCCCATTTTGCACATGACAACCTTGAAGCCCAAAGTGGTTAGATGATTAGCCAAAGGTCACCTTGCATGTCAGACTGAGGCACCTGCATGGGTTCCTTCTCTTACTGGCTAGTATGCCTTGCACAGTTCTGGGTTCCTGATGGAAACTTAGGGAGTTAAACCTAGTGATAAACAAAAAAGACAAAAGGATTGAGGGGAAGTCAAGGACAATTCATGTTTTGTGTTGGTTGGTAGCAAAGCTATTTTTCTCTTTGGAAGAAAGATATGAAACTTCTGATATTCAAATGCTCACCCACCAGGCACCCTTCAGAATTCCCATCCATCAGCTGGCAAATGGACACATTTTAACGAGCACAATCGCAACCAAGCAAGTTCTGGCAACAAAATATGCCTCCACTAATGATATTCAATTGTTCTAAGAAGACAAAATGGTCTGAAGTGTAATGAGATGCCAAACACACAAGTGCACAAAGCAGGCTGCTCATATTTAAGTCCTTATGTTTCTCGGAGTGAAAACTCATTTTAAGAAGATTATGGTGCATATATTATAAAATGGGATGATATTCCACATTCATGCCCCACTGGGACCTTGACTGTATTAAAAAAAATGAAAACAAAACCAACAACAACATTTTGTTCCCACACAAGTACTTTGCTAATAGGACATGTGATGTGGTAGTCATTTGTTTGGGTTATTTTTGTTGCAGGCTTTCTGGATGCATTCACTGTTTTGATACGCGGTATGTTTGGGGAATTTTTCAGTTGATTTTTGAGGGTGAGAATACCCTGAAAACAAGGGGCAGAGTGCCAGGGCCAGACCTAAATTGCAAATAGTAAGGTGGGGTAGGAGAATGAAGGAAGGAAGTTTGTGACATGTTTTGTGTACTTCCTGGTTGGAACAAAGGACTATCTACTGAGGCAACAGTCCGATTTTTACCTTTATCAAATTCAGGTAATTATGTTTATCAGTGGCAAAGATCCACAGTTTCAAATGTTTTATTATGTGCAAATCTTTGTTCTAGTGAAGTTCCTTGTGTGAAATGTAAACAAACAGAAGCAGAAGTAGCCCGGTGGAAGTGAGCATAGTTATTATCACAACAACTCAGGTTCTTTTTCTTCTTCTGTTTCCTAGCAGAATCCCAGAGGAGCCTTCCCTAAGTATAATCTCAGGACTCCAAGGAACTGTATGCATAGTGTTTGTTGCAGTCCGGTTCGCATTGCTGGTAGAATCACCCAACCAAGAGTAGCTTCTGGGAAAAAGAGGTTTATTTTAGCTTACAGGCTCGAGGGGAAGCTCCACGATGGCAGGGGAAAACGATGGCATGAGCAGAGGGTGGACATCACCCCCTGGCCAACATAAGGTGGAACACAGCAACAGGAGGGTGTGCCAAACACTGGCAAGGGGAAACTGGCTATAAAGTCCTTAAGCCTGCCCCCAACAATACACTCCCTCCAGGAGGCATTAATTCCCAAATATCCATCAGCTGGGGAGCTAGCATTCAGAACACCTAAGTTTATGGGGGACACCTGAATCAAACCACCACAGTGTTGGTCTTGGCATTTAAATGTCCAGGAAGGATAGAATGAAGCAAACAAAGACATGACTGACAGATAATGAAAACACTATGATTCAAAAAGAGTGAATGTGAATAAGGAATGGAGTCAGAAATTCTCCAGTGTAGGAAACAGCCTCCATCCTAGAAGCTTTTGAGAGGAAAGGGAGTGGTGCTCTCAGGGTCCAAGAGTACTAAGTTTACTAAGTACTAACTTTACTAAGTTATTGAGGCTGAAACCAGGAAGTGGGGCCTCATAGCTCAAGTCAGAATTGTCAAAGCTTCCTGAGGTTTGACGAAGAGGAAGGAACATTATTTTTTCTCTACTCCTGTCACTGACCTCACCAACCATTTCTCTTGGTTAAACCTACCAGAAGTCAGATAGAAAGAAAAACCCTAGCTCTGGCATAACTGAAAAGAGTTGATAAAGGCAAGCTCACCACTAAGAGGTGCAGGGCAGTACATGGCTATGCCCATTTATAGGCTTCCATTCCCTTCCACTCACTCTGAAGCATCTCCCTTAGCCATGGAAATTGCATACTTCTGCTTGCTGCAATCCAATTTTCCTTGATACTGAGGGCAGTATTCATGATCTCTTCAGGGAAGACCCTAAAGGGAGATACCAATTTCCATCAGCCCATCTTTTTATCTGTCCCTGAGGGAGATAAGATCCTTTTATTTGGTTACAAGCCATCTGATATTCTGTAATTCAAAAGAGTGTATGTGCTATTTTGTCTGCTGTGATGACAAAATACTTGACAAAAGCAAGTTAGGAAGGAAGAAAAGAAGTGAGGGAGGAAGGGAGAAAGTAAGGGAGGAAAGAAGGAAGGAAATAAAGAAGGAAGAGAGGGAGACTGGAAGGGGGGAAGAAGGAAGGGTTTGTTTTGGCTCATAGTTGGAGGGTACAGTCCATTGTGGTGGGAGGCAGAAGATGAAGTGGCTGATCATATTGAGTCTGTAGTCAGAGAAATAAAAGAAAAATAAATACAAGAAAAATAAATGAGGGTGCCTAGCTGGCTTTCTGCTGTTTTTTTTTTTGTTGTTGTTGTTTTTTTTCTATCTTTACTTATTTTTAACATTTTCATGTATGTATGCAGTGCTTTCTGATCCCACTGCTCTTCAATTACTTACTCTTTCATCTCTAAATTTGTTAGGTCAAAACCCCAACCCATGGATGGTACCACGAACATTCAAGATGGGGTCTGTTGTCTTCAGTTAAACCTTTCTAGAGACACCTTAAAGATGTGCATGTCTTCTCCATGATTCAAATCCTACCAGGCTGACAATGACTATGAACCAGCACAAAGTCAAACTTAAATTAAACCTGCAACATTGAAAGAAACCATCCACATTCTATAAAAAATAACAGGAAGAATTAAGATGGTATGATTTGGCATAGGCATAGATGTGTTGTGTGGGTAACAAGAAGGGAAGCAGCTCTCTGGATTCCTTCTGTGACTGTTGATTCTGTGTCTTGTAATAAGGCTGCTGTTTGTTCTTTGTACATCTTTCTTCTGTCCCCTGCCCTCTGCTCCCTTGGCTGTCTTCTAGGATCTCAATTCATTGCAGAACTTTAATTTTTGTGGTGATTTAAATGCCCATTACTGAGCGGAATCTTCATTCCTTAATGCCATTCAAATGTTGGGGTGCTATCACCTTTTATGAAATTTCTTATTTGATTTTGAATTTCTTGGAAATACCCTAGAAATTTGTCTAGGCCCCAGATACCACAATAATACTGACTTCAGCATAGAATGACCCTATTTGACTTTGATAATCTAATTGGCTCATAGGTAGTCTCTTCTGTGCCTATTGAGTTAATGACATAAGAACTCCAAAATGACTTGGTAATGAGTCCAACTTCCACTTCAAAGGGACTCTGGTAATGCCCACTACTGATGGCAATCCTGCTTTGGGAACTGAGAATTCTAGATCAGTACCTTCCAAAGTACTTGGATGGAAAGCAAAATCCTTTCAGCAGTTTGTGAGGTGCAGTAGTAGAGCACAGTCCCAATTTTATATCTTCATTCCAAAACTCACGCATCATAGCTAGGGGAAATATAGTACTGCATATTGATCCCTCATTCAAACCACAAGTATCATTGTGAAGGGAAGTTTTCATTGGTCATTTAATCACTGTATCTTTCTCAAGTGCATTTAGGAAAGAAATACATGACAAAACAGTTGAACATCATGGTATTATGCCATGGCTACACTTCTATATTCAAAAGACTTGCTTCATTAGAATCACTGTTGTTTGCTAATACAGGAGAATAAGTTAACTTATCTATCCATGGATAGTGATACTTGCAGGGAAATTTTGAAACAGGAAGAAAAAAATCTTATTTTAAAAAATTATTTATTATTTATTTATTTGACAGTGACAGAGAGGCAGACAGAGATGGGGGGGGGGGAAGAGAGAAAGAATGGGCTAGCCAGGGCCTCCAGCCGCTGCAAACGAACTCCAAACATATGTGCTACCTTGTGCATCTGGCTTATGTGGGTCCTGGGGAACTGAACTGAGGTCCTTTGGCTTTGCAGGCAAATGCCTTAACTGCTAAGCCATCTTTCCAGCCCCGAAAAAAAATCTTATTGAATATAAATTTGTCAGGTTGAAAGTATATTATTTTCCCATATTGCAAGAAGGTGAAAGAAATGGCACTCTTCAAATCTGATGACCCCTCAGGGCCTATCAGAAGGTTAAAATGACCAGTATTGATGGTAGCTGGTTGATATGGTGATATGTAAGCTTAGACTTCACTTATATATTGTTTTCATTCCTACTGTTGAGGACAACTTAAAAATTATTTATTTTTATTTATTTATTTGTGTGTGAGAGAGTAAGAGTCAGATAGAGAGAGAATGGGAATGCTAGGGCCAGACACATGTGTCACCTTGTGCAACTTTCTTACATGGTTACTGGGGAATCAAACCTAGGTTCTTAGACTTCACAGACAAGCACCTTAACCATAAAGCCATCTCTCCAGCCCTGCCATATACATCATTTTTAAAAATATTTTTTGTGCATTTTTATTTATTTATTTGAGAGTGACAGAGAGTGAGGGAGAGAAAGAGACAGATTAGAGAAGGAATGGGTGCACCAGGGCTTCCAGCCACTGCAAATGAACTCCAGACGTGTGCGCCCCTTTGTGCATCTGGCTAAAGTGGGTCCTGGGGAATTGAGCCTCGCACTGGAGTCCTTAGGTTTCACAGGCAAGTGCTTAACTGCTAAGCCATCTCTCCAGCCTCCATATACATCTTAATGGAGACTGTATCATAAATACAAAAAAGACAAAGAAAGTATACAACATTTGCAGGAGGGGTCAGCTTATCTTCCTAACATTTGTAGAGTTACTTTGCTCTGAGTATCCTTTAGCAATCAATAACAGAATAATTATGCCCTAGTTTGTTATGACCCTTCCAGGATGGGGAAGGTGATTTTCCTCCTGAACTCCTTATAAGGAATTGATAAGTCATTTCAATTCCTAAATATCTGAGTCTCAAGCCAAACAGATAAATATAACTTTTGAATCAGAATAGAGGCACATCATCTTAGGCCCTAACTCCATCCATGCAAACAAAAGAGGATTCTATCTATGCATCTATGTACCTATTCCCCACTCTCTCCTGTTATATATGTATATGTATAAATATTAGATGTTAAAATATGTATAAACACACACACATTCAAAGTTGGACTTGATGATAAGGTTTTCTTCCTTCATTACTGCCTTTCTATAATTTTCCTGATTGTGTGGTGATAGTGAATGTTATAGAACTTGAAAACCAGGCTTGACTTCCTTCTTTTTTTTTTTTTTTCCAATTTATCATTGGATTCACCCTGAAAAAACACTGGAATTGGTAAACTTAGTGAAAAGAGTTTTGAGGAATAGCACAGAAGTGATCTACCAGGAGACTCAACCTCCCGCTCATGCAGCTCCCTTGTAGAATCATTTTTCCTCCATTTGATGGTGCAGTGCCACTGCAATTCTCTAACTGTATTATTCAGTAGAAGAGAAAGTGCCCAGGTCATGATGTAACTTGGGTTGCTAGGTTTGTCCTGTAATCCAGTGTTAAATCTTTTCCAGGAGCTGGTATCCAGGTAGGACACTTGTGATAAGGTATAAATGTTACCTTCAGAGGGCTTCATTACCTTTCAACAGGATTCCGAGGCTCTGCATTATGATTTGTCTACCAGTGAATTATGCAGACTCCATCTAGCATTTCTATTTGCCATAGTAATTTTTGTATTTTTTCAGAGGTGCTGCATCCCAAAGCTTACATGGCAGAGTGGCATCCACTGTGCCCTTAATCACTTCAGAGCCCCTCACAAGGAAAAGCCTCTAGGCTGGGCAGCAAGTAGGTTGCAACAATTCACTTGAATGAGACATGTGCCTTTCAAAGATAAAAGAAAATAAAAACTTTTCTCTGTGTGTTTATATTTTAGTGGGAGGCTGTATAAGAATAACTTCCATTAAGTTCTTAGAAATGTCATTACATTGTCATATGCATGTAATTTGTGGGGTTTATCTCCTAAGTTTTCCCTTGCATAAATGCTTTTTGCATGTATGTGTCTGTGTGTATGTTGTGTATATGTGCATGCATGCTTGCATGTGTGAGTGCATGTGGATGTAGAGGTGTGTGTACACATGTATGTGAAGGCCAGCAAAAAGAAAAACCTTTCTGTTATGTTCAGGAACATCTTCACCTCTTTGAAATAGTATCTTTCAAAAATAGGGTCTCTCCTTGGCCTGGAGTTTAGCAATAAGGCTAGACTAGCTTGCCAACAGTCTTTAAGAACCCCTTGTTTCTACCTTCTCAGTGCAGGGATTATAGGTGTACACCACCACATCTGGCAGTTTATGCATGTATGGGGGTTGAACTCAAGGCCCCATGTTTGCATATCAAGCACTTTCCCCAGTAACCTTTCTCATTAGTCAGTAAATACTTGTATTTCTTATGAAGTACTTTCCATTTTCTACTTACCAAGACAAATTAATAGGATGCATTAAAATACTGGATGATCTACTCAAGGTTTCTCTAGGCTAGGTTATGATAGAGAAAGTTCACATGGCTCCAATGCCCATCAGGTGGAGAACACTGGTCTTCTATGTGGTGAAATATGTTTTAGATGGCCTTTATTATTAGTGTATAGAGGAAATAATTGCTAATCCAATGTGTGCTTAAAAAAATCATCAGCAAGTGAACAATAAAAGCAAGTAGGGGCTGGCGAGATTACTTATTAGTTAAGTTGCTAGCCTGTGAAACCTAAGGACCCAGGTTTGATTCCCCAGTACACATGTAAGACAGATGAACAAGGTGGTACATACATCTGGAGTCCGTTTGCAGTGGCTGGAGGCCCTGATACACTCACTTGCTCTCACTCTCGCTCTCTCTCTCTGTCAATCTCTCTCTCTCTCCAATAACTAACTAACTAACTAACTAACTAACTAACTAACTAACTAAATAAATAAATAAATAAATAAAATATATTTTAAAAAGCAGCAAGCATGCATCCACAGACCTCTTACAGCTCTCTTCACAGCTGTTGGCTGGAATCAGATCTGCATCCAAACACACCTTTGGGCTGGATCCCAGGGTCCACCCCAGTGGCACCTCCTCCATCCAGGCAGCTGGAGACCCAAATTACAAGCTTAATAAACCACCTGTCTATGGGGTACATACATTCACATTCAAAGTACCACAAGTTGCATTCTGAGCTACGATCTGATTTATTTTGTGATAATCTACATTTATTTACCAAGATCTAGTCATATTCTGCACAGTGAAAAAAGAGTAGTTAAATATCAGTGTGATGGAACTCACACCTGCTGCTATCAAGTCTCTTGTTACTAAATGCAGTGATCACTCAAGACCCATTCAAAACCATTTAGGAGGCATTTCCATGGCTGCTTTCAGAAGCAGCAAGAAATCAAGTAAGAAGAATTTTTTTTTCCCTTTTCTCTTTTGATCTTTAACTAATGCCCAAGGGAATGAAGATGTATGGAACTGCACATCCCAAGTCTCTGATGGTTCCTCAGCTATGCTGTCTTCCATTCTGCCTTTCACCAAGTCCTATAGCCTTGCAGAGTGATCTCAATGACAAGTTTACCAAATAAGAACTAGATATAGTCTCCTTTGGTAAAAATAAACAAGAAACTGGTTGGCAAAGACAATTAGAAACTGTAATTTAGAGATACCAAGCCTCAGCACTATAGAAGAGAGATAGAATCACTAGTGTGAGGCTGAATAGTGCTGGCAAGTCACTTGCGGTTCCTCTGCACAAAAAATTAGTAGTTGGAATTGACACTTGTAAGTGTCTCTGATTTTTCTTGAGGTTCAACAGAAAGATAAAGAGGATAGTAAAAACAATGAAATGCACCACTGAAGACTATGGTGCAGGAGGAAGGCTACAATATGTAAGTTTTGCAAAATGTCTTTCTTTCTTCGAAACATAATTTGAGAACCATGACATACTTAAATAAATTAATGATAAGTAGTAAATAAACATTTTTAAAAGTGTTCAACATTCTTAGTCATAATGCAAATTAAGAGTACCTTTATTCTCTGTCTCATCCCAGACAGAATGGCTATCTGCAGGAAATCAAATTTTTCCAAGGATGTGAGGAAAGAGGAACCCTTGTCCACTGTTGGTGGGAGTGCCAAATGGTAAAGTCACTAAGGAAGTCAGTGTAGAAGTTTCTCAAAAACTGAAAATAGAGCTCTGACCTGACTCAGATGTTCAATTTCTGAACATAAAACTGAAGGACTCTATACCCTACCATAGACAACTTGACATCCTTGTTTGTTGCTGTAATATGCACAATAGATCAGAAATGGAACCAGCCTAGATGCCCATCAACAAATTAATGGTTAGGAAAAATATATAATAGCAGTTCATCCAGCTGTAAATTAAAATTAAATCATGGAAATTTAAGGAAATTGGTGGGATTCAATCATTGTATTAAGCGAAATAACTCAGATTTGGGAAGATAAACATTATTTGTATATACATATCCTAGATTTAAATTTTTAAGGATATACATGTGTGTCATAAGGAGAGGAGGGTATAGACCATGAAAGCAGAAAGGGGATTATGGGGAGGGCGTTCCTAATGGAGCAGGTAAGGAAAAATAATTGAATGTATTTGACATGAAGACTGATGGGGAGCTATTAAAAGGAGACAGGAGACCAGCAGGAGGGGTGAAAACAATGATGGGAGACGGAGAAGATGATCAACACAAACATTGTATGCAGTGCATTGCCACACTGTGTCTGTCATAGGCAGGGCCCTGGGTTAAAGCAAACCTAAACTGTCTAACACGAAGGCTCCAGGCTATGGAGTGGCCACAGCAACCTGAACTTCCTGTCATATCTCAGGGACTGGACCTGTAGGGGAGCTCCTCCATCCCCCATCCCCCCCCCCATTCATGGGGGTTGCAAGTGAGCCTGGACCCTGGACAAAATCTTGACCCCAAGATTGGCAGGAAGTAAGGCCACTCCCTCCCCTAGCAAGGGATATCTGGACTTTCAGATAAGACTTAGGCTTTGCCCATAGGCCAATTGCCTAGGGAACTCCTTATATGGTATCATCCAGCACCTTGCAAAGCCCTTCCCCCTGTGCCAGTGCCTCCATGCTGGAATGAATGTCCCCATATGCTAATTAGGCATCAGCAGGCAGCCTTGTACATCCAGTTCCCTTAGGATCCTCAACTGCTTATAAACCCATTTCCTTGATAATAAACCAAGAACTGTTGCAAAAATTGTCTCCCAAGAATGATTCGCGTGTGCTCACCACCACAGTTGCCTGGGATGCCTTGAGGTCTACAGCCAGCCCAAGAACCCAGAAACCCACAGCTGGCACCTGAACAGGGACCCTCTGAGATGCCAAGGTAACTGTGTGCTCTCCTGGATGGAGGATGGTAGGTTGGGGGATATCAGGCCTTTGCCTCCACATTTTTGAGGGTTGGAAGTTTTCTCTTTTTCTTCCTTTATTTTTGGTTCATGCTATTGTGAGGGATAAGACATGACAAACCAGTAACTGATGTCTCTTGGCTGAGACCACTCTTTGGTATTGACTGAGGACCAGCCATCCTTTGCCTGAACCCCCATAGCCCATTGAGTGCTGGCAAAATCCTTCTACCTATTTATCTTCAATATAAAACAAAAACAAAACAGTAGCACATCAACCTCTTAAAAAACCTGTGGGTCTGGGCATGGTGGCACACACGTTTAATCCCAGCCCTTGGGAGGCAGAGGTATGAGGATCTCTGATCTCTGTGAGTTTGAGGCCACCCTGAGATAACATAGTGAATTTCAGGTCAGCCTGGGCTAGAGTGAAACCCTACCTAAAAAAAAATAAATAAATAAAAGCCTATAGGGCAGGTCACCTGCCTCTTAAACTTGTGGACAGGCTCAAGTCCAGATTATTGGGGAATCCCCCATGTGATAATCAGCTTTCAGGAATGTTACCCTCTGGTCTTGGCATTTCTACTCTTTCTCTGCTATGGGTAACATTGCCTCTGCAAAGGAAATCACAGATTCATTGACTAAGAGTTCTACTGAAAGTCAGGAGAATTAAGCTCTTCCAGAGAGAGGCTACCTCCTTTTGGAAAGAAGTCCTCCAGGTCACCCCCTGGATGATTTCTGGAGATCTATATGACCCAGACACATGGACCTGTATAGCTTATCTAGCCAGGAGTTGGGAGGTTCAGGAAGAATCCCCCCTCTCTCTTTTCTCCCAATCTTAGCAGCTCTTGGGCAATGCATTAGCCTCCCCCCCACCCAGGAAACACCTCCACTCAAAAAACAAATGATGACTCTGATGAGAGGAGTCCTGAGAACCAGCCAGTAGTGGACCTCAGTTCCCTTGAAAAACCAATGGAAGAAATTAGGGAAAAAAAACAACCCCAAGCCCCTTACAACCACTCCCTTTTATTGACCTTTGCCACCATACCCGCCTCCCAATTCAGGCTGCCCCCCCCTCCCGACTCATGTAACACAGGACAAAAGAATCCTAACATGATAAATTCCCCTGGCCAGCACCTCCCTCCATCCACTACCCCACTTATGATCACACAACAATTATGTGAGGCCTGAGATAACAACAAAAAGATATTCAATCAGGAACTAGAAGCCTTAGCCCATGTCTTTGTATGCTGATTCAAAAAAATCAATAATTCAAAAATAATAAAATAATAAAACGTTTTGGTGTTGATACTATTTAACTACAGTAGGTAGTTAAGATAATAACCATATGAGTTTTAATGTGAGACTTAAGAAAGTGGCTTGGGGGCAGGAGAGATGGCTTAGTGGTTAAGCGCTTGCCTGTGAAGCCTAAGGACCCTGGTTTGAGGCTCAGTTCCCCAGGACCCACGTTAGCCAGATGCACAAAAGGGCGCGTGCGTCTGGAGTTCATTTGCAGTGGCTGGAGGCCCTGGTGTGCCCATTCTCTCTATCTCTGCCTCTTTCTGTCTGTCTGTCACTCTAAAATAAATAAAATAACAACAAAAAAAAATTAAAAAAAAAAAAAAGAAAGTGCCTTGGGAAGTGAGAGTAGTTGGGGGTTACCATCACAGCATCTAACTAAGTGTTGTGGTGTTTTAGATGATTTTCCACCCAATAGCAACTGATGGTTGTGCCTTAACATGAAACTCATTCATTCAAAGATGCCTGGATTAGATTTGTTGGATCTTACCCTTGGTGTGCTCGTGCTTTCAGGGCAAGCTTTATATATGTATACCATGATATGCATGAGAATGGTAACAAGCCTAAAAAAATGCTCATATCATCCAAAATGTATAAATAAAATACAAAGCGTTTAACTGGAGAAAGACCCGAGCTCATTTGTATAAGTCCACAAGTTTGTACCTATCTGTTCTGTTCTCATTCTACTCTTTTCTCTTTGGGGCTCATCTTTCATAGCATTTCTGCTTAAGACCACTTAATATACACATATGTGCAGGTGCTCATTAACAGTTCTCTCAGTGTTTGTTGGATTATAAATCATGTTTGTTTAAATTTTTGCTTTTGAAGGACATTTGCATTCAGAGCAGTTTTATGTTGGCAGGTGTTATCTTTTGGTATTTCAAGGATATTGTTATGTTAGTATTTGGTTTCTGTATATTCCAAGTCAGTGCTCACTTGTATATTTTTTATTTTAAGGTAGTGCCTCTCTTTTTTTCCTTACTACTTTTTAGGTGTATTTATTTTATTTTATTTTGCTGTGGTAGGGTCTCGCTCTACCCCAGCCTGATCTGGAATTTACTATGTAGTCTCAGAATTGCCTCGAAGTCACGATGGTCCTCTTTCCTCTGCCTCCCTAGAGCTGGGATTAAAGGCATGTGATACTATGCTAAACCCTACTTTTTAGGTTTTGCTTTTTTTTCAGAGGTTTTACTATGACACATCTAGGTGTGTTATCTTTGTAAATTTTCTTGTTAGAAGTTTGTAGAGCTTCTAATTTGGTGATTTGCCTTTTTTTGTGAAATTCTTAGCAATCACCCTTTTCCCTTTCACTTTCCACCTCCATGCTCCATTCACTTATCTCTTGGTTCAGTTATTTTTTTTTTAATTTTTTTTAAAATTTATTTGAGAGAGACAGACACAGAGAGAAAGACAGGTAGAGGGAGAGAGAGAGAACGGGTGTGCCAGGGCTTCCATCCTCTGCAAACGAACTCCAGACACGTGTGCCCCCTTGTGCATCTGGCTAACGTGGGACCTGGGTAACCGAGCCTCGAACCGGGGTCCTTCGGCTTAACAGGCAAGCGCTTAACCACTAAGCCATCTCTCCAGCCCTTCAGTTATTTTTTAACTGAGCTTTCTCTCCCTTCCTTTCACTCTTAGTAACAGTAATCCAATAGCTATTAACTTCATGGAAGCTGTTCTTAATTTTAGATATTCTTAGTGTCAATTCTGGAATATTCATTTGAATCTTTCTCAAAGTTTTTCACTATTATGGTGAACTACTTCATTCTGTCATATATTTTCCTGAACATATCCATTAAAATTATATTAATGTTTAAGTAAAACTATACAATAACTGCATCTATATTGTCTCTTCATCAGTTTCACAGAATGATTGGTGTCTCCTTAAGACATGGTTAACTTTTTTAAATAAAAAGAATTGAATTTATTCATTGTAAAGCAACAAAAATCTATCCTTCACTACAATTCTGTCATCAGGCAATAGGACTCAGAATTGGATGTTAAAACTTTATAAATCTTACTAGATCCCTTTCCTGGCATCTAGTTGTAGCTCTTCTGGCTTTGCTACTGAGATATGGGGTTCATTGTCAGAAATGATTCCTGGGAATTGTTTGAATTCTCCAATGAATTCAGACAACCACATATCTGCTATGTTCTGTTGAACTTGTTAGCTCCTTTCTGCTCATCTATGTGTCAGTATAGAACCCTAGTCTCATTCTCTCCACCATGTCTTTCTCAAGTAGCTGAGCCTTCTAAGCCACGCTGCTCTTATAGTCTATGTCTGATTTTAGCCTTTCTACTCTTTGCAGTGGCTGAAAGCTGAGTCTTCTGTGTCTTTTATAGTTACACTACAATCTCCAGTGTTTCACTTAGTGCTAATGTGAGGCCAGGGAAGAGATTGTATAAAAGAAGGGCAGTGGTGGGGGGGGGGGGGCAGGATCAATCAAAATTCAAGATATTCTGCAGGAGACATATGAAAACTTTCTACTTTCTTGAATAATGGCACATCCAGAAGCCATAGATTGTTGCTAGAAAATTTTCAGTGCCAGGGATTGGATACCTTCCAGTGAGTTGTTGGCCAGTGAGGTCCCTGTTGCTTCACAAACATTATAGGCTGTTGCCAAGATCCTTGGATTCTCATGAGAAAGAGATGGTAAGATGCTATTGGTGAAGACTTCATATGCCTTAGTGGCAAAGTCACTGAGAAATCAAGCTGGTGCTGAGCATAAAACCTTCTCACTGTAGACCAGCTAAGTGAAAGCTGGAAAAAGCTGCACTGTGTGGAGCCTTATGGGAGACAGAAGTCGCCAGCAGTGAAAACAGTGGACACTGGGAGCCTCAAGTTTGGACAAACAAGCCAAATGACTGAATGAATGCAATAGTGGCATGTCTGCTCTGGGGGAAACCAACTGCTTTTTAACTGTTTGGTACTGAAAACCTAATCAAAAGACTATGGCAGTGGAGGTCATGAGTCTTAGAGGTATAAAGCCTACTCATGTCTGGATAAATGCATATATTACTCTCACAAAATTGTCCTGAAATTACTACACTTAATGTTCATACTCTTATATTATTGCTACTCTCACTTCTGATTAGAGAAGTTTCTCTTTTCAGATGGTGATGACCACTGGAATGACCCAAAAGGTAACATAGTGCTGAGAAGAAGGGATGGAGGAGTGTCCAGCACCAAAACATTTCACACCTTCCAAGGAAGAGGAGGCAGAATGAATGTAAGAGCTAAAGGAACAGTACTGCTCCCTACATAAAACTGTCTGGACAGAATATGGCCTTGATATCCAAGACCACGCAGTGCCTAGCAATACCCACACAAGACCATCATAAAAGGAGAAAAAGATGATGGCATCAAATTAAAAGAGAGATTAATGGACAGAGGGAGGGGATATGATGGAAAGCAGAGCTATGAAGGGGAAAGCAAGGGAGGGGAGGGGAGAGGAGGGAAATACCATGGTTTGTTGTCTGTGAATATAGCTCTCTCTCTCTCTCTCTCTCTCTCTCTCTCTCTCTATATATATATATATATATATATATATATATATACATATATAAAATATATATATTTATATGTATATATAAATATATATATTATATATGTATATATATAAAATATATATTTATACATATATATATATTTTATATATATATATACATATATATATATATATATAATAAAGAGGAAAATATGAGAGTGCAAAGCCATATGTGCATGAGGATTATACCTAGTTCTTGAAATTTATTGAAGTTTTCTGATGTTTTGGTCCATTATCATGATATTGAATTATTCTGTTAGTTCTTTACCATAATATGCACCTTTTAATTGTTGTTTGAGAAACTATAGGTGACCATTATTTTGGGGTTACTAATAATGTTGTTTTTAACTTTAAAATGGTTTAGTTATCAAACTTCTCTACCAGTAGTTGAAAAGTAAATATATGAATTTGTCATATTTTAACTTTCTTCATGTTTTCGTACTTTTTCTGTCATTTTAATAAATTTCCTTCTTACAAGTGGTATCTGCCAATCAACAAATGAGCTATGAACTGAACAGACAGTTCAAAAAAGAACATAAATGGCCAACAAGTACTTCAGAAAATGTTCAACAGTCCTAGCCATCAAGGAAATTCAAATCAAAACAATTCTGAGATAGCATCTTACACCAGTTATAATGGCTAGAGTCTAGAAAAAAGAAACAAATGCTGTGGAGAATGAGAGGAAAGATGAATCCTCTTCCACTGTTTGTGGGAGTGCAAACTGCATTGTGGAAATCGGTGTATAAGTTTCTCAGAAAGTTAGAAATCGACCTCCCATAAGACTCAACTGTGTGGCTTCTGACCATATACCCTAAGGGTTCTATACTCTACTACTGATATACTTGCGCATCCATGTTTATTGTTTATTGCTGTTCTGTTTCCATTAGCCAAGAATTAGAAATGACCTAGATGCCCCAAAACAGATGAATAGATGATGAAATTGTAGCACGTATTTTTGATGGCATTCTACTACACCATACAAAAATGAAATTATGGCATTTTCAGGAAAATGCATGGACTTGAAAGAATCATACTAAGCAAAGTGACTTAAACTCAGGAAGTCCAAAACTGCATGTTCTCTGTGAGATGTGAGCCTGAGCTTGTGATATCTATAAGTATGTATACATAGTGGAGATCAAATATGTATATAACCTATAAACACATGACCGTTCAAAACTGAATATAATGAGATGAGCTGTGAGTGGTGGGAGGGATAAGCAAGAGGATAATTGTGACAAGTATACAGAAGGAAAAGAGATGTTGGGGGGGATCAAATTGCAGAGAAGATAGAGAGAGGGATAAGAGGAGGGACAGGAAACAGCAAAAATAAGTATTTAAAAATGCTATAAATTTAAAAAACAATGATTATAAGATAAAGTAACACCTACATCTTTCAAGGATTTTAATTTTATGTTCCTTTAAGTATCCTTATTTCCATTTGCTTTGCTCTAAGTACTTCAAAAATAACAACTTCTGGGCTGAAGAGGTGGTTTAGCAGTTAAGCGCTTGCCTGTGAAGCCTGAGGACCCCGGTTTGAGGCTCAATTCCCCAGGACCCATCTTAGCCAGATGCACAAGGGGGCACATGTGTCTGGAGTTCGTTTGCGGTGGCTGGAGGCCCTGGCACACCCATTCTCTCTCTCTCTCTCTCTCTCTGTCTCTCTCCCTCTTTCTCTCTCTGTCTGTTGCTCTCAAATAAATAAATACATAATATCTTTAAAAAAATTAAAAAGTAACAACTTCTAATAACATTTGATGAATATCACATTGTATACAATGCCTTTAACATGAAACTGATACATATCAGATTATATGTCATATAATTATGTTATATAAATCTGTATATATTTCATGTCCATGAATCTTGGAGCACATACATATGTGTGCATGTATTTATGTGCCTGTGTAGGTGCATGTGTGTATATATGCGTGTGCATATATGAAATCATTTATATTGATATTCCTTATTATTTAAATAGTTCATACCAAATGATTTTCCATAGGGTATTTTTTGAAACAATGCTTCGTATACTTTATGTGAAAAATAATATTGTTGTAGCCTTTATAGTTGAATGGACGTGTATGTAGATAGAATTTGTAGGTTTTTCTTACAACCACTTTTTTATGGTAGGAAGGTATTGACATATGCAAAAATCAATGTGGGAGAAATTATTGGCTAAATGTAAAACATAAAATTTCCTAAAAACACACAAGATTTTATTTTTTGCTACAGATGGACAAGCAAGAGCCTGGGCAAGAGCCATGTGGGAAATTTTGTCACTTGGAATTAAGTAACTGTTAAAATAGAAGAAATAATTTTTGATGTCTTATTGCACAACTGGGTGACCACAGATAATGATAAGGTATCATCTATTTTTAAAAAAACAGTTACAATAGCCAGTCATGATGGTGTTCACCTTTAACCCCAGGGAAGCTGAGGTAGGAGGACCACTATGCGTTCAATTCCAGCCAGAGTCTACATATTGAATTCCAGGTCAACCTGAACTATAGTGAGATCCTACCCCAAAAAGTCAATAAAAAAGTTACAATAAAGGATTTAAAATATTTTAGACCACAAAAATCATAAAATTGTGAGACAAATATACTTATCTTAATTTTACCATTAAGTAATACATACCTATGTTGAAAATCACATAAATACATGCCAGTTAAATTTTGTGTATTAAAATAAAATATTAAAAATATATAAATCACCATCAAAAACACTATGAAATCCATTTCTATCACTTAATTGATCTAAAATCTATTCCCTAAAGGACAATTTTAATTGTTTAAGGAAACAAAATGAAGGCTAAAAGATTCATTATTCTTATATCTGAAATGGCATTTGTACCAAAAAATATATAAATTAATCAAAAGGTCATAGAAGACAGGTATATGGTTTATAGATGAGTACAGAATTTTAAATTTTATTTTAAAAGGAAGTCATTAACCATAGGTGATAATATTTAATATCTCTAGTCATTAGAGAACTGGAAATTTATAGCAAAGTGAAGTAACATTACAAAGTTATTTGAGTGGCTCATTGTTGGTATAAGTGCAATAATACCCAGTTTTGGTGAAGATTGACCACACCTGAAGCTCACATACATTGGCGCACAATGGTATTGAGGTTGTATCCTGTATACTTACTATATCATCATCATTTTACTCCTTGGCATTTGCCCAGGGGAAGTGAAAGTGTACCTCTTCCTAAAGACTTGCACATGAATACACGTGGTGGTGTCCCTCATGAGAACTCTTCAATGAGTAAACCAATAAAAATTATGAAATATTCAAACTATGTGCTTCTATTTCATAATAAAAAGAACAAACTGTATAAGTGCAACAACATGTCTAAATTCCAAAAATGTCATGCCCATCAAAAGATGCCAGCCATAAAACAGCATGCCCCATATATTTATGTTTAATGAAATTGAGGAAAGCTAAATCTAAATTTTAGTGACAGAAAACTGAGAATAGTAGCAGACAAGCCCATGGGAATGGCACACGAAAGTAAGGATTTTAGCACCGGAAGATGAAATTGTCCTGGAACTGTATTTATCAGAACTAAGTGTATTTAGTTACAATACTTACAATTTGTTCATTAAATAATACTAAATTGTACTTCAAGAAAATTGACTCAAGTAAAATGTTTTGTCATACCAATTCTATTTTTATATTTTTTTCTGAAGGAAGTAATTAGATAAGCACATAATGATATATATGAAATTTTATCCCATTATTCATATGATAGGACACCTGGAAACAGTATGATTAACAATTATGGATTATGTCAGGAAGTTTGATGTATCCATAAAATGCATTCATTAAAATGGGGCTATTGATATGTGCTGATTGGTACGTGAACACAGTGGGGGCAGTTTTATGTTCTTTATTTAATTTCAGCTGCAAAATAATAGTACACATTTAAATGCCAGTTTTGGCACAAAACAATGGTAGTTCTAAGTGGGAAAATGACTTGTCCAGGGATGCACTAGGTCTCTTTGGCTGAAGGAAGTCTGTTAGAAATGGTTCATGCCTTTCCTCTGTGTTTGGCAGTCTCTCCTGCCACTCTCATCACTTTATTCATTTTGCTCCAACCTGGTCTGCTTCCTTCATGTAACAGAGTGAAAACAGAGTGCTGCGGAGAAGATATCTTTTGCAGTAGTAGAAAGTGCTGGATGGTGTCCTTTATTGTAGAGGTTTGTGTGCCATAGGATCCAGGGAGGAAATTAGGAGACCCCAAGCTAATATGTACAACCACATATATAAAGCACCATTATTTTGTGTTTCATAGTTAAAGTATGTTAAGCCCTATTTCAAACTGTGCTTTTTTCCATCTTTCAGGATCACACTAGGTAATGTAGAGGCCAATTGCAATTGTTAGAGGGCAATATTAGACCTGAGTTATGACAATGTTTAAAGAAGGTCAGCCAATATTCCCATAAGTTCCTGTCTTTTCATTAGGCGGGAACATATATGTGTGCTGTCAAGTGGTAGGTATGTGGCGTTGATGCATGAACATATGCAGATGTGTATGCCCTGTGTACCTCCTGAGACCACAGGAGAAATTTACTGTATGTGTGAATGTGTGCAGATGTCTAAGCACCATGTGTCTCCTGAGAACAAAGGAGAATGAATATTCACTGTCCGTAAATGTGAATCTATGCAGATGTGTACATGCTGTGTTCCTCCTGAGACAAGAGGAGAATGTTCAATGTCTGTATGTGTGAATGTATGCAGATGTGTAAACACTGTGTGCATCCTGAGAACAGAGGAGAATTATTCAGAGTCTGTGTGTGGGAATGTATGCAGATGTGTACATCCTGTGTTGCTCCTGAGACCAGAGGAGAATATTCAGTGTTGGTATGGGTGAATGTATGCAGATGGGTACACCCTGTGTGACTCCCAAGACCAGAGGACAATATTCAGAGTCTATATGTGTGAGTGTATGCAGGTATGTACACCCCATGTACCTCCTGAGAACATAGGAGAATATTCACTGTCTCTATGTGTGAATGTATGCAGATGTGCACACACTATACCTCCCGAGACCAGAGGAAAATAGTCAGTGTATGATTCTCTCACTCCTTTGCATTATCATCTTGAGAGAGTCTCTCTCTCATTAAACCTGGGCATTACTGATATTTAAAAATTTTATTTATTTATTTATTGACAACTTTCATAATTGTAAACAATATCCCATGGTAATTCCCTCCCCCACCACTTTCCCCTTTGAAACTCCACTCTCCATCATATCCCTTCCCCCCTCAATCAATCTGTCTTTTATTTTTATGTCATGATCTTTTCCTCCTCTTATGATGGTCTTGACACTACCTATCCACAACAGCAGCAGATGTTACACCCCTAGGGCTCATGACTATCCCTGTTGTGGGTTTTCAGTATCAGGGATGTATTCCCTTCCATGGAGCAGGCCTCCGGTCAAATTAGAAGGTGGCTGGTGTCCTCCATAACAGATGAGCCACTATTGCTCCCATTGGCTCCTTTGGCCTGGGTGACCAAATTTAAGTCTTGCAGTGTCCACTGTTAAGTATCTTCACTGGTGATTTCTCTCCCTCCCATTGAACTGCAAGCAGCATGGCTTTTTCCAGCTTTCTGTCAGCTGGTCTATATGGAGGAGGTTTTCAGCTCAGCTCCAGCAGGATTTCTCAGTGACCTTGCAGCCCAGGTATGTGGAATCTTCAGCAATTCCTGTTTTTTTTTTTTTTTTTTTTTCCATTCAGATGATGTGATCAGCAAATTTCCATTCTCTGCTTCCCTAAGGACTGTGAATTCAGTATGCAGCTATGCTCAGTTTATAAGTGGATGCTGGGGATCAAACGAGGGCACTCTCAAACTTATCAGGCCTTCTTGTTTGCATTGCAAGAACTCTAACCCTCTGAGCCATTTTTCTGGTATCCCCACTAAAGCCTCTTTTTTTAATTTCCATTTTGCCTGTAGTTATCTACATATGTGTTTGTGTATGTGTGTGTCTGTGCACATGTGTGTGCCTGCATGCAGTGTTGCCAGAGACAGCATGCACACTACACACCATAGTTCCTGGTTGCTATCACTCAGGGAATGCCCTTTATACCTTTTGAGGAAACTGCATTTCTTTTATTTGAAACCTTGAGGCCAGACAGGATTTTAGAAAGTAAAAACAGCATATACACTGAGTTTTGGTGTAAGCATCCACTAGCAAATAATAAATAATATTTTGAAGCAGAACTTCCACATGAATATCCCACTTAAACAGCTTACTTGCTATCCGAGTCTGGTTTTGCTCTCAGCATGCTTTTTTGCATACTGGAGTTGTGCTTACTTGCTGTAGGCCAGATGTCATATTCCAGGAAAGAACTACTGGCACCTTTTGAGCCCGCAGGTTGTAATATCTTCTTTGTTCATATATTATTGATTTTTTATTTAGCATAAAAATAATGGGTTTCTCAATGGCATTTTTATTTATGTAAATCATTAGACTTTGCTCTCTTTTATTTTTATTTTTAACCTGGACCCTCATGCATCTTTATTCAGGCTCCACTTTCAGATAACTGCTTCTAAACTGTGTCTCAGATTCGGATGTGTAGGACGTTTTATTTTGTGTGGGTATGTGTGCATGTTCTTGCATACACAGCTTTATTGGCATAGAATTTAAATATAATCAGGCATCATTTAATATGACAGATGTTTTGAGAAATGCACTGTTAAGTGTTTCACTGTGTAATCTTCTATAGGTGTGCTCACATGCATGCATGTTTAGTGACCAGGCCTCCTATAAACTAATGATATATCATGTTATATGTTTCTTATCATTAATTGAAATGTACAGCACATGAATGTTTCTCAAAAATCACCTCTTTCAAATTTGTAGTTCAATATGTCTTAGAAAATGTGTACAGTCGTGAAATCACTACCACTTGTAAGTTTTAGAAAACTTTTAGCACCCCCAAGTCTCTCTCGAATTACTTCATTGAGTCACCAGGCAATGCAGCATGTAACAGGAGGGCCGCATGTAATCCTTAGTGCCTGGCTTCTTTTATTCTCCAAGTATCTTGAGATGCATCCACATCATTGTATTAGTGATTCTCCGTTTTACTTATTGTCAAGTATGTGTTAATTAGAGAGTGAATCAGAATGTGGTCAAAATCTTCACAACACAATAGTTTTGTAGTAAAATGTCTTATACATTTAATCTGATATCCAATGTCTTAGCCCTTGAAATTCTATGAAACTTGGGATGCTTCTACAAATTAGAAGGTTATTTACACCATGAGCATTAGGACAGCAAGTGGGTGTGTCTCTGAATGCCTGAACTGTATGAAGTAGACAGAGGTCCCTTCAGCCTTAAAGATAAAGTACTGGAGCCCAGACTCATGAAGACAAACATGGTACTCACCACAAAAATTTACTTTCAGGCTGGTAACCTTAATCTTCTACAGCTTCCCTCCCTCCCTCTCCTTCCCTCTCTCTCTTTCTCTCTCTCTTCTCTCTAACTCTTGTATATTAGTTATCTTTTTCTTCCTTTTCTTAGTGGGTACTGACCTGTAACTACCAGTACCAGCATGTGGCTATCATCCACAATGAGCTTTTGATCGGAGAGACCTACAAGGTTTCCTAAAAGAAAGATTTCTGTCTGAGTACTTGATGGTCCACCAAAGGTTAGTGGTAAGACCCTACTGCTGAAGACACCTTATGTGGTCAACACGTAAAATGGAATGGCATGGCTGGAAGCTGGAAGAGAGTCAGTCCCTAGACAGTCAGCGCATCTAGTGCCAGAAGGTGCTACGTGGGCGACTGGGAGAAAATGACCAATATCTGTCCAAGCATCTCATGGTCTAAAACTACTTAGCCACAAATAACCTGTTGTGATGCCCACAAAAGTGCAATAGTGGCACACAGCCATAGTGGGGAGCCAGCTGCTCTTGATTTGGCTAACTGATCCCCCCTCAGTGGTACAGAACCCATAGCTGGAGTTGGGAAACAAGTCAGAACCATATCCAAACATAAACCCACTCTCCATTATCAAGCTACCATCAATTGTGGGCTACAAGAGGGCCTACACCTATTAAATTCTTTATAAAAAAGTGTTATCTCATTTGTCCTGGTGCTAACTTACTTTCTGTTGGAGAATCTGCTTCTCTTTTTAAGATAAATGTAGATCCTAAGGAGAGAGCCACCCCATCATACATCAAAAGGGCCCTGACTGAAAGTAAGAAAAAAAATGGCAAAACAGGCAAGGGTGCTGTTTTCCTGGTGAACCGGGTATCAGCACAAAGGTGAAGTAGATCAACACAGACAAAAATCAACTCCTACCAAATCAGAGAGCCAGAGACCCAGAGGCCCCCAACACCTCATCACTGAAGCAGACCAAAAATCAACCCAACATGTCTCAGGGAAATTTTGATGAAGAGGAGCCAGAAAGAATGTCAGAGCCACATGTTGGGTCATGATATGCAGAGACATTTATCCTACCCATAACTGTGGGTTAACTCCACAATGCATAACCCATTTACCTCAACAAGGTGGGGGTAGGTCATGGATGAGCCTAGTAATGGTACCAAACTGACTGTATTTGCTGAATACAAAACTAATAAATAGAAAAATAAAAAAAAATTAAAAAAAGTTTCATCGCATGTTTACATATCTGGATATGAATGGAAGATGATGACCCAGAGCAAGGGTAGCCAGGTATCCATGGTTCTCAATGTGCTGTCAGATCTAACCCTAATGATCTAACTGGCAACTGTGGGCTTAGACACTAGAGCAAATCTGGCTGTATTGGGAATCTAAGGGGAGACTTATCACTCCTCTAGCCAAGTTGACATCCTATTCTACTACATTTTATCTGTAATCATTTTACTGTCCCCAGGAAAAGGGCTTAGACAGTGAATCTCTTCAACATACCTTTTATATTGTAGGAGTGTGCTTGGACAATAATACTTTTGCCTAAATGAGACCAAAATATATCAGGAGATTAAGAAATAGAGAGTCTGCTATGGGGTCTATAAATTCGTGCATCTCTAGACCCAAATCTATTATAATGGGCTGGGGCTGTAGCTCAGTTGTAGAGTGCTTGTTTAGCATGTACAAGGCCTGAGGATCACGTGTTAGTAACATAAAACAAAGGCCAAACCAAAGTATATCACATTGGTGGTATGACATTCCCATTTTTGACCAATCCAGATTCAGTGACCAGATGTCCTGTCCATAGAAGGCTTCATCACTCTATCAAAATGTTCCATTGGCAAGACATGCCCTTAGCACGCTGCTTCAGGAGAGTTTATAGAAGATCTGCAGCCACAGTGACTACTTTATACTTCATGAGTAGAAGCAGGTAGGGCAGGGGACCAACAAGCTAGGAGATAAGGACACAACCTTTCTAGAACTATAGCAAAGTTTTGGTCTGTTTTGATATATATGTATATGTATATACATATGTATATGATATATACACATATATATCATATATATATGTATGCATATATATATATATATTTTTTTTCCGGTGGTACCACATTTTCTTACTTTGAAAAAGTATGTAGATTTTCTGCTTCTATGCTTACTAATTAGAAAATGGAAATAATATTTCTATTGTTATCTTATACAATTTCTGTGCATATTAAATTGGTCAGCATGCAATAGCCTGAAGAGAGACAATAAGAGACTGTGGTGTTCTGGGAAGATGACAGGGAAGGTTTATAGTTGATGATGCAACATGTACAAATCACTCCTTCAAGCTTCTCAGAAAACATTATTGATGAATGCCCAGTAAAATATTGGATTTTTTGTACATTTAAGTAGGACAAGGACAAATGGATGGTACTGGAAAACAGACCTGATAGGCATTAGCAGTTGGAGACAGGTTCTACATTATAATATCCATAGCAAGAAGTTTTGATTCCATCCCTGATTTTTCCCCCAAGTTACTTCTGAAGAAGATCTGGGCCTGATGAGATGCTAATCTCTTTGGTTACATGGAGTTCCCACTTTTCCAGATGGCATGGTGGTCATAGAACATGATTGGTTGGAATCCAGTAGCTGAATGTCCCACTGTGCCCATCGTATGCAGCTGCCCTGGGTCCCCATGGGCCTTCTGAAGCTCTGCTGGCCATACTGAGGAACTGTCTCAAAAACCTAGTGCTTGGCAGGGCCACTCATCCAGAGTCTAGTGCTATGTACAGTGCATAGAAAGCACCAATCCAGTCAATGCTTCAAGTCAAACCTGCAAAGACATCCACACTCTGTCAGGATGAGTTATGCCATGTGTGAATGTGAGCTTCACAATGTTACAGATTCAGAATAGTTCAGAATAGTTACAGATTCAATTCTCCCTCAAGCTGCTATTGAAATTTTCTTACTCCATTCCTCAACACACATGTCTTTGCTGAGCGAGGAAAAACAGCAAGTAATGTCTGTCTGTACCTGAAGCCCTTTGGTGCATGAAGTTTGGTGTTAGTATAAATTAGGATGGTGTACATGGTAAGGGAGACAAATTTGTAGATAAGCATATAGAAAAAAATTGCCAGAGGAGAACTGGGTATAGATTTTGTGATCTAGTAAAAGGGAAAATTCTCATTTCCTGAAAAATTAAAGAGAACATGTGCCTCTTTCTAGGGTGTAGGCATGAATATTAAGGTGATGTGGAGAGCTCCAAGACTATGCTGAAATGTAGCAAGTGACCCCTCCTTGTCATGTAATGGAGATGGAAAACTATGGAGACTACATTTCTGTGATCATTGTGACCATAAAGTTAGACACAGAGATAGGAGAAGACATTATGAGGTCTCCACTGAGTGCGTATCCCCCAGATAATTTCCATCTGCTGGCCAGAGAGTTAGATTCCCCAATTTAATAAGGAGTTATATTAAATATATTTCTAGGACCCCATCCAGTTCCCACTTGTTGTGATAAAGTGACATCCTCTGTGACTGACAGGACCATTGGTCAGCATGGGGCAGAGGTTTTCACAGTGACCCAGAGAATACTCAGTTCCATAGTTGTGGGAATTAAATGAGCAGAAAAATTAGAGTGGTAGCTAGGTTTATGTGACGGTAATGGAGCTTCTTGTGTTCCATAGTAGGCATGGGAGGAGGGCTGTTTACAGGACCCTCACCTGGGATTGCTGTAATTGTTTCTCCTTCCTGCCCCCAACTGGGCTGTGCTAGAATATATGTTCACTTCCATTAGGTTTTCACCCATTTTGAGATTGGACTTTTTAGTAATGAAGCTGAGTTTGAGTCATCACACTTATGTATGTAATTCCTCACCCAGGCTCTTGTAAGTAACCCTGATCAGCTCATGGGTTTATCGAGTTGGATCTGGATAGGATCATTTCTTTGGTCTGTTGTTGGTGACCACTAAAGGGTGAATACATATTTGTTCATGTCGCCTCAGGAAAAGTCACACAATACCACTCTACTTCTCTTGCTGTATCCTAGAACTGGAAACAAAAGACTGTGTCTTCTAGGAGTTTTTTTTTTTAGACAAAATCTACAGAAACTTCTGTACCTGTGGGAGTGAGACTGATCAGACACCATCATTCTTAGCACCTGTGTTCCACTGAACAGGTGTAGGAGACCCTGTCTCAGACATACAGGATCCATTTTTTCTCTTTGTTACACCTGGATTGTTCCCCAGTCATATGACAAACTTTTATTTGCTTCCAGGGGGCTCTGTGCCTGTGTTGGCCTGAGAATCCATTTCAGGCACTAGCACACACAGCCTAGCACTCCTTTGCACTCCATCTTCTTACACCAGGAAATATTTAGGAGAAATATGTTTTTCCAGATCTCTGGTACTCAAACTATAGAAGACTCCCCACATAGATCTCTCAGAGGAGGTCTACACATTACCTGGCAAAATGGGAATAGTAGGGGACAGAAGGGAAGATGGGATAATGTTGCACCCTGTAGGAGTGACATGTTAGCAAGGAGTCCTTATGCTCCCTTATGCTCTGCCATCAGCAGTCCTGGCAATGTTCCCTTACTGATTGCTTAGGATGGTATTGCCATAGACTCAAACTCTTGTATTTTCATTTTTAACCTTACTTTTTCTTATAGGCATGGCTTCAGTGACATAGAAAATTTATTGAAGTACTTTTTAATACTTACTTGTTTTTTTTTCCATTTTCAAATTTTCATAAATGTATATCAATGTCTTTTATCATTTATCAGTTTTCATTTCATTAGCACACTTCTTTCCCAGTAATCCTCATCTTATTCCATGCCTTTTTTGATCCATTGTGTTAAATTAAGGTTAACTGCATGATCATGGGTGGAAAGTTACTTATTGTGGAATGAATAGGCTTGTTGACTTAAAAAGTAGAAGTTCCCAACTGAGTTTGGTGGCTCATACCTTTAATCTCAACTTGGAAGGCTGAGGTAGGAGGATGGCCATGAGTTTAAGGAGCCTGGGCTACAGAGTGAATTCCAGGTCAGCTTTGAATAAGAGTTAAGATCCTGTCTCAAACAAAAACAACAAAAATAATATCAATTTGTTTACTCAAAGTTGTCGACTTTGGGAAATCTATGATTAATGTGGTTCCACACCCTCTTTCTGGTGAAGGATGTTCAATATTATCACCCTTTCTGTCTTCACATGCCTTTCCACTGTCCAAGTGCATGGGGTTTGAGGTAGCAGTAAATGGGGAGGACAGAGAAAGAGAAAAAGGGAGGTAATTGTCTGGTATTTTTTTCATTGCAAAGACAGTGATCATATTAAATCAGGACTTTATGACTTCATTTTGAGGGAACACAATTCAGTCCACAACACTGGAGGAGTGGGGTAAGAGAAGTCTTTAGACAGGTGGCCCTGAACAGAATGTGAGAGATTTTGAGTCACATGCAAAGGGATTTTAGTGTTTATCTTGTCAGTGATGAAGAATTACTGAAGGATTTTAACTGTGAAAGAGAGATGATGAAACTTATGCTACACAGCTTACTTTGATTTCTGGTTAAGCAAACATTGACTAGCCATCCCTGGAATATTCAGTGAACATTTGCCAATGGTAATTTTATGATAAATTAAAAAATGAGTACTCATAATCTCTATAAGAACTAAGGCAGAAAGAAAGCCATTGCAGAATCTTCAAGATATATTTATCTAGTTCATGTAGTCAGTCAGGAATATGTATGTATGTATGTGTGTGTATATATATATATATATATATATATATATATATATATATATATATATATATATATATATATATATATATTTCCCAGTATGGGGCCTTCTCCTTGGGCTTAGTGCCTATGGTGTACATACTTTTTACAACACTAAAATACTCCCCTAACATTGACGACACACTGTAGCTCAGTTTGGCTTCTTTGCCCCTTTAGAGAGCAGAAGGTTTGGAAGAAGGCAGGTATTTAAACACAGACTGACATTTTGCGTTTTGCATTTCAATAGAGACTATCATGTATGTTTCTTTTTCTAACCAGTGACAGAGATAATGGAAATACTAATGACAGCACACTGCAGATACTTTATTAATTAGTTTTGTAAGTGCACTAGGTATACATGTGTTTTTGCATATTCATTGGTGTGTATGTGCACAGGTGTGTGCATGAGTGCACATACACACATGTGTAAGTCAGAGGTCAATCCTGGGGGATATTCCTCATTAATCATTCTTAAGAATGATATACTTATTATTATATGCTACACATTATTCTTTGTGATGTATTTTTATTAGATATGGACATATCAATATGTAAACAACACATATTGGTACCATCTTTTCCCTCTTGCTTGCTCCTTTTCTGAAGAGGCCTTTCTAGTTGGGAACACAGGTAAGCCCCATGGGGATTGTGAGTCATGCATTATGAGGGCAGAAGTCACTTATGGTGGAGAGGCAATATCTCTGTGCAAAATGTCCCAATTTGTGGCTCTAACAATCTTTCTGCCACCTATTCCACAAAATTCCTTGAGCCATGTTGGGTACATTTTGAGTCTACTTCAGTGATGGGCTCTTAAGAGCCTCTGGATCTCTGCTTTTGTAGGTGTTGGGCATCTTTGGTGATTATCTCCTTCACCCTTTTACTGATATAAGAATCACTGAGAAAGCAGCACTCTTGCTCATTTACCCAGTTCCTCTGTGGTTTCAGCTAGTGCCAGGGTGGAGTGCACTGGGTCATTTATCTCTTAAAGACCACCTCCTGTCTGAGAAAGAGAAGCGGATTCTCCAAAGGAGAGTGAAGTTAATAATGGGATAACCATTATTAATGTAGGGAGAATTTAAAGGGTGTAGACCCTCTTATATGCCAAAACTAGAAGGAGCTTGACAATGGAAAGCAAAATGGTTATCTGGGTATGTTTCTGACTTCTAGTTACAGGTATGGTTTCCATTCCACTGAGTGGATCTGTTAGCCAATTCAAGAGCAGTTGGTTACTCACCATGGCTCCATGCCACTATTGCACTTGTGTGAGCATCACATCAAGTTGTTTTCTTTTGAATCACATAGACTTTGAGTTGCTAGGACAGATGTTGGCCACTTTCCCCTGGTAGCTCATGTAGCACTTTCTAGCACTAGATAGGCTAATTGTCTGGGGTCTGGCTCTCCTCTGGATTCCAACAAGTTCTCTCCATGGTACATGCCAACAGTGATTGTTGTCTTCAGCAGTGGGGTCATACCATTAGCCTCTGGTGGGTAATCAAGTGGTCTGACATAAGCCTATCTTGTTTGTCTTGGTAGACCCAGTAGGTCTCTCCGATCAACAGCTCATTGTAGATATAGACCACATCCTGGTACAGGCCAGCACCAAGGGAAAAATAAAGGCAGAAAATAAAGTAAAACAGGATAAACCTTAACATTAGGCTTCATCTCACCCTCCCCAAGGCCCTTCAATTCAGGTGCAGCTTCTTAGGCCCTCTTGAAGGTTCCACCTTTTACTCTAACTTCTAGGATATAGGATTATATGGTACCAGTTCAACTTGGTTTCAGTTTTGTGCCTCCTCACCCTTACCCTATCCCATACCCTACCCTCTATATTTTCCAAGCCAAGAGTTGCCATTAAGTTATGTAAGCAACTTGGGCTCATCCAGGTTTGGAACTGCAGATGAGTGAGACCATGTGATGATTATCCCATCTTTCTGTGATTGTGTGAGTTCACTTAGAAGGATCTGTTCCAAGTTCAACAATTTTCTACAAATTACATTGTTTTTTATTATTGAGTAGAATTCCATTGTGTAGATATACCACATTTTGATTATCCATTTATCCAATGATGGGCACCTGGGTTGATTCCAGTTCTTAGCCATAAACATGGTTGAGCAGATATCTCTGAACTGAGATGTGAAGCTTTTAGGGTAAATGCCCAGCAAGGGAATAACAGGCTTTGTTGATAACTCTATATCCATCCTTTCCAGGAGTCTCCATATTGATTTTCATAGTGGTTGTACCAGCTTACATTCCCACCCACAGTGAATGAATGTTCCTATTTCCCCACATCCTCACCTCCATTTGTTTTCATTTTTTTTTTTAATGTTTGCTATCCTTACTGGGGTAAGGTAGAATCTTATAGTTGTTTTAATTTGCATTTCTCTAATGGTTAGGGATGTTGAATATTTTGTAAAGTGTGTGTTAGCCATTTGTAATCCTTCCTTTGAGAACTCCCTATTCAGTTCTCTGCCCTACTTTTGGAGACGGTTGTTTGATTTTTTTTTTTTATTGTTTAGTTTTTTTGAGATAATTGTGTAGTCTATATATTAGGCATCTGTCCTGGTATAGCTGGTGAAGATTTTCTCCCATTCAGTGGGTAACCTATTGGCTCTGCTTATGGTATGTTTATCTGTGCAAAAGCTTTTTAGCTTCATGAGATCCCATTGCTTGAGTGCTTATTTCATTTTTCTGGGCTATTGGGGTTTTGTTCAGGAAGTCCATTACATTCCTATATCATGGAGAGTGCCTCCTATTTTTCTTCCAGTAGATGAAGAGTTTCCAGTCTTATATTGACATCCTTAATCCATTTGGACTTGATTTTTCTATATGACAAAATGAGTGAGTCTAATTTATTTTTCTACATATGGTCATCCAATGACATCTTTAATCCATTTGGACTTGATTTTTCTATATGGCGAAATAAGTGAGTCTAATTTATTTTTCTACATATTGTCATCCAATTTGTCCAGCACCATTTATTGCAGATGCTATCTTTTCCTCAGTCTACATTATTACCACCTTTGTCAAAGATCAAGCAGCTGAACTTACTTGACTCAAGATCTGGGTCTTCAATTCAGTTCCATTGGTTTATGTTTCTGTTTTTATTCCAGTATCATGCCATTTTTGTCACTATGTCTTAGTAATATAGCTTTAGATTGGGTTTGGAAATACTGCTAGAGGGAGGTGTTTCTCCTTCCCCTCCTGAGGTTATGTCTGGGTATCTGAGGCCTTCAGCCATATGAATTTTGAGATCATTTTTTCAGTCTCTGCAAAGAATGATACTGGTATATTTATTGGTATTGCATTAAATCTGTATATTGATTTTGGTAGAATTGCCATTTTCACAAGATTAATTCTACCTATCCAGGACAATGGGGGGCCTTCTCATTTTCTCAAGTCCTCCTAGATATTTTCTTGAGTTTTTTTTTTCTTATGTTTTCCTTATATAGGTCTTTCACATCCTTGGTTATTGTTATTTCTAGGTATTTATAATTTTTGTTGCTGCTATTGAAAATAGGATGGCCTCCCTGATTTCTTTCTCTGCATATTTATCCTTTGTGTATAGAAAAACTACCATTTTTGTGCATTCATTTTGTATCCTGCCACTTTTATGAAGGAATTTATCACCTTTAGAAGTATTGAGATGAAGACTTTAAGGTCACTTATACATAGGATGATCTGCAAATAGGGCTAACTTGACTTTAAAAAAAGGGTTAGTTCCTTTCCAATTTAAATCCCTTTTATTTCTTCCTTCTGTCTTATTGCTTGGGTTTGTACTTCTAGTACTATGTTGAAGAGCAGTGTTGAGAGCGGGCACCCTGTCTTGTTCCTGAACTCAGTGGGAACTCCTTCAGTTTTCCCCAATAAGAATTATTTGGGCTGTAGGAGCTTTATATATAGCCTTTATTATGTTGATATATAAACCCTCCATGCCTATTCTTTCCAGTGTTTTGATAATGAAGTGGTGTTGTATTTTGTCAAAGGCCTTCTCTGCATAAATTGAGATGATCATGTGGTTCTTATGATTCAGTTTATTTATGTGGTGTATTATGTTGACTGATTTCTCTATAGTAAACCATCCCTTCATCCCTGGGATTAAGCATACTTGATCAAGGTGGATAATGCTTTTGATGTGCTGCTTAATTTGATTGTGAAGATTTTGTTCAGGCTCTTTGCATCTAAGTACATTAGGGATATAGGTCTATAATTTTCTTCCATTATTGTACCCCTGTCTAGCTTTTTTTAAATTTTTATTAACATTTTCAATGATTATAAAAAAAAAATCCCATGGTAATTCCCACCCTCCCCACCCCACACTTTCCCCTTTGAAATTCCATTCTCCATCATATTACCTCCCATTATAATAATTGTACTTACATATATACAATATCAACCTATTAAGTATCCTCCTCCCTTCCTTTCTCTTCCCTTTATGTCTCCTTTTTACCTTACTGGCCTCTGCTACCAAGAGAAGCTCAATCATCTGTAGTTAGTATCCACATATGAGAGAGAACATGTGGTGCTTGGCTTTCTGGGCATGGGTTACCTCACTTAGTATAATCCTTTCCAGGTCCATCCATTTTTTTGCAAATTTCATAACTTCATTTTTCTTTACCGCTGAGTAGACCTCCATTGTATAAATGTGCCACATCTTCATTATCCACTCATCAGTTGAGGGACATCTAGGCTGGTTCCATTTCCCAGTTATTATAAATTGAGCAGCAATAAACATGGTAGAGCACGTACTTCTAAGGAAATGAGATGAGTCCTTAGGATATATGCCTAGGAGTGCTATAGCTGGGTCATATGGTAGATCAATCTGTAGCTGTTTTAAGAACCTCCACACTGTTTTCCACAATGGCTGGACCAGATTGCATTCCCACCAGCAGTGTAGGAGGGGTCCTATTTTTCTACATCCCCGCCAACAGTTATGATCATTTGTTTTCATGATGGTGGCCAAACTGACAGGAGTGAGATGGAATCTCAATGTAGTTTTAATTTGCATTTCCCTGATGACTAGTGATGTAGAACATTTTTTTAGATGCTTATATGCCATTGGTATTTCTTCCTTTGATAATGCTTTATTTAGCTCCATAGCCCATTTTTTGATTGGCTTGTTTGATTATTTATTATTTATCTTTTTGAGTTCTTTTTATATCCTAGATATCAATCCTCTTTCGGATATATAGCTGGTGAATATTTTTTCCCATTCTGTAGGTTGCCTCTTTGCTTTTTTCACTGTGTCCTTTGCAGTGAAATATTCTTTGTAGTTTCATGAGGTCCTGGTGGTTAATCTGTGGTTTTATTGCCTGAGCAATTGGGGTTGTATTCAGAAAGTCTTTTCCAAGACCAATATGTTGAAGGGCTTCCCCTACTTTTTCCTCTAGCAGTTTCAGAGTTTCAGGTCTGATGTTAAGGTCTTTAATCCATTTGGACTTAATTCTTGTGCATGGCGAGAGAGAAGAATCTATTTTCATCCTTCTGCAGATATTTATCCAGTTTTCAAAACACCATTTGCTGAAGAGGCTGTCTCTTCTCCAATGAGTATTTTTGGCATTTTTATCGAATATCAGGTGGCTATAGCTACTTGGGCTTACATCTGGGTCCTCTATTCTGTTCCACTGATCTACATGTCTGTTTTTGTGCCAGTACCATTCTGTGTTTGTTACTATGGCTCTGTAGTATAGGTTAAAATCAGGTATGGTGATACCACCAGCCTCATTTCTGTTGCTCAGTATTATTTTAGATATTCGAGGTTTCTTGTGATTCCAAATGAATTTATGGATTGTTTTTTCTATTTCCATGAAGAAAGCCTTTGGAATTTTGATAGGGATTGCATTAAATGTGTAGATTGCTTTAGGTAAGATTGCCATTTTCACAATATTGATTCTTCCAATCCAGGAACAAGGGATGTTTCTCCATGTTCTAATGTCTTCTGTAATTTCTCACATGAGTGTTTTAAAGTTCTCATTGTAGAGATTCTTTACTTCCTTGGTTAGGTTTATTCCAAGTTACTTTATTTTATTTTATTTTTTTTTGATGCAATTGTGAACGGGAGTGATTCTCAGATTTCATCCTCTGTGTGTTTGTTGTTAGCATATATGAAGGCTACTGATTTCTGTGTATTTATTTTGTTTCCTGCTACATGGCTGTAGGTTTTGATCAGCTCTACCAGTCTGCTAGTAGAGTCTTTAGGGTCCTTTATGTATAGAATCATGTCATCTGCACATAATGATAACTTGATCTCTTCCTTTTCAATTTGTATCCCTTTTATGTGTGTCTCTTGCCTTATTGCTATGGCTAAGACTTCCAAAACTATATTAAATAGAAGTGGGGACAGTGGACACCCTTGTCTTTTTCCTGATTTTAGTGGAAAAGCTTCCAGTTTTTCCCCATTTAGTAATATGTTGGCTGTAGGCTTGTCATAAATAGCCTTTATTATATTGAGATATGTTCCTTCTATTCCCAGTCTCTGTAGGACTTTTATCATGAAGGGATGTTGGATTTTGTCAAATGCTTTCTCTGCATCTAATGAGATGATCATGTGATTTTTGTCCTTCAGCCCCTTTATGTAATGTGTTACATTTATAGATTTGCGTATGTTGAACCATCCCTGCATCTCTGGGATAAAGCCTATTTGGTCAGGGTGAATGATCTTTTTGATATACTCTTGTATTCTTGTTGCCAATATTCTGTTGAGAATTTTTGCAACTATGTTCATGAGGGAGATTGGTCTGTAATTTTCTTTTTTTGTTCTATCTTTGCCTGGTTTTGGTATCAGGGTGATGCTGCCCTCATAGGAGGATTTTTATAGAATTCCTTCTTTTTCTATTCCTGGAAAAGCTTAAGAAACAATGGTGTTAGCTCTTCCTTAAAGGTCTGGTAAAATTCAGCAGTGAATCCATCTGGGCCTGGGCTTTTTTTAGTTGGGAGATTATTGATAACTGTTCGGGTCTCCATGTTTGTTATATGTCTGTATAAGTGATTAATCTCATTTTGATTTAATTTAGGTAGGTCATATAAATCAAGGAAATCATCCATTTCTTTCAGATTTTCATACTTTGTGGAGTATATGTTTTTATAGTATGTCCCTATGATTTTTTGAATTTCTCTGGAATGTGATGTTTTCTTTTTCATCTCTGATTTTAATAATTTGTGTCTCTTCTCTCTTTCTTTTGGTCAGTTTTGCTAAGGGTTTATCAATCTTGTTTATCTTTCAAAGAACAAACTCTTTGTTTCATTAATTCTTTGGATTTTTTTTTGTTTGTATTTCATTAATTTTTGCCCTAATCTTTATTATTTCTTCCCATCTACTATTTTTTGGTTTGCCTTGTTCTCATTTTTCCAAGGCCTTAAAGTGAAACATTAGATCTTTACTTGCAACCTTTCTAATTTCTTAATATATGCACTTAAAGCTATAAATTTACCTCTTAGAACTGCCTTCATTGTGTCCCAGAGATTTTGATATGTTGTGTTCTCATTATTGTTTGACTCTATAAATTTTTGATTTCCTTCTTGATTTCTTCATTGACCCATTCATCATTTAGTAGTGTATTGTTTAGTTTCCATGATTTTGTATATGCTCTATAGCCTTTCTTGCTACTGATTTGTAATTTAATTCCATTGTGGTCAGATAGAATGGAAGGAATTATTTCAATTTTCCTGAATTTGTTAAGATTTGCTTTGTGTCCTAATATATGGTCTATTTTAGAGAATGTTCCATGTGCTGCTGAAAAGAATGTATATTCTGCAGCCTTTGGATGAAATGTCCTGTATATATCTGTTAGGTCCATTCCTTCTATGACCTCATTTAGTCCAGATGCCTCTCTGTTTATTTTTTCCCGGGGTGACCTGTCAATTGATGAGAGTGGGGTGTTAAAGTCACCCACCTCCACTGTGTTTGGTGTTATCTGTGACCTTAGCTCTAATAGTGTTTGTTTGACGAATTTGGGAGCCCCCATGTTAGGTCCATATATGTTTAGGATTGTTATGTCCTCCTGTTGGAGTGTGCCCTTAATCAATATAAAGTGACCTTCCTGGTCTTTCTTGACTAACGTTGGACTAAACTCTACCTTGTCTGATATTAGGATAGCAACCCCTGCTTGTTTTCTAGGCCCATTTGATTGAAACACCATCTTCCAACCTTTCACCCTAAGATAATGTCTATCCTTTGTAGAAAGGTGAGTTTCTTGGAGACAACAAATTGTAGGGTCCTGCTTTTTATCCCAATCTGCAAACCTATGTCTTTTGGTTGGGGCATTGAGGCCGTTTATATTAAGAGATATTATTGAAAGGTGTGTATTTATGTTTGCCTTTTTTTTTTTTTTTTGTGGTTCTGGTTCTACCTATTCTCCCTTCTGTTAAATAGTATTTGAGTATTGCTTGTTTTTTTCTAGGTTCCTTATATGTGTGCTTTTCCTTTTCTTCAGCATGGAGGATCCTATCAAGTATTTTCTGTAGAGCTGGTTTTGTCTTCAAATACTCCTTTAACCTGCTTTTGTCATGGAATGTCCTTATTTCTTCGTGTATTTGAATGGATAACTTTGCAGGATAAAGTAGCCTTGGTTGACAGTTGTTATCTTTCAGAACTTGGAATATAGCACTACAAGCACTTCTTGCTTTAAAAGTTTGTGTTGAATAATCTGCTGTAATCCTGATAGGCTTGCTTTTGTAGGTAACTTGATTTTTCTCTCTAACTGCTTTCAATATTTTGTCTTTGGTTTGTGTGTTTGGAAGTTTGATTATAATATGGCGAGGAGAGGTTCTTTCCTGGTTTTGTCTGGTTGGTGTTCTAAAGGCTACCTGTATCTGCATTGGCACCTTTTTTCCCAATTTGGTGGAAATTTCCTTCTATGATTTTGTTGAAGACTCCTACTGTGCCTTTTGAGTGGAATTCTTCTCCTTCTACTATGCCCTGAATTCTTATATTGGATCTTTTCATAGTGTGCCGAATATCCTGAAATTCCCACTCATACTTTTCTATAAGTTTGTCTTTCTCTTTGTTGGACTGTATTAGATATTCTGTCCTCTCCCTCATCCATCCTACTGGTGAGATTTTCTACAGAGTTTTTTATATCATTAACTGGGTTCTTCATTGCTAGTAATTCTGACTTGTTTTTCTTTATCATTTCTATTTCTTTATTTATGTCTTGTATTGCCTTCTTTATTTCACTAAATTGGTGTCCTGTGTCTTCTTTGATTCCTTTGATTTCCTCTTTGATTTCTTCTTTGATTCTTTTGATTTGTTCTTTGACCTCTTTGAACATATTTATAATCATTCTCTTGAACTCTTTCTCAGGCATTTCCTCTAACTCATTCTCACTGGAGGACATTTCTGATGCATTAATACTTTTAGATGATTTATATAGTCTTGCTTTTCAGTGTTTCTTGTGTTGTAATATATATATTTTTGCATCTTGGATTAAGTTAATGCTTGGATTTTCTAGCTAGCTGGGTATTCTTAGCTGTATCAACTGATTTGATGTTACATATTTTCAGGGTAGGAGCTTAAGGTGTTAGGTGTGGCTCTTTATACTCTCAGAGTATCTACAAAGGTGTTCCTAGGGGTTGAGTTTCCCTGCTGTGGGAGTATACAAGCAGGCTGAGTGGAATTAAATACAGGTAGATTATAAAATTTAACTAAACACTGTACACATTTAGTCAAAAACAGCCCCAAGTATGTATGCAAGAGTAGTTATTATAACGACCAGATCCTCTATCAACAAAGAGGTTAAGATTTCTGGTCTGTTGAGGGATCCTAGTCAGCTTGCGACAAAGTGCTACCCTTCCCTGGTGCAGTCCCAGTTACCTTGGATGACTTTGGTCTCAGTAAAGTTGCTGCCTGGGTTGTTGTGCTGCTGTTCTGATTTCTGGAGCTGTGCACTGGCTTTTCCTGTGGGGCAAACTGAGCCTGGCAAGTGTGGTCCTGCAGATCAGCACCCCTGCTGATGGAACTGTTGCTGCTAAAGCTGCCACTGTTGGGTCTGTAGCTGCTGCTGCTGAAGCTGCTGCTGGACCCACCACTGCTGCTGCATCTGCTGCTGCTGTAGCTGCCACTTCTGGAGCCACCACTGCTGCTGAAGCTGCTGCTGCTCTGTTCACTGCTGCTGCTGCCACTGAAGCTGCTGCTGTGGGATCTGCCGCTGCTGCTGCTCCTGGGTCTGCTGCTGCTGTGTCTGCCGCTGCTGCCGCGACTGGAGCTGCTACTGCTGTGGCCGCTGTTACTGGTGCTGGAGCCACTGATGTTGCTGCCGAAATCTCCTCCTGCTTGGGTTCCGCGTTGGCTCAAGTTGGCCTGGTCAGGTCCTAGGACAGTGCTCTGTTCGCCGCAGCTGGGCTCAGGTGGTGGTGGGGGAGGGGAGGGAGCCGCAGCTGCTCTTGTTCTCTCGCTGTTCCATGTGTTCCTCTACTTCGCTGTCTGCTCCTCTGTTGCTCACTGTTGCTCTCCCTTCACATTTCCTGAGCTGCGGAGAGTGCTGGTGTGAGGGGAAGCTCCCGCACCTGGCTTTTCCTGTGACTGGAGCCCAGTCTGGCCGCTTTCTGTTGAGCTGCCGCCACCACGATTGGTGGAGCTGATGGAGCCACTTTTGCTGGCCTGTGCGGGCTCTGGATGCTCTGGATCTCTTCTACTTATCTGCTGCTGCTTCAATTTCCTATACACCTCACTTTTTAGTAAAAGTGTGTATTTTGCTGAGTTTTTTGGGTCTTTTTTCCCCCCAGGCTGTTTTGGCTTGGTATCTACGCCATCATCTTAACCGGAAGTTCCCCCCTGTCTGATTTTGATAGTAGGGTGAGGCTAGCTTCATAAAAGCAGTCAGGGAGGATTTCCTGGTCTCCTACTATGTGAAATAGTACAAGAAAAATTGGTTTCTGTTATTTTGTGAAGGCTTGATAGAACTCAGCTGAGAAGCCATCTGGTCCTGGACTTTTCTTTTTTGGGGGGGTGATTATTGTTCAATCTCCATGGATGTGTTAGGTTTGTTTTGGGGGTTATTCTGCTCTG
The DNA here is from genome assembly GCF_020740685.1 of Jaculus jaculus. Classification (NCBI taxonomy): domain Eukaryota; kingdom Metazoa; phylum Chordata; class Mammalia; order Rodentia; family Dipodidae; genus Jaculus; species Jaculus jaculus. The sequence continues at coordinate 46,985,828 of NC_059116.1, read as the reverse complement.
AGTTTAGTTTGGGTAGGTGGTATGTGTGTAGGAGTTTATCCACTTTTTTTTTTCTAGATTATTTAGTTTTGTAGAGTAGAGGTTTTGGAAGTATGCCTTGATTATTCTTCTAATTTCATTGATGCCTGTATTTATGCTGTCTCCTGTTTCAATTCTGACTTTGTTATTTTGAGACTTCTCTGTTTTGTGCTTGATCACTTAAGCCAAGGATTTGTCAATCTTGTTTATTTTCCCAAATACACAGCTCTTCATTTCATTAATTTTTAATTGTTTTCCTAGTTTTGAATTCATTTATTTCTGCTCTAATTTTAATTATTTATTTCTGTCTAGAGCTCTTTGGGTTTGATATTTCTTTTTTTTTCAGTGCCTTTACGTGGACAGCCAGGTTATTGATTTGTGATATCTCTGTCTTTGAAATTAAGATATTTAAGGCTATGAATTTTCCCCTTAGGACTACTTTCATTGCGTCCCATAAATTTTGGTAGGTTGTATTTTCATTCTCATTCAATTCTAGGAATTATACAATTTTTTTTATTCCATGATCCATTCATTGTTTAAAAGTGTGCTATTTAGTGTCCAGCAGCTGGTGGAGTTCTTGATGTCTCTTATTAATTTCCAGTTTTAAAGCATTGTGATCTGACATGATGCAGGAAGTTTCTTCAGTTTTCATGACTTTATAAAGGCATGCTGTATGGCCTAATATATAGTCAATTTTGGAGAAGGTTCCATGGGCTTCAGAGAAGAATGTGTATTCTGTAGAGTTGGCATAGAAAGTTCTGTAGATATCAGTTAGGTCTAGTTAATCTATGATGTTGTTGAGCTCTATTATTTCCCTATTGATTTTTTGCTTGAATGATCTGTCTATTGATGATCGTGGAGCACTGAAGTTTCTGACTATGATGGTGTTGGTATTTCTTTCTGTTTTATTGTTGAGTAGATTTTGTTTCACAAACTGGTTCATCTGTGTTTGGTGCATATAGATTTATGATTGTGATATTCTCATCTTGGACCATTCCCTTGATGAGTAAGAAGTGGTCTTTGTCCTTTTTGAATACTTTTGGTTTGAAGTCTATTTTACCAGGTATTAATATAGCAATACCCACTTGTTTCTTATTTCTATTTGCTTAGAATATAATTTTCCAACTTTTCATCCTGAGGAGGTGTAGATCTTTAGTGGTAAGATGGGTTTCTTCATGACAGCAGATAAAAGGGCCTAGTTTTTTTGATCCACCTTGATAATCTCTGTCTTTTGTTGGGTGTGTTAAGACCATTAATATTTAAGGTTATTCCTGTGAGGTTTGAATTAATCCTTGACACTATGAGGTGTTTTATGGGGCTTGGTGCTTTCTTGTATTTTGTACTATTTTGAGCCTGGTATATTTTGGTTATTGTAATCTTCTTATTGTCTCTTCAGATTAGTTGTTAGACTATATTGTGTAGAATATTCCCTGAAGTATTCTCTGTAGGTTTGGTTTTGTGTTATGTAATTATAGACTTTTTCATGGAAAGTTTTCTTTTTAAAATCTATTATAAGGGATACTTTTGTTGGGTAGAGTAGCTTTGGTTGGAAACCATAGCTTTTTAGACTTTGAAGTGCTCCATTCCAGACCCTTCTGGCTTTCAGGGTTTCCACTGAGAAATCTCGTATAATTCTGATGGAATTGCCTTTGTATGCTTTGAGTTGTATCCTTCTCTCTGCTTTTAACACTCTCTGTTTTTGTTGTTAAGAGTTTCAACTATGATGTGTCTTAGAGGGTTTCTTCTTTGGTTCTCATGCTGGTGTGGTAAGCATGTGACCCACTCAATCATCTCTTCAGAGCAGTTTTCTTCCATATTATTTAAATATTTACTTGTTTTCTAATTTTTTAAATATATGACATAAATTTTAAGAATCTGTCAAGAGAATAAGATACCAAGGCTTTCTATCCAGCACAGCAGTGTTGGACTGCTTGGACTGTATGTCCTGTTGCCACCCAACTGAAAATGTGAATGGATTTTTTGTTGTTTCCTTTTTGAGAAGTACCCATGAATAATGGCTGCAACAAGAGCTTCTTGTCACATCATAGCTCTTCTGAAAGGTTGATCTGAATAAATAAATATCAATATTGAAGTGGCTTTTATACATCCTATTACTTGAGGATATACAGATTTGAACCTAGCAAAGAAGTACTGAATGCAGAGGACACAAAATAGTTTCATAACTTTGCTGAAATAACTAGAAAAACAGATGGCTGTGGATGTAGGTTAGTGGTGTAGTGCTTAGCTAGCAGGGGTGAGACCTAAGGGCCCAGCCTTAGTACAAAAAGACAAGAAAACCCCATCAATCCAGGAAAGGACAGAGTCTGATGTGGACTAAGGAAGGAAGTATGTAGGACTTATTGGCTAAACTCAAACTAGAGTGACAAAATAAATAATATTATGGGCAGAAAGTTAAGCTTCTTATCACAAGCTGACAAAATTTCAGTAAGGGTGCAATATTGTGCAAATGAACATTAGGAACCCAAATAAGATTAAAAAAAAAAAAAAAGTAAGTCACAGGTTGGGTTCTCAGCCCTGTACTCATTCGGGGCTGGCCTTGCCATTATTGCAACACACTCACAGGGAGTCACTACAGCATTACTACTGACAGGCCTGTCATTCTAAATCCAAACCTATACCATTAGCACGTTTACCTCAGCAACAGAACTTGTGGTCTAAGGTCATACTCAAGTCAAATGATGAATGAAGAGGGAAATCAAGGGCAGTCAGTCACTGTTGGGGAGAACAATGTCTTCAGACACTCATTCCCACCCAGTGGCTCTTACAATCTTCCCATTCCCTCTTCTGCAATGTTTTAATGTTTAAGTCATGTTTGGGTAGGAGAGAATGTGGGAAACATTGTAAGTGAGAATAGGAAGAGGGTGCTGAAGCATAGGCCATGTGTGCAGAAGGCTGGTTTTAGCTATATCTTCATGTTTGCACAGCAAGCAGTATATTAAGGAAACAGAACTCAGAGCACCCATCTTAAGATGAATCTCAAATTCACATTACACTTACCAGTAGGTGTAGAAAAACAAACCTCCATTAAGATAATATAGCAATAAAAATGTTTACGTTTTTGGTGCAAAATTTTTGTACACTCATTTCCATTTTCCGAGGGTTTTTTCCCAATATTTACACTAACTTGCACATAGAATGTTTAAGTTACTTTCATGCATTTCAGCAATTAAATTTAAATTTGTAATTCACTTAAGTCTGGGTGGCATTTATGGGTAAAGAAATTAGCCATAGATACTATGCACAGATAAAGTTATGTTTACTCCATTAATTCTGATATTCTTTATAAATTATACTGATCTGATATTTATGTTATACATATCCTGTTTCCCTTTTAGAAACAAAACCAAAGTATATCTCCTTACCACGGCACATAAAGTATATTGTGTACTTCCATTTTGATTTAATTAATTTTGTTTTCCTCTCAGTCTTCCCCACTGTATTTGCTCTGCTAGTGCCATTTCTACTTGAGGAAATGATTAGGCCCATCAGCTTTGGAAACAGAAATAGAGAAAAATGTGGTGCTCTGTAACTTTAAGTGAAGTCTATTTCCCCCAACATAATAAGTCTAAATATTTTATTGTGTAGGCACAATCTCATTTTTATTACCCCAGTCACAGCTTATTGGCTAGGATGTGCTGGGTCAAAGAGAGGGTTGGTCAGCTAATGGCCTCCCTGCTGTTAAAATTAACTAATTGTTAAAGTAATAACCACAGACCCTCATGGGCTATTTTAATAGCCATTGGCAATCTGGGAAATTATTTTGCTGCACTTATTTCAATAAGACCTTCTATTGGCCATTGTACCCCTCTCCCTGGTCCTAATGTCCTCTTGATGAGAAATATTTCAATGAGAATCTCCAGGTATCTCTGGCCAGTCCTGTGAATGTGCTGTTGAAACTCATTTTTCCTCCTGTGAATAGGGACAGACATCTTGTCAACCTACATATGAAGGTGTGTGGAGCGGCTATGTAAATCTAACACATGAAACTTCTGTTCCAGCTTCCCTTCCACCCTCTGTGACAAGGAACTGATACACTTCTTGCTCTATGCATATTCCAGTCATGATCACAATTTTGCTGGTCCAAAAGTGGAAAAGCATTCGTGCATCCTTACATGGTGGCCTCTCTCTACAATGAAGGTTTAGGCAGGGGCTCACCCACTAAATAGGTACTCTCTGATGTCCTCTTTCTTGATGCTGTCATATACTCGGCACACACATCACCACATTTTCAAAGTTCACATGCTTCTTTTTTTATTTTTTTGTTTATTTTTATTTATTTATTTGAAAGTGACAGAGAGAAAGAGAAAGAGAGAGATAGAATGGGCATGCCAGAGCTTGCAGCCACGGCAAATGAACTCCAGACGTGTGTGCCCACTTGTGCATCTGGCTAATGTGGGCCCTGGGGAATTGAGCCACAAACCAGAGTCCTTAGGCTTCACAGGCAAGTGCTTAACTGCTAAGCCATCTCTCCAGCCTTCACATGCTTCTTTATCTGCTAACTGTATACAAGTTCTTTATTCTTAAATAAGCTGAAATTTCCCCCCTCCAAACTCTTTGCCAAGAGTTCCATACTTTTTCTTATATTTGTCAGCATGAGGGATTGTGCTGTATATATTATAGAAGTTTGGTTAGGGTGTGTTGCACTAAGTTCAATTAGATTTGGGAATTTCAGTGCTCTGTTCCCTATACAGGCACTCTGTGAGGACATCTTGAATCTCTCTCATGTGTTTGGTATAAAAGGTAAGTGCTATGGTAAATCCTTCTCTGAGACTAATTTCTTAATGAATTTGGTCATAAACATCATTTATGGATCCCATGGATTAGAAATTCCTTGTGACAGAATTTTACAAAGTCCCACATGAATCATAGCAGAACTTTGTGCTAAAAGAACTTTATTCTTGAAGGGAGTTTCTGTGAGGCAGGGTAATAGTGTGGATATGTTTGATAGCAGAGACGGAGAGGCAGTGGCCTTAGTCCAAAAATTTACTTGTATGGTCTACATGTTAAGTACATGTTAATTACGTATTAGTTGTTCATTCACTGGTACATTCATCTATGGCTTCTGGTAGGCAACACTGAGTTTGAATGCTTAAACAGTATTTTAATAAAATTTCTTATTTCTTTGATATAGTCAATAATTTGCAAATCTTACACCACTTTTCTCACTTATTGTCACAATATTTCTTCATGCCTATTATACACATGATCATTGGAAATTCTTAATGTATACTTACAAGAATATAGTCTTGACACTTTTAAACTACTTTAATTAAACCAAGTAATGATACAGAGACTAAAAACAGTCTGCTGGTGTACAAATCCATGACAAGATGTCAGTTAAGGGATGAAAAGTTTTCTGTGACTATACATTGTTGGGGCATGTGAATGTTTGAATAGTATGTGCACAGGCATGGTGTGCTCATATGTGTATGGGGGCATGTGAATGGAATGTTTGTATAGTCTATGTGCATATGCACATATGGTATATTCCTAAGTGTGTGTGTGTGTGTGTGTGTGTGTGTGTGTGTGTGTGTGTGTGTGGAGTGTGGGTGTCTGTGTGTTTTTTATATGGATGACAGAGTTTGATGTCTGGTGTCTCCTGTAATTGCCCTCCACCTTATTCTTTGACAAAGACTCTTGCTAAACCTAGAACTTACCCATTTGTCTAAACTAGATACACAGAGATACTGTGGCACACATTAGGAATGCAAATGGAATCTGAGCAGTGAGGCACTGGCCACTGAGAAACCCCTTTGTCATGGTTCTACATTGCACTGACCATCAGAAGAACCACGAAAAGCGACAAGGAAACATTCTACCTGTCAGGGGCTCTGAGGACAAGCAAGCACTCTTAGCTAGAAGAATCAATTCTAGCAGTGTCTGGGAACTCTGTGGGTGAGAAAGTGTTCATAAGGTAGAATTGCACCTGATAGTCTTCAGGAGCTCTGTGCAGGAGCAGGTGCTCATCAGGTGGAATCACTTCTCACAGTCCTGAAGAGCTCTGTAGGGGAGGTGGTCATCAGGTAGAGTCACACCTGGTGGTCCTCAGGATCTCCCTGGGCTGACCAGGTGCTCACCTTGTAGAGTCACACCTGGCAATCCTCAGCAGCTCCTTGGGATGATCAGGTGCTCACCAGGTAGAATCATACCTGGCAGTCCTCCAGATGCTCCGAGAGTGAGCAGGTGTTCATCAGGTCATTAGGAGATTGAGCTTTGTGGTACTGGCCAGTATGCAGTGGAGTCACTAAAACAATACAGATTCTCTGTTTGTAGGAATAACATCCTATGCTGAGGTAACTAAAAATACACATAGACCTGTCCTGAGATCTTGAGTCCACACAAACTGCTAAACAAGTTCTTACAGCTCTAGACCACAAGGACAATAAAATATAACTCAAAGAGCACTAGTCAGCAATTTTAGCTTAGATGAGATTTTTTTTTAATATTTAATTTATTTATTTGAGAGTGAGAGAGCGAGAGAGAGTGAGTCAAACAGATAGAGAACCAGGGCCTCTAGCCATTGCAAATGGATTCCAGGCATATTTGCCACCTTGGGCATGTGGCTTATCTGTGTACTGGGAAATCAAACCTTGGCCCTTAGGCTTCATAGGCAAGAGCCTTAGCTGCCAAGCCTCCACCCCTATCTGAGGTTTTTTCATTAGAAATAAATATATAGGTTTTTCTTTGCATATGAAGGTATAGGTATGCCCTACTCTTTCTGCACCATTTGTCAGCCACTTCTTTCTTTCTGAGTTCTCAGGGAACTGTTTTCATTAATCCCCACCTTCCTGTAAAGCTGGTGGTCCATCTGTTCATATTGGTCCCATCTCTAGCTCTAGTTTAGCTGTGCAGAGCTACTCCCTCCCTCCCTTCTTTGCCTTTTGACAAGACACCTCTCACTTTGAGCCTAGGCTGGCCTTGAACTCACCATACAACCTTCTTCCTTAGCCTCCACAATGATGGGAATTCATTTATGTGCTACAACACCTGGCCTCAAGAATTGCTATTTCTAAATCCATATTTTCTTTCTTACCCCACTTGTGAGTTCTCTGATAATAGAGCAAAATGTTTCTTCTCGTGTGTCTTCTAGCTGTCACCTGCCACAACTACCAAGCACTTGTACATGAAAAGATTCTTAGTATGTGTTGTTTTGGGCACATGGGAAGAAGGTTTTAAATAAGTAAACAGACCAAAACGGAACCATTACGAAGTGTGTGCTAAGCCCTCCATGGAATTTCCTTCTTGTTGAAAGTAATGCTAACTCTGGGCTTTGCGGAGGAAGGTGGCCCATCTGGTCCTGTGACATTTTTCTGGAAATATAATGAAAATGAAAGTGAGAAATGTGCTACAAACTGAACATCCATGATCCCCTTCTCACATCTGAAAGGAAGATTTTGAAAGTAATGTACATAAATCAAGGCTGGGCTTGTCCTGCTTAAATTGAGGCAAAACAGGTTTTTCTTTATAAAAACATCTGCCAGAAGGAGATTTAAATCAAGAACTCCTGTTTTTAGAATAATTTCTATTTCCTTACAGGATGCCAGTTTGGATCACTAATCCCTGGAAAATATCTTAGGAGGAAATCCAGTTGGCAGGAGGACTAGAGAGTGGGCATAGGCAGGTGTGCAAGGAAGTGGGCAGGGGCACTCATTCCTAAGTGGAAGTATTATTTTGAAATAAAGAGACAACTCCCTGGGGATCATGGCTGTAATGACTCCGCTGTGATTCTCCAGCAGTGGCCCGGGGACACCTTTAGAAAATGTCTCTTCTGCAGGTCAGCACTTTCCTGCCTGCCCCTCTCCAGCCAATGGCATTAATGTGTGTTTGTCAATACTGTATTTCATTTGCTGCACAGCAGCTTAGAGAAGGAAGTACATTGTGTTACATTTTCCTTGCTTCTCAAACTGGAGCTCATGCTTCTGCCCAGCTTTGTACTGTCAGCAAAACATAACACGTTTACAATCGGTCTCTTGATCTAAGGTAATTACCTCCAGGAGAAATGGTGAGGGTAAGAACCTAACAAGAGAAGCTGGATGTCTCGTGGTGGGCTGCTGTCCTGAAAGTGTATCAGACTTGTCAAATTGGTTCAAATTAAATTGACACGGTGCTCTTCCAGGCATCAGCACGTTATTATACAACTTGGAGCCCTTCTGGGCTGTAAAGCTCTTCAGAGTTAAGATGGAGTGTGCAAGGAAATGGACTCAGAGGAGCCAGCAGCAAGGACAGCCAGGGTCTCCAGGAGGACACGTTAAAGCTGTCTATGAACATGCAGAAGGTTGTGTTATCACTAGCGCTCAGGTTTACTCTCCTCTCAGCAATTTCTCCTTCCTGCCATGGTGACAGACGTGTCCCTAGGCCTTAGTGACGAGACCTAGGAACCATCTTTTTGTGCTTGTGTTTTTATTTCTTTATTTATTGTAACATTTATGAGCACTGTCCAGGGAAGCAAATGATTCTAGCATCATCAGCCCAGGGCTGAAGAGAGGCAGGGGAATTCTTACCCTAACCATTCTTGGAATGGTCTGGTGACCTTGGCCAAGTCACTTAACCTCAACACTTTGGGATTGTCATTTATAACCAAGCAGGGGAGTGAATGAGTCCTAGATCACCTCGCCAGGGTGTCAGGAGGAATAACTAATTAATGATTCTAAAGCACTTTGCAAACAGAAAGTGCTGTACAAAATGCTTAATATTAATAATAAAATGCATTCACTGCAAGCCTCTAGGCGTATGTACAGAAATAACGACAGCAATTAAAGTAACATGCTAACAAAACTCATTAACCCCCAAACCTCCTTTTGATTGTGCTTGGCTGTTGGAACTTCACTGCTTCCTTGAGATTGCCAGGTGATAGGAGGGGAAGGCTACAGTGGAGGTCACTGCTCCGGGATTCAACTCGCTTTCCAGGCTGTGGAAAACAATGTTCCTACCATCCTATTTCTGCCCTATCCACCAAAATGAGGACCAGGTTTTCCTTTTTATGAAAGGACGTGCTTCCCAGACTATGTTTGAGCCTCAGGGACAAAATAACTGAAGCTGAGAACTTTGTAAAGTGGAGAGCTTTATTAGGCTCATGGTTAGTCCCACGAGCATGGCATTAATGCTTAAAGAGATTGGTCCCTGTGTCTCCACACCAACGTGGTGGATGTGATGATGTGTCTTCTCTGTCAACTTGAGTCTATTTGGAATAACCTAGGAGGCATATTTGCAAAGAATGTTCCCAGAGAACTTTAGCTGAAGGAGGATGACCCACCTTAAATGTGTGTGGCATCAGTGTATGCGATGGGATCTTGGACTGAATAAAAATGCAAAAATGAGAAAGTGAACATTCATCTCTCTATTTTCTGATGATGGATGCAATGTAGCCAGCTGCCTTCTGCTGCCGTAGCCATGACTTCCCCACCATGATAGAATTAAACCATGAGCCAAAACCAACCTTCCTTCCTTAAGTTGCTTCTTGTCAGGCAAACAAGCAGTTGGGCATAGAAGGAACATCCATAGAGGAGATGGGTCAGCTGAAGAAGCTGAACGCCCCCTCATAACATGTTCTGATGGGAGTAACACAGTCCCAGAAGGTTTGAACCTAGTTCATGCAAGGGACCCGATTCCTTCTGAGGGTGGTGTGTCCTCATGACCAAGTCCCTTTCCATTAGGTCCATCTTCTAGACATCTGCCATGTCTCAGCACTGTTACACCAAGGAGTGCCACACACCTCCTGCTCAGGTGGGACTGGGAGACAAACCAGATCCCAAGAGATGCAGTGACTTTTTCTTCCCTGTGTTCTTTATGCCAAGCCTGTTGTTGGCTGGACAGTAAGCTGTCTAAGGCCAGAATTTCCCTAGTTTTAGCTCTCATTTCTAAAGACAGACGACCACACACTTATGAGGCCAAGGATGAAGAACAAGTCACACACAGTACTCCTCTCTGAGCAGGGTGTTATGTACAGCAAGACACAGATACCAGCCTTCCCTGTGAGCTGGCAGCTATTGCCAAGGAGGCTTGTTAGGGAGGAAAGGTAAGGACTGGTGGAAGAGTGAAGAAATTTCTTAGGACTTAGTTATCCACAAAGTCCCCACAGGTCACAAAGGAAGTGAGAGAAATGAAAAGAGAGAGAGAGAGAGAGAGAGAGAGAGAGAGAGAGAGAGAGAGATGTGAGAGAGTAGCATCAGGGAATGAAGGAGGGACTAATACGTCATTTGAGAAGTGGAAGCCCAGGCAGAGCCAGAGGTGTGAGTCACAAACAAGTAGTGGCAGAGGTTGGGATTCCCTGCACAGGACAGGGTGGACAGTGCTGGCCACCATAAAAATGGTTGTTTCACCTTTTTACCCTTTTGTATTACAAAGGCTAATTTGAAAACAAAACAAATGTCTCTCTTTACTCTCTAAGACACTAGTTTACTTTTGGTTTCTCTTTAACTTTTAAATTTCATATCTTATCTTGCCTAGAGTTCTGGCTCATGTCAGAACGTTTGTGCTGCAATAGCATATTTTACAGAAAATAGCAATGGAATGCAAACAGTATTCCTGAGGCATGAGGAGTCAAAATTTAATCTGGTTTCATTCTGAGTACTATACTATAATACAGGGTTATGATATGAACCTCTAGGTTGATAAACCAAATAGATTTGATAAAACATACTACAAATAAAAGGCCCTATGTACTACAAATAATAAAGAGAATAGTATGGCTTTTACTAGATGAAATATAAAGCAACAAAGCAAGTCAGAAAAAGTCAGATATTCTAGTTAATTTCATTATTTAAAAGAGATTACCTGGAAGGAAGCTACTTAGGCAGTGAGGAAGGGCCCAAAGTTTTAGAATAAATAGTCACAAGGCTTCTGCTCAGGGGGAGGAGTATGTTACAAAGGCATGGAGAAGAAGAGGGATGAAAAGACAGACTGGAGAGGATATGTTGCCTTTGAACACAACTGTGGGCTTGAGGGGAGATAGCAGATGAAATAAAGAAGGAGGAGGGGAGGGAAACAACTAGCTGCACACAGACTCATTGGGGAGCAACCCTCTGGTGTGCAGGGAAAAGTGCATGGGGAACTCTGAGGGGAGGGAGAGGCTGGGACAGCAGCTCTGAGACCCATCTCAGAGGAGGCATGTTGTGAAGATCACTCTTAATTTCTGGCAGCTGTTCCACTGATGATCCCCTCCTGTGGAGAACAGAGCAACTGTGGACAAGCAGTGTGGGAGATTATAGGTCTACAGATGGTTTCAGAAAAAAAAAAAAAAAAAACACCACAAGAAAAAAATAAGAAATTATATTGATAGAGCTCAAGTTCCTATTTCCTGGCTAAATCAAAAACTCTCCAATAAGGACATTGATATTCTGCCTCAGATACTGTTGCCTGAAGGCTGAGAATGGCTTACAGGGAAGACAGTGGGAGAGGACATCAGAGATCATTCTAGGATCCAGCGCTGCTACTAACTTCCACCTAGGGAGTCATTTCACACTGCTTTCCTCTGTGAAGTGGAGCTTTGCAGTTGGAGCCCACGATGGTGAGTGTCTGAAGGATCCTTGAGGCACTTACTCAATGGCTGATTTGATGACTTAGGTGACATTGTCCTTTTAGTGATGTGTGTCACGTTGGTTTCATTGCAAAGGTGACCATGAGTCAAAGTCTGCATATCAACTTTTGTGTGTCCTGGTCACCAATCCCCTGTACCTGCGAAGCTTACAGTCCAAATTGGGAGTCACATGAACAAATGAGAAATTACCAAAGATAAGGGATGTCAACAGACCCTTGTGATCATTGTTAAATAGAAGCTACAGACCACGAGCTTCCCAGGCTTGCTGGGCTTGCACTCTGTATGAATGGCCAGGTGCAAAGGAGGTATATGGCAAGGTCTTTGGGGAAGTGAATACTCTGTTCTACCTACATTTTTATGGATGATAGATAAACAACTATACATGCATAACACAATACACAGATACCTCCACTCCATGCTAACATCCAACACTGATAGGCAGATGAACATTTCTTGAGCTCTTTAGGATATTAGACACAATGAATGAAGGTGTATGAAAACAGACCAGAAACACAGAGTAGTGCATTCATCCAGAGCTTGTTTACAGTGCCAAAAGGCCATGACATGCCTAGACTCTCTTTCTCTTTCTCCCCCTCTATCTGTTACAAATAAATTAAAAATATTTTAAACATAAAATCTAAAATGAGGTAGCTCGAGAGAATGATTTTTGTGCATGTGTGCATATATGTGAAAATGTGAATCTCTGTTAGTTCTCAAAGAATCATGACACTTGGGTTACAAGACAAATGAAAGGAAGAAAGAAAACTCTGAAAAGGAGAGTTGGGGAAGTATATGTAATTTAAAATTATGAACCAGCATGTGAAACAGGAAGGGATAGCATTTTAAACAAGCCAGTAGATAACATCATCTCATAATTTCTTCCATTAAAGTATACATTGGTATACTTTCTCTTTTTTGCATCTGCACACACACACACACACACACTGATATATGTGCATATGGATATATATGAAGTTTATTAAATACGATTGACTCGAGTTATTTTAGAATATGCTCATCACTAACTCTCATTCTTAAAGGTAGGAGAAAGATTTATAAAATGTTTCAGTCTTTGAAATTAACTGCTGCATTTCAAATCTAAATGGGTTTCCAGAGTACTCCTTTAGTACATGAAGAGTGGAAATGGGTCTCCAAACATACAGAGAATCGTTCCCTCTGTTGGATGGGATGACAAGAGAAGCTACATGCTGACACAGCACAGCTGTCAATGATCAGAAAACTTTGTTTCCATTTGGAAATGATTAAGGTCTTATTGCTCCTGTCTTAGATATGAGAGACTTGAAATGCATCCATTTGATGTAACTAAGGTTGAGTGACAACTCTATGCATGTACTTAGAAAAGTTCATTGGGAAGGAGAGAAGAACAGGATTTCAGAGAAGTTGAAATGTAAGAATTGAGTATCTTGATTGAATTTGATAGCTCTTAATAGGAAACTGTACTGAACTAGCAAGAAAAAAAAAGAATAAGATTTAGTAAAAAGAATGAAACTCAAATTTAGTTTTAAAAACCCTCAGAATTAATCTTGCTCATTTTGTGCAGTTAATAGTAGAAATTATTTTATATGAAGAAAGACAATGTCAGAAACAGCAGAGTGGAATTTTAGAGGTGGAATTAGATGAGAGTAGTGAAGGAAGCTAATATTCTTTCCTGCTCCAAACTATCTCCAGAAATCATGTTTTGGTGTCAATTTAATTCTGTTCATGAATGATGAAGCAGGGTTTCCCAGGGAGAGTTTCTGGGAGCAGTGAATGAACCATGTGTCCTGAGAGTCAACATGTCCATATGGATTGTCTAGAAGGAGAGAGAGGAGAGAGGTCAGCTATGCCCTGCCCAGAAAGGCCAGTAGGGGTGTGGGTCCTGAAAGATTGTGGATCAGCTAAGGAAAAGGAATTCAAGATTACAAATAAATATTGGTGACCTATATGAATTCCAGGACTTGTCCTTCACCAAGACCTTGTGATATCGTGGAATTGATGTGGCAAAAACCTGTATCAATCACTTCCTTATTACCATGACTAACCCCCCCCCCCCACAACTCCCTTCCTAAAGAACAATGTAAAGGAAGGAATTACTATTTTTGACTATTGGTTTCATGGAATTCAGTCCTTGGTGACTTGGTTCCAAGTGCTTGCCCTGAGCATAATCATAGCAGGAGAATGGACTGGAGGAGAATTATTCATTTTGTGATAGACAGGACTGAGGGGAGGGGAAAAGGAGAGCGGGAGAAGGAGGTAAGAAGGGAAGGAATAGACACCGAGGGAGACAGATGGAAAGGGAGTAAATTGATACACAAAGAGGCAGAGATAGATGGAGAAACAGAGAAAAAAAGGAGCAGGAGGAGGAAAAAGAAGAAGAGGAGGAGACAGAGGAGAGAAAGGGAAGAAGAATAGAGGGCCAAGGATAAGAAAACCTCAAATGACAAAGTGACCTACCTGAGCACCACCTCCCAAAGTTTCCAGAACTTTCCAAAAGAGCACCACCAGCTGGGGACCATACATTTAACACAGGGTCCTGTGGAGGACATTTCATGTTCAAATCATAACCAGACCTGAGTCATACACTTTGACAGCCAGTACATGTGCATCAGAGGATGGCAGCCAGTGAGGCATGTGTGGCCCTGAAGACCATTTGGATTTCTCATTTCCAAAAGGTTTAAGTTTCTTTTCACTAGTAACAATTCCAACTGAGGAATTCATTAGCTAGTTTTCAGTGGCTACTATGGTCCACTAAGCTCTGGTAATGGCCGTGACTACTTGATTTATACCAGCTGTCTGATTGTGAATTCCTGGTAGATTTTGTGGTAAGGTCTCACTGGTTGGCTGCTTGAAGTAACATGGAGAAATCTTGTCTCTACTTAGTCCATGATGACTTTCTGGAAAGCAAGAAGGGCAAAGGCCTAGCACAATTCACTAGAAGTACATCTGTTACTCATTCTGCAGGGAACAAATATGGAATAGGAGCACAAGCGACAGTCACACCATTTGCATTTGGTATGTAAATGCTAGATGCATATTGATTTACATGTATAATTTAGCAACAAAAAAAAAGGAAGAAGAAGAGAAAACTAGATAGCTAAGTAAGCATGAATATCCACCCCAAGCTAAGGCTGGGCACATGGCATCTGGTGGTAACACATCTTGGTGAGTGAATGTGTGTAAGCTTTAAACTGTTGCTAGGTTAAACAGCACCTTTACCAGGAATCACAACTGATCATGCAGCCTGTGCTCCATGCACTGGTATCCAGGACAGAAAATACTTTTCTTCCCTTGTACTAGTTTCCTACCCTTGTGTCCTACTCCCGTACTTTCTTTAGTGATGTCTGCCCTCATGCTGACACAGCCCAGCATGTAAACACCTGTTTTTATGCATGAATGCTTTGAACATATATTTCATCTCCACCTTCAGTGAGGAACCTACCTACCTTCACTGGATTCATCCTTATGCAAGCTTGCTTTCAGCTCTCACCAACCTTCCCTGCTTCTGTACCTTGAAGTCACCTCCCTCTAAGAAAAATCCTCACTGTCTTCTGGAAACATAGATTTGCCCACTTTACTTCTGCCAACCTTGTGTCAACCCAGGAAAGTGCCTTTCAACTCATGCATAAAAATCCTGTTTAATTGTCAAGTTCAACTTCGCTTGCTTGTTTCTAGGAAGCACTTTTGAGAGCTGCAGTTTCACTGCTTTCTTCTTTCCTGTGTTGGCTGGGTCACCTGTGATCTCAAGGTATGTTCACAGTCAAACTCCCACACCATTGGAGGAGGCTCCCCAGTAATTTCTGAAATGATGCGCTTGGTTCCTCAAAGCACTTGGCCCTTGCTTATAAAACACTCCATTTGATTAAGGAAGTGAATATAGGGATGCCATTTAGTGTCCAACTTCATATTGAGTTAAAGATAAAACTCACCTCCCCATTTTCTTTCCTTGGTCACTACAACTTGATTTAAAATCTGCCATGATCAGTTTGCACAGAAATACACTGAGCATGTGATGTGTGTTTGTGGATGGATTGGGAACATCTTTTGTTTTCATTCCACTGTGATGTTTCTCATGAAAACCTGTGGTTCATAAAGAGCAACAAGTGTGTATCAAAATCCAGAGTTTCTGAGTGTCAGTATTTTGGATGGGGTGATTCTTTTTTATACTGGTGTTGCCCTAAGTATTGTAGGATGTTTACAAACATCCTTTGTCTAGTCACTATATGGTAACAGCTCCCTCTAACCCCCATTGCAATATGGACAATCCAAAATATCTTCAGTCATTACCAACTGTTTATAGGGAACAAAATACACAGTATTTCTTCTATTCATCTACATGGAAATACATTGCTGTGATTAATATTATAAAATACTGAAAATATTTGCATCTTATCAGTAGGTCAAAAAGATATTGATCAAAATGGAATGTTTAGGAAAACTGCTTCTTCTGTACTGTTTATTTGGCTATTGTTTATTGTTTATTCTGCTATTGATTATAAACAGATATAGGACATTCAGCACCCTTAACTCCTTTTGTTTTAAGTGATGTACAACTATGAGCTCAATTTTTTTTGTGCCATAAAGTATGTACTAAAATCATCCTAATTTTGTAAATGGGACATTAAGACACAGCAAGATAATCAATGGATCTAATGTCACACAGGTGCTGTGGTGGTTTGAATAGAATAGATGGCCCCCAATATATTCAGTTTTTTTTGTTTGTAGTTTGCATTTGCAGCCTCCTGGGTGGAGGCAATGTCACTGGGTAGATCTTAAGGTGTGGTGCTGGGTTTCAAATTTCAGTCGAAAGATATGCAAAGTGTGCCTAGCTGGAATTCCTGAAGTGTGCTGTGGCTTTTGGCTTTTTGGCTTGTGCTTCTCTCTGTGTGTTTGGTCCTATGAAGGCAGGCCAGCTTCTTCAGCCATTTGTGGAACTTCCCCTGGATCTGTAGGCTTCAATTAATATTCCTTCCTCCATAACTGTGCCTGGTCTGGAAGTTCATCTCAGTGAACCTGAAGCTGTCTGCTACAGGTGCTGAGTGGGCGAGCTGAGGTTTAAACCTGGATGCACTGGTTTCCAAGTCTATATTTTTAAGAAATAAGGTTTTCACAAAAACAGAAGTCCATTTCCCTTGGAGTAATTATCCAAAACTGTGAAGAGAAGCATTTCTGTAAATTTTCACCAGTTCAATGCTGCTTGTAGTCCTGATTATTTAAGTGTCCACAACTTTCTCTTAAAAAACTTGCTGCTCAAAGAACCACTGGGAGTTGGACATCTGCCTTAACTAGATGCAGAGTATGGAGGGCTATGCATCAGAAATCTTGGCTATACTTCAAAGAATCTGGAAATACTCATCCTGCCATATCTGAACTAATCCCTCAGTTTGTTTGTTACACCTGGGAGGAAATGTCTGTCTGGTTACTAGTTTGTATCTTTGGCTGTTTCATATTATCAGGCTACCCCCAGCTCTAAATCTCTAGTGGATCGCTTTTTACTTCCCACTTCACTGAGGCTGAATTCCTTTGACAAGATGTCAAGACCTCTCATTATCCCACTGTTCCTCACACAGTCCACCTGCTTTGTACAGCTGAACATCCTCACTTCCATCCTGACTTCCCCATGTCCAGCTGCATCACCTGCCCTTGTCAGGCTTCACACAAAGCCCAGTGAATTCTGATGGAATTCCTCTTCACAGATACCCTCTCTTTACCTTTGCCTACCTCTATTACCATGTCTTTTGTGTCAGCCAAGTCCACTCATAAACATGAGTTCTTATACTCTGTGCTGTGTTATACTTATTCTTTCAAGTATAGTTCATAACTCTTGAAGGGTAGAGCTACATCTTTTCCTATATTAAACCAACATGCTGATCAATGACCATTCATTATCAATCTTCACTCTCTTGTCTTCATGGAAAAGACCATTTCATCTTGTTTCCACTCTAATAGAAGCTGAGCTACTGACCAAAGTCCTTCATTGGCTGACTAGTAAGTATCAATAGTAGATAATAATAGTGCATAAAAATAGTGTCTCTGAGGAGGTGAAGTGAGATGTCACACACTTGGATATTAAGATGCACTTGCTTCCCTTTGGAAGAGGACAAAATACTCAGGTCTTATACTGTATGTCTCTAATACAAGGACCTTGAGAGGCTGATATAGCAGACTGAGAGGAGTTTGAGGCCAACTTGGGATACAGGGCAGGAACCAACCAGTCAATGGTTACTTAGCACGATCTTCCTTCAATAATTAAGAAAGACATAGAGATAAGAGGGGGGGGGGGAGGGAGGGAGGGAGGGGAAGCAGGAAAGGAAGGGAAAATAAATGTATCTTTAAACTTGGAGGGGATGTCAGTATCAGACATAGGCACAGAGCACTAAGGTGAAGGAGACTGAGATACCTACTAAGGTTCTAATAGCACACTTTACACATGTGAGAAGTGATATATATATTCTTTAAGTTCAAAGCTAGTTGTGTTCTATGGTATATTGATGATAATGATAGTACTTTTGCTTTCTACAGTACTGACAGAGTTCTGCATTTAGTGTTCCTCTTGGTCATAAAGTATGTACAGGACATATAGAGATCTGGAGTATAACCCCAGATCTATAAAACTTTTAGAGGCCTGAATAGTAAAAGGATTTACCTAAGTAAATGCCAAGCTTTATTAAATTATTTTAAGACTTCCTACTTGCTCTTTAAGCTATTTTAATTTTAGAAGTTACATGACACAGGTGAGGGAAAATCTAACTGCCACAATGCCCTGGAGTATACAATACAGAAAAGAACTATTCATAGAAAATGAGAAGATATCAGGCTTTCTTTTTCTGCAATAACTATCAGTCAATTAAAAAATCTAGGAGCTCAAAGATGACTCAGATAACATACTTTCCAGGTAAGAGTGAGGTGTGTCCTGGAGTTCAGATCGCCAGCACCTACATAAATGTTGAGGAGGCATGATGGCCCACCTGTAATCCCAGTGCTCTTTAGGTAGAGGCTGGATATCCTAGGGCAAACTGGTTAGCTAGACCAGCCAAATAAATGCTCTGGGTTAAAATTAGAGAGCCTGCCTCAGTAAACTAAGTAGAGACCCCACATCAACCTCTGTCTTCCACGTGTGCCTTCACATATGAGCACATGCTCCCCACACAGAAACACAGCAATAAAGCTAGAGAAGCATTGACTGCCCCCTGAGAAAGGCATGGTGAGAGGCATAGCTTCATTGAAAGATTCTTGTAATGCAGATTTCATTTTAAACATTAACGATGAAACTCATCTTAATGGCTATTTTAAAGAAAATACACAAAGTTAAATAGGTACAGCTTTGTATGTTTTAGTGGCCTTCTTGTAAATTTGAGTGAACAATGCACTATTGACTCTTTTTTTTTTTTTTTTTTTCCTTGAGGCAGGTTCTCACTCTATTCCAGATTGTAGTTCACTGTGTAGTTTCAGGCTGGCATTGAACTCAGCCTCCCAAGTGCTGGGATTAAAGGCCTGTGCCATCATGCCTGGCCAGCTATTGACTATATTTTTCTGCATTTCTCTCCAGGGTGGTAGAGATCATCTATCCTTTTGATAGCTGGATCCATTAGTTGCTCCATGTTCATGTTGTCATCTTTTTAGAGCATTCTAATGTTCATATGCCTGACAGAAATCTCTGATGATTTAGTAATTATTACCCTTCTGTCCCCCATAGCTCACAATGGCAGTTTCGTTAATAACAGGGCTACTTACTGAGTTGTGACCTACACTAGCATTAATGGATATATCAACTAGTCACTTACTTCAATAGGCATTGTACCCTACATCCTAGGATTTCTTGAATTCCCACCACATTACTTTTGGATAAATCCAGGGAAGGAAATTACACCTGTCTCTTTCAGGGACATGACTAGATCACTCAACATTTCTTCTGGACAGTTGATTTTCCTGTTACTCTATGGCAGTCCTTGTGCTGAGAGTCAGAACTGAGAAGACATCTCTTACTATACTCTCAGGAAATTGTTCATGTTCTTAAATGCTGAAACTTATAAAAAGCCATGGGAATCTGACATACTTTGATTATGTGATCTTGCAAAATTTCTGCCAAGATTTTATGCAAGAAAAAACGTATAAAACAGAAGTAAAGGAAGTATGCTCTGTACTTAATTTATTCTGGAATGACATTTTTCCCTGTGGAAGGAAAGCAGGCATGTGCCAATCACCATGAGTTTTGGGGAATGTCTTTGGCACAGTGAGAACCATTCAGATTTCCTTCCATTGTCAAGACCTGGTTTCTTGATCTGGAGGGAATAAGATTATTGAGGAGTTGCTTAATTGATCTCAAATGTCATAAGAATTTATGTGAAAAGTACACCTCTGAGAATTAGAGATTCTTCTTTATTTTTTTCTTTTGTGTGTGAAATGTGTAATTGTGTGGTTTGGTGGTGTTTATTCTATGCACATGTATGTGCTTATGTGGCATGGGAACCTGTGCACTCATCTGTGGCAGGGTGTGCTTGCCTGTGCTGGCTGGAGTAGAATATTGAGTATTACCTTCCATTGCTTTTCTACCAATTCTTACTTGTGCCAGAGTCTCTTATTGATTCCTGAGCTGGCCATCTTTTCACAAGCCTAGGTGATTCTCTGGTCTCTGCATCCCATAGGACTGGGATTGCAGATGTAAAGGACATTCTTGAAGTTTGGAGTGTACCAAGAAATGACAACACCAGGGCTTGCTTACATTTGGCCCCACATTGATTATATGAATACTCATGTGCCCATGTTAATGAAAACAGATAAAGTGAAGAGATCAGCATTTGGTACCATGATCATCATTCCATAAAATGGTTAGTTTTAATTTCTGTGCATTCTTTGCCCTTTCTCTGGTTTTTATTGTAAATGAGCCTTAAGAGGAGAGCTCAGGACATAACTAAAAAAGTTTCCTTTGGGCTGGAAAGATGGCTTAGTTGTTAAGGTGCTTGTCAGCAAAGCCTAAGTACCCAGGTTCGATTCTCCAGGTCCCTCGTTAACCAGATACACATCATGGCACATGCATCTGGAGTTCTTTTGCAGTGGCTAAAGGCACTAGTGTGCCCATTCCCTTTCTCTCTGTCTCTCTTTCTCTCTCTTTGTATCTAATAAATAAAAAAAAAATCCTTCAAGAAATGACAAGAAGTAGGATCTCACTGACGTCACTGAGAAGCTGCCACATGCCACCCGCATCCACCTAAGAACAGTTTCCTCTTACTCATCTCAGCTGTCCTTTCCATGCTCAGCATTACCCAAACAACAATGAGAATAACAGAAAGGGTGAAGTTCTTTCCTTCATGTCAAATCTGCAGAAGAGAGACAGACCCATAAGTGGCTGTGGCCTTCATTTGACTGCACCAGCAAATGACCTTCCTTGTGGAGAAGGTAGAAAGAGGCAAAGGTTGCTATGTATGCTTTGTTTTTGTTTTTGTTTTTCTCTTCACAGGTTGTTGAGGAAAGAACAGGGCATCATTTAAATGCTGCCTTAGTGGAAAACCCTTGTGCTACAGTTCCTGGGTATTGAGGGAGCTTTCCATGGTATATTTTTAAAATTTATTTTTATTAGATATGGACATATTTAGTATGTAAACATCACATAGTGGTGCTATCATTTCCCTCCTCCCTGTTCCTTTTCTGAAGAGGCCTTTTTCATTGGGGATGCAAATCAACCCCATAGGGATTGTGGGTCATGCATTATGGGAACAGCAGTCAGTTATGGGAAGATGCAATGTCTCTGTGCAAAATGTCCCAACATGTGGCTCTAACAATCGTTCTGACCCCTCTTCCATAACATTCCCTGAGCCAGGTCAGGTGTGTTTTGAATCTACTTCAGTGATGGGCACTTAGAGCCTCTGGATCTCTGATTCCATAGGTATTGAATGTCCACAGTGTCTATTTCTTTTACCCTTGTGCTGATATCAGATTCCCTAAGGTTATAGAACTCTTGCTTTTTTCCCAAATTACTCTTTGATTTCAACTGGGGCTGGGGTGGAGTACACTGAGTCATTTATCTCCTCCGAACCAGCTCCCATCTGAAAAAGAAAAGCAGATTCTCCAATGGAGAGTGAAGTCAGCAAAGGTTAAATGGGATAACCATTATTAATTCAGAGAGAATTTAAAGGATGTAGACA
Source organism: Jaculus jaculus (assembly GCF_020740685.1). Classification (NCBI taxonomy): domain Eukaryota; kingdom Metazoa; phylum Chordata; class Mammalia; order Rodentia; family Dipodidae; genus Jaculus; species Jaculus jaculus. The sequence continues at coordinate 46,964,114 of NC_059116.1, read as the reverse complement.
CTCTTATAGCCCAAGATTAGTGTGAGTTTGACAATAGAAAGCAGAATTGTTATCTGGATATGATTCTGACTTGCTTCCCAGTCCCAGATATGGTTTCCTTTCTACTGAGTGGATTTGTTAGCCAATCCAAGTGCAGTTGGTTACCCACTGTGGCTTTGTGCCATTATTGCACTTGTATAAGCATCACCTCAGGTTGTTTACTTCTGAGTTGCTTAGATTTTGAGTTGCTTGGACAGATGTTGGCCACTTTCCCCCGGTAGCTCATGTAGCGCCTTCCAGAACTAGATGGGCTAATTGTCTGGGGACTGGCTCTCTTCTGAATGCTGATGTTACAATATCATGAACCTGTGGGATAATTTTCTTTACCAGCTCTTAAACGAAGAGAGGAGACAAAGTAAAAAAAAGTGCTACCCACAGTGGCCCCATTTGCAGTAGACAAGTTGCTACATGACAATCCGTGGAATTCTTCTAAGCTGCTCCCACAGCATGCTGACCCTGGGCTTTTCAGCATCAGTTGCTAGTGTACAAAAAATGAAAGGTCTTCTCTGACTATTCTTTCCTCATTGTTGTCATTATCATTATTATTATTAGTTTGATTCATACGAAGGGTGTAGACTTATGAGGTACCATGAGATGTTTCAATTCATTTACAAATAAGAAGTGTTTCATTCAAGAAAAGCATATCTATCTTCTTAAACAATTATAATTTCTCTGTTGTAAAAACATTCAAAATCTGTCCTCAAGATTTTTTAGTTTAGTTTTTATTCTTTCACATTTCTATACTAATTTATTACATTTTGAACACATATATGCCACATTACCCTCCCTTAACATGTCAGTCTCACTGTAATTTTTCTGGTATCTTAGTATTATCTATGACTCAAAAGAAAATACATCATCTAACAATACTGTAGAACACTGTTTATCGTCAGCTTAATTTGCAATAGATTTCTTTTATCTCAATATAATTAAGCACACAAGAACCAACTTTTCTCAAACCTTCCTTATTCTTCCCAGTTTCTGTCCATTTCTATGTTATGTAACTTCTATGGAATTGACCTTTATATATGCATAAGTTTATGCTGCACTTGTCTTTCTGTACCTGGTTTATGTCCCTAAAATAATGACCTCCAGCCATGTAGTTGCAAACAAAATGGTTTTATTCTTGAAATGAGAGACTATTAATACCATAGGGGGGAGATTTTGCAAACTTCACATAAATACATTACTTATATTTAGACTATATATGGAATGTAACCAACTCAAGAGGAAAACTTCAAATAATTCAAAGACGGACAATAGATCTGAAGAGACACATCTCAAAAAGCAGACATACATGCATCCAGAAGATCTGTGAAAAACATTCATTATCACTAATTACTAGAGGAATGCCAATCCAAAACACATGGAGAAAATTTTGTCACTCCAGTCAAAAATGCCAATATGAAAATATGAAGATGAGGGCTTATAAGGATATGGAGAAATGAGAACCCTTACACGTTATTGGTGGAATGTGAATTACTATGGCTGTTATACTATAATATTAAAGGTTTAATGAAACATGAAAAATAATCCTCACATATGATTTAGCAATTCCACTCCTGGTGTTAACATAAAGAAAGTTAAAGCAGATGTCATATACACAGCTGTTGCTCCTATGTTTAGAAACAACCAAAAAAACCCATCAGTTGAAAGGCAGGTAAAGGAAATGCCTATATATTTGAAATTCAGTCACAAAAAAGGAAGAAAGATCCTCATATTTATGGCAATATCATTACTTTTTTTGTTTGTTTGTTTCTTATTTTGAGGCAGAGTCTCTCTGTGTAAACCCTGAATGGCCCTAAATTCACTGTGCTGTCCATAAGCTTGTAGTGAATTCTTTATCTGAGTCCGGGGATTACAAGTGTGCACCACCAGACCTGGCTAATATTGCTGCTCTTATGGCTCCTGCTTTTTTACTCAGTAGTTCTTTCATTCTCATTTTTTTTTCTTTTTGATTTCTAGGACCCTTGGGCTCATAGTTATGTTTTTGTAATAAAACCTCTTCCAACACTCGTTAGTCACCATAAAGTGAACTTGGTCAGTCCATTTAGAGATATATATCTTATAGAAAGCCTTAAAGAAAGCCTTAAAGAAAAATCTCCTTGATTAACATAGGACTGTGCATTCTAGGGTCCCTCATAGTGCCCAGATGATTGAAAGACATTATCTCTGAGCTGCATATAAGCAAAAGCTTCTGGAAGAGTCTCTCTTTAAAAGAGTTTTGTTATCAGATGTTGGAAAGCCTATCAGCCAACCCATGTCAGTCAGGATTTTGTGTTGTGTCCAATTCAGCCATTTGGGATGCCCCCCCCACCCTTGTAGCACATCCTGCGAATAACTCTAACTTGTCTATTTATCACCACTGTCAGAGATTTTTAGCAGCAGTATGGTAAATGTCCAAGTTGCTTTGTTCTGCATTCTTTAAGATATTGCTTATATTTTCTTTTATTCTTTTATAGCAATCATAGTTAGTATATTTCTTCCAGTTCTTAGTTCTTCTTATTTTCATCAAAATGTTTGACTGAAACTAAAGCGCGCGTGCACACACACACACACACACACACACACACACACACACACACACATATATATATATATATATATATATATATATATATATATATTACAAAACTACTTGCATTTATTCTTGGGTAACTAATTTAAATGGCTAACAGAATGTAAATGCAGGCAAAAATGGTTACCCCATTAGATTTTTCTTATTTATAGAAAATACTTAATGTTTGGAGCACATGAGAACAGACATTTAACTTGGCCTAACATTTAATTTTTGCTCTTTTTCCTAAATATTTTCTAGGATCTAAAGTTAGCAGTCATAGATGGGTATACAGCTACCGTTAATTCAAGAGCTAATCAGAGGGGGGTACAAATGCCCCAGAGCCATGGGATTATATCTTGTCTTAAACAGATGGAATAGCTATAAACCAGGGATTTCCTGAAATACAACCAAATGAACATTTGGTCATTGTGCAAATGTGTTAAATGTCAACCTTGTGGATAATACTCTTCAGAGTGAGTTTTAACAATGCCATAATGCAGGAACTGTTGGAACTCTGAAATGTCTCATGCCAAACTGATAGCATGCACCACATCTTCCTCAGGACCAGCACTGAACAAAGGCCAGGTGCAGAGCACTTGAGCAAGGCGGCACCACACAACTAGTCTGTCTCTCCCAGCACCACGGGCTAAATGCAAGCATGTTTCTTAGGCAAGTGAGGGCCATGTGATATCATGAACAATGTCTCTTTCTGATGTCTTTCCAGAATACGGTACTGGGAGGCCAGAAAGAGGAAAGTCCAGGCAGGGCCAAGCATCTTCTTTAATACCTTATATAAAGTGTAACTTATGTCTGCCTCTGAGATAACAAGCACTTAATTTGTTATTAATGTGCAATGAAGTGTTCATTCTCATTTCTGATCTTGCTTCCTAATCTTTTCCCCATCTAATCTATTGACACAAACTCAATTTCATCCACGAGAATGTCACAATACATCTCAAATGATCATGCTTTCCATCAACTCTTTTTTCACTTGCTGTCTACTTGCTGACAGGGAGCATTCTCCTGGGTTTCATCATTAAGCATAGCTCACATGCATCCTTCACCTATACAAAGTGATTTCTGGATTCAAGAATCCAGATAGGCTGTATATATCTCTTGGATCTTTTCCTTTTCTACTTAGCAAATATCACATATATAAACTATTTATAAGTAACAACATTTACAGACACTACTCATTCTACAATTTAATAGATATTGACACATAGCATATTTCTTTAGACACCAGTAGGAACAGATTACAGGGAAGTCAATTGTGATTTAGCAGGAAACTTTAGTATCTATGGTGGATTGGTAATGAAACATGTTCTGTGTCCATGCACCCCCACCAGGGTCAGTTTCCCCAGAAATGACTTGGTATGCCTCCTTGGTGCAAATGTCTATCTACTCTCTCAGTATAAAGCCTTTCTCTCTTTCCCAAGTAAGTTGTGCTGTGAACGTATACAAAACAAAGGAAAATCCTTTTGCTGTCCTGTGACAGTTAAAAGTCTAGGAAACAATGATTGATTTTGTTTCAGTATTTTTTTTTAATATTCCATAGCACCCATCAGCTCCTGTCCATCCCATTTGTTCCTAATCTAAAGCTTCAATTGGACATGTGTCAGGACCCTTAAATCTAGTATTGGCCTGTTGTGCAGTGACATTCCATATGGGAAAGGAAGAGGCCATAAAGCTCTCCATTGTCTCTTGGAAATATTTTACTTATCTCAGAAATTTCTTACCCACTCAGTGTTTGAGTGTGCACAGAGATTGGAAGATATCTGCATATCTGCCCATGTTCTGCAGGCACATTAATAGTTATATTTTATTATTTATTTTATTATTATTCTTGGTCACTATTTCTTTGGGTGGCCAGTGTTTCACTAAGATTTTGTGTGTGTGTGATTCATATATATATATATATATATATATATATATATATATATATATCACATATGACACATGTATACATGATGTGTGTGGGGGCCAGATTTTAGTTTTGGATGTCTTTCTCACACACTGTGTATAATATTTACTGTAACAGGATTTTGTTTGACCCTACAGCTTGCTGATTCAGCTAGTATAGCTATCCATCTTGACCCAGGGATCTCTTGTTTCTGCCTCCTGAGTAATGGAATGACAGGTGGACGACCATGCTGACTCAAAAATATAACTAGTGCTAGGGATCCACCTAACACTTCACAACAAATACTTTGTTCATGAAACCCACCAAAGGTGAAGATTTTGAAGAGGAGTAAGAATGAAATTGATTCCTATCCACGTACTAACCAGGCCTGACCCTGCTTAGCTTCCAAGATCAGACAAGATGGGGTGCGTTCAGGGTAACTGCTGCTCTCAAAGCAATCCCGCTGAGGAAGACCCTCAGTGGAGTGGGGACAGGGAGGAGGGAAACAATTGTACCTATACATGATGGGTCTATACAAAGCTTCTATTAAATAATAAATAATAGAAAACAAAAAATTTAAAAAAGAATGAGATGGATCTCTGAGAGCAAACACATTTATATATATTTTATAATTAACTAAAAGTATTTCAACACAGGATTATAATTTTGTCCTGTTTTGTTTTATGTGTTTTATGTAAAAGAAGGACTGATGCAGTGGCTCCCAACCATCTGAAGTTTAAATCACCACCAAATGCATGCCCATGTGCATGTTTGACAGTGACTTTGACCTACATTCATACTTTGTGGGTCACCCTTTCTCAGAGATAATGACACAATCACAGGAAAGCATTGTAGTGGCCTAATTTACCTGGTCAGGTGGACATTTCAATCAACTAACACGTTTAAAGTTCCAGCAAATGCCTCTAATTTTACATTTCTAGTTGTGATGTGTGTGTGTGGGGTGGGGGGTGTCTTGTATCAACTTCTGTGGCTAATTAGGCAGCAGATTTAAAACTTCATGAATTTTTCACTCTGATCCTTATTCCTCCCAGAGCTAATTTGCTGTTATCAGAAGAATGACTGTGGTGTACCTTGTTGGTGCTGTCTGACCTTATTCCCCATTTCAGATTGAAATTAGCTGGGGGACTGTGGCCAAGGAGTTCATTTTCTAAATGCTGTCTCTGAAAACATTTAGTGGATATACTTCTTTTGCTCTGTCTTCCACCTATTCTATTCTCATCTTCAGCACGTTCAGGAAGAAGTAGTAAGATTCAAGGCAATTCTTCCCAGGATTTTAGAAAGTTCAAGAATTCATTAGAAATTCTACTTATACAACTTTTTAAAAAAAGAAATCTTAGAATAACTTCATTCCATGTTATGTGTTAATAATGAGGGGGCTCTGGTACATACTAGTAAAGGGTGAAATTTTATATAACTGAATAAGAAATAAAGAATGCTGCATTTTTGCATGATTTGCATGACTATGTTACACTTACTAGAACAATGTAGGTTCCCTGGGTTGGGAAAGAAAGAATATTCTATTAATTTGCTACTCTGAATTTACAGAGCCACAGGCAGGGGACTAATCCCTACTCTACCCCACAAATTGTTGATTTCCAATTATAGCTGGTGAGTGGTTGGAATTATTATCAAGATTCATGCAACTATTTGTTTTTGCTGAAAAAATAATCAGTGCTAATTTCCACAAATTAATTGTAATCTCCAGTAAGAAAGTACCAATTAATACATTCACTAAGAAATTGCAATGTGGTAGCCCCTTGGAGACTGGAATGGTGTTAAGAACAAAAACTCATGATTTAAACATCTAAACATTATGTTTGGAGTTACAAGAACTCTGGAATTTTACTTTATCAGAATATACAAAGAGATAGTCCCTTATAAGACAGCAAAATAATATGTCAAAAAACACCAACATAATTCTCCTCATTCTTTTTTTTTTTTTTTTTGGTAATTTTCTTTCCTAATTTCCCATTGGGAAAGACAATCTGGTATTTAGCTACTTTCCTCTCTCATGATTTGAATGTAATTAGGGGCTCAGAAATGTTAGTTTTTTCAGCTCTGTAAGAAGCCTCTAAATTGGAACTCAAAGGGTCATTTTACTTAAAGTTTGCATACTTTTTAATTAAAAATTGTTTTACTGTTTTGTTTAGTAATTAAAATGTATAAAGTTATTTCTCACAAATATTTATTAATATTAAGTTGTTTTTGACATACCCCAGTAAATAGCAAGCAATTGCTTTATTTTGCATGTGTAATTAGAGTAACTAAGTAATTATATTTTTTCTTTGAGCACAGTTGACACTATCACATTTTTCTAAGTTTTGGTTCATTTTTGTTTCAATTAGTGAATGCTTCATAGAGGCCAAGATAAGGGATGTGTGTCAGTAAGGAAGAGAGTTGCTTCTTTTCCTGGGTTTCTGAGAAATGAAAACAAATATTGTATGTCATGTCTGTATTCTCAAGTGTGTTCTTTCCTTTATCTTCTTGCTTTACCTGTTGACCTTGTATCTTCCCATTTGTAACTGGTGGATATTAAACTATTTTAGAATGCATATCTTAACTAAAAATACTTAGTTTGGAGCATGTAAGTGATGTGCCTGTTAACTACATTTGTTCTTATTTTAATGTTGTTACCACACCCTTCTCATGGGTTTTTCCTCAGGTATGAACAGTTTTCTTTCATTTCCCCATGTCATCAGAAAATGGTCTATATAGGTCCCCAATGTGTGTGTTCCATATCACATGCAGGGGCTTTCTGCATTTGGACTTAAATCCTTACCCACTGAGGAGTTCAGCATCTGATGGAGGGAAGGCTGCATCAATGCTATGTTTCCTTCCCAAAGTAAAGGAAAATGTAAAAGAACAAATGTAAAACAAGACTCCTAGATGAGATCTGCTATTTTTTCCTGTAATAAGAGATGAAGGTTCACAAATGCAGTAGAGGTCAAATAGTCATGTGGGAACATGCCTAAGAGGCTAGGCTTCCTCAAACAATGAAGCTAGAAGTCAGGTGTCCAGTCTAAGTGGGCCATTCTGTGGAATGAAATTTGCAATTTTCACTTGGAGTAACAAAAATGGGCATAATTCCCCTGGATACTATTAGAAACAAGTTTTTAGAAGGTAGAAAGTTGAAGTTAAGGACTTACACTCCTCTTTGGGGTCCAGATCAAGTATCTGGGATCAGATTTATTATCTATCTTAAATAATTCTTCCACTAATCAAACGAGGAAAAAATAGGAAATATTTTCAAAAACTTATTGACAAAAGTTGAGGCTATGGATTGATAAGAAGGATCTAGGCAGACCCTGGGGCAACCACTGCATTGAAGAGAAGGGGTGGTGAAATGAAAACATGTGCAAGGAAGGTTGATGGAGGGCATAGCTTTCCACGGTAGGGGACAGTTTGCAGAGGGCAACAGTTGAAAAATAAGTAGAGAAGTAGTGAGCACATTACTTGAAGAAGCTATTCTAGGCCAGGAAAATAACTAGAAAAATGAATTAGAGGGAGAATACCTGGGCTGCACAGGGCCTGAGGAATACCTGTTCCCACCAACCCAGACTGAAAGCTTAAAAAATCTATGCAATTGTGGTATTATACCTAGACGATGTTCATTTCCATGGGGAAAAGTGAAGGTACACCTGAACTCATGATCCTGTGTTCATGCTTAAAAGTGTTTCTTTTCGTGCATGCAAGTGTATATATCTGTTCATGTGCATATGTGTGTGTGTGTGCTTGTTCATTCACATGCGTGTGTGTGTGTGTGTGTGTGTGTGTGTGTGTGTGTGTGTAGTCCAGAAACTAACCTCTGTGTTATTCTTTATAATATCCTCCACCTCTTTTGAGTTGAGACAGGGTCTCTCATTGGCCTGGACTTTACCAATTAGGCTACATTGGATGGCCAGAGAGCCCTGGGCACAGGGATCACAGGCATGTGCCAGCACTCTTGACTATTCCAACATGTCTTTAGAATAAAGCCAAAAAGAATCAAGGAGTTTTACATTAGTAGATATCTAATTTTTGGTGAAGTGTGTAGGAGAGCTGTCTTCATTGTGGAAAGTCCAGATTTCTGGTTAGAAACAGTAACCATATGTGGTTAGGGCAACTCAGGCACTTCACTTTTTGTATTAGTTACTTTCCCTTTGACAAAATTTCTGAAAAGAGGCAGTGTAAAGAAAGAAATGTTTATTTTGTCTTGTAGGTTTAGATTAAAGTCCATTATGCTGGGGAAAGCAGGGCAGCTTATGTGGCTCTAGCTGTGGTGACAGGAGCATGAATTGCTGGTCATATTATATCCACAGTCAGAAACACAGAGATGAATATTAGTACTCACCTTGTTTTCTCTCTCTCCTTTTCTTTTAGCCACTCTATGACTAGCTAGTGGGATTGCACTGCCATATATAGGGTAGAAGCTTTCTGCCTTCTTTCTAGAAGTTGCTCTCACAAGCATATCCAGAGGTCTATTTCCTAGATGGATATAAATCCTGAAAAGATGACAATACAAACTGTCATACCTTGTCATCACCCAAAATTAAATTTGTTTAATTTCCAATGAACTTGGAAGAATTCCGACATTCAAAGATGTCCCACACAAAAGTCTCCCAAAATGATGAAGTGAACAGGAAAAGCAAAACTGAGACGTTTCTTAAAAATGACAGCATGTGAAAGAGCCAGCTCCAGAAACTTCCATGACACATAAGACCAAACACAACATAGATACACACATGTGCCCATGCACTTCCACACCTGTATAAGATAAAAATACAAGGCAACACAATGTATGGGTGTTTTTATAGCATGAGAATGAAGAAGAGAAAACAAGAAATGGTATGATGTGATGTAGAATATAAAAGGGAAAGCAAAATAAACCCACTATTGGAATTAAGTCCATACATCAGCCTGAAGGAATACAGGCTGGGAGAGAATACACACAAAAAGAATTCAACTAAAGTATTGAGAGAGGATATAGGATCAAGAACAGTGTGTAAGAGTAATTGGGATGAATGAATTCAAAAAGGTGTAAATAGGGGTGTCTTCCGGTTAAGATGGTGGCGTAGGTACCACACCAAAGCAGCCTGGGGGGAAAAAGACCAAAAAAACTCAGCAAAATACACACTTTTGCTAAAAAGTGAGGTGTATAGGAAATTGAAGCAGCAGTGGAGAAGTAGGAGAGATCCAGAGCATCAAGAACCCGCACAGGCTGGCAAAAGCAGCCCCGGCAGCTCCGCCAACCACGATGGCGGTGGCGGGGTGCACCAGAAAGCCGCAGGGCTCAGCTCCAGCCACAGGTAAAGCGAGGTGCGGGAGCTACCACTCACACCGCGCTCTCCGCAGCTCAGGAAAAGTGAAGGGAGAGCGGCAGTGAGCAGCGGAGGAGCAGAACACGAGGTAGAAGAACACGTGGAACAGTGAGAGAACCAGAGCAGCTGTGGCTCCCTCCCCTACCCCACCACCTGAGCCCAGCTCCAGGGAACAGAGCAGCGTTCCTGCACCCAGCCACGCCAACTTGAGCCGACAGCGGGACCCAAGCAGGAGCAGAGTTCGGCAGCAACATCAGCAACTCCGGAACCGGTACCAGCGGCCCCAGCAACAGCAGACCCAGGAGCGGCAACAACAGCAGACCCAGAAGCAGCAGCTTCAGCAACAGCAGTGGCTCCAGAAGTGGCAGCTACAGCAGCAGCAGCAACAGAGGCAACAACAGCAGTGGGCCCAGCAGCAGCAGCTTGAGCTGCTGACAGACCCAGCAGAGGCAGCTTTCGCAGCAGCGGTTCCAGCAGTGGGGATGCTGATCTGCAGGGCCACAGTTGCCAGGCTTGGGTTGCCCCACAGGAAAAGCCAGTGCCCAGCTCCAGAAATCAGAACAGCAGCCTGACGACCCAGGCAGCAACTTGACTGAGACCAAAATCATCCAAGGTAACTGGGATTGCACCAGGGAAGGGTCTCACTTGGTCATAAGCTGACTGGGATCCCTCAACAGACCAGAAATCTTAACCTCTATGTTGATAGAGGATCTGGTTGTTATAATAACTACTCTGGCATACATACTTGGGGCTGTTTTTGACTGAATGGGTACAGTGTTTAGTTAACTTTTAGAATCTACCTGTGTTTTATTCCACTTAGCCTACTTGAATACTCCCATAGCAGGGAAACTCAACCCGTAGGAGCACCTTTGTAGATACTCTCAGAGTCTTAAGAGCCACATCTAACACCTTAAGCTCCTACCCTGAAAATATATAACATCAAATCAATTGATACAGCTAAGAATACCCAGCTAGCTAGAAAATCCAAGCATTAACTTAATCCAATATGCAAAAATATATACATTATAACACAAGAAACACTAAAAAGCAAGAAGATATAAATCCACCTAAAAGAATTAATGCATCAGAAATGACCTCCAGTGAGAACGAGTTAGAGGAAATGCCTGAAAAAGATTTCAAAAGAATGATTGTAAATATGTTCAAAGAAGTCAGAGAACAAATCAAAGGGGTCAAAGAGGAACTTAAAGAGGAAATCAAAGGAATCAAAGAAGATGCAGGACACCAATTTCATGAAATAAAGAAGGCAATACAAGACATTAATAAGGAAATATAAATAAAGAAAAACCAGTCAGAATTACTAGCAATGAAGAACACAGTTAATGAAATAAAAAACTCTGTAGAAAATCTCACCAGTAGAATGGATGAAGGAGAGGACAGAATATCTAAGCTAGAAGACCAGGTGGCAGATCTAATACAGGCCAACAAAGAGAAAGACAAACTTATAGAAAAGTATGAGTGGGAATTTCAAGATATTCAAGACACTATGAAAAGATCAAATATTAGAATTCAAGGCATAGTAGAAGGAGAAGAATTTCACTCAAAAGGCATAGTAGGTGTCTTCAACAAAATCATAGAAGAAAATTTCCCCCAAATTGGGAAAGAGGTGCCAATACAGATACAGGAAGCCTTTAGAACCCCAGCCAGACAAAAGCTGGAAAGAACCTCTCCTCGCCATATTATAATCAAACTTCCAAACACATACACCAAAGAAAAAATATTGAAAGTAGTTAGAGAGAAAAATCAAGTTACCTACAAAAGTAAGACCATCAGGATTACAGCAGATTATAAACACAAACTTTGAAAGCCAGAAGGGCTTGGGGTGATATATTCCAAGTTCTGAAAGATAACAACTGTCAACCAAGGTTACTTTATCCTGCAAAGTTATCCATTGAAATAGATGGAGAAATAAAGACATTCCATGACAAAAGCAGGTTAAAGGAGTATTTGAAGACAAAACCAGCTCTACAGAAAATACTTGATAGAATCCTCCATGCTGAAGAAAAGGAAAAGCACACACATAAGGAACCTAGAAAAAACAAGCAATACTCAAATACTAGTTAACAGAAGAGAGCACAGGTAGAACCAGAACCACACACAAAAAAAAAAAAGGCAAACATAAATACACACCTTTCAATAATATCTCTTAATATAAACGGCCTCAATGCCCCAACCAAAAGACATAGGTTTGCAGATTGGGTTAAAAAGCAGGATCCTACAATTTGTTGTCTCCAAGAAACTCACCTTTCTACAAAGGATAGCCATTATCTTAGGGTGAAAGGTTGGAAGACGGTGTTTCAAGCAAATGGGCCTAGAAAAAAAGCAGGGGTTGCTATCCTAATATTGGACAGGGTAGACTTTAGTCCAACGTTAGTCAAGAAAGATAAAGAAGGTCACTTTATATTGACTAAGGGAACACTCCAACAGGAGGACATTACAATCCTAAACATATATGCACCTAACATGGGGGCTTCCAAATTCGTCAAACAAACACTATTAGAACTAAGGTCACAGATAACACCAAACACAGTGGAGGTGGGTGACTTTAACATCCCACCCTTATCAATTGACAGGTCATCACAGGAAAGAATAAACAGAGAGGCATCTGGACTAAATGAGGCCATAGAAGGAATGGACTTAACAGATATATACAGGACATTTCATCCAAAGGCTGCAGAATATACATTCTTTTCAGCAGCACATGGAACATTCTCTGAAATAGACTATATATTAGGACACAAAGCAAATCTTAACAAATACAGGAAAACTGAAATAATTCCTTGCATTCTATCTGACCACAATGTAATTAAACTACAAATCAGTAGCAAGAAAGGCTATAGAACATACACGAAATCATGGAAACTAAACAATACACTACTAAATGATGAATGGGTCAATGAAGAAATCAAGAAGGAAATCAAAAAATTTATAGAGTCAAATGATAATGAGAACACAACATACCAAAATCTCTGGGACACAATGAAGGCAGTTCTAAGAGGTAAATTTATATCCTTAAGTGCCTATACTAAGAAATTAGAAAGGTCGCAAGTAAACAACCTAATGCTTCGCCTTAAAGCCTTGGAAAAAGAAGAACAAGGCAAACCAAAATCAGTAGACAGGAAGAAATAATAAAGATTAGAGCAGAAATTAATGAAATAGGAAAAAAAAGAACAATCCAAAGAATTAATGAAACAAAGAGTTGGTTTTTTGAAAGGATAAACAATATTGATAAACACTTAGCAAATCTGACCAAAAGAAAAGGAGAAGAGACACAAATTAATAAAATCAGAGATGAACAAGGTAACATCACAACAGATTCTAGAGAAATTCAAAAATCATAGGAACATAGTATAAAAACATATACTCCACAAAGTATGAAAATCTGAAAGAAATGGATGATTTCCTTGATCTATATGACCTACCTAAATTAAATCAAAATGAGATTAATCACTTAAAAAGACCTATAACAAACATGGAGATCCGAACAGTTATCAATAATCTCCCAACTAAAAAAAGCCCAGACCCAGATAGAGTCACTGCTGAATTTCACCAGACCTTGAAGGAAGAGCTAACACCATTGCTTCTAAAGCTTTTCCAGGAATAGAAAAAGAAGGAATTCTTCCAAACTCCTCGTATGAGGGCAGCATCACCCTGATACCAAAACCAGGCAAAGATAGAACAAAAAAAGAAAATTACAGACCAATCTCCCTCATGAACATAGTTGCAAAAATTCTCAACAAAATATTGGCAAATAAAATACAAGAGTATATCAAAAACATCATTCACCCTGACCAAGTAGGCTTTATCCCAGAGATGCAGGGATGGTTCAACATACGCAAATCTATAAATGTAATACATTACATAAGTGGGTCAAAGGACAAAAATCACATGATCATCTCATTAGACTCAGAGAAAGCATTTGACAAAATCCAACATCCCTTCATGATAAAAGAACTACAGAGACTGGGAATAGAAGGAACATATCTCAATATAGTAAAGGCTATTTATGACAAGCCTACAGCCAACATATTACTAAATGGGGAAAAAATGGAAGCTTTTCCAATAAAATCAGGAACAAGACAAGGGTGTCCACTGTCCCCACTTTTATTTAATATAGTTTTGGAAGTCTTAGCCATAGCAATAAGGCAATAGACACACATAAAAGGGATACAAATTGGAAAGGAAGAGATCAAGTTATCATTATGTGCAGATGACATGATTCTATACATAAAGGACCCTAAGGACTCTAGTAGCAAACTGTTAGAGCAGATCAAAACCTACAGCCCTGTAGCAGGATACAAAATAAATACACAGAAATCAGTAGCCTTCATATATGCTAACAACAAACACACAGAGGATGAAATCAGAGAATCACTCCCGTTCACAATTGCATCAATAAATAAATAAATAAATAAATAAATAAATAAATAAATAAATAAAGTACCTTGGAATAAACCTAACCAAGGAAGTAAAGAATCTCTACAATGAAAACTTTAAAACACTCAAGCGAGAAATTGCATAAGACACTAGAAAGTGGAGAAACATCCCTTGCTCCTGGATTGGAAGAATCAATATTGTGAAAATGGCAATCTTACCTAAAGCAATCTATACATTTAATACAATCCCTATCAAAATTCCAAAGGCTTTCTTCATGAAAATAGAAAAACAATCCAAAAATTCATTTGGAATCCCAAAAAACCTCGAATATCTAAAATAATACTGAGCAACAAAAATGAGGCTGGTGGTATCACCATATCTGATTTTAACCTATACTACAGAGCCATAGTAACAAAAACAGCATGGTACTGGCACAAAAACAGACATGTAGATCAGTGGAACAGAACAGAGGACCCAGATGTAAGCCCCAGTAGCTATAGCCACCTGATATTCGATAAAAATGCCAAAAACACTCATTGGAGAAGAGACAGCCTCTTCAGCAAATGTTGTTTTGAAAACTGGATATATATGTGTAGAAGGATGAAAATAGATTCTTCTCTCTTGCCATGCACAAGAATTAAGTCCAAATGGATTAAAGACCTTAACATCAGACCTGAAACTCTGAAACTGCTAGAGGAAAAAGTAGGAGAAACCCTTCAACATATTGGTCTTGGAAAAGACTTTCTGAATACAACCCCAATTGCTCAGGCAATAAAACCACAGATTAACCACTGGGACCTCATGAAACTACAAAGAATATCTCACTGCAAAGGACACAGTGAAAAAAGCAAAGAGGCAACCTACAGAATGGGAAAAAAAAAAATCTTCGCCAGCTATATATCTGATAGAGGATTAATATCTAGGATATACAAAGAACTCAAAAAGTTAAATAATAAGGAATCAAACAAGCCAATCAAAAAATGGGCTATGGAGCTAAATAGAGAGTTCTCAAAGGAAGAAATACAAATGGCATATAAGCTCTAAAAAAAATGTTCCACATCCCTAGTCATCAGGGAAATGCAGATTAAAACTACATTGAGATTCCATCTCACTCCTGTCAGATTGGCCACCATCATGAAAACAAATGATCATAAATGTTGGCGGGGATGTGGGAAAAATGGAACCCTTCTACACTGCTGGTGGGAATGCAATCTGGTCCAGCCATTTTGGACAACACTGTGGAGGTTCCTAATACAGCTGAAGATTGATCTACCATATGACCCAGCTATAGCACTCCTAATCATATATCCAAAGGATCATCTCATTTCCTTAGAAGTACATGCTCAACCATGTTTATTGCTGCTCAATTTATAGTAGCTGGGAAATGGAACCAGCCTAGATGTGCCTCAACTGATGAGTGGATAATGAAGATGTGGCACATTTATACAATGGAGTTCTACTCAGCGGTAAAGAAAAATGAAGTTATGAAATTTGCAGAAAAATGGATGGACCTGGAAAGTATTATACTAAGTGAGGTAACCCAGGCCCAGAAAGCCAAGCGCCACATGTTCTCTCTCATATGTGGATCCTAGCTACAGATGATTGGGATTCTGCTTGAGAATGAAAATACTTAGTAGCAGAGGCCAGTAAGTTGAAAAGGAGACATAAAGGGTAGAGAAAGGAAGGGAGGAGGATACTTAATAGGTTGATATTGTATATATGTTATTCCAATGATTGTAGTGGTGAGGTAATATGATGGAGAATGGAATTTCAAGTGGGAAAGTGTGGGGGTGGGGAGGGAGGGAATTACCATGGAATATATTTTATAATCATGGAAATGTTAATAAAAATTTAAAAATAATAACAAAAAAAAGGTGTAAATGGGAGACAAAAGTGGTGGTGGTGGTGGGGGAAACACAAAGGATGTTCAGTTCCCTAAAAGAAAGGACAGACTGAATAGATTAGAAAATTAAATAAATATCAAGAAGGCTTTTTGTTTTATTTATTTAAATATTTTATTTTTATATCTATATCTTTTTTCTCTCAATTTTTATTAACATTTTCCATGATTATAAAAAATATCCCATGATAATACCTTCCCTCCCCCCACTTTCCCCTTTGAAATTCCATTCTCCATCATATCCCCTCCCAGTCTCAATCATTCTACTTACATATATATACAATACCAACCTATTAAGTACTCTCCTCCCTTATTTTCTCTTTCCTTTATATCTCCTTTTTAACTTACTGGCCTCTGCATTTTTCTGCAAATGTTATAACTTCATTTTTCTTTACTGCTGAGTAAAACTCCATTGTATAAATGTGCCATATCTTCATTATCCACTCATCATTTGAGGCACATCTAGGCTGGTTCCATTTCTCAGCTATTATAAATTGAGTGGCAATAAGCACGGTTGAGCACATACTTCTAAGGAAATGAGATGAGTCGTTAGGATATATGCCTAAGAGTGCTATAGCTGGGTTATATGGTAGATCAATCTTTAGCTGTTTTAGGAACCTCTACACTGATTTCCACAATGGCTGGACAAGATTGCATTCCCACCAACAGTGTAAAAGGGTTCCTCTTTTTCCACATCCCTGCCAACATTTATGATCATTTGTTTTCATGATGGTAGCCAATCTGACAGGAGTGAGATGGAATCTCAATGTAATTTTAATCTGCATTTCCCTGATGACTAGTGACAGAGAACATTTTTTCAGATGCTTATATGTCATTCATATTTCTTCCTTTGAGAACTCTCTATTTAGTTCCATCGCCCATTTTTTGATTGGCTTGTTTGATTCCTTATCAGTTAACTTTTTAAGTTCTTTGTATATCCTAGATATTAATCCTCTATCAGATATATAGCTGGCAAATATTTTTTTTTCCCATTCTGTAGGTTGCCTCTTTGCTTTATTCACAGTGTCCCTTGCAGTGCAAAATCTTTGTAATTTCATGAGATGTCGGTGAATAATCTGTGGTTTTATTACCTGAGCAATTGGGGTTGTATTCAGAACTTCTTTTCCATGACCAATATGTTGAAGGGTTTCCCCTACTTTTTCCTCTAGCATTTTTAGAGTTTTTGGTCTGATGTTAAGGTCTATAATCCATTTGGACTTAATTCTTATGCATGGAGGGATACAAGGATGTATTTTCATCCTTCTACAGATACATATCCAGTTTTCCAAACACCATTTGCTGAAGAGGCTGTCTTTTCTCCAACAAGTGTTTTTGGCATTGTCATTGAATATCAGGTGGCTATAGCTACCTGGACTTATATCTGGGTCCTATATTCTGTTCCATTGATCTACATGTCTGCTTTTGTGCCAGAACCACACTCTGTTTGTTACTATGGCTCATTAGTATAAGTAAAAATCAGGTATGGTGATACCACCAGCCTTATTTTTGTTGCTCAGTATTATTTTAGATATTCGAAAATTTTTGAGATTCCAAATGAATTTTCAGATTGCTTTTTTTCTATTTCCATGAAAATGCCTTTGGAACTTTAACGGGGATTACATTAAATGTATATATTGTTTTTGGTAAGATTGCCATTTTCAACACATTGATTCTTCCAATCCAGGAACAAGGGATGTTTTTCCACTTCCTAGTGTCTTCTGCAATTTCTCACTTGAGTATTTAAGTTTCTCATTGTAGAGATTTGTTATTTCCTTGGTTAGGTTTAATCCAAGGTCCTTTATTTATTTGTTTTTTTGATGCAATGGTGAATGGGAGTGATTCTCTGATTTCATCCTCTGTGTTTTTTGTTAGCATATATGAAAGCTACTGATTTCTGTGTATTTATTTTGTATCTTGCTACATGCCTGTAGGTTTTTATCAGCTCTAACAGTTTGCTAGTAGAGTCTTTAGGTCCTTTATATATAGAATCATGTCATCTACAAATAATGATAACTTGATCTCTTCCTTTCCAAATTGTATCCCTTTTATGTGTGTCTCTTGCCTTATTGCTATGGCTAAGACTTCCAGAACTATATTAGATAAAAGTGGGGACAGTGAACACCCTTGTCTTATTCCTGATTTTAGTTAAAAAGCTTCCAGTTTTTCCCCATTTAGTAATATGGTGGCTGTAGGCTTGTCATAAATAGCCTTTATTATATTGAGATATGTTCTTCTATTCCCAGTCTCTGTATGACTTTTATCATGAAGGGATGTTGGATTTTGTGGAAAGCTTTCTCTGCATCTAATGAGATGATCATGTGATTTTTGTCCTTCAATCCATTTATATGATGTATTCCATTTATAGATTTCTATATACGAACCATCCCTGCATCTCTGGGACAAAGCCTACTTGCTCAGGATGAATGATCTTTCTGATATATTCTTGTGTTCTCTTTACCAACATTCTTTTTTTTTTTTTTGATCATTCTGATATTTTGCATCTATGTTCATGGGGGATATTGGTCTGTAATTTTCTTTTTTTGTTCTGTCTTTGCCTAGTTTTGGTATCAAAGTGATGCTGGCTTCATAGAAGGAGTTTGGTAGGATTCCTTCTTTTTCTATTTTATGGAAAAGCTTAAGAAGCAGTGGTGTTAGCACTTATTTGAAGGTCTGGTAAAATTCAGCAGTGAATCCATCTGGGCCTGGGATTTTTTAGTTGGGACATATTTGATAACGGTTCGGATCTCCATGCTTGTTATAGGTCTATTTAAGTGATTGATCTCATCTTGACTTAATTTGGTAGGTCATATAAATCAAGGAAATCATCCATTTCTTTTAGATTTTTATACTTTGTGGAGTATATGCTTTTACTATGTCCCTATGATTTTTTGAATGTCTCTGGCATCTGTTGTAGTGTTACCTTTTGCATCTCTAATTTTATTAATTTGTGTCTCCTCTGTCTTTCTTTTGGTCAGATTTGCTAAGGGTTTATCAATCTTGTTTATCCTTTCAAAGAACCAACTCTTTGTTCATTGATTCTTTGGATTTTTGTTTGTTTGTTCTTTCTTTCTTTCATTAATTTCTACCCTAATCCTTATTATTCTTCCTGTATACTGATTTTTTGTTTGCCTTGTTTTTCTTTTCCAAAGCTTTAAGGTGAAGCATTATGTCATTTACTTGCGAACTTTCTAATTTCTATAATATAGGCATTTAAAGGTATAAATTTACCTCTTAGTACAGCCTTCATTGTGCCCCAGAGATTTTGATATGTTGTGTTCTCATTATCATTTGACTCTATAATTTTTTTGATTTCCTTCTTGATTTCTTCATTGACCCATTCATCATTTAGCAGTGTGTTGTTCAATTTCCATTATTTTGTGTATGATCTATAGCCTTTCTTGGTATTGATTTGTAGTTTGATTCCATTGTGATCAGATAGAATGCAAGGAATTATTTCAGTTTTCCTGTATTTGTTAAGATTTGCTTTGTGTCCTAATATGTGGTCTATTTTAGAGAATGTTCCATGTGCTGCTGAAAAGAATGTATATTCTGCAGCCTTTGGATTAAATATCCTGTATATATCTGTTAGGTCCATTCCTTCTATGACCTGATTTAGTCCAGATGCCTCTCTGTTTATTTTTTTTGGGGGGGTAGACCTGTCAATTGATGAGAATGGGGTGTTGAAGTCACCCACTACCACTGTGTTTGGTGTTATCTGTGACCTTAGTTCTAATAGTGCTTGATGAATTTGGGAGCCCCCATGTTAGGTGCATATATGCTTAGGATTGTAATGTCCTCCTGTTGGAGTGTGCCCCTAATCAATATAAAGTGACCTTCCTTATATTTCTTGACTAACATTGGACTATAGTCTACATTGTCAGATATTAGGATAGCAACCTCTGCTTGTTTTCTAGGCCCATTTGCTAGAAATGCCATTTTCCAATATTTCACCCTAAGATAATGTCCATCCTTTGTAGAAAGGTGAGTTTCTTGGAAACAACAAAGTGTAGGATCCTGCTTTTTAACCCAGTCCACATCCTATGTCTTTTGGTTGGTGTATTGAGGCCATTGATATTAGGTGTTATTATTAAAAGTGGGTATTTATGTTTGCCAATTTTTTTTTGTGGTTCCGGTTCTACCTTTGCTTTCTTGTGTTAATTAGTATTTGAGTATTGCTTGTTTTGTCCAGGTTCCTTATATGTGTGCTTTTCTTTTTCTTCAGCATGGAGGATTCTTTCAAGTATTTTTTGTAGAGTTGGTTTTGTCTTCAAATACTCCTTTAGCCTGCTTTTGTCATGGAATGTCCTTTTTTCTCTGTTCATTTGAATGGAAAGCTTTGCAGGATAAAGTAACCTTGGTTGACAGTTGTTATCTTTCAGTATTTGGAATACAACACTCCAACCCCTTCTGGCTTTTAAAGTTTGTGTTGAGTAATCTCCTGTAATCCTGATGTGCTTGCCTTTGTAGATAGCTTGATTTTTCTCTCTGACTGCTTTCAATATTTTTTCATTGCATTGTGTGTTTGGTAGTTTGATTATTATATGGCGAGGAGAGATTCTTTCCAGGTTTTGTCTGGCTGGGGTTCTAAAGGCTTCCTCTATCTGTATTGGCACCTCTTTCCCAATTTGGGGAAAGTTTTCTTCTATGATTTTGTTGAGAATGCCTACTATGCCTTTGGACTGAGATTCTTCTCCTTTTACTATGCCGGAAATTCTTATGTTTGATCTGTTCATAGTGTCCCGAATATCTTGAAATTCCCATTCATACTTTTCTATTAGTTTGTCTTTCTCTTTGTTGGACTGTATTATATCTGTCACCTGGTCTTCTAGCCTAGATATTTTGTCATCTCCTTCATCCATTCTACTGGTGAGATTTTCTACAGAGTTTTTTATTTCATTAACTGTGTTCTTCATTGCTAGTAATTCTTACTGTTTTTTCTTTATTATTTCTATTTCCTTATTTATATCTTTTATTGCCTTCTTTATTTCATTAAATTGGTGTCCTGCATCTTCTTTGATTCCTTTGATTTCCTCTTTCATCCTTTGATTTGTTATTTGACTTCTTTGGACATATTTATAAGCATTCTTTTGAAATCTTTCTCAGGCATTTCCTCCAACTTATTCTCACTGGAGGTCATGTCTGATGCATTAATACTTTTTGGTCGATTTATATTGTGTTGAGTTTTGGTGTTTCTTGTGTTATAATATATATATTTTTGCAGCTTGGATTAAGTTAATGCTTGGATTTTCTAGTTTGCTGGGTATTTTTACTTGTATCAATTGATCTGCTGTTATATATCTTTAGTGTAGGAGGTTAAGATGCTAGGTTTGGCTCTTAACACTCTCAGAGTATCTAGAAAAGTGTTCCTGTGGGTTTAGTTTGCCTGCTATGGGAGTATTCAAGTAGGTTGAGTGGAACAAAGTACAGGTAGTTTCTAAAATTTAACTAAACACTGTATACATTCAATCAACAACAGCACCGAGTATTTATGAAAGAGTAGGTGTTATAACAACCATATCCTCTATCAACAAAGAGGTTAAGATGTCTTGTCTGTTGAGGGTTCCAAGTCAGCTTGTGACCAAGTGAGACCCTTCCCTGGTTCAATCCCAGTTACCTTTTTGGATGATTTTGGTATCAGTCAAGTAGGCTGGCTGGGTTGCTGGACTGCTGTTCTGTTTTCTGGAGCTGGGCACTGGCTTTTCCTGCAGGGAAAACCAAGCCTGGCATCTTGGCCCTGCAGGTGGGTACCCCTGCTGCTGGAACTGTCACTGCTGCTGCTGGACCCATTGCCAAACTGTTGGAGCTGCTGCTGCTGCTGCTGGAGCTGCTGCCGCTATTGCCGGTGCCAGAGCTACTTTTTTTGCTGCCAGAGCCACAGCTTCCACCACCGCTTCTGCTTCCAGAGCCAGGGTGCTGCTGCCGGAGGTGCTTTGGCCTGCCTGTGCAGGCTCTGCTTGTTCTGGGACTCTCCTACTTCTCTGCTGCTGTTTTAATTTCTCATACATCACACATTTTAGTAAAAGTGTGTATTTTGCTGGGTTTTCTTTGGCTTTTTCTCCCCTAGGCTGCTTTGGTGTGGTTCCTATGCCACCATCTTAACTGGAAGTCCACTATTTTACTTTTTATAATTAACAACTTCCATGCTTGTAATCAATATCCCATGGTAATTCCCTCCCTTCCCCCACTTTCCCCTTTGAAACACCATTCTCCATCATATCCACCCCCCACACCTCTCAAACTGTCTCTCTTTTATTTTGATATCATCATCTTTTCCTCCTCTTATGATGGTCTTGTGTAGGTAGTGTCAGGCACTGTGAGGCCAAGGATATGCCATTTTGTGTCTGGAGGAGTATGTTGCAATGAGTCCTATCTTTCCTTCGGCTCTTACTTTTTTTCCATCACCTCTTCTGCAACGGACCCAGAGCCTTGGAAGTTTTGATAGAGATATCTAAGTGCTCTGTCACTTCTTCTCAGCACTGTGATACCTTCTGACTCATCCCAAGTTCACTGACATCTGAAAAGAGAAAATTATATAACAAAAAAGTGAGAGTAGCATTAATATATGGGTATGAACATAAGAGAAGTGCTTACTGCACAGTTTTATGAGCATAGTATAAATCATTTAGCCAGACAGCAGCAGACATTACACCCCTAGGGCTCATGACTACCCCTGTTGTAGATTTTCAGTATCAGGGATGTATTCCCTCTGGTGGAGCAGCCCTCCAGTCAAATTAGAGGACTGTTCATTTCCCCCATAACAGATGTGCCACTATTGCACCCACTGGCTTATTTGGCCTGGCTAGCCAAATATAAGTCTTTTAGTGTCAACTGTGGAGTGTCTTCATTTGTGATTTCTCTCTCTCATTGAGCTGAATGCTGTGCAGCTTTTTCTAGCTTTCTGTCAGCTGGTCTACATGGAGAAGGTTTTCAACTCAGTTCCAGCAGGATTTCTTATGACCTTGTAGCCCAAGTATGTGGAGTCTTCAGCAATAGGGTCTTACCATCTATTTCTGGTGGGAAACCAAGGGCCTCAGCAATGGCCTGTAATGTGTTGGGGCCATCAGGGACTTCCCTGGCCAACAACTCCCTGGAAGGTATGCTATGTCTGGCTCTGAAAATTTTCTAGGAACAATCTATGGCTCCTGAGTGCTTCATTGTGTGGGTTTTATTCATTTTTCTTT
This sequence comes from Jaculus jaculus, assembly GCF_020740685.1. Classification (NCBI taxonomy): domain Eukaryota; kingdom Metazoa; phylum Chordata; class Mammalia; order Rodentia; family Dipodidae; genus Jaculus; species Jaculus jaculus. Next base: position 46,940,818 of record NC_059116.1, on the reverse strand, counting down.
CATTTACTCTAAGACCAAACTCATGATTGGCTTTCCCCACAAAAATCTCTTATACTTACTCCAAAGTAAGCTCCTGTTCTTGCAACCCAAACTGTTTTATTCCATGGTACATCTGTCCTCTAGTAATTACAGTGACTTCTGTTGTCTTTAGATTTAAAGTTAAACAGTTTTATGAGGACTGGGGATCTTTCTCTTTTCCTTTTCCATTTTTGCTGCAACCTCTGCAGTAAGTGCAATGTGAGTAGTGGATCCAAAAAATGAAGTACCCCTTCCCTTTGTCCCTCTCTGTGGCAGTGGCCTGGGGTGCAGATATGGCCATTTCGTTCCGCTGGAAAGGTTGCTGTATAGCTCGGTGTTACTTTCTGTTGCTTTCTTGAAGGTAAGTGAATTACTAAAGAAGAGCAAATATTTGGTCACAGCATTGGAAGTTAAAATACACTCTTCTTTTTCCCTGTTGTCAAATATTCTTAGTCAATTACAGATGCAGGTGCTGTCTTAGAATTCTGGAGGAATGAACGCACTCTGGACTCTAGTCCTAGTGTTGGGCTAATGCTAGCTCACTGTGTGCCCTAAGATAAGGCACTTGATTTCTATTTTTCTATACCTTGGAGCTAACACAGTTCCTGTCTGATTACAGACACTTAATAATTATGTTTTGAATGAAAGAATAATTAAGCTCTGCTTCCTCCTAGGTAAAATGAGGGGCTTGAACTCACATGGTCTCCTGGAGCGGTTGGCATCATAAAATCAGAAAGTGCTCGCTTGCCTCTGATTGGCAAGCATTTGTGCTATGCATTTTAATTGCAGCAACTCTGCAGATGCCTGAGATTTTAATGGAAGATGTGTGTCCCCACATGTGCTGTTTACACACTCCATGTAGATTTTAATGTCCACCTCAACTTGTACAACTTTTGAGAACAGTGAGACAAAAAGTCCAGAGGGCACACTGAAGGATTCTTATAGGAAGCTCACAGCCTGGTCTCCTCTGACTAATTTGCAAAAGCATTTTTTTGATTTAAAACAGAAGGAGGGAGAATCCCTGGGAGAAAATGCACATCTACTAATGTTCCTTCTGGAGTGAATTATGAGAGAAAGCCCCAGATGGATTATAGAGGAAGGTTAAACTTTGAGACACTAATTTATTGAAAAGGTAAAGAGAGTAAAAGAACACAGAGTGCTGTGAGTATTATGTCTGTATGTCCTTTCTAGCCCTGTGCTTTCCAATATTTTATCAAAGTTCTGCTGAGAGGAATTTGTTCATCTGTAGAGGCAATGTCACATAGAGGTAATGTCACCCAGCTTCCTAAGGAAAATCTTTCCCTTTGGAAACAGTTGAAATGACATTATAATTAGATCTTGTAATTAGACAAAAATGGATATACTAAAGAAAATATTTCATCCTAAAAAAACAGCCAAGCTAATACTATCAAAATGCCCAGTGGAATTCTGGAAAAATATTTCTGTATATAGTGAAAACAGTGATATTAATACCATATTTCATCACTTTGAAAGTATCCATTATGTTCGTATTTTCACATGTCTGGAATCATTTCATAAACAATAGAAGCTGACAACTGTGGTGGGTCAGGAGGGAGACAGTCTAGTCATCATGTGCACATGTGCACCAGTTGGTTCTATTCCTGGTGATATTGCCGGACTACCACATCTGCTCAATATTTCAGTCACTACAGCTTTTAAAAACCTTTGGGAAAGGTATGCACATTCTGATTCTTTTCTGAAAGTGTTTCATTGACACAACTCGATAAGATGGAATTACATCCACTCACATCTGCACATTGTGGGGCAGTGTTCAGAATGAAGCTCACAGATACTCTTCAGAAATGCATTGTCAAGATCATGGAGGATATGATGTTCACAGATATAAATTCTTAGTGCTTTCTAAATATTGGCATGTTAGGGTCCATTGTTACCTTTGTCCTCACCTCTCCCATTCCAGTAAGTAGGTGATAAGTACACAGAGCTCTTCTCCAGGGCTGTTGGTCTAAGGATCTGTTGAAGGGACTACAGGTTGGCTTGGAAGAACTCCTTAGAAATACTTTTATTTGAGGGTTGGAGAGATGGCTTAGTGGTTAAGCGCTTGCCAGTGATGCCTAAGGACCCAGGTTCGAGGCTCGATTCTCCAGGACCCACGTTAGCCAGATGCACAAGGGGGCGTACACGTCTGGAGTTCGTTTGCAGTTGGTGGAAGCCCTGGCGCACCCATTCTCTCTCTCTCTCTCTCTCTCTCTCTCTGTCTGTCTCTTCCTCTCTCTGTCTGTTGCTGTCAAATAAATAAAGATAAACACCAAAAAAACTTTTAAAAAAGAAATACTTTTATTTGATATCTCACAAAGTGTTTCTTTACAGATGAGGTATGATTGGGGCTGGAGAAAGGCTGGACCAGTCTGTAAAATGCTTACTGTGTGAGCACGAGGATCTGAGTTTGAATCCCCAGTACCCATGTCAAAGCTGTGCATGTTCGTGCACACCTGAAATCCCAGTGCTGGGTCCATGAAGATTGGAGCATCCCTGGGGCATGCAGGCTTGCTTGTCTGGCTGAATTGGTAAGCTTCAGGTTCAGTGAGAGGCTCTGCATCAACAAAAGGTGGAGAGAGATTGAGGATGACATTGGACACCAACCTCTCACCTCTGCATACCTGTGCATGCACACACAGCCACATATATGAATATGCATTCACAGGTATACACATACCCCACCTACACAGATGTAGAATTATGAAGATATTGCATGAATCCATTAATGAGGGTCTAAGTACAAAACCTTTGCATTGTTACTTTGCAGTAGTTTATTTTTCCTACCCTTGAATCTGCAAGAGAGTAGAAATGATGGCATGCCCCTTCTGAAGCAAAGATTGAAGGGGCCTTCTGTCCTTGTGCCTTCTTTGAGAGCACTGTCAACACCATATATAAAATGTTCAGAGCTTGATGCAAGTTGAATAACTTCAGGGAAGAGAGTGCAGTTGTCCTTCAAGTGTGGAGGACAACTCCTGAACAGCAGAGCATACTTATGCAGATTTGTGATTGAGCCCAGATGAGAACAGGAGAATTGCATAACTGACTTGATAACTCATAAACAATAAACAACTTCTCACTGAAGTAACTGAAATATGGGGACATTTGTTATACAGCAACAGCTAACATACACGTGGACAGCACATTCTTCTCATGTAAAACAGGTGAAGTTCACATCAATAGGCATTTTTGCAAGATGTTTTGAATCTTTTGAACCCCATATATCATCTATTTCTGCATTTCATAGGAGCAGAACCACTGAGATTCATCATGACAGGCTGCTCTGGAGATATTTTCAACTTAGTTGGAATCAGGATTTGCCAGAAATGTCGTGAGACAGATTGTTTAAGTGAGATTTCCTGTTCATTTCTCTCTCTATTTTATTTTTTTAAGAAAAGGAAAGGATGAAAGGCAAAAAAAAAAAAAAAAAAAAACCCCGAGAAAACAAAACAAACAAACAAACAAAAAAACCTTATTTTTGGATTGGGTGTCTGTGTGCTGGGCCCATTTGGACATTCTCTGAAAGGAACCACTGTGTATGGGTCAGAGTTCTTTGGGAACTTGGGCAAACTGTCACAACAATTGGGAATTCTCATGATTGAATTTTTAAAGTGATTCTAAATTAATAACCCTGACTTCATGAACCAATCTCTTGTTCTTCAAAAGTGTTCTGTTTTCAGATGAATGTGTCTGCCCATAGTTGTTTAGCAGGTATGCCACATTGTTTTATTCATTCACTACCATGCCTGCTAATTATGGGAAGATTATTTTCATTTTTTTACAAGATCCCACTGAGAGACAAGGTCTAGCCAACTTACTATCTGGTTAATATTTCACATTTCATTTTTCCAATTCAAACCAAGAAACCAGAGAAGGGTATGAATAAAACTCTAGCTATAGGTGCACATTTAGAAAAAAAAAAAAAGAAAGAGCAAAGGATGAATATGTATGAACCTTATTTAAAATGCCATATTTATGAGGAGAGGAAAAATATTGGAGCCTCACTTTCCCCTTACATATTTTCAAAACACCACATGGGATTGAATGGGACCAAGTGCAAAGTATAAAATGTGTTCACTGTGGTGGGTGTTTGAATGTGTCGATGCAATGAAAAGTTGAAGACGTGAATACTCCAAGGCTTGTGGGTAGGAGGGCACGGGGGAAAGGAATGAATTATTTTGTGATTTATTTTTCTTTTTGCATGTGTATGTGTATGAATGTTTTATGTCAGTGGACACACACTTTTGGGGGTATGTGTGGGTATGTGGGCACATTCATGTGGAGGCTGGTGGTTGACATTGGAGGTCTTTCATAATCACTCTGCACTTTATTTATTTTTATTTTTAATTTAATTTTTTTTTTTTTTTTTGAGGTAGGGTCTCACTCTAGCCCAGGCTGACCTGGAATTCACTATGGAGTTTCAGGGTGGCCTTGAACTCACGGCAATCCTCCTACCTCTGCCTCCCGAGTGCTGGGATTAAAGGCATGCGCCACCACGCCCGGCATGCACTTTATTTTTTGAGACAATGTCTCTTACTCTTAACCAGAACTCACCAGTTCAGCTAGACTAGCTAGCCAGCATGACCAAGGAATGCTCCTGTGTCCAGTTTCCCTGCACCAGGATGACAGTCCTGCAACACCAGTGTCTGCGTGCTGGAGTTCTGAACTATGTCCTTCTGCTTGTGTGGCAAGCACCTTACTAGTTGAGTGAATACCCTAGCTATGTGCAGCATGCATGGCCTCTTTCATGATGGGTACAGTTGGTCAAAAGCTTCTAAGTGTTACTCAAGGGGGTCAGACCATGGGCTTTCATTTGTCTTTCCATAATCTTCTTTGTGCCTGTGATAATACCAGGGATTCTAATTTGAAAGGGAAAAAAGAGCCCCCACCCCCCCCAAAAAAAAATCTAGCTCTGACAAGGCATGGTACTGCGCACCTTTCATCTTTGCACTCAGGAGACAGAGCTAGGAGGATCTCTGCTAGTTTGAGGCCAGCCCAGGACTAGAGAGGAAGTTCAAAGTCAGCATGGGTTAGAACAAGACCCTACCTCTAAAAAACAAAGCAAAAAGAGAAAAAATATATCAAACTCTGAATTTGAACTAAGCCAAAATTACTTCATCCACTTTGTGCCCTGGTGCATTTTAGACACTGAAAGGTAAAGCAAGGAGTGAAAGAGAACATGGCTTTACTCTTAATTTCATAGTTCCACCTTACGAAATAGAAAGCATGAAAAATCACACATGTGCCTAGGAAACACATCAGTTGAATTAATGTTCCTGACAAAGTTCCTGGTTAAGTAAGGCGTGTCTGGCATTCTTTTGACATTCAAGCATATTAGCACTGAACAATTGTTAATACTTATGGTTGAGATTTTTTTTTTAAAAAAAAATTCCATTCTATGATTCATGACATGGTATCATTTACTACTGCTATACCAACTAAGAAACTGTATACTTCTATCTTTAAAACTTTATAGGAAAGGATTAGGCTAGCATAAACAAAATAACTTTTTCAGTGGAGGAACCATTGTATAGGGAAGGGACAGGTCTGGAAATATGTTGATAAAAAATATGTTGGCAAAAATAAATTGTAGACATTAATCAAATTATTTAAGAACACATTCCTCTCCTGAACCATATGCTAAAACAAAGGCATTCATTGTCAAGTTCCTTATTTTATGGTCATAGAAATGGGTCCTAGATTTAATTCATGTTAATAAAAAGAGTATGCTTCCCCCCCCCTTCTTTCTTTTTTCTTTTTCGATGTGGGGCTCTCACCCTAACCAAGGCTAATCTGAAATTCATTGTGTAGTCTCAAGGTGACCTCAAACTCACAGCTATCCACCTACCTTGACCTCCCAAGTGCTGGGATTAAAGACATGAGCCACCACCCTCAGCTGCTTCCTCCCACCTGATTTACATAATGCTTATTTTGTGTGTATGTTATCTACTGTAACTTAATGTAACATTTTCTGAGTTTTCATTTCCATTATTGGTGATATCTAAGGTTAGCTCTCATATCTCTTATCCACTTAGTGGAAACATGAGCCTATCCCCATAAACCTACAAAAACCACTAAGCCAGTGAGTGACCTTATTAACCTCTTCTGCCTTTGCTTCACTTCACTCCTTGGATAAAATTCGCTCCTTGTCTGTTTGCGCCATTCCAAGTTCAGGTTTTCTAGATTTTTATTGCTTTCTCTGCCAGTTACTTCCACTTATTTCTTTTTATTTAAAATTTTAGTTTATTAATTATGAACTTACAGTATGAACATATTTCACATTTGTCATATCCCTATCAGGTTCCTTCTTCCCCACAATAATTCCAAGGATGGCCCTCCTCAGGGAGGTTATCTGTATTCACTGAGGAGTGATGGATGCAGCAGATAGTCTCTGTGGGGGGGAGGTAAATTTCTCAGAATATACTTTCCTACCTTTTGGATCTCTACAATCTTTCTGCCCCCTCTTCCACCATGTTCCCTGATCCTTGGAAGGTATATTATATATCTCTTTTAGTTTTGAGTTCTCAGCAGCCTCTGATTTTCTGCTTTGTTAAGTTTTGAGTCTCCTCAGTGTCTATTGCTATCTCTCTGGAGGAGGTTAATAGGGTAACATTCATATTTGATCCTCTACTTCCTCTATGATGCTTCTTGGGACCTGGCAGATGTTATAGGCAGTTAACATTTTTGTCATTCTGATGATTTTGGGTCTGCCTGGTATTTGCTGACATCTGCATAAAACAGGTTTTCTAACCAAGAGTGAGAGTGTCATAGATCAAAGGAAATGAACATAGACATTTAGAAGATTTTTGATGGGCATACCCTCTCATTTTAGCCAAAGAACAGTGGAAGCTTCTAGAGTCTATGTGATGTGTGAAGCCACAGGCTTCTGACTTAGTTTTCAGTAGCAACTATGGATTCCTCATATGCAATTGGAGAGCAGTTAATTTCCCCCAGACTGTACCATCATTGCATAGGTATGTACATATTACCTGGCTTGATAATTTTGTGGTTTTCAAAATCCCCTGCTTGTTCACACTGTTGGTGACCATTATCCTCTAGGAGCTAGTATAGCAGTTTCCGTCACCATTAGGGCTAGAGACCAGGAAGCTGGCTTCCATCTAAGTTCCAGCATGATCTCTTAATGACCTGCAACGTCAGCCTGTGTCTTCAGCAATATGGTCTTCCTATTTAGGTCTGGTGGTATAACCAATTGCTTTGGCAATGGCCCACATTGTTCTGGGGACCTCATGGGCCTCCCTCCCCTCAGCTCAATATGGGGGTAACCCAGTTCTGGCACTGGAATTTACCAGTAAAAGCTTATGCCATCATATGTTATGTATATTTTTCTCTTGCACCCTCTCATTCCCTTTTACCCTAATATCATTCTAAGCCATGTATTCTGTCCCTCCAATGGCCTGTCAAGTCAACTAAGTGCAAGGAAAGAGATACTAAATAGATAGTCAGATAAGGAAATTTCAGAGAGTGATAAATGCCACAAAAATAATGCAGGATGAATTTGACCAAAAGGATTCTGGGACAAAATTTAGCAAGAAAGGTGAGTGAATCTGGTATGATTTGGATAACTATTTGTCTTAAGTATCTTTTTAAAAAATATTTATTTATTTATGTGAAAGGGACAGATGTAGAGAAAGAGGCAGAGAGAGAGAGAAAGAAAGAGAGAGAGAGAGAGAGAATGGGTGTGCCACAGCCTCCAGCCACTGCAAATGAACTCCAGACACATGCACCACCTTGTGCATCTGACTAACATGGGTCCTGGTGAATTGAGCCTTGAACCGGGGTCCTTAGGCTTCACAGGCAAGTGCTTAACCACTAAACCATCTCTCCAGCCCTGTCTTAAGTATCTTGAGTTGAAAATTTCAGCGTGATGATTTAGGAGCTGACAAAACCTGTAAGAGGTGGGGCCTCATGGGATCCTCTTCAATCTTGGAGATCTTTTAATTTAGAAGGAAACAATGGACTTCTAGAGTGAGTTCTCATGATGGAAATTTGTTATAAGAGCCTGAGTTTGGCCCCAGCCAGCTCACTCTGACTTCCTGTTTCAGATATAGTTTCTCCCCATCACCTGTGTTTTTATGGTTGGTACTCCATCTATCATGAACCTTTTCTCATAAGATCCTCAGCACAATGGGGCTGCTGGATGCCACACTATGCCCTTTAACCTCCAGAACAATGATCTACATCATCAAAATTCCTCTTTTCTTTATAAATTTAGCCTACCCCAGCTATTTTTAGTAGTCATGGAAAGATAACTAATACAGATAAAGACGTCTCTGAACAAATAATGGATGAGTGAAGTGATGAATATAAGGTACCAGCTAGCACAGAGGACTTAGTTTGCATTTCTTCCAAAAACAAAAACTAAAGATTCACATGAAGTAGTGTGCTTGTGAAATAGCCAGATGGAAAATACTTTGAGGTACACAAAATAAACGGGCAGTATTGAATATCATGAGTCAAAGAGGGATCAACAAAGGACCTGTTTGGAAGATGTCAAGTTGTTTTAGGGAAATTTCAAAAATGTGCTTTCTACCTCCAGGTCTTCTCAGACTACAAACCCTCTTCCATGGTGCTCTCCTATCCACAACACACACATTAATGAGAAATAGCATTAAGTCATGTGGATAAGCGGGGGGGAGGGGGGGAAGAAAAATGATTGGCCAGGGAAGGGATGAGCTAGGTGAATCAACGCCTTCCTAATTGGTTTCCAGAGGCATTTATCTATTTGAGAATGAGATGTTTGATATTCTGGTTGAGTAAGTTCTTAATTCCAGGTCATCAATTATGATAATAGGAGAAATCAAAAAGTTTCCAGCAAACAGAAATTTTTCATTTTCTGGCTCCTACTCAACTTTATTGATTGGTCCACAGGATACAAGTATAAATTTCATGTAGAAATGCTATAAATGCTTTTGGATAGGCTTCTTGGTCTCTCTAATTTCAAGAATTAGAGGCACCTGGGACAATGTGCATTGTTCACCCTTCCCTTTCCTCTGCCTACAGTCAGGCTTCATAGATAAAGTCTTCAATCTTGTTCTAAGAGAAATGTTGACCATATATATCTATCACAAAACTTTTGGTTTGGTATGTACCACCTTCATTGTCTTTCAAAATACCTTTTCCATTTATCTTAAAAAATTGGAATCTTTAGAATCCATTCTTGAGAGATTTAAAAGCGACTGCTTTTGAATAATCATATCTTCCCAAGAGCTAATCTAGAGCTCTGTTTATATGACTCATCCATTATTCTTTCTGCATGTGTGAGTTCATATACACATGGAGGCCTGAGGAGATCTTCAGATATCCTTCTTCAGGCCACTGAACATCATGTTTGAGTCAGTGTCATTTGCTGATCAGGACCTTGCTAAGGAGACTAGGGTGGATGGTAAGTGAGCCTCTAGGATTGGCTTGTTTCTGCCTCACCAGCACTGGGATTGCAGGTAAGCACACCACCATCCCTGTCTTTTTTTTTACGGGTACTGGGGATCAAATTCAGATCTGCATGCTTGCACAGCAATCACTTTGTCAACTGAACCATCTTCTGTACATTATTCTGAGAAGGTTAACAATTACACAAAAGACCTAACTTCAAGAGTATGCAACTCTTTAAAAATATATAAATTGGGCTGGAGAGATAGCTTAGCGGTTAAGCGCTTGCCTGTGAAGCCTAAGGACCCCGGTTCGAGGCTCGGTTCCCCATGTCCCACGTTAGCCAGATGCACAAGGGGGTGCACGCATCTGGAGTTCGTTTGCAGAGGCTGGAAGCCCTGAAGCGCCCATTCTCTCTCTCTCCCTCTACCTGTCTTTCTCTCTGTGTCTGTCGCTCTCAAATAAATAAATAAAAAAAATTAAAAAATATATATATAAATTAGCAAATTGCTCAAATTTTATTATTTATTTATTCATTTACTTATTTTTAGAGAGAAAGAATTGGCATGCCAGGGTGTTTCAGCCACCGAGAATGAACTCCAGACATGTGAGCCCCCTTGTGGCACAAGTGTGACATTGCATGCTTGCCTTAATGTGTGTCTGGCAACATGGGACCTGGAGATTCCGTCTTTTGCTCTTAGGCTTCATAGGCAAGTGCCTTTACTGCTATTCCAACTCTCCAGCCCATGTTGCTCAAGTTTTATGCACTACTTTCCTCTTCTGTTAATGGTAACGTGCGTGTGAGTTTTCCATAAATGTGTGTTGAAGCCTTATAAATGTAATCAGCAGATTGGTTAAGGTTTATTTCTAAGTTATATTTCTTTATCATTTTAGAAGGTACTAGACTTCTGCAAAGAATTTTATATAGCAAAATCTTGTGACCTTTGAATAAATTTTGATATAATAAAAGTAATGTTGAGTGTAGCAGTATCATTCACTAAAGACACTGAATGCCTTCATTTGGTGATCTTCACAATAGCTCAATGACATGAGATGATTATTATTAATTAATTTTATGCCTCATAGTCTCATATTAGTTAGTAATTAGTAGAAATCGCCACAGCTCAATTGCTTGTGCCAATGCTAACCCTAACATACATTTCTCACAGTTCACCAATGGCTGGATTTGGAAGTTTCAAACTGAGGAATTCAAACTTGAGTAAGGGGCATAGTGGGAATGGGAGTGAAGAAAGCCAACACATTTCAAGAGAAAAGAAAACACAAAATATAACTCATATTTTTGTGATTTTTCCCTCATGTTATATATGAGAAAAAATTTCAGGAAATAACACACACACACGCATATAATCATTTCTAATATACTTTTATTGTATATTTGGTACTATGTTGGAAAGATACTTCCAAGACTCCATTCTTTGGCATATCTTATGTAGATTCTGTAACTGGTACCATTGGCTTTTGTTACCTTCCCTAGCCTTATTCTCCATATTATCTCATTTTTTTTCTTTGAGTCATTTATATTATACTACTGACACTTTAAGCTGTCACTTACCAAAAAATGGTCTTTTCCCATAATTCTATTTCAGATATTTATTCAAGACTGGGAGTAGAGTAACTAATGGATAAGTATTCATAGATGGGGTGTGCTAAAGAGGATGGAACTATGGCTTAGCATAAATGCCACTTTCTTTATATCAAATATTCAATTTAATTCAGCCCATTGCTGAACTCTTCTCCACAATTCAGCATTAGTATTTTAGGCAGCATTGAATGGAATGGAAAATAAAGGGAGGCTTAGCAATTTTGTGACACTCACAATACACATTGTCTTTGTCTTAAGTTGTGACCACTGCATGTCTGATTGGAGACTACCTATATAAATGTATATAAACACATCACCATTTTTAAAAGTACTTCATTTTTGACGTCTATCTTCTAGAAATCCATTTCTATTAATTTAACGGAAACATTTTCTCCCACTGAAATGCATTCCAGATTGGATTGGGTATTTTACACTGAAACTAAACAATGTCATGTCTGTTCCTCTAATTGTAATACCTGCTTATGGAGTCTTTTTTATTTTAATATGAAATACCTACCTGCTAAAATTTTCACAATGAACATTCCTTGAGTCCAGAGATTATGGCTTCTTGAGTTTATTTCTCCAAAAAGTTCTCTAAGTTCTACTTCTTATCCTGTGAAGTCCAATTTTCTTTCAGGAACACATCCTGAATCCTCCTTCAAATCTTCCTTCTCTAAATCCCATTTGTATCTTAAATCAGTTCTACTTGTTTCATTCTCTTAATTATTTGAAGTGTTTTATCTTCCAAATAATGACTTCAAGTCTTTTAAAAGCAAGTTTATGAATTGGCATTTTTATGCATTTTTTTGTGTCCACCCAGAGCTTTGGGGAACAGTATTTGTTTCAATGAATACTGAGGAATGAACTGCAAGCTTGCATGCATGAATTTTTCTCCCTTTGACTTCATATCAGCATGGCATTTATAATTTTTCCCTGACATTTCAGTTGGCTTAGTGGCTTTTTATTGGATAATTGTTGCACAAATGACTTCTATTTCCCTCGAACACCATTTACAAAGTCAAATTTGGAGCACAGAATGTCTTTCTGCTTGCAGAAACATCTTTCCATTTCTCAAGAATACCCAGCCTCTTAGCCTTCTCTACCTACGCCTAAAAATCTTCCCTCTCTCACCAATAAAAATGATTGAGAATCACCTTGAAAATACAAAATGCCATATAAATGTTAACTGAGGCAATAATAAAACAGTAATAATAACTATTTGCTGATAAGCGTCACTTTTAAGCTCAGGGGAAAACTTTCATAGCAAGAAGCAGTACTGGACTTGTGCTTGTCTCTGGGCCATGCCTCACTTCCAATCACACTCTTCTCCTATTTGGACACAGTCATTCACAATGGTCATGAAAGAATACTGGTATGTAAAATGATTGTCATCACCCACAGTATAGAATGCAATGTGTTACCAAGCAATCCATTCTCTGACAACTGCCAGGGTTACCTCACTTAGACTGATCATTTGAAATAAGTGGATTTAGGAGAGAATGCACATGCCCTGTTCTTACCAGTGACAGCTCAGCTCCTCATGGAGGAGCTGCATCTATGGCAGTCCAGGCCAAGGTCTGTCAATGAACCGATTCAGTGAGGACACAGATGAGCCATCAGTCCACATTGTAGGATTTGAGAGTCTATGGGGAGTGTGTTACTTGTCTATTCTGCCTTTAGATAAGAAACATGGCAGGGATGGAGAAGATGAGGTATAGGGAAAATTACAGGGATATCATAAGAAGAAAGGAATCAAGAGGTCAAAATAGCAACCCAGGAGTGCACATGTAAGACATGTGTTATGGGCATCACTGACCCCAGAATACTCTTAACCACACTGAAGCAACTAAGGGAGAGGGAAAGATGTGTGAGAAGGAAGCCCACACAGGAAGAAGACGAGGTTTTCCTTACTGATTTTGCAAGATGCAGTCCACTGTCATGGGGCATTTACAACCAGGCAAATCATTCCCATATTCTATTCTGTTTGTTTATCTTTTATTTCTCCAGAGGCAAAGATCTCTCATTGTTTCTGTCTCAACTGATATTGTTATTCTCTGTCTTCAAGCCTGAATATAACTCACTCTTCTTCTACACAGGGACTAATTGCCTTAAACTTCTGCCAGTTTGTTTTCACCCTGCAGTTAATATATATATATTATGGAGAGAGAGAGAGAGAGAGAGAGAGAGAGAGAGAGAGAGAGAGAGAGAGAGAGAGAGAAAGACATGCACACATATAAATGACTGCAAGGGGCAAGTTTATGTAGCTGAGGAAGCTGAGACTTCTCATGGTCTGTAGTCTAGAAATTGAAGACCTAGCAGAGCCAGTGCTATACTTCAAGACCCTGAGAACACGGATCACGGCAAAAGCAAGTAGATATCCCTGTTGCTCTGGTCAGATAAGGAGAACATTCCATCTTCTTTGAATGTTTCTCCTGCATAGGCCCTTAATCAGCTGGATGTGATGTGCCCTATTGGACAGGGCTGTCTCCCTTACTCAATGTAACAATTAAATAATTAAATACCAGTTTTTTTTCTAGAGACGTTCTCATAGACATACCAAGAAATAATGTTTATTGAGATACAATGGGCATCCTGTGGCCCTATCAAATTGATATACAAAAACAATTATCACAGTGATGAAGAGTTCACACATTTTGAGTCCATGCCTTCCTTTATGTCCAAATCAGCAGGTTGAATTAAAATAATATGGCAGGTTCTCTGATGAGCTCACTTCTTGGTCTACATACTGGAGAGAGGAAGTATTTTGACCTCGGGAATTATTTTCTAGGGAAGAGTTCACATCCCAGAGAGGATCCTAATTTAGTGAACTTTATTGGAAACAGTCAAAGAGGAATAAACTTTCATACTGCTTTTCAGGCCTGAGATGAAAGACATATAGAATTTATAATATCTGATTTTAGTTGTGGATTATTATTTTACCTCCATGTTTATTTATTTATTTATTTAGTTAGTTATTTACTTATTTATTTATGAGCAACAGACTGAGAAAGAGAGAAAGAGGAAGAGAGAGAGAGAAAGGGAGAGAGAATGGGCACACCATGGCCTCCATCCACTGCAAATGCACTCCAGATATATGTGCCCCCTTGTGCATCTGACTTATGTGGGTTCTGGGGAATCAAGCCTTGAGATGGGGTCCTTAGGCTTCATAGGCAAATGTTTAACCACTAAGCTATCCCATCAGCCCTGTTATTCTTATGTCTAATTCTATGAGCAGTGGAATCATATTGAGGAACGGAGGTGAAGAAGTATTTTTGGTGATAATGAAGATGTTAGTTGCCAAGAAGACCTGAAGATGCCTGGATTACTGGTGTAGGGCTTCGAGGGCTCGAGTGGGCTGCTGCTGCTGGGAAGAGCAGCAGCACCTGCAGCTCTGCCTCCCTCGTGCTGTCTGCAGCACAGACACAAAGATGGGCCTACACTGTGAACTGTACTGGACAGTTTAATACGTGGATATGGCATATGAGGGAGTGAACACATTCTATTTCTGGTGTACAGGTTAACTCTTCATTTAGGCATAACTATTTTCCTATTACAGATAATGATATTCCCCAATATCCATCATATCAGTGGAATGATGGGCAGCTGGTATTTTCCCATAGAAAATGGCCCTTCTTAGATTTCTGCTCCTACCAGTATTTTTCCCTGGGTGATTCTCTCAATCACCCTATTCTACATTCTCTGCCTCACTAATGGTTTCATAATCTGACCACTTTCCAATATTTATGCAACTATCTACTTCTTTAACCATTTATTAAAACACAGCTACTGCTCTCTGCCTTGTCCTGCAATGCTTTTCTCCATATCATGTCATGCCATATTTAGATATGTGCCCTGTTGTATTGAGCTGTATCTTCAGCCACATTACATCTCCTGATCCCCAAGTTGGTCCTTAGCTAGTATATACACTACCTGTTCCAGATGACAAAAGAACCCTCCACCTTAGTGACTTCTTACTCACAGAAGACAATGGAGTGCCATTTACATACACAGAAACTCAAATTGAATTTCTGTCACTTGGAAATAAGATACAAAACGTTATGTCTGCAACCCCAACACTGGTTCAATTTGGATTCAGGAATGACCCAGGGCCTTAAAGATGCCAAACCATTGCTTTTATGGATGCCAGCCTTTCTCCTGGTGTATAACTCATTTACTCCCTCACATCTCAGTCTCATGCATTTTATAACAAGTTTTCCTACCTACAACTGATACACTGGGTATCTGACGAAAAGAACAGGTGTGATTGTGATGATAGGAGTACAGAAATAGCCACATTTGGAAGGGTCAAGATGTGATTCATCTCTCTTATTTCTCTTCATACAAAGTGGACTAGTTAATTTACTTTTTCAATAGAACTACCTATCTTTATGGAGACATACAGTGATTTATTTAGACTCCATCAAATGTTAGCTGAGGCTAAAATTGTAGCAGATAAGGAAAAAAAATCCAGAGATTTCTGAGGGGCAGGGAGGTCTTTGATAATAATTAGGACTTTACAATCCTCTGAGGGTGAGAGAAGATGTGGACAGAGCCTACCCTCTCTGAGACTGACATTATGTGAATAAAAAGATCATTCCATACACATCTGAAATAAAATATGAGACTAAAATTTAGTTATATATATTGATTTTATTGACTAAACCTTCTTCCTTATAAACCCCTTAGTTTGTCTAACAAAAATATTGCCATTTGACCAGGGCCATTGTGAGTGAGGCCCTAGTGATCCAGCCACAGAATGATCAGGGGAGTGGGGGTGGAGCACTGTCTGAAGAAGTCATCTGCAGGATTCTCTTTGCCTACAGAATTGCTCCCCTTACAGTTGTCTCTTTCTTCTTCTGTGTCTAGATCTCTCATTTATACCAAGGCAGAAGCGACCAAAACCAGTCTAACCCCAGTTCTCAAGGGAGTAGCTATACCTTGATCACAAAGAGAATGCCATCTAAGCTGAACACATGCATTACAATGGGAGAAATGCTGAAATAGACCATCTGTAGAACAATGGAAATTATCCAAATTCTTATCTTATCCCCAAAGTCTTCTAATATAGAGGGATTTTAACTCAGCCATTGCACTGATCATACAAATTAGGCATTTTTCAATTTTAAATGGACTACAGATAATACTTTAGCTAGTTTGTAGTGCGCATTAACATTAAGGCTTCTAGGTGCTTTTTATTAGACCTAAGCTATAGACTTGCATTGCTAATGTATGAACTCTAAGTGGAGCATACAAGATCAGTGATGACTAATTCAAGACAATGCACAGTGCTGGGATGGTGGAGGTCAAGGTTAGTAGGTCCTGACCTGACTGATGATTGAGATAAGCAACATTTCAAGCCTCCTGCTAGAGACTTCTTCATGTATTTCCATCACTGAGGACTCAGGCATATAGCCTGCTTGGCTTTGTGATTCCCTTTCTCCTGTGTGTTTCCTCCTGGCCCACTCCCACATTATGCCCCAGGCCCACATATACATACATTCTGGCCATAGAATTTCCCCACCCATGATTCCCATGGTGTCTGCTGTGTCCATCTGTAACTCTTTTTTCTTCCTACTGTGATACAAAACAATGTCTCCACATTTCTGTCTACATTTGGCCCTTTTAGCTGTCTACTCTGCCTCATACTTCACCTGGAAAACTAGAGGACTAAGATATGGCCTAGTTTTGAGGATCAGATTAGTTAATATAAGTATATAAGAATGAATTGTTGCTGTCCCTGGCCTTCTTTTGGACTGAGTATGTGAAGAGCACTCAGCAAGTGGTGGCTGCTTGTGGTAGGAACAGAAAGTGTGGTATTAGTGGCATTGGAAATGCTGCTCTTCTATTCACACCCTTTGTGCACAGCCTATTTAGTCATCCTCTTCATCCAACATTGTGAGGAGTATCAGAGACTGGAGCCTGCTTAGTGGCATGTTTCTTTTGTAGACTGGAGAAGGAACCAAGTTTCTGACTTTCTCAAGTTTCTGATTTTCTCTGGCATTTTACTTTTAATTCTTAGGCAGAAAATTCTCTCTTGTAAAAAGCAAGCCACGATTTTCTGTTTCTCATCCAATCTTCTAGCAAAAACTGCTCTAAAATGTTGGCAACTTCATCAGCATAAACATGTCTGAGAGGGTGAGGGAGATGGTTTAGTAACTAAAGGTGTTTGCACAGTCTGCTGGCCTAGGTTCAATTCCTAGTCCACCCACAGAAGCTAGCTATAAAAATATGGTTCAAATGTCTGGCATTCATCTTCAGTGACAAGGCCTCCTGGCACCTGTAAAGCAAACAAACAAACAAATAAGGAAATAAGAACATACCTGAAGGATTTGAAAAGATGGCTCAATGTTAGAAGCACTTGCTCCACAAACCTGCCTATAGGCGTTGAGTTTCTAGCACAGTCAGAGGAAGATGATACATTCCATTAATGGTGTCACTTCAAGGTGCCTACAGTGTCAGGAGGCAGAGCCAAGAGAATCCCAAACCTTGTAGATCAGCTAGTCTGGTCTTAATAGCAGCAAAACAAGAGAGGCCCTGTCTCAAAGAAGATTTTTGGAGAGGACAAAACCCCCAAGTTGTCCTCTAACCTCCATATTTACACTGACACACACACATACACACACACACACACACACACACACACACACACACTCCTGAGCTTCAGTCTTCAATTATTTTGTGGTTGAGAAGGATGCAAGAGGATT